>NC_138052.1:93313528-93950603 GCF_964194185.1 Rhinolophus hipposideros
AGATACCCAAGATGGTTACGTAGACCATGTTTGCATTCCAACTGTGCAAATGACACAGTTCTTATAAATCAGAACTATTGCTTTAAGAAAACCTTAAAATGAAATGTAGTTAACCACCAAGTTAAAATAAATCAAGTTAGTGATAACCAATTCTTTCAGCATTTGCAGTGTCTCCGTTCACAAAACTCATATTCTACTGAGAAGGCTGGCAAACAGCAAATAATATTCGATAATACCTTGAGGAAAATTAAGCAATCAGGAGAGAGGATAAAGATGGGGGAGAAGGGAGAAGACAGTGTTCCCTACCCAAATTCCATCTAGCCCACCTCTCTCTTCCCTGCTAAAAGAATCCCGCCTTTGCGGCACTTGACATCTTGCATCCCAGCATGCTATCAGTTTGGATCAAATAAACTCTTATAAAACTTAAAATAAAACCCTGACTTAGAGGAGGTACAAAGCCCTTCACCTCTGAGAAAGCAGGCTAGCCCCCGGCCCTAGGGGATATGTCTGATGGGGCTAAAGCCAGTCTTTTTCTCAACTGCAAGCTGACAGCCTTGACATCAATCAATGTATACCAAGGGTTCATAATCAGGAGTTCGTGAACTTAGATCAAAAAAAATAATTTCACTAACCTCTAATTAAAATGTAACATTCCCTTCCATCATGAATGAGCAACAAACCACATTAATGACAGTACCTCTGACTTTGCACCGAGAAATCACAGATACGTATTATCGTATCACATTACAATTGTGGCAGACACCTCAAAATATCATTTATACCATCCCTCCTTTGAACAGCTGTTAGATCATGTTATTGTCCTAATAAAGAAACATGTTACTATATTACAACAAACTAGTTACACAACTAGTTTAAGCTAGATTTCAACAGTGTGATGTATTTGGGTTTTTGCCCTATGCATTTATTTTATGAGTTTAAAAATATTTATTGAGAACACCACAGCTTCAGACTGCTAAAGCGTCCATACCACACAAAAAAGTTAAGACTTCTCAGACTTAAATGTCATAACCAAAAGTTTCAAATGAAATAAAACAGAAAATAGAAAATAGCAGCACATAATGGTATTGAAATAGCTATGTACAATATCAGACGGGTAGCAGACTTGATAAGTTATCACTTTGTGAGGGATGTAAATGTGTAATCATTATGTGGTTTAGTACACCTGAAACTAATAAGAAAACAAAATTTTTAAAAAAGACAACAGCTGCACACATAAAGATTAAGTACTGTTCGTGAAATTTATGTAGACATACGTGTATCTACACATATACCAGTGATGCAAAGTAAGGCATTTCATTGACTGCAGATCAGAAGAATGTAAGCCAGTGGTCTAATCCTATCTTTGTACAAAAATACCATTACTTTTTTTCTTTTTTGTCAGAGATATGACCTACTTCTCCCCAATAAGAGGCATTCTCCAGGAATACCTTTGTTTTCTGGATTGAAAAAGACCTCCTGACCTCCTTCCTTCCTCGAATGTGATGGGCATAGTGACTTCAAGCCATGAAAATTATCTGGTATCCAAGAGAACCACTTGCTAGGAACAGCAGAGGAGAAACACAGAGCCTGGCCCTCGCTGGGACCACTGTACAGCTGAACACGTTCTATGAGGAAAAGTCAACTCCATGTGCTCAAGGCCCTGTTAGTCAAGTTTTCTACTACTTGCAGGTGAAATGTTCCTATCAGATAAAAGAAATTATTATGAATAGGGTGACCAAGTAAGGCCTCTTTCAGGGGTAGTGACATCTCAGCCAAGACCTCATGTATGAGGATACAGCCATGTAAGATCTAGAACATTCCAGGCAGCAAGAAGAGCCAGTAAAAGGAGAAAGAAGCATTACAGACAACATCAGAGAGTGATGTTGACCAACAGAGAGTTGGTCAGAGAGTGACCAACAGCCAGACCATGCAGGACCTTGTAAGTCACAAGGAGCCTTCCGACTCTTCCCACCAGCATACACACATATCCCTCGTATATGTACAAGAATAGTTCCCAAGTTAATACAAAATATAAGGGAGGGAAACGCCTCATTTAAAAACTTGGCTTCAGATCCAAAGCTGGTCCTTGAAACATTACCAGTAAGTTTTTTTTTTAATCTAACAAAGGATAAGAAGAATGGACAAATTACAGTTAAGTAAATATAAAGCAAACATTAATAAAAAACTAAATGAAATAGGAAAATGTTCATCATATAACAGCATGGGGGGAAAGCATATAATGTGGACCCATTTTTATTAAAAGAAAAGCTAGAATACAAAAGTTTATAGTGGTTAATATCAGGTGCTGAGATTATGGATGGTTCTTCATTTTCTCTTTTTTTATTAAAATTTTAACTATCACACTGTACTTCATATAAAAAATACATGCCTCAAAAATTACAAGATTTTAAAAATTGCTCACTAAATGTAATGTGGTAACCTAAATGGCATCCTGAAACAGAAAGACATTAGGTAAAATCTAAGTCGATCCAAATAAAGTATAGGTAATAATGTGTCAATATTGGTTCATTAGTTGAGTCAAATAAATCATACTAATGTAAGATTTAACAAAAGGGAAACTGGGTGAAGAGCATACGTTAACTTCGCAACTTTTCTGTAAATCTGAAACTACTCTAAAATAAGTTTCTTTTAAAAAAATGTTTAGTTTTTTCACCTAACATTCTTCAAGAAGGCAAGTACAGATAGGAGAAATCATCAAAGGGTAGGCAACGGAAAAGTGGTCATTTAGGAAGAAAGAAGATACTACATGCTAAAAGTTAGGGGCAAGAGATTTTGTACAATATGTGCAAAACAGACCCTGGCACACAACCGGCCCTCATTTCCTGCAAAAGGTAGCCCTCCTTAGTTTTACTCTTCTCAAAAACTACTGGTTTAAAGTATCTATTTTTAAAGGCCTCAGTCATCTCAACTAGGAGAAAAATGCTGAGAACTAATATACTATACTTCTTAAAATGCCTTTGACCTACCAGGATATTCTCAAAGCCACGTAACGGAGAACTTCATTCACTGTGAACTTACCTACTTACTGGTACTTAATACAATTCTAGCAAAAAGTTTTGCAACTCAACCCCTACTAAAAGCTGGGGGGAGGGCCGGCCCGGTGATTAGGTTAGAGCTCCACGCTCCACGCGCCTAACTCCGAAGGTTGCCGGTTCGATTCCCACATGCGCCAGTGGGCTCTCAACCACAACGTTGCCAGTTCAATACCTCGAGTCCCGCAAGGGATGGTGGGCTGCGCCCCCTACAACTAGCAACCGCAACTGGACCTGGAGCTGAGCTGCGCCCTCCACAACTAAGACTGAAAGGACAAGTTGAAGCTGAACAGCACCCTCCACAACTAAGATTGAAAGGACAACAACTTGACTTAGAAAAAAGTCCTGGAAGTACACACTGTTCCCCAATAAAGTCCTGTTCCTCTTCCCCAATAAAATCTTTAAAAACGAAAAAAAAAAAAGCTGGGGGGAGTAGGGTATGGCATACACGGCACCTAAACGTATCCAAGTCCACCAACTAGCAATGGGGAGAGGCAGGGACGTATCACTGCACAAAGCCCATTAAAAACTAGGCCATTTAGGAGTGCCTATGTGCCAATCAGGGCCGTAAGGCTCAGTATAATAAACAATGTTCACTAATGATGGCCAAGAGTCAGGAACAAAATATTACCCTGCATTCACAACACTATGAAAAGTCAACAACTATGTAATGACTGGGAAAGAGCCACGTGAAAAAAAAATGTGTTCATTGTACTGACATTTTTCTGTTTTTACATTTCTTTTTTAAAAATAAAGCTTTGCATCGAATTTTAAAAGTTTCAAAAGAGAAAACAAATTTATTCCCTCTGATTAAAAAATGAACTTGAAACTGGGTAAAGAGAATATGGCATATCCTTAAATGTACTACTTTTACAACATTTTTATAAGTCTGAAGTTGTATCAAAACAATATCAAAAAACCATACCGCTAAATCACACATCTAACACTGGCCTTACTTATTTGAAACTATATTAGTAGTCAAGGAGACTATAATTAGCAATGATCAAACCTCTAAACCTGGATCAACTGTAGAAACTACACTGTCCCTCAAAAAATCTTTCAACATGTTAGTCCAAATAAAGGATATTTTTCCTTGCAACTTTTAAAGTTGCATTTTAACTGTCCATTAAATTTACTGAACACCTAAATTATAGCATCTTAAAACTAATAAATTCAGTCCACCATAATTTTACATTTATATTAACTGTAAAAATAAATCATTTAAAATAACTATCAGAATGAAAGCTACTACTAAAACTCCTTCTAGGAGCCAAAATCCTAATCAAAAAATTGTAATACAGCAACTACTATTTGGTCACTTACCTGTGAACCAGGCACTGTGCTAAACCTTCGCTCTCTCACTAAAACCTCAAAGGAATCTGCAAAGTGTGTATTTTCCAGAATTCACACATTAAGTTGCCCAAGGTCAAACAACCAGTGAATTAGAACACAAGCCCATCTCCCTGTGCAGTCTGCTAAAACTCTCAAATGATTTCCTTTCAATCCTTAAAACACTGCCATTCAAGTAATTCCAAGATGGTATCAGAGAAATCCATCTACTCTAACCTATCATTTTAGATAGGCAATCAATAAAAGGAAAATAAAAATGCTTCCTCTGAAAAAGAATGGTTACTAACAATAACAGCTGAAACACTGAACACTTACCCTGCACCAGGCATTGTCCAAGTTTTACATATTAATTAATGTAATCCTCACAACAAACCTAGCATACAGGTACTATTATTCCCATTTCACAGACGGGGAAACTGAACCCAAAGTCACACTTTTAATAGTGCTAGAGCCAAGAGTCAGGTCTTCGCTCTTAAGCCACTTACACTAAACTCTATCACCACATTATCTTTAAAACATACAGATGGCACTTCAAATTCCTGTGAACAAAGTAAAAGCAGCAAGTAATATTTTGGAGCAGAGGTTGGCAAACTATTACCCACATGCCAAATTGGGCCCACCACTTCATTTTGTGAATTAAGTTTTATTAGAACACAGTCCGTGGCTGCTTTCGCCTCACAAGAGCAGAGTAATTATGACAGAGATTGCATGACTTGCAAAGCCAAAAATATTTACTATCTGGTCCTTGCAAAAAGTTTCCTGACCCTTGTTTTCGAAGATATTGTGGAAACCCTCCTCTGAACTATTCAAATTTTTATCACTTATACATTTTTATTACTACAAATAAAAATAGCCGCAGCTGCGATTTATTAAATATATACTGTTTACACAGAATCCTAACAGCAACCCATTTTATACCCATGTAAACTAAGCCTCAGAGAGTTTAAATGACTTCCCCAAGATCACAAAGTTAGACTACAGAGGAGCTTGTTTAAATGCAGTGTCTGGTGTCAAAGCCCACATTCGTTCCATATGCCTCCAAAATACATAAATGTGTATAGCCATGGAAAAGCAAATTTTTCTGAAAAAAACATGATAAAAATACCCACTTTAAGGAGAAATGAAGTGTTCAAGTAAATATATGCACAGATATTAATTGGAACATACTTTTGTCTTATTTTCCACTATGTTTATATTTTTCCTGTTACTCCAATTGGGTTTATGAATAACCCAGGGAGACTCAAAGCATAGGAAGAACAGGATACCTCCTCCTATGTAAAGATATGGGACAAAAAACTCATTAAAAATATATACAAAACATATTTACTCAGTACAGTTAACTCTCCTCTGCCACTGAAAACTATCCTCTTCTGATAGACTCTCACCCACCCCCACTACAGTCTTCGTCTAGAAGGTCCAATCACTACCCATCTCCACCCCACCCACCTCCCTTTCCTCACTCCCTGGAGACTGCTAACCTACAAGTACCACTCAGCCAAAGGAAGGATTCAATAGAGGTTAGTTGCTGCTATTATTATCCATGAAACCTTTTCTTAGTATTCTTACCCCTTCAATCTCCCACACCAGAGGACTGATCTCTAGATCACCACAGAAAGTGATCATCAGCAAAGTAACAAGAAACTGAATTTGGGATTCGATGTGCTCAAGCACACATGTATGCAGATAATACAGCCATTCTAAGAAATACCTTGGTAATATTTTTTATCATATGCTCTATTCCAAACAGCTAGTCACTTGATGAGGCATCTGAATCAAGTCTCAGAATTCAGTTTAAGAGTTTTTATGGTTTTGTCCCCAAGTTTACCACCCTCCTCATGAGACTATAAACCCAAGGCCAAGGACCGCATCTTATATATCTTCATAATCCCAAATCTTGACCTGGGACTTGAAATAAAAAGTGTTCTGAAATAGAACTGGTAATAATACGTACCAGCTGCTTATTGTTCATACACATTAATTCTATCTCTACTGCTAACTTCAAATTAACTTCACTGAGAACAGAGATATCTTAAATGATTGTTTTTCTAGGCTTGAGAGTATTGCTAACACAATTCAAGCTACACCTTTAGAAGATAAATGCAGTAAGCAGATGCTGAAACCAAGATAATTTCTTCCTTTACGCCATGATTCTACTAGCCCTTAAAACAGAAATAAGTGCAGAATTTTTTAGAACTATCATTTTACTAAGTCCTTGAATTTACATTCCTTAAAAGAATTACAGATCAAGCCATTCCTAACTTTAAAACTCTCTTAATATGGAAACTTTCCAAACCCTTTATTATTGCATTAAAACTTTAAATAAACTCAGCAGGTATCCTCAAAAAGTCTTAAGTTTCTCTAAACATAGTAAACTCTCAAAAGTTAATTGTGCATTATAAATTAATTTTCTTTTTTAGTAACAAGAAACAAAAACTTAATAAGCTAAATGTAAGTAAACACAGGAATGAAGTAGAAGGCCCACCCCACAGAAGAGAAAGAAATGCTATTTCAGCAAACATTAAGTTTACCATTCCTTAGCTGATTCAAGAAATATAAATTATCATTTAAAACAGGTGCTACAATGAAGATCCCAAATGATGGTCTATTATCTCCTCAGTAATTCCCCTCAGTAGTACTTTGTGTAATGAGAAGATACCTGGGGAAAAAATGGCATGGCCTAATATACAGGCAGCTGAAAAGTAATCCTAGATGGTTAGAAGAGGCAGAAGCAGATTATCTTACAGAGCACCACACCAAAGGCTGAAATTCCCCAAGTCTTACCTCATAGCAGCAACTGGAGGGCAAAACTTTTCAAAAGGCAGGGTGAAGAGTAGAATTAAAAAGGAGATGAACTCTGCAATTAACAGTCTAGTTTTCTGAGAAAAATACTTCAGGTCAAGAAGTAAAACCCAATACTAAAGTTCCTAAGGACAGTTGAGAAATCATTTAGCAAACAGGTCTGATCACAAGGTTAAATACTGAATCTTCTCAAAAATCAGACTAGTTGTTGCCATCTACTGGGAGAAGGGCACAAATGCTTTTGGATTTGTGACGGATGGGTAAAGATCAGGTCAAATTTCCTCTTGAGACTAAGCAGCTTTCCCTAAGTGGGTAGAAGAAATGGAAATACGTGCTTCATAAAGGAAAAAAACAGGAAGCTGCACGACAGTCTTGCAGAAAAACGGCACTCTTGCCTGCTATAACAGTAAAATATACAGACTTCACAAATGTTTTTATTCTCAAGCACACAAATCCCCACAAATTTTGGACTATACAGCCTTAACAAGTATTATTTTAAGTCCTAAACTTGTACCAACAGTGAACATCTCTGCTACCTCCGCATAAAGAATCAAATTCATTTACACTGCAGTCATCAAAGTCTACAAGAACAAAAGCTGCTAAGGAAAGTTAGAGATTATGGCTACCAGACCCCTGGATAAAATAGTATTCCCTTTATCTTTATTTCCCCTTCAGCCACCTCCTAACCTCATTTTCCACCTTTGAAGTCCTGTTCTAATACTTTTAGAAAAGTAAAAGGGATAACAAATTGTCTACTATGACATCAACCCGAATGCTAGGCAAATATCTTATTAAAATACTGAACTTGATTAAACTGGGTAATATTATTTGCCCTTTTTAAAAGGATGTAAATACTTAAACCACAATTCAGTTTTGTTTTAAACATTATTTTTACTGCATTAGACGCTAAGTTTTTCCTATACACGAGACTGCCAAACTACTGTGTACTCACAAAAAGTGATGTATTAATTCTCAAACTGAATTTAAAAAAAAAAAATCTCTGAATAAACAATAGTTGAATGTATTAAGACAAAATGATTGCCAGCTTCCTCTAACGGAAGAATTCTGTGACTGGACAGAGCGGTGGGAGTCATTTAACCAGCTCCTGCTTATTGAACAAAAGTATTTTAACTATTACACAGGGAAACTGAACAAGAAGTCTTACCTCCACTGCTTCTATAACCCCAAAGCTTACCAGAAAAACCCTTATATGCAGTCTTAGAAAAGGAAGTAATTTCATAAAAAGATAAACAAGATCTAAAAGCACTTTTATTTTCCTTTTCAGTTCACTTACAAATTAAATATTTTGTATACTTTTCTCATGTTGTCACTGCCTATTCCGGAATCAACAATAAATTCAACATGTCTATCTGTTAAATCTGACTTCTTAATCTCCCACTTAAGAACCTCAATAATCTCAGCCCAAATTTCCTGTTATTTCATAAATGTGGACCCTCTACTCCAGAGGGCCAGTTTATTAGGGCCATTAGACCCTCACAACAGTTAGACCTTTATGCTCCCCATTCTTCTATACCTACCCAAACAATCAGGGCCAGTTCATGCCCCTCCTCTCTCCATGAAGTCTTCCTCCGACACTTCAACCCAGGACTGAACCACTCTCTAAACTTCTGAGTACCCACTATATAAAACTCAACTTTGTACTTAACAACAAATATGCACACTGTTATCTGCGGTGTTCTGTTGTCGTAATTTGAACTCATCTGCAGTAAAACACATTTTAACATAAAAGATCTCATTTTATAAATCTCTTATTTCGCCTCAGCATTCTCCAAGAGTAGACCTTATATGGAACCAGAAATAAACACACAAGTTGCTGATGAAATATGTGTATAATGAAAGTGCTTCCAACAATTCAGTAAAGCCAAAAATCTTGCCCTAATTTATCTGTTTCTTAATTTAGATTCTCATTATCATGTTTTCTCAATGCAGGAAGCCTGCATTTAGAGTATCTATAGAATACTTCTGTATGCTAAGTATTATATGCTATATATAGTTATCAAGTAAGTTAGACAAGGTAAGTGATTATCAACTAAATGAAACCTCACAGAACTCAGGACAAGCACTATGGTTTAAGTCCCTCCTGTGTAACTCCAGCACAGTCCTGGTGACAGTAAAGCACTCGACAGATATGTATTGGTAAATCAACTTTCATCTAATAACATAATCCCCAAATGCTAAACCTGGGGTAACCAAGTTACTAAAACAATCTAGAGCCTTAGCAATCCCTTTCGTAGCTGACTGTAACGAGCCTAACTCTGAAAATTTTACATTCTAGGATCCTCCACTCAGCTACCAAACCCTGAAAATATAGCAAATTGACAGTGAACTATGGCAAATGATGCTAGTATTATTTCACAATATAGTTTTTCAATGTGGCACCAAAATGAAGTCCACCTATGATGTAAACTGCTTATGTTAGGAGTGGTTGGCACCACTGTGCAGATAGTAAAAGAATGAGACCTCTACCCCAAGAAGCCAAAGATCTAGTAAAGAAGATGTAAACAACTAATTATGTAAGACAGCCCGAAAGCCCTAACTGAAATAGAATGTCATAGCAGGGAGGAGAAGGGAGAAGAGAGTGAAGAGTAAAAATCCTACAGGAGCTCCTGGAGGGAAGCGTGTATAAGCAGTGAGAAGAGACACAAGACGGTGGAGGACTACCAATCCAGGTAAACAAAACAATCAAAGCCAGTGCAAGAATGCTGAAGTTCCTGGGTGTGTCCAGACAGGAACAAGCAGCTTAATCTGAATACAAGCAAGCCAAGGGTACAAAACAGACAAGATTACCAAATACTGGGGCCATAGCAGAAGTTAACGGTATTTTCATATATTTGCTGTTTACAAGGCAACTATAAGCACTTGGCTTTCGAGAATTTTTAAAAAGGGAGGGGAGGGGAAAGGAGGAGAGGCCCTCCATATGATCTCCATGAACCAGCTCTCTAAGGACACAAAGCAGCTTAAATTACAACTGAACAGTGAATTTCAGATGGCCTATCTGTAAAAACTCACTTTGGGTTTCCAGGGCATCACAGATGCTTATAAGCAGAAGGACTTCAAAGTGAGTTAATTTGACCTTAAGAAGATGGCACAAGGTACATCTCTTTATTCAGAATGTTGCCCATGGGTAGAATGAGTAGTTTTGAAGTCAGGGTAAATAAAACTCATTGGTTATGACAGCCAACAAGTTGATTAAAATACACATTGTAATGATGTAACTTCAAGTCGTGAAGGCTTGTTGATAGACATTTCAGCTTACAAATAGCCTTCAAAATCCTGGATAGGTAATAACATCACATTTATAGAAATAAATACACTCTTTCTAAAAAGAAACAAAGAGGATAAACTAAAATGATGTATAAAACTCAGTTTTGTATTTAACACATATGCACTTTGCATCAAAATATATTTAGGTCCTCAATGTCTCATTTAGATGATCAACTATTATGTGCAAATAATGTACAATCAAAAAATATGAAATGGCTTGCCCTAATATTTTAATATGTATGATATAAAGTAACTTGCAGTCTCTAAAATATATACCAATATATTAAAAAGAAAGTCCCAAAATCTTTTTCACATTAAGAATGATCCAAAATGTTTATCAAAACAAATGGGACATTAAACCATTACAAAATATTTTCATTTACAGTATCATTTTAATCTCACAACACTTATTTCTTCAATAAACATTTAAAGAATTCTTATTATAGGCCAAGCACTTCAAGGAATTCATAACCAGCTATGGAATACTACTGTATACTCAAGTATTTTCAAGTAGGATAACTACAAATACAATACAGAGGGTGACAAAAAAATGCATACACATTTTAAGAAAGGAAAAACTTGTATTAAAATCGTAATAATATATACCTATAACAAACGATGAATACAAGTCATGTGCATATCATACATTTTTTTGGCACCCCAGTACAAGTATGTTCCATGTAGAAGGGTGTTACCAAATGAGGCAATCAATGGTCAACGCTGCAAAGAACCAGTGGAGGAAGGGCCCTGTGTTCCAATCCATCTTTGTAGCCTAATTTCCTAAATACAGTGTTTAGCATATAAATTACAATTAACTCTAGGTTAGGTGGCAATAAACCACATTTTTCAGATTAGGCAATTGAAACTCACCAAGGTTAATTATTTGCCCAAGGACAAAGATAGAAAAGGCATAGCCAGGATTGGACTCCAAGTCTTTTACCTTCACAACAGATACTCAGTTAAATAGTGCTGTCCACTAATGAAAGAACACAGAGTAGCAGACAGCTTTTTTATACTAAGCCACTAGAATGACTTTTTAAATCAAGTATAACCTCAAAACTGACTATGACCAATAGCTTCTACACACTCAAAATGAGTTAAGTCTGAAAAGGTTCCTTTTTCTTCCAGCCACACCCATTTAATGAAACTACAAAAAACTCACAACCAAAATCTACAAGGCGTCAGAGACAAACCATTAAGCAGACAGATCATCTAGGAAAAACTTCTTTTGCCAATAACCTGAAACTATCAATAAGTGAGCATAGTAAACTTAAAGAACTGCATTTTTAAAACTTAAATTTATTAGAGTAACATTAGTTAATAACATTATATAAGTCTCAGGTTGTACATACAAGGGAACTACATTTTCTAAAATCCAGGAAATTAGCCAAGTTAACCTTTACTTACACCAAAATCAGGAGCCTGGGGTCAGCATCAGGATATTTATCTATTTACCACAAATGAACAGCCAGCACCCAATAAGTACACAGTGAACCAGCAGACAAGGTAGAGACTGTAAAGAACAACTGCTAGGAGTTTATGCCTTTCAGAAATTTGTAACACAACTATTTGAACAATACACAGGCACTAGAAAAAAAATACACAAACGTAAAGCTAACATTACATGTTAAGAACTGCAAACACCAAGATTATATAACAATCTATTATATACTTATTGCATAATATCCACCAAATTCTCATTCCTGCACTCTATCCAGGCACTCTGATGGCACGGTAGTCAGGAAGATGTGAAGAAGCTATGATCACTAAACCAAACAGCATCTGAGGCATCTGTTGGGGCCAAGATCTTTTCCAAGCAGGAAGAATGGTTTCAAAGTTACCAAAACCAGGCTAACATTATTGGTTTGCAGTGGAAATGAAAACGGATATTATTTTCAACCAGGTTTATGAGACTACCTTCATGCAAAACACAGTGATATTAGATATTCTTTGCCCTCAGGAAGCCTATAATGCAGTCAGGGAAACAAAAGCAACATATGTCAACAAATTTAGCACTGTAATCCAAAAACGAAGCATACATAATCAAGAAATAACAGGAAAAGTTGTTAAGAAAGTGATTTGAAGGGATGAGTTGAAATGAACCTAAAATGATTCAAATGAGCAAAAAGTCAGGCGGGCAGCAGCAAGGACTTGGGTGAAGATGAGATGCAACAAGCAGGTTGGTTTTTCAACTTGAGTCCACCAAATTACCTCAGAAAACAGAAAAATAAAAGGGCAATTGTTATCATATTTGCTCAAAAAGATCCCCACCCAACCCCTTAAAATTAAAAAAAAATATATTAAAGATTCAGAAATGTTCCTTAACTGTAGTCTCTGATAGTAGAAATTCCTTATTTCTAGTAAGAAATTTCAATTTCTTAAGAGCCACAAACCAAGAACAGGTACATAGTTTGTCAATAATAAAAATGTAAAGAAATTTGTCTAAAATTTTTCGAGGACTAACAAATTTATTCAGTAGGCTGTATGGCGAAAGTTATCCAGCAAGCGATGAAAACAATTATTTTAAGAAACAGGAACTGGGCCCAAGTTCCATTGCCAATTTAAAGTAATTTCAAATTATAAAGTGCTATAACTTCTTCAACCTACATCAACGCTTCCCCCCATCACCACCACTGGTAAGAAACTATATATATTTTTAATGATCTCAAAATAGCTAATGTAATTTTCTGAAACTAATAATATCTTACTCTTACTTAGCAGCTTATAGTTTTTCACAGCCATTATATTCACTAGGTCTCTCAAACACCCATTGAGGTAAGATAAGATAGTGATCACCCACCCCCATTTTACAGATAAAATAACTAGAGACCCAATAGGGTAAGTGAATAGCTCAAGGTCACACAGCTACTTACAGGCGGGGTGTGAATTCCCAGGCCAGTATGTGTCTTTAAAATAGGATCATAAAACCTTATCTAGATAACATAAATCCAGTAATTTTAAAAGTTAGAATGGAAAAGTACACATTGCTTCAAATTTACTTTGCTAGAAATCATTGATTTTACCCTGGCCTAGCATAGCCTTCATTTTTTAAATATTATTTTAGTTTAGCACTTTCTGGAATTCTAACTGCCAAAAGTGTTATAAAACTTTTAGAACTAAAGTAAATGAAAAACTAAAACAAAAAGCCTGTTCATGGACACAGTCTAAATAGTAAATGTCAACTGAGCAAATGTGAAAAATCACTCAAACTCCTGAAAAACTGGAGAGCGAATGGAAACAATGATAATCTTAATTATAGGTCATCAATTCTTATGGATTACTGGCACATTCATAGGAAGGCAGATGTGGACAAAGCCCACAAACCCCAACCATGTTAATGTGCTCTCTTAAGCTTAAAATAAATGAAAACTCCCCAAACAGCCTCACCAAAAAATGATATAAAAGCCACATTAATATTCCTGGGGCTGAACATGGAGCAAGGAGTTTCAAAAAAATTAGAAATTGTGTTTACTCTAAAATTCACTTAGTACTGATCTCTTTGCATGATGTAAACGTGAAAACGAGCCTCATTAAGACCCCCTGCAACTTATTGTCTCTAAACCTCTGCTAATTCCACGCCTCAACCCTGCTTCCCTTCTCCACTCCCCTCCCCCCAACCCCCATGTAAATGCGACACACACAGGCCTCACATATATAGGCCTCTTGCCTTTTTCTGTAACAACTAGGACCTTTGTTCCGAGCCTCGGTTTTTTACCCCACTCAATAGCTCTTTCAACTTTCTACCCCGTATTACTTGTTTTGTTTTTAGAGAGGAGATGCTGAACCTCAACTTTCCGGGTCTTTAAGAAAGGCAACGCCAAAAATATCTAAGGAGCCTCGAGAGAGAACCAGAAAGTTAAACACACCACTCACGGGCCTACAAGACGGCAAAGCCCGGGGATCGGGTGCTTCGGCAGCCCAGGCGAGCTCGGGGAACGCCGGCGAGGAAGGGGACAGCACGGGGGCAGTTGGACGTCCACTCGGAACAGATTCACGGCGCCGCCGAACGTCCTCCCCCACCCACGCCCGCACACGAACGCGTCCACGCTAACCCGTTCCCTCCCCCAATTAGCTAACGAAGCAATTAAAGCAGACCCACGGGCAGACGCGGCGCCGAAGCCTAACCCCCCCCCCCCCGACAAAACGGCGTCACCAAACGCCAACCACCCCAAGGGGTCGCAAGCAGCCCCTGCCGCGCTCTCACCGCTCGAGAGGAACCAAAGCCCCCCGTCCTCCTGCAGGACTTGAAAGGTCTTAAGTTCTTCCTCCCGCCCCCGATTCGCCTGTGTCTGTCCATCTTCAATAATTTTTCCCCTCTAAAAAAAAATGTAGGTTTTTCTGTTCCTCTGAGGAAGGGAGCGACACGGAGACCAGGATGGGGGGTCTCACAACCCTCGCTGCTTGAAGTCCCCTGGAACTTGTTTCTCAACTAGAAACCCACCCACGGTGGAGAAGGACGGAGAGAGGGAGAACGACACGGACAAACGTTAGGACAGGTTTTATGTAACCCCCCGAGAAATAAATCGCCCGGCTCGCCCTGAAAGCTAACGCGGCTGGAGTGACCACCGGTCCGCCTCCCGCCCCAGTCCCGGACCCTCGGTCCCCAATTTCCACTCGGAGCTAAAGAGGATGCCCCGCTTCTCGGTCAAGTTGCTCGGCCTCTTTTCATGCCCGCCCCCCCCGCCCCCGCAAGGCTGCTCCGTCGTCATCCTCCTTCAGCCCCAACTTCCCACGGCTGAAAACTGCCCCGCGCGGACCTCGCCTCCGACCCGCCCGCCCTCGACCGTCCCCCTCGAAAGGAAACCCCTTACTGCGGCTAAAGTCACTCCGGCCTCTCCCTCTCTGACCCTCGCTTCCCACAACTGTTGTCACTCGAGCTGCTCCCTAGTTTCCATTTCCGGGCCGTCCCCGGCCCGAGAGCCTCCTCTCTCCCGGTTTCCGGGCCCCCATCCCATTTCCGGGGAACCCTTGCCGTCTTCACACCCCACACCTGCACTTCCGGCCCCCCACTTTCTGCCTTCCTAGACGCCCTCCAAGCTCCAAAACCCACTTCCGGCCCCCCCAACCCCCGCCGGGCTCCCTACGACCTGCACGCCTTACCCGGGTTCCGTGAAGGGCCCTCCTCGCTGCGGAGGACCGGAGGGGGGGACCCAGCGACCCCCCCGGCTCCCGCCCGGTCCCGGTGCCTCCGGCCGCCGTCTCCCACGAGCGGCTCGTCCGTCAACCCCCAACCCGGTCCTTCCGCGGCCCCGCCGCCGCCGCTGGGAGCAGGCCGAGTGGGAGCCGAATCGCGGCGATGACACAACCGGGCTTCCTGGGACTTTCTGTTCCAGCTCCTCCCCACCCCCGTCGCCCCCCCCAAGCCCTCAGCACAGCCCCCTCCCCCCGGGCCTGGCCTCACCGCTCCCAACTGCGCCCCCGTTACCTAGTTGAGCCCCAAAGTCTCCGGTCCGGACTCGGTGGCGCGGCAGCAACTTCCACTCGCTCCCCCCACCCCCCCCGGCGGCGGCGGCGGCGGCTCCTCCAGTCCCTTCAATTATCAGCTGAGCCGCAGCACCGCGCCCGGCGTGCGCCTCCGCCCGCGCCGCCTCCCTCCCCGCCCGTTCCAACACCCTCCGGGAACTACTTTTCCCTCCGGCTGCGCCGACGGGCACGTCCGCGGGACAGGCCCCGCTGCCTACTCGCTGCCCATCGCAGCGCCCCTCCCTCCCCCACCACCCGGCTCGACTCCCCCAGCCGCTCGCGAGCTCCTCCCGATCCCTCCGAGGGACCAGGAAGGGGAATGTGTGGCTTCGCTTGGTATCCCTCCGCCGGGGTCACCCCCTCCCCTCCGTGGTAGCAGGAACTAATTCCCCTTCGGGTCACCAGGGACCCGAGGTGGGAATTTCACGGATCAGGGTTCCCGGTGACCCTTGGAAAAGGGCAGAATCACCCCAAGTCAGAAACCCCCTATCAGCTCAAAAGCGGGGTTCGATTTAAACTAGGGCTGTGGCCCCATGACCTCAATCAAACCCCGCCCCTTCCTGGTTGTCTTAGCGACGGCGGTGGCGTCCCAAGATGGCGTCGTGGCTGCCGGAGACTCTGTTCGAAATTGTAGGAGAAGGCCCGGCGCCGAGCAAAGACTATTACCAGTTATTGGTCACCCGATCCCAGGCAAGTGCGAGCCGCGGTTTACCCTCACTACTAACTCCCTGTCGGCTCCAGTGGAGCCCGGAACACGAGCCTCGCTAGGCCGAGGGACTGTGGCCCGCCGGAAGCGTTCGGTCCCAGCTGCGAGCCGGGAGATTTCCCTCGTCACGTCGGCCTCCTCGGCCGGTCCGGCGGCTCGCCTGTCCCTTCGCAACCCCAGCCTGGGTCGTCCCAAGCAAGCTTCCTTTGCCTACCCGCGACGCCGCCCGCTCCCTTCCTGCCATCCCGGGGTCCTACCCGCAGAGTTCCCTCCGCACCAAGAGACAGACAGGCGTCCCGGGCTTGCGTGCAGCCTCACCTCAGCGTGGGAAGGAGGGAAAGAGAGACTCAGCCAAGTGTCCCGAGGAGGAGCCGGCAGGGGAGGGGAGAAAGAGACGAGTTCTTTAACGGGGTAGGACTTAATCTGGGGGGGGGTTAAAATCTCGTGGTCCTTGCGTGTACCGCTGCTGCATCATAACTTCTCTCTGTCTAGGAGGAACTGGGCGTGGAGAGCTTCCCCCTTACCTTTTTGGAGCCTTTCTGTCCCATGGAAAGTGTGAGGGGGGTGGTACAAAAATGTTTCAGCTGCTCTGCGCGTCAGCCCCACCCATAATGACATCTGCTCCACAACAATTAGACCGAGGATTCTGTTATCGCTGGAGTAAAGTCACCATCGGCCTGTTTATATGACTACGTTAGCTACTGAAGGTGGGCTTTTGGATGATTTATTGTGACCGTGAAATGATCGACTGGAAAAGGGCCTCCCCTCGGAACACGTTTCTGATTCCAGGCTGAGATTACGCTTGTCACGGAAATAGATACTCGTGCACCTTGCACTCTAATAGACAGTATCCTATGAAATGAAATTTAGAACTTTGTATGTATTTGTTTTGGTGTAGGTATTGAATATTTTATCAGTTTTTCTAAATGCCCTTGAATAAAATAGGCAGAGAATGGTTTTTTTTTATAGCTTCCAAAGCACCTTTTAAAATAGAAATAATACCTATTTTATTTTTTAAATCTAAGATGTATAAACATTACAAATGTAATATTAGTATTACAATGTGATAGCCTGTCAAGGTTAAATTTTTAATTAAACCTTTTTCAGGAATTTTGACACATTTAATTGGAATTTATTAAATGCTAAAATTTACGTTTTTTGTACATTTTTTAGGATTGCCTCTTTTCTATTCGCTTTAAGATGTATGATCCTAAGAATTCTTCACTTTCTAACATAAGTGATTGAAAGCAATCATATCTTACCCTATTCCTACTTCATTTTCCATTTTCATTTACTCAGGTAAGAATGTTCTATTTTTTACTTCACAGCCTTTTCCATAATCTGTCTTTAATTTTTTTTTTTTTGAGCATTTCTTTTTCTTGAGAGTCTGGCATTAAAAGTGTACTATGCTCTAATGTCATAAGCCTCAACAAGTTGAATACTTGTTTACCTTTACCTTTATCTCCTGGCATTAGTTTTCCCCAAGAATGCTTCTGTTGTTGATGTGTTTCAGACTTTGCTCTCTAGTCTAGCTTGGGCAAGTACCTTCCTTTAACTACTTTTTTATGAAATCCTTCCCCCTCCATTCTTAATTTTTCCTTTTTTCTTTTTCCTTTTTTTTTTTTTTTTGCAGATCAAAAACTCTTCTTTATTTTAGGTCCTGTTCTTTCTGTCAATTGCTTATATGTGAAATCCTTCCCAAGATCTGATCCATTTTCTTTTTTAAGCAGACTGAATATATTCGCTACAATTCTATCACTGAGTTAATCTCAAATCTGATTAATTCACTCTTTTTACAGTAAAATTTGTTGTAAAAAATAGTAAGCCAAAAGAATAATCTTTTCAGGCAACTGTCTGGAGAATATGCTATTTTCTAACCACAAGATAAATTTTCTAAGTCTCAACACAGGAAATCAAACATCCAGTAAGAGGCAGTCTGACATAAATAAGTACTAAAAGACTAGAATTAAATGTGTTTTATAAGATGGACTTTTTTCTGGAGTGACTTTCTGAAATTGATTCTTGTACATGTTTTCTCTCACTTTCTTTCTGCCTTTATTCCCCCAAATCTTGTGTGTTATCCAAAACATGTCCCAGATTTAAATGGATCCTTCCACTCTGATTCTCTGTTTTATTCTTTTTTACATTTACTTTTATTGGCTTTAAATCTAAATGGCTATACATGTAACATGCATTTGAAGACAGGTATCTCTCTTCATTAGTTTCATACCACCATTGGCCAAGTCCAGAATATAAATGTACATAAATATTTCCTTTACTTCCTTGCTCATACAGTAACATTAAAAATAAGTTTTTAGGTTTACACAGGCATTCCCAGTTAATAGCTTGATGCCATGTTTTTGGGTTTTTGTTTATTTTATAGAAATTGGACTTTATAGAATAGAGCTTGGGGTCAATGTAGTTTAATGCTCCCATCTGATCTTTATAATGATGACTGAAGGCTTAGAAAAATCAGCACACTGCTTTCTAATATTTACCCAATTCTCACTCTAGTTTTAGTATAGTATATATGTTGGGTTCTAATTCTTTGAAAACTGGTAGTTCATAATAAGTCAAGGCTGGAAAGAACCTTGAATTTTATTTAGGCCAGGGATATTTCACATTTAGCTTCTAAGAAAGCGTTAAGTTGTGTTCCTGAATGAAGATCCTTAATTTTAATCAGCAACTTGGCATTTACCATGGGGATACAAAATATAAGAAGATCCCTGCCTACAAAAGATTTATCATTCATTCAACAAATATGTGTGAACACCTTTAAATACCAGGTACTATTCTAGATGCTGGGAGACATCGGGGAACCAGAGTCCCTCTCATGCAGCATATAATACAGTAGATAAAATATAGTTAGTGATTTGATTTATATAAACACTTAAATGGTTGGACTTTTGCATCTTTTTTAAGTCCAAAGGAAGCACATAAGCAATTGCCAAGTTAATGAATAGCACCAACATTTTTAAATCTGTGAATCCAGAGGAAGCAAAAATCACTTTAGAATGGGAGGTCTAGGGGGGATGTTTGAAAAGTATTTTGAGCTTGAAATTCTGTCTTTGTCCTCTCAAAATGAAAGTGTTGCTTAAGGTGGTCAGAACTAGTGGCTTAGGTTTAATGTGATAAATGCTGGAAAACTGCTAGAAACAGTAATTGTACACGAAGTAGATGAGAACCGGCAACTATGGCCTCTTTCAGCTACTAACACACTAGTGGTCGTCCCAAGACAACCATCATGTTCCATTCACTCCAACAGATGAAAGAAAGAAGAATTGGAGAGTAGATTAGTCTTATTTTATCTATCTTACTAAAGTCTATTCCAAACTCTAAAAAAGATACCTGAAGCTAATGTCATCTGGAAAAAAAAATCCAAAAGCTCATTCCCCCAAAACGGCAAATATTTTTGATATGCTTTAAAGTTATGGTAGCACTGACAAACTGAGGTCACATGCCAGCCTGTGACTATAAACTTTCATCTCAATGACTTCTGTAAAAGGAATTAAAGAAAATGAGACTTGGTGGCTGTTCGAGAGACTTTGCAACAAAGAATTGTGCCAGTGCTATTTCAAGCCACAGACCAATTTTAAAGATTGATAAAGTCTAATAAAAATGTTAGTACACCCTTTGACCCAGCAAATCCATATCTAGGATTTTATATCCAAAAATGCTTTCATGTGTACAAAGATATGTGAGCAAGAATGTTCACCGAAGTAAAATAATTGTATAAACATCTTCCTATAGAATACTACGCAATCTTTTAAAAATGATATGATGGATATCTTATTTATTCGGTAGACCAAATAAAATCTTAAGAAAAGCACGTTGCTGGCTTAAAAATAGTAGTATGATCCTGTTTAAAAAACGAGTTTTATTTAAATAAGCATTAGAGGGAAAAGCTGCAGTGATTTGCTCTTAGGGATTACTTTCACTTTCTGCATTACATATTTCTGAAAGATCTGAATTTTTCTACAATGAGCATTTACTTTTATTATCAGAGAAAAGCAATAAGGACTTAAAATGAAAATATAAGTGGTTACTCTTACTCAGAGAAGTTTCCCTACTTTGTACCAGCTTCCACCTCCCATATTAAATGATGGGCAGCAAAGATGATATCACCAAAGATCCTGCTGGGATTTTTGGAAGGGGGGCGGGATTCTAATTCTACAAATTTAGATGGGGTGCAAATGGGTTAATGGTTACTTGTGAAATTTTAAGGAGATGTCCTGATCTTTGTTTTTGTTTTCAAGGTAGGTAATAATTACTAAAGGATTGCCTTCTCTTGCCTTATTGGGTGTGAGATGGTGGCACTAAAGAGCTAAAAAAATAAAAGATGTTGAGAGTAAAATAAGGCAAAGCTGGTGCACTGATGTAATTAATATATAGATGATGTATTACAGAATTGTACACATGAAATCTCTGTAACTTTACTACCAATTGTCACCCCAATAAATTTTAATAAAAAAAAAAGCTGGTGCACTGAATAGGTCTATTAGCCCTCCAATCAAACTTAGAGAACAGAATTTCTCAAGTAAATTGAAATCATATTAAGTAGACACGAGATTGTACATTTTGGGAGCTGGATGGGATGCAGTCAACTTGATATCCTGATGATATTTTCTTAGGGGATCAGGAACCCTTAAATCATGCTCTGTTGTAGGCCTGCTTCCCATATGAGGTCCCCAAGATTCAAATATCTGAAGAAGATAAAGCAGAGGAGAGTGAACAGGTTTGTATCTGCTTACTCTTTCCTTATCCGTAATGGAACCTTCCCACTGATGGAACTGAATGTCTGTACAGACCTCAAAGCTACATTGCCTTTCTGCCCAAGACCACCAGCAACAACCCGTGTTTCCGCGAAGAACTGCTGCTTCTTTTAAACCCAAAAGGCAATGGAATGCTTTCATTTACTTTCCTCTTTCTCGTCGTTTATGGCTTGGCTTACTCTCCTCCTCAGCTATCTCCCACAGTCCCTTGTTTTCCGTCTGCCCTTAAACGATAGGTTTTCCCCTTCTTCACTGCAGTTTAGAACTTCCAGCCCCACCCTGCTCCAGAAAGGTTTTGTTTTTCCCTGTCTTTCTGACAGCAGCACCTGCTGTAAACATACCCTTCCCTGCCCTACAGGTTCAGCCAGGTCTTGTCCTTCGGCGTTACTCTTCTATTCCTCATATCTGACACACTTCAGAAAAATGATTCCCAACCTGTGACACTCCAGGTCGTGCCCATTAGAGTTGTGAAATCTCTTTTGATCCAAAATTGACATTCCTTTGAATTTTTTTAAGTAGCATGTGGCACTTTTTGGAGAAGAGGGATAAAATAATACAAATAATGTGATTAAACTATTAAAAATAACACTATTCAGAGCTTTACCATATTATCATCCAGTCATCAAGTGGCTCCTAAATCCTTGTTTCAAAATTACATGACAACCTGACATAGCTCCATTCTCATCTTTTGCCAGGTAAATCGTTCATTCAGCACCTATAGACCTACTCAGTCTGGGCGCTTAATTTGGTCTCACCCTGCCTTGACACAGATTTGCCTCCTAATTATATAGGGCAGTAGAGCACTTAATTGGGAGTCACTGAGTCAAGGATCCTTTTATTCTTCCTGTGAGTCTGCAAGCTCTTGACCTGGGGCAAGACACTTAATTTGTCTGGGCCCCAGTTGCCTAATCAACATAATAAGGTTACTAATCTAAGAGATCACTAAGGTTTATTCCATCTCTAAAATGCTGTTTCACATGAAAGTAGTGTTTCACCCTAGAGAAAGCACTGGATTCTTTTTTATTTTATTTTTTTTAGAAAAATTGGGTTTGTATCGAAGATTCTGTATTAGTAGCTAGCTGTATGACCTCATGTAAACCTTCACCTGCCAGAGTTTCCATTTCTTCATTTGTAAAATGAACAGTTTAACTCTTGGCTACTTCACAGATACGGTGAGAATCAAGTAAATATAAAAAGCATTCTAGGCCAGTGTTTCTCAAAGAGAGGTTTCATGATCAAATAAGGTTGGAAAATCCAAGATTACACACAATTCTATTTGCTTCTCTTCTCCAGAATTTCTCACAGACTTTAAAATCCTACTGTGCAACATGAATCTCCAAGAGGAGACTGCATCATGGAGTTCTTCCTATGGTCATGTGACTACAGAACCCCCTTTGCTCTGAGCATCTCAGGAAGTGAGGGTCTCAGGTTCTTTGAAAAATACCCGGTAGTGTTTCTGGTATACGACAGCCAATGCTGAAAAAAGATTTATATGGCATCGTCTTCCAATGACAAATTGGTCAGACTTCACCTTTCAATGAAAATGATTGTAGTAACTCATTAGTCATCTCACGATTTTGTTATTTATTTCTATAATCAGCTTATATTTCCATAAGAATACCTAGTGATGTTTTGATTGGGATTACAATGAATGTATAGATCCATTTGTGGTAAATTGACATCTTTACAATATCAAGTTTACAGTCCACAAATATAGTATATGCTTCCTTTTAGAAATTTCTAGATATTCTTTAATTTTGCTCAATGACTTCTTATAGTATAGGAATCTTACATATATTTTATTAGATTTCTAAGTGACTTTTCTATTTTAAGTTAAATTCTAGCTAGTAATAAAAACAATTGATTTTTACTTCTAGTAAATTTCCTTTTATCTCGTGATCTTGCTGTCAGTTGCTAATTCTAATAATTTACAATTCTTAGATTTTTTTGACACATTCATGTCATCTATGAATAATGACATCTATTTCTTCCTTCCTAATCCTCACGTCTTTTTTTATCCTTACCTTATTGCATTGGCTAAGACTTCATTAAAATATTGAAAAGAAATGATACCAGGCATTCTTGTCTTGTTCCTGGATTTATGAGGAAGGCTTTTAATATTCCACCATAATGTATGTGTATAATGTTTGCTGTAGGTTTTTAAAAATCAAGTGAACAATGTTTCCTTTTATTTCAAGTTTGCTAAAAGTTTCTACTTTGAAAGGTTAGTGAATTTTCTTTAAAGAAAAAACAAACAAACAAAATGACCTCTTCGCTATATACTAAAATGTAAATTTGCTATTTTTCTCCAAATAGTTCTTCAGATTAAATATCCTGGCTCCAGGACCACCATGCTCATCATTCCTTAAATAACACCCATCACTTTTCCTTTCTCACACTGCATACTTGGCCTCAATCATCTGTGTCACTTCTTGTCAGTTTCCCTACTCCTACATCCAAATCCTCTCCCTCCTTTGAATCTCATCTACAATACCCCCTCAACATTTCAAATCAGTGGGAAAATGGAGAACCATTCAATAATTATTGTGTCAATTGGCTATCAAAACAGTCACAAACTAGAAAAAAATTACCTAAATCTCTATCTCGTACTATATATTTAAAAGCTTTATATGGAGTGAAGAAGAGCTAAGTGGTATGCATACAAACATGTGAGTACACTATGAAAGTACCATAAGAAAATAAGAGAGAATGTTGTTTTAATCTGGAGGTAGAGTCCACTCAAGACTCCGAATGTGGAAGCCATAAAGGAAAGGGATGGCAGATCAAGTACATTTAAACAAAATTTTGTTTCGTGAATAATACTTGAATAAATTACTTGGAGAAAATGTTGATGTTTAAAAAAAAAAAAAAGTAATGTTTACCAGGCAAAGGGTTAATAAGCTCAGTATTCATCCTACTAATGAATTAATAAGATAAATAGCCTCATGGAAAAATAGGCAAAGGCTATGAACAGTCACCTGAAGAAATACACACGATTCATAAACATGAAAAGAGGCTTAACGTTACTAGTGATCAAGAAAATACAGTTTAAAACCACAACATATAAATTTTTTCACTGGAAAAATTTAAGCTATCCAGGTTGGCAAGGCTGAGAGAGCAAGGTCTTCACTAAGTGTTTTGCTGCACATCAAGTCTGGGACCAAGCTAACAATGCTGAGATGAAGTGCCTTCCCTCACGAAGCTTACAGTCTCTCTGGGAGACAGCAAGACAAACTACAGCAACAGGATCTGGTGAGAGCATTGGAGGGAATCCTGAGTAGGTCAGGGAAGACCTCACGAGGACTAGGTGTGAGCTGAGACCAAGATAAAGACGAGCTGGGACAGTCCTGTGGGCCATGTATGAGTACAGCACTTGTCCCAAGGCCGGGTGATGCGTAACGTGCTATCGCAGGATGTAAAGTTGGGTGTCAGAACCCTGAGGGACAGCCAGGGAACAGATCAGACAGTCCCTGGTAAATCAAGAATTAAGATTTGATTCAGCCAATTGATTTTCAAATTACCCTTTGGTTTTGCAAATAAATGGACTTCTGAGGTTCCATAAGCTTTTTATTCAAATCTCCTCTTTGGGAATATTTTCCACTGATTTTAAAACGTGTAATACAAAGGAAATAGCTACCCCTTCAAATGTTTTATGTATCAAATTTTAACACCTTCAGTTGTGCTTCCAAAATCTAGACGGACATGTTTTGGTGCGGGCCACAGAGGAAAGCATCTGTCATCGCTGTGACTACAGTAGAATTTCTGACAAATGTGTCATTGTTTGGGAAGGCCACGCTGTGACCAGCCTTCTTTGGATTCGTGCCTGTACAAGGCAGGTACAATCAGAGAGAGAAAGCCAGAAAATCAGGAGAAGCTCAGACATACCAGATCAGCACAGAACCTTGAAACACTGACAGTTCACAAAAACACACTGACCACTTTGTGATGATAACATCAAGCTAGAGAGTGAGCACACATTAAGTAATTTTCAGTGCTTTTTGTCTGAATTTGGTATTTGTGATAAGAAGAAGAATTTGGTAGACACTGTTAATGACTCAACTCTAAAATGAAAGTCTAAATTACTCTCACATTTTTGAATCCTCTGGGTCCTATGAACTGAAGAGTACCCTAAAATCAGCAAGTAAAATGATTTCAGTTCATTCAACAAATGTTTTAGCACCTGCTATATACCAGGTTCTGTACCAAGTATAAGGATACAGTAGGGAGCAAAAGCACATACTCGGCCCTCGTGGAGATAGATGTTGTACAAATAAGCACATAAGCCAAACGAAGATGTCAGCCAAACAAGATATCAACCGTGATAAGTGCTGTCAAGGTGAGACACCCAAGTGCTCGAGGATGTGGCCTGGTCATGGATGTCGGGAGGCGCTTAGGAGGAAGTGAAGCTTGACCTGCCATGTGGAAGACTGAGCGACTGGAAAGAAGGCCAGTGCAGCTGGAGTGCAGAGGTCACGGTGGGGAGGCCACCCAGGCTTCTTAGACCGTAATCAGGAGCTTTGTCCTGATACTGAGAGAACCAGAGCCATTGACTTTGGAGAGGATGAAGTGGCTGGAATACTAAATTCCAATGATTGCAAGGTACACGTTTTTTATATCTTAATATCTCTAAAATCAAATTTTAATTAGCATTTTTGTCTTTCTGGGCTATTCATAAAATAATGATGCAACTTATAGTGGATGGCATTTTAGAGTTGATGAAATATGGTAATCAGGTATGCATTTTTGAAAGATCACTGGGTGTAAGGTGGAGAACAGATTTATGATAATCTGCATGGGTCAGGGTTTTCTTTCATAATGCAGGAATTGATTGATTACTGGTGCTGAGTAACAGTAATATTCCTTTTCATCTATATTTCACTGCCTGATTTCAAAGATTTTTTTTATCAGAATAGTGTCTTTGTTATGGTTAACTTGATAATAAGTAAATATTATTAATCTGAATTAATAAAAAAAGTCTATTTTCAAAAATACCCCATTTATTCAATAGATAAATAAATTGATATAGATAGGCACAGATAAAATGTGTACAGAATTTTCCTTAGTAAAAGGGTTCTGCTATGAAAAAGTGAAAATTTGCAAACTACTCTTCTAGGTAATACGGTTACACCAAGGATTTTTGTAGAGGAAAATGATACGGTTAAAGCTGCAGGACAGAACTATATATTTTATATATGTGTGTGTATGTGTGTGTGTATTATATATACATATTATATGTATAATTATACATTATATATGTATATAATATATAATATATATATATATACACTTTCTACCTCCTAATAACGTTTTAAGGATTTTATGAAGATATACACATTATTGACAATTTCCTCCCTACCTCACGCTTTGTTTTGTTTTGTTTTGTTTTGTTTTAGTGCACATTTCTTTTTTGTATTAGTTTCAGGTGCACAAAGCAATGCAATAGCCAGACATTTCACCCCCCACAAAGGGACAACCCCTCCTCCCCCAATCTACTGCCCCCCACATTTTTATTTTGGTAATTTCCTTTATTTTCAAGATGAATCTCCTCCCTAAAACTGTTATTGAAATGTCTCTTTGGCATTTTTTTTTAAGGGAGAGCTTGGCATTCAATAGGAAAAAGAAATTGTTTACGCATTCATACTCTTTCATGCCAAACGGTGTCAGGGACTGCCTCCAGCTTTTCTGTTACCCTCTTCCACGAGGCCCTTACTTCCTGATCACCCAAGGATCTCTCTTAAAGATGGTGCTCTTTTGGCCTTTACAAAAGCTCCACATAAGACACTGTAAAGGAGCTAAGAGGCAGTTAGATGCATTTTTAGTCCTTTTGCATTTTGCCTACTGTATCAAATTTATTTTTACCAAATAGTAGACCATATTTAAGCAGTGACTAAATAATCTTTTTTTAAAAATGAAATAAAAATTATTCCTCAATATTATCAGAGGGCTGGTTTTTTTCCTTATATTTTTTCTTTTCTGGAGGGAGGTTAGTAGCACCAAGACTGCTTAATTAATACCATAACTAAGAACATTTGATGAATACATAAACATGGTAGACACATCCTCCTCGTAGGTACTCACTGCAGTGTCATAAGCCTTTTGTGTAAGGTGTGTATTCGGGAGTAATTCTGCTGTAATGGTTAGGTGTGCATTTGATTTGTGGAGAAATTGGCTGTACAGCCCATGTAGGTATGTGTTACAGGTTGAATTGTGCCATCCCCAAAAAAAGATATGTTAAAGTCCTAACCCCCAGTACCTCAGATTGTGACTTTGTTTAGAAATAGGGTCACTGCAGATGTTATTAATTAAGCTGACATCATACTGGAGTAGGGTGGACCCCCTAATCCAATGACTTGTGTCTTTATAAGACAGTCATGTGAAGACATACACAGGCCATGTCATGACCAAGACAGGAGACTGGGAATGCCCAAGGTATGTCAGCAAACCACAGAAACTGAGAAGAGATGAGGAAAGATTTTTCTACTTGTTGCAAAGGGACCGTGGCCCTGCCAAACACCCTGATTTCAGACTTCTAGCCTCCAGAACTGAGACAATAACTTCTGTTGTTTTAAGCTACCCAGTTTGTGGTACTTTGTTACAATAGTGCTATGCTAGGAAACTAATACAATAAGTAAGAATATTCATGGTCCACCTAACTTGATTCACCTGAATATGTCAGTGGGAAAATACAGCTGTCATTGTACAACTTGTCTAAGCCCCATCTAAAATAAGTCACCATCTGTATTGGACAATCCCCTGTCCCTCCCCTTGCCACAGTTAATTGGACCAAGGTGGATACCTGTCTCTAGGCCAGTGAATCCACTGGCTTACCAGCAACTGGATGATTTGTGTGACCTGGTGTGAAAAGGTGAGCGTTCTGAAAATTCTACCTGAAGGACTCGAAAGGGTTATAGCCCATTAGCACAGGGAACTAAAATAGGAAGGTAAAGAGGAAGCTCGACGTGACCATTCTGAACTGCATGCAAGCCACTGGCCAAGAGAGGAGCAGAATAAAACACACCCAGAGGAGGGACATGACCATGGCGGGTGTGGTGGTCCAGAGGAAGGGGAACTGTTACATGGAGCTAAGGTTTTGGGGACTTGCTGAAATGGCAAGCTGCCTTTCTACAGCCAGTCTCACCTTTTAGTAAAGAATCCAACTTTTACTTGGGCGAAAAGCTGCCCAGTCAAAAGACTCCATGTCCCACCTCCCAGGTAGCTGGGTTTGACCTTGAAACTAAGTATGCAGGACCCCGAGGAAGTTTGTGGTGGGGTGGGGGTAGGGAGGGTCATGGCCTCTGGCCAGCTGGTTGCTTTAGAAATAAAATCAGAGGCACGGGGTAGAAAGGATTGTGGGGGACAGCTCAGCTAGCGCCACTCCAGGACACAGCACTGAAGCTCCCTGCCAGTCCGCCACATGCCACGTTCTATCCCTTTGTTCATTCCTTCTTGTTTGTGTTTACTCCCTGCATGAAAGTGGTGCTTCGGTCCTTTGGGTCCCTCATCCTACTTTAGGCAGCGGGTCTTCATGAGGAAGTACCTGGAGATGAGAGAAATCTTGGCAGCCCAGCCACACTTCAGACTTGAGGACTTAGCAGATCCCAAGGGCCCCACGACGAGCCCAGTAGAAGGGGCCACAGCTCTAGCCTGGCTTCACTCAGAAGCTGTAGTTTGTCAGGGCTTACGTGCTGCTCCACCGTAGGCCTCGGCCACTCCATCTCCCTCCATATCTCTGGGCCTCCATGTCCTGCTGATGCTGCCCCTACCTGCTGCTCAGTTCTGGGCCTCAAGTTCCATTTCCGTCAGAGAGAGGGTCTCATGTTTTTGTTCAGCACGTGTCCCTGTTGGGGAGCTCTGTCCCATCATACCTCCTCATTGGCCACAGTCAAGCCAGCCTATTAAGAACTGATGTTTTTGCCACCAGCATCTGTCTTCCTTAGGGAAATCACACCTCGTTCACCCTCGTTGCATGAGGTCCAAATACCTGGACTCAACACTGTCAGTGGCCACTGTGATTTGGAGAAGCCAATCCAAGCCAATTGGGTGCAAAACCTGTTGAGAAAGGAGCATTCCCTTTACCCCCAGACTTGGAGCTGTAGTGATTCGCCTGGAGCTGCAAGCAGCCATCTTGTCACCACTAAGGAGCTGTAAGCTTATCACCACCAAGGACAACCTGCCTGTGGGTACAGCCAACACAGAGGAGGAAGGAGCCAAGAGGTAAAGAGAGATCGAGTCTTCGTGGCATTGTTTGCCACTTCTGGAGCCAACTGGGCCCTCGGCTATGTAAGCCAATAAGGTTCTCTTTTTCACTTCAACCAGCTTGAGAGCATTTTCCATCACCTAAAATTGAAAACGTCCTAACTGGTCTAGGTCAGATGGCCACCCTGGTGCAATCAGCAGTGGCTGGGGCGGCAGACCAGATGTCACCTACAGAATATAACGTGCATAAGGAAAATCAGCCCCAGAGATGTGAGCTGTGGGTGAGATAGGCAGTTTAAAGCTTTGCCTCTCCAGTATAAATGAGGGTATGCAAGACAAGGTTAAAAGGTGGGAGTTGATAAATTACAATTGCTATTGTTATACGATACAAAAAACCCAAAACACATAAAACAGTAACCTTGAAAAGCATGTGAATAGATATGTGAAGAATTCAGGAGCCTTGGCCCATTGGTGACTGCTGGCACGCCAAAGCTGTATATGTGAACCTAGACAAACTGCTGATATGGACATCTCCCAAGATCTGTTCATAAAAACTGCATGAAGTTATATGTGTTGAATAACGTTACTGCCACAGAGTAGTATGTGTTCACTGAGATAAAATTTTCCCACCTTTCTCAACGACTACCTCTCCCCTATTCTCCACACTAGAAACCAGCTGTGTTTGAGGAATCAAAGCAAAATCAAAAATAAAGCTAGCAGCAAAGCAGATATGTTCTAGGCAAGTTTACATTTCCCACGAAAACTTGCATTTATTATTCCAACTAGAAAGATAGTATCACTTCTTTAAACATGAGGCTATCAAATGAGTGTTTAAGTCAAAAAGAATTCTCTCATTAATCCTTACGTAGAAGTCTAGACTGTTAAATATTTCAAATAAAAAAAACTAAATTTTGGATAGTTGAAGATTATCAAAACTGCTTTATTTAAGTATAAGAAAGTGAAAGTTTTGGTTAGGTTTATTCAGAAAAGAAACTAAAAATGTAGGGATTTGTGAACTATAATTTGTAATAGGTTTAGACAGCTAAAGATCATTGGTTCTTTTTCATGAGAAAAATAATTGAAGAAAGAAATTAGGATGCATATGGTTTATTTCTGTTCTGTTTTAGATGAGAAATAGCAATATTGGCAAAGCTATAAATTGAATGGCAGAGGAGTGGTGGGATTGTTTGGATGGGACAGAGGGGGAGGCAGGAAGACAGCGGTGTGGTAAAGGAGAGTTTGTAAAGAAGTCATATCAATACTACCAGCATAACATGGTAGTTAAACACAGAGATTCTATGAGCAGACCCCACCATTTACTAGTTTTTGGACCATGAGCAAGTTACTACCCTCTGCCTCAGTTTTTTCACCTGAAAAATGGGTCAAATAATGATACCTCACAGGCTGTGAGAAATAATGCGAGTTAATCAATGTAAAGAACCTAGAACAATGCCTGGCACATGGTAAGTTCTACATGTGTTTATTATTACTTTTAATGAGGTTGGTGAATTAATTGATTGAACACGGAGAGATTGAGTACTAGAATAGTACTCATTACTTATTTTTAAATCAGTTAAATGTATACTTAAAAATAAAATCTCAGAGTGAAGAACACATAGCATCTGACAAGACCAAAGCTCCATTCAGAATCCATCATCTTGCTCCTCGAAGTCAGATTCCCTTTCAGACTTGCTTCTTCAGTTTTCTCGGTGCAAGCGGCTGACTCCTCTGTCTCCCTGACGTTGCCCTTTTCCTCCCTTCATGGCCAGTTGGAAATCAGGCCTTGTCCTCCCTTCCTTTGGACTCTTGTGTTCATCCCTCATTGCCTCCCCTTTGATCCTTCCTCAGTGCCTCTTTCTGGTCCTACTGCTTCTCCCAGTTGGTCTCCACGTCCGTGGCCCTCCTCTTTCCTGCCCACCACTGCCCGAAGAATTGTCCAAAATACTGAGGGGGAAAATATAGTTGATCCTAATTACCCACAGATGCCCTATTTGTGAATTTTCCTGCTCACTAAAATTTACTTGTAACCCCCAAATGAATATACCCCTGGCGCTTCCGCAGTCATTCCTGGACATAGGCAGAGCAGGAAAAAGGTTGAGTCCACCCACTGGCGTGTCCCCAGCTCAGATGGAACAAGACAACGGTTCCTTCTTGTTTCAGCTCTCATTCTGTTAACAGGCGTCCTTTTTGTGGTCACATTTAGTGCCACATTTTTCTCATTTTTGAGCTTTTTGGTCATTTTTGGTGATTTTGTGATTTTTGGTGATTTTGTGATTTTGGTGATTTTGCTGTTTAAAATGCCCTCCAAGAATTATGCTGAAGGGCTGTGTAGTGCTCCTAAGTGCCAGAAGGCTGTGACGCGCCTGATGGAAAAAAATATATTTGTTAGCTCAACTTCATTCAGGTGTGAGTGAGTTCTAGTCCCATTAGCTGTGAGTTCATTGTTAACGAATCAACAATATATATCGAATAAAGTATCTTTAAACAGAAAATACATAAAACAAGGTTATGTATTGATCACTTGATGGAAATGTGACCAGAGACTGGCAGGAATCTATCCCTGGATTTCTCCTAGGGAGGTGATTTAGTATTCGATAATTCAGCGTTGGCGGCAACTTTCTAGAATCTGACCACTGTGAATAACGAGAGTCAGCTGTACACGTGTGTGGGGACAAAGCCCCAAAAAGCAGTTTCCAGGCTCTCGGCCTCACATAGAAAGGTGCTGGCTCGGGTAGTAAATGGCCTCAGCTGTGATCCGATGGCCATCAGCTGTGGCTAGTTGGCCGTCAGCTGTAACCCGTAAGCCATTGGCCACTAATATAACTGCTATGGCTACGCTAGCAGAAAGAATGGGGGCTAGCAAGAGCGGATTGCAGAGACAGAGAGGAGGTGGATGCCGCCGGTGAGAATACAGTGATATGACTTCCCCTACTTATGGCTCCGTGGGTGTTCCTTTTTGGTCTCACCATGTCCTGCGTTCTTATGTGGGGAGCGGGAGCTGACACCCCGCCGGACGCCCCGCACGACAAATGGCGCAGCGAGCAGGGTCCCCTGCGTGACAATGTGCGCGTACTAGACTTCAGGATACGGTGCTTCGTTTCACTTACGAGGTATTGATCTGTGTACACGATCTGGCCCTATTTCCCTCTCCTAACTTGTCTCCTAACACTCTTGCCACAAAGTCTCTGTTCCAACCAAATTATCTGTCCTTTTTCTGCCCAGAATTCATGTCAACCACTGCCCCTCCCCACTGTTTCCACCTCCACTCCCGTGAGGGATCCAGGGGGGTACAGTCACAGGAACGGCACCTGAGCCAGGCCTGACCAATCATTCATTCCCCTGCCTCCAGGACACGTGGGAGTTGACACAACAAGGCCAATACAATCATTCCCTGGCAATTCTCACCCTCAGAGTTGGTTTCCGATTTCTTTGAGGATCCTCAAGCGAGGTGATGTAGGATTGGGGTTTCTAGCTGCCAGGTTCCTCACTGCGTGAGGGCTACATATCTACAATAGAAGATGGTGAGGCCAACAGCAGAGAAACAAAGAAAGGAAAAGAACTGATAATCTGATGCTGCCTCTTTGCACCCCTGGATCCTGTCATGCCTGAGGCCACTCACGTGACTGTCTTTCCAAGTTGCATAACTCAACAGGATTGCTTTCTTACTAAAATACTCAGGACTGAGTGTCTGTCTCGTAAGCCCAGCAGTCCTGAATAATACACTTAGGCCTTTTGGTCTATCTGTAATGCACTCTAACACTGCTCTAAATCACCAATTTCTCCTTAACTTGGATATTGGGGGGGCCAAAATTTAGTGTATCTGGATTTCCTTCTGTCCATCTTCTCTTTCCTTAAGATTTTTCAGTTCAAGACTAAACTTGTTTGGGATAGACAATAAAACAGGAAACTGGAAATTGGGAATATGAAAAGGAAACAAGAGTAGAACTGTTGCAGTGCAGCTCTAGGACGGAGAAGGGAAGCAGGGGCAGGTAACCGAGGCCTTAGAACTGCGCTTCCATGGGCCTCGGATGATTCAGGTAGGTGCAGCCAGGTCTCATTGTCCCACTGTGTCTAAGCTGTGCTGTGAGTTGGGCCTCTGTAACCTCGTTTATGCGGGGCCTATCCTCACACAGGCATCATCTCTTCAGCTCACCCTGCGTTACCTCTGTGCTTCAGTCTGCTTATGCTACCCCTCCACCTGGAACACCCTTTCCCCAATCTTGGTCTAGTCATTCATCGTGCTCTCAGATCTACTTTCATCTCTGCCAGTTCTTCTTAACCTGGACTTTTTCAGGGATAAGTTTGAGGAAAGAACTTGAGAAATAATAGGTCAAATAAAGGTGACAACAAATTGTTCCATTCAAGCGAGGGAGAAACAAAAAAGTGACTCTGGATAGTAGCAGCGGTCAGCATAGTGTCATAAACGCAAAAATAAATGAACGTTTGCATAAGCCACAGGACACTAAAGAAAATATCTCTTGACGTGATAACCAATGAAGTAATATCAGTTTCTTAGCATCTCATTGAGATTGATGGAGAAGAGAGAATTCCTTTTTTAGCAAACGAGATGATGAATGGAAATCAGCATTTACTTATGTAAGCTGTATAGACCAAAGGTCTGTGTTCAGCTCACACGTGGTTGTGAATCCAGTTCTTAGCACAATGCTTAGCACACAGTGGGAATTCAGGAAATATTTATCAGGTTAATAAATATTAATTCTAATTGCTATAATATTGTAAAAGCAAGTACAAAGCACAAAAATGACACAAAGCAAGGAAGTGGCCCACAAAGGGGAGAATTGTGTCAGGATGAGCTTTCTTCAGTATGTGACTATCGGATCTGAGCCTTTAAAACATAGAATAGATTATTTTCCAGGAAATGAAGCGGGTGGCAGGAAGAATTCTAGGCAGTTGAGATCCATTTTAGCAAAGTCACTGAATTATGACACTACGGTTGAGAAAGTACAGTGATGTGTTAAAATGTGGGTGCAGTCACAGGCCTAGCATAACATAATGCTGAAGAAGTGGACGGGGGCCTCATATGCCACACCAAGGATTTGGGGCCTAAAGAGCCTTTAAAGGATTTTTAAGAGGGGGGGAAAAGTCACATTCTCAGTAGCATTTTAGTAAGAGGTCTTTGGCTACCATGTTGAAGATAGCCTGGTTCAAGCGTGACAGCAGAGAGCCCTGTTAGGAGATTTTATCATGGTCCTCAAAAGCACAGTGGGGATGAAGGGAATGTCAAGAGTTGTCAAGAAAGTGAAATTAATAGAATTTAGTCACAAAGTCAATGTTTTGTAATGACAGGGAAAAGTCTTGAATGACAACTATTGCCACCAAATAAGGAATTCAGGAAGAGGAAGAGGTAGGTTTGTGAGAGGAGATGGTAAGGTCATTTTTGATTGTTAAGTGTATGATTCCGGTGAATTACCCAGATGGGTATGCACAGTAAGCTGCTGGATAATTTAGGACTCTGGAGATCAGAAGTGAAAACACAGATTTTTGGCTCAGTAGTATTTAGATCTATGGGTGAGATTACCTAGAGGGAGGAGAGAAGTCAGCAAAGGGCAGTTTTAATAATGAAGCACAAATCAAGGCAGAGGAATACTTGTGTGTCCAGCTTTGCATCTTCTTTTTACTTTTTTTTTTTTTGGGGGGGTGGGGTATGGAGCAGTGTATACCTCTCATATTAGTGGCATAAACTACACAGGTTATTTGAGGATGGGTTAAGTGTTTTTCCTTGTAAGTTATGAAATTCATTTGCAGTGGGAATAGTCTGACAGAACAGTGTTGGTTAAGGCATGGAAAATGGTTCCCCTTGTGCGATGTTGACAGGGGTGTAAATTGGTATTAGTTGTCCCCAGTATCTATTTTCCCTTGTCCTTAGTAAAAGATGACCTGACTTAGCTGAACATACCAGCATTCCAGGAAAAAAGGCTACATTTCTGTCTCGCCTGCAGCTAGATGTAGCCACATGACCAAACCCTGGCCAATAGGATGCGGCACAAGTGGTGAGTGTGACTTCCCTGACAAGGCCTTGAGAGTTGGACGTGTTGTGTTCCTCCCTCCTTCCTGCTGGCTGGAATGCAGATTCGATGGCTAGGACTTAAGCAGCCAATATGGCACCATGCAGAAGAAGACAAGTTCTGAATATGATGGAAGACCAAAACGGAAGTTGGCTGGTCGCCTGGGTCATGGACTGCTCCTGTCTTACATAAGCTTCTGTCTTGTGTAAGCCACATTGTTGGGTGTTGTGCCACTTTCAGCTGAACCTAATCCTGACCAAAATGCTTCCAAAAGGCAGTTCAGCAGCATTTAATCAAGTATGTGTGTCCTTTGCCCTGGCATCCCATGTCAGGGAATTTACCCCAGGAGATAATTACACAAATTTGAAGTGATACATAAACTGGATATTCATCACAGCGTTGTTTACATAACCAAAACAGGAGGGTGGGGAAACTAAAAGTCTTCAATAGAAAATTTGTTAAGTAAATTATGTATACTTCTGTATACAGAAGCCACCAAAAAGATGATGCTATATTTACACCTCACACGAATAATCGTCTATGACATAGAATGAAAGAAGGGACTATAAATGAGCATGTTTCTCATCCCATTCGTCTAAAACTAATAAATATACACACACATATGCACAAGCACAAATCAATATATAAATGTACATAGAGTCTAAAAAATGTTTGGAGAATATAAGAATACTCTTTAATGGCTGGAAATAGGATTTTTAGATTTGGGGTTTTTTGTTGTGTTTTTTTTACTTGCTCCCATGCTTTTTATCATTGTTTGAACTGTTTATTGTCAGCTTTATCAATGTTATAAAAACTATAAAACCTTTTTAATGTTTTTAATTCTCTTTAAAAAATTAACATCGTTAAGAAAGTAACGTGGGCATGTTTGCCAGCTAAATCTTCAGGACGAGGTGTGGCCATTGTTGCTAAAGGTTCATATCTGAAAACGTGCTCCAGGAAACTGACTCACCTTTCTGTGGTCGTCCACAGTAAGTGAAGACATCCTACTGGGCAGATTTTTAAACTTTCTACTGAAAAAATAATTGGAACTTAGCTGATCACCTTAATGGATGTATATTTCAATTCCTTCATTTAATTTTTTATAGATCTGGGGGAAGGAAATATATGGTTTCAGAGTAAACATCAATCACTTAGGACTCCTCTCATTTTTATTTCTACTTAGAGATATTCAAAGTAATCATTAGTAAATCTAGCAAGATACTTATTTATGCACATAGTATAAGAACTCATCCACTGAAGTTTTGAGTTTTTGTGGTTTTTTTTAACTTTTATTTATTTAAGTGTGTTTTTCCAGGACCCATCAGCTCCAAGTCAAGTAGTTGTTTCAATCTGGTTGTGGAGGGCGCAGCTCACAGTGGCCCATGTGGGGATCGAACCGGCAACCTTGTTAAGAGCACCATGCTCTAAACAACCGAGCTAACCGGCAGCCCTCAGAGGTTTTGAGTTTTTAAACATGGATTCGTACTGTAGAATAATTCTGTGCAGTTTATCTCCACCCCCCAATCTCAGGTCATTATTTTTTACCTTTTATTTCATTTTAGTGTTTTGTTACAAAAAGCTTAATTTATTTACAAAGAAAAGAGGTTCATTTATACAATTCATAGCAGTTAAATGGGAATAAAATTGTGGGCCACCTTGAAAAGGTAAGGTTAATTTTAATCTATTTACTTATAGACCCGTTTACTATAGTATTTCCCAATTTTAAAATCCTGAAACATGAAGTCACCTCCCCGCTTTTTTGTCATCTGAGAGATTGCCTGCCAGTTTAACTGGAAATAGTTTGAAGCCCAACTTGCCAAGTGTTTAGTCCTTTTGAGGAGTTTAATACCTTTTTCTCTTTTGTGGCCATTTAAGTAACACTGCATGAGAATTCCCACATTTTTTATCACGTTGATTTCCCCAGCATCTGTCCCGACTTAGCATTTCAAAACAGAAGAAAAGCAGCAGGCACCCATTATTTAGCCCCCTTTTTGTAGCCCCTTGTCTGCAGTAAAATCAGAAGATGTGGCTGAATTGCAGTCTTAATTTTTAAATATATTTAATATGGTTAAATATGATTAAAACGCTAAATTTCACTCAACAGAAAAAAGTCTGCTTAGTCACAGAAAAGTGCTTTTGTGGTACTTTCATACCGATAAGGATTTCACAGCTATTGAGATTGCTTGCTATCTTTAGTTTACTCTTTTTGACTCTTAAAATAAATAATTAAATGCCTAATAAGAATACATACACGGATATGTCTAAATAGAAGTAAATTAATGTAAATCTAAATTTTTATTGATATAAATCTATACATCAAAATATAAGTATAATTTATGTAAATAAAATTTCCTATTTTCCAAAGTATAGATTTAGTTTTTAGCCAACATATTAATGAGTTCTAATACCTAGAAAACTTGCTGTCATTTTCAACAGTATAGTCTACTGCAGAAAATTTCTGATCGTTCTTGATTTGATTTCTGCCATTTACTAGCTGTGTACCCTTGGATAAGTCATTGTATTAATTTATTCAATAATTTATTCAGCAAGCACTTCTTGATTTCAACTTGGTGCAATTCACCATGGGAACTTTGCAGGTTAAAAAAAGAAAGAAAAAGAAAAAGCTTGTAAGCCTTGGCGATTGCTTTGGAGGCTAGTGGTGATCACAAAAAATTCACAAGTAGTTATAGTTCAGTGGGCTACGTGCCCACTGAATAGAACTCTCCAGAAACTCAGGTGGAATGTGGGCCACAGAAGTCTCTACTGGATGCGAAGAAGGGCTTTTAAGCCGTCCTCTGCAAATGCAGGGAGACATTACAAGGCAGAGAACCTTGGAGAACTTTAGCCTTGGAAATCTGGGAATATTCGGGAAGTAGAAGAAACCAGGGAATGTGTCAAATGCTGCAGAGAAGTGTAGTAAAATAAAAATGGACGTGCCCTTAGATATGGAAGTTGGAAGGATCCTGGTAACATTTGCAAGATGAATTTAGTAACGTGATGGGTGTGAGTGAAAATTGAGGAAATAGAATCAAGGAAAATAGAGGATTTCTCCAAGAAACTTGTTTATAAAGGGAAAGACCTAAGAAAGCTTAAGTTGCAGGGAAAGCATGGTCAAAGATTGTTGTTGTTGTTGTTGTGAGAAAGGAGAGGTTTGAGCATGTTTTAGACTAAGAGGGAGCCAGTGGACAGGGAGATGACAAAGTAGGAGGACGGCGCATGGTATAATTAAAGTAACATGAACTTTAGTGTCAGGCAGACCTAAGTTAGAATCTCGGTAGCTGTGCGACCTTGGCCAATGAAACTCCTCTAAATCTCACTTTCCTCAACTGTAAAGTGAAAACCTGACACATGAATGAAGTTTCTTCATTCATATAATCAAGCTGAATGGCAGGAGCTGGACGTGCTGAGAAGACACTTGTGCTTGCTTTCTGGGATCTTATGGACCGGTAGATGTAATTGTAAAGAATAGAAATGAACAAATTCGAGATATATTTAGGAGGTTAACATTTTTGGAAGACTTGATTCCTGTTTGGATTTGGAATAAAAGAGGAAGTTGTACAATAGACAGTGGGGTGGACATGTGTCCTAATTGGCTCAGTCCCATATGAGCGGAGGCAGGAATCCCTCATATTCTGTGGTTGAGGGAGAGTTTCTCTCTCTCTCAGCACATGGTAGGTAATGAGGGCACAGGTAACCCCAACTGCCACTGACAGTCAATTTGTGACCATGAGGGAACCAGCCTTTAGTTGAACCCAGTGCCACCTGGGTTTGGGAATGCAGAACAATGGGAAAACCTAGGTCCCTGAATTCGTAATTGAACCACTGATCATACCGTGCCTGAGCCCTGTCGCTAGATGCCATTTCAGTCAGTCAGGATTCGCCGTTAAGTGTAACCAGGGCATCCCAACATTACAGGCTTACAGAAGAAGAAAATGAAATATGCAGAGCACCCAGTGTCTCAACAGGGTAAACTCAGGTTTTGCTGACTATTACTGTTAATTAATTAATACTGTTACTTACTCTCAGGTTCTTTTGGCAAATGACGATGCCCATGGGTTGGCAAACTTTTTCTGTAAAGGGCTCAGTAGGAAATATTTTAGGCTTTGTGGGCCACATGTAGTCTGTGTTGTATATCCTTTGTGTTTGGGGTTTTTGTTTTTCATTTTAAAAAATATAGGAACCAGGGGTGGCCTGTTAGCTCAGTTGATTAGAGAGTGGTGCTAATAAAACCAAGTTTGCTGGTTTGATCCCCACATGGGCCACTGTGAGCTGCGCCATCCTTAAAATATGTATATATATTCTTCTTCTCCAAGCACATATATATATATATATATATATATATATATATATATATATATGTATATATAAGCATTCTTAGCTCAAGCTGTGTGGGCATACTTGGCCTGTTGGCTGTAGTTTGCCAGCTCCGGGTAATGCTATTCACTGACACAAGAACCCAGGAAGAGAAGGCTTGGAGAAGAAGATCCTGATCCTGTTTTAATGATATTAAGGTAGAGCATATCCAGGTAGAGATGGTCATCAGGCCAAGGTATGGACTGGAGGCATCAGTGGTGAGTCATCAGCGCACAGATGGAAGGAGGCCCTAGATTAGGGATGGATGACATCACCCAGGAAGACTGTGGAGTCCACCCAGGAAGGAGAGCCAAGGGCCAAGTCCTTCTCCAGGATTGGAGTGACCGGTCATAGTCCCAAACAGGTGATCCAGGAACTTGATGAGAAGTAAAGCAGTTTCAGTGCAGTGGCCTAAGTGCTATGACAGTTACAATAATTCATACACAGGGTCCCGTGAGAGCACATGGAAAGGGACAGACGGGGGTTGAGGAATGTGACACAGTGCACAGACTATACTTTGAAAAGACTTCTGAAAAACAGGAGACACTTTGATTGGATGGCAGCCAAATACAAGAAATTTTACATGACTTTTCTAAGGGAAAATGACTCTTAGCATGTAGCTTCCTGGAGTCACCCTGAGCCCTAGGGGAGCTGACCAGAGCTATGGGACCAAGAACTTGTATTAAAATCACAGTCTAAATAAAAAATGAAGAGCTGAGTCTGCAAGAAAGTGAAGGAGGGATGGGAAGTGTGGAATAAGGTGAGTTCAGTCCAAGATCAGAAGTCGGGGCCTGGAAACCAACAAAGATCTAGGTTGTATAGCTTGTCATATATTTACAAATAATTTTGCTCTATTCCAATTTAGCTTAAACAAAAAGGGCCATGGGATGCTTTGGCCAGATGTTAATTTAAACTTGAGCCTGAGAATGGAACCTCATAAATATTGACAAGAAAACTCTTGCAAATTTTGCATTGTGGTCATGTATGCAACTTGGGAAAATAACTTTTTGAATAAAATGTGTTTCATTTAAACTTTTTTTCAAGTAAGTGCTTTTTCTTCTTCCCAAGAGAACATTTTATTAATTATTTTATTTACCTAATATAAATATTCTTACGTATTGCTTTATTTTAAATTGTATATTTGGAAATTTATGCTAACACCCTAGAATGTAAACCAGACAAAACTTCAGGTTTGATTGAGGTCTTTTTGAATTTCCTTATCTTCTTTTCCTTATCTGATTTCCTTAATTGGCTACACTCATCACCTAGGGAGGTTTCCCAGGACCAGGCTTTGAGATGCAAGGGCTTAAGATTTTAAATTTCAAAAATCCACCTTCTACCTTGGGGGTAGGGGAACCCAAAGTTTTTAGCGTGGATAGTGTGAATATGCAGCGCGCTTCTCCTTATTCTCTAACCAAGCAAACCCCCCAGATTGCAACAGGATAGGGAAAGAGGCTTTAGGTGCTGCTGGAACACCTGAGGAGTCCTTGGCCATGTCCTTCCAAGTTTATTTGGGGCTGAAGGTCAAAAACTTAGTGGACTCCCCATGTGGATTTGAAGTAGGAATATTTTTCTATGAGTCTCCAAATGATGTAAATGACTTTGGATCTGCTAGCAGTTTCTGGGTGTGAACCTGGATTGTGTCTCGTGATGCCAAAGAATGGAAATGCGGACCCAGGAGAGGCAAAGAGTTTTTGAAAGAGGATAGTTTATTAGAGGCAGGAGAAGAGGTTGAGCTCCCGAACGGGAGGGGGTCCCGAATGGGGGTGTCCCATGACTGAGGCCAAAGTTCTTTCTTTTATACCTTCCCCTGCCTGCTTGGGGAAAAGGGCTGGAGCCTTCTGATGGAATTCATCTATTAGGTTTGTCTTGTTTGCTCATCCTGAAGAGATTAAAGAACCAACCCATTCCTATCTATCAGATCTGCTCCTTTGTTGGCCAGAAGGGATTTGAGATTATCTATTAACCTGAAGGCATATTGTCCTGTCTCTGTCCTGGAGTGAAGGAGACATTCCAGTACCTCGAGTTTCAGGATATGGCTGGGGTTTTTTTGTTTGTTTATTTCATCAGGGACCCGCTGTCTACCGAGCAATCATACTAACTAACCTGTCTCAGATTGAAGCTCCAGGAGCTGGGGAGAGCTCGTTCTGCTCCTTCCCACCTGGTGAGGAATAGGAGCACCAGCTGAGAGGTCTCAGGTGCCTCCCACCCCAGCATGTTGCAAAAGAAAGGGGTGGCTGGACAGGCCTCAGACAGCCCCCCATCTCCCTATGCCTCCTGAGGAACTCGGGGAGTCATAGGATCCCTCCTTCTGTGGCCACCAGTGTGTGTGTTGGGGATGGGGGAGATTTGCCAAGAGGGGACCGGGAAGAGACTGGTGCAAGCCTTAACTGTTACCTGATGATAACCCAAGAACATTGGAATGGAGGGCATCTCTGCTGCTGGCTTGTATATAATGACGGGGGGAACGCACAGCCCCTCCGCAACTTGGACTCAGCCTCAACAGAGAGACGAGGAGGTGACAAAAGGACCGAGATTAGGCTTAGCACAGAAAGAGATGCTTTTCCCTGTTTACCCTGTTCGTTGTAATCATGTGCATTTATTACATATTCAACATGAAATAACATTCACTTCTAGAAAAAATTGTGTTTCTTGCACATCTGTGTTAAGGAAGTAAGAGTCTATTTACTGTTTTAGTGTAACAATATAGATTCTAAGTAATTAAAGCCATATATTCCTTTCACAAGTCCACATACATTTTTATATTATTTTGGGTATTCTGGCTCTAGAAATATGATCTTCTTGAAGAAGACTATTCATTTTTTTACGCTCCCATGCACTGTCGCCCCCACCCCCCACCAAGCACTCCCTATCTTCTCTTCCTAGATTGTTTTTCTCCGCAACACTTATCACGTTTTCACACACTGTGAAATATAGTTACTTGTTTATTGTTCATCTCTCTCCCCATATGATGTAATATCCATGAAGGCAGGAGTTGGTCTGTTTCTTCGAGAACAATGCATTGCTCTTCGTGCTTGTGGAATGTGGAATGAATGAAATGCAATCACTTCTTAGCACGTGAATCACGCCCCCATCAAATGTAAGCAAACAGCCCAACCACCTGGATCAGCATTGGGATTATAACCCCCCCTTCCCTGCGTTGTCATGGATGTTGAAACATTAAGGTTCTTTGTCATTCCAATGAGGCAATAAATTGAACAGGTTGAACAGATTTAGAGACTTTGGGGTCAGATAGACCTGGATTCAAACCCGACTGAGTAAAGAGTGAGTCAGGGCAAGTTTTTCAAAACTTCCTTGAGTCTTAGTTTATTCTTCTATAAAATGGACAATGGTACTAACCTCCTAGGGTTGTCGTAGAGGTGAAATGGAATCAAGTCTAAAGCACACTGCACATGGCACGTGGTAGGCAGCACTCAGTAAGAACTGTCATTTTACTGTTGTCATTTTGGGAGCTGTATCAGTCTGTTAGGGCTGCGCTACCAGAACACCACCGACTACGGGGCTTAAACAACAGAAACGTATTTTCTCACAGTCTGGAAGACTAGACGTCCTAGGTCAAGGGTTGCAGGTTTGGTTTCTCCTGAGGCCTCTCTCTTGGGCTTGCAAATGGCCCCCCTCACTGTGTCCTGCCTTGGTTTTCCTCTGCGCATGTACATCCCTGGTGTCTCTGTCTCTTTTTATAAGGACACCAGTACGATTGGATTAGGGCCCTACCCTTATGACCTCAATTACCTGTTCAAAGGTCCTGTCCTCAAATATAGTCTCACTGGGCGTTAGGGCTTCAACATAGGGACTTGGTGGGCAGGGGGGATCAATTCAGTCCATCACAGAAGCTAAGGAAGGTTTTGACAAAGCACATCCAATTTTGATATATTTAATAATTAAGAACTATTTAATTCCCAGAAAAAAAAGTGCTTTAGTGGTTATTCTTTGACTAACACTTAAGCACTGAAAAGGGCATAGTTGCAAGTATTCAGTAGCAGACGTTCATTTTACAAACAAGAAGAGAGGAAACCACAGGGAAGAGGGAAACATTCCATGTGGAGAGAGCCTGAAAGAAGGCACAGAAATAAAACCATGACACTACCCCTTACTGAGTGGTAGGACTTTTCCTGAGGATGTATTTGAAGACAGCAGTAATGGGGAATGGGGTAACAAGGGCAAATATACCTAGTTCCTACCCCGAAACTTAGGGGAAATCTTAAAAATAAATTTTGCACCAGTAGATTACTATTTTATACCAGAGCGAAAGCACATTCACCTTCGAGTTGTAGACAGTCATTTTGTGAAGAAGCAGCTTACAGGCTTACAGGCAAGTACCTTCAGAGATGCGCTCTGTGAAGTGAGCTTTAGACACCCGGCCTTCCTACCTGCTTAGTCACTTTTCCTGCCCATGTCCAGAAAGGTTTTGGAGAAAGGGTTCAGATTGTCTTTTTTATTTTTCTTCTTTTTTCTGGGCATCGTTCCAGAAGACATTATTGTACTAATCAAAACACAAGTTCCCCTTGCGTCTGTGTTTAGAGCTTCCTGGGAGGTGGGAGGGGGATCTTGTTGTTTGTGGAGTGCTTTGAATTTCTTTGAAACTTTAGTGTTTCAGACTCAGGCCTCTGCAAAGCGTGTGTTAGAACTGACGATGTGGCCCTGACTCCACGGTGTTTCTCACTTGGGAATGGTCCCACTGTCTCCAGACTTAGAAAACTGGATTTCACCAAATTCTTCAGCTGAAGCTGCCAGAGTGGATCTATGTTTCTTCTAAACCTGGGGAACTCCGGCTGTAGTCTTGACCTATTACGTAAGCAAATTCCAGTAATAATTGGGTAGGAAAAGAAAATAAAAATATTATCTGGTGCTCTGCTAAGCACCTTTACAGGTATCACTTCATTTTTTAATTCTCCCAGAAGATAATGAGCAGATAAGCAGGAGAGATTATGAGAGCCACTCGAGGTCTCCCTGCTAGTAGTAGGTCCTTCAGCTGGAAACTCCTGAGGGTCCAAGACACCTGCTTGGAAGCTCTTGAGGCTACCTGTGTAGGAACACAGTGACATCCCATCCACTCTGATATGCCCATACGTTTTCTTCTCTTATTGCTTATATGACTTTTTCCCCCTGAATCATAAGTATTCATATTGAATTTTGTCCTCATTTTCTTTTGGAAAGATATTTTTATTTTAAAGTTCACATTTGTTTATTCATGAACTTTTACTTCATCAGCAAATCCTTGAACACACCCTGAGTCCATAATATATTGTATTTATGACTGGCTATAAATCTAACATTTTAATTTGCAACACACACTTTTGTTTTAGAAATTTCCGTTTAACATAAAATTTCTTTTTTATTAAAATTTATTGGGGTGACAATGGTTAGTAAAATTACATAGGTTTCAAGTGTACAATTCTGTATTATATCATCTATATATCACATTGTGAGTTCACCACCCAGAGTCAATTCTCCTTCCATCACCATATGAGTATATTTGACTAATATAAAATTTCTTGTATTGATTAGTTCTCTCAAAATATTTTAATTTTTATATTTTATTATTTCTTAAATTTCAGTATCGTTGGTATACAATATTCTTTTGGAAAGATTTTTATCATTGGTATGTGTAGTTTTCTTACTTCTCCTTCCTTGGTGCAACATCTTGTGCAGGTTTTGCTTTCAGAAAACCAGCCTAATGTGGGATTATTTCTGAGATGAAACATGCAAGTCTTCATGCACTGTAAGGAAAAAAAGACAGTAATCGTGAATTCTGTCAGACCTCCAATTGATTTATTGTAATAGAATATTTTTCTATAGAGAAGATTGCTTAAAGTTACATTTCTAGATCTCAAGACCTAGGAGGGGAAGCAAAATGAATAGCTACCACCTCTGTAGTGAATGATTATCAGTCACCTCTAGAATTCTGATTTCAAGATTTCAACCAGAGAATAAGGATGGTATTCAACGCATGCATAATCATTCTTAGTGAGGTGCTATTACCTGGTTCCTGTACCATTTTCTCAAATGAAAATGGAATTATTATGTGTTATGTTTAAAGTAATACTTTTTTCCCTAAAATCTTATAATAATGTTACTTTTTGCATTTATATTAGTCCCTCCATATTTTATTTTTGAATGTAGCTGGAAGTAGGAGTTTCAGTTTACTTCTTTTAGATGGATGGCTTTTCATAGCAACACTATTTATTAAATAAATCATCCTTTTCTTTCCGTCTGTAATTTTATGAGATCGTGATGAATTTCCCTTCAGAGCTTTTGTACAATGATGTGAGTACCTGTTTCTCCACTCCTTGCTAACAGTGTGATTTTGGATTTTGCCAATGTGGATAGATGAGAAATGATACCTCAGTGATTTTAATACGCTTTTCTATTATTATGAGGGAAATTGAGCATCTTTTCATGTGTTTACGGGCCATGTGAATATTTTTTTTCCTGTGGACTTTGTTTGTATGTCTTTTGCTCATTTTTAAAGTTAATATGTTGGTCTTTTCTCTATTTCTACAAACTCTTTAGGGAGATTAGTCCTTTGTTGTGACAGTAATTGCAGATGTTTTTTCCAGTTTATCATTTTTCTTTTGTCTTTGTTTGATGTGTGCGTGTTTTTTCAATCAGGCTTATTGAGGTATAATTTGACTATAGTAAAAATCACTCTCTATAGGTTGCATGAATTTGGCAAATGTATAACCACCACCATAATAAAGATATAGAATATTTCCATCAACCCAAAAAGTTCTCTCATGATCCCTTGTGATCAGTCCCCTCTTCCACCCACATCCCCTAGTACCAATGACCTAATTTCTCTTTTGCTGTTTCCAACATACCCTCCATAGAATCATACCGTATGTAACCCTTCATATCTGGCTTATTTCACTTAGCATAATGGTTTTGAGATTCAACCATGTCATCGCATATATCAACAGTTCTTTTTGTTGCTGAGTAATATTTCGTCATATGGATGGATATTTTGGTTGTTTGCAGTTTGAAGCTATTATGAACAAAGCCACTTTAAACATTTCCTAAGTCTCTTTGGGAGACTTTGGTATGCAGAAGCTGTTTATATTTACATAATTGAGTTTATTAATCTTCTCTTTTATGGTTTTCGGATTTTGAGACATAGAAAGATAATAAAAGAATTCACCATTTTTTTTCCTTCTATGTAGTACTTGCATGGTTTCATTTTTTTACAGGCAGATCTTTGATCTACTTGGAGTTTATCCTGATATGAGGCATAAATCAATTTTCTTTTACCAAATGGCCACCCAGTGGTCCCCATATTTCTAAATCAATCTTTTAAATCTGATTTAAGAAACTCTATTATACAATCATTTGTAATTATTTATAATTTATGATTTATTACAAATATTTTAGTTTATTACAATTATTTGTATTTATCACTAATATTCAATTAAAGTTAAAAATTAAAAGCCTATTTTTCTTCAAATCTTCAAATAGAACTTACAAACCTAGTAAATTCAATTATAAATCAAGTAATTTTGCATTAAAATTAAAAACATTTATTTTCATTGTTCTTTAATGTTTAATTAACTTATACATTTAATAAATTATAATTCCTTAAACATTTAAAACACTGTTTACAAACTCAAATTATTTAAAAATTGTAAATTAAAGCCATAAAACTTATAAATCTAACAAATTAAGTTTTCTTAAATTTAAATACCATTTATAAACTTGATTAAATCCTTTTAAGCATTTCAATCTATATCACACATTTAATGCATTTTATTTTCTCAAGTATTTCTTAAATCTAAAGAGACATAATTACAAATCTAACAAAACCAACCAAGCGTTTAAAAAGTTGTAAAGAAACAAACTTTAAAATGTACATGGAACTCATTTAAACTTTTAAACATCTTGAAATCATTGTAAATTTAATAGATATTCCTAAATTTAAACACTGACTAACAACTTAATCGTTTTCATTATCCTATATATTTAAATTAAATGACAAATATAGATGTGAAATTCTCTGTAGCATTTTAAATAACATAAGAATACAGCCTGGAAATATAGCTTCTAGTTAAAGAACTAATATATATCTTCCCTGCCTCTGGCAACACCACTAAAATGACAATTACAGGGTTCTAAAGCATAAACCCACAACAACAAAGAGAATGGGAAAGGTGACAAAGGCAACAATTTTGCATGCTAGAAAGCAGACGACCTACTGGTAGCTGATTTAACAGCCCTGAGAAAGCTGAAATCTAAACTAGGGAAGTCAGGAAGCAATGAGATTTGCACCCCAGGACCTCAAAGCTGGGTGACTCAGGAATGGGTGGAAACATTCTTTGGAAGGAGAGGGTAAAGAAGGACCTGAAAACAGTAGGAATGGTTGAAATTCTGTGAAGACGGGGTTAGAACCACCCTGTTCTTCAGCTGCCTGCTCTCCTCTGTATAACCAGCAACAGCTTTGCCTCACCCACCCCTGGAGAAGACTGAAAGTTTGATCTGCAGAGGGGTGAGATAAGGCTCCTATCGGTGGGACCCCCAAGCCACTGGGGACAGAGGGATTCAGTGCTGAATATGGCCAGGAATTAAGTGAAAATTCATGTACTGCACTGGAAGACTCATTGTGACTTCTGCACAGAACACTGTGGGCAGCCAAGCTTATAGCCTCCAGGCAGAAATCTGGAAGATTCTTTGGGGAATCAAACCAGGCCAAGGGAAGAGATCTCAAGATATTAATAGCCAGGGTCCTCTAACCAAAGAGCCCCAGCAGGTATGTAGTGAGGCCTATCCTGAGGCCCTACCCTGGACAAGCCCTGCTCAAAGGCCCAGAGCTTCCAACCAGCTTCCTAGCACCCCATTCCTGAGTACACATTGACAGCTAATAATAAGCAAGCTTTTGAGGAATGCCAAAACAAATCAACAACAATTGTATAGGAAATATAATTTTGGAGAAAATAAAAATTCACAAAGATAAACTATCAGTAATATCCTCAGAAGGATAGAAGACATATTGTATCTACAAAATAAGAACAGCACACAAGAAAAAGAAAACTCAGAAAAATTTAAAAAGATTTAGAAAATAAAAAATATGATAGGAACAATTAAAAATTCAATTGAAGGGTTGAAAGATAACATTTTTTAAAATCACCTGAAAAAAAAAGAATTATATCAAGTATCTCAAGCAAGGTGCTCTGTTTAGACAAATTGAACCAAACAGATACACAACGGAACATATATTTGATGTTGTGAATTTGCACCAAAATCATATCATTAGTGTTTATAGTTTAAATAGGCAGTGAAATAAATCATCTTCGTAATTCATTAAGTAATATCTTTCTACCTTTTGAAATGCCAATGCTGTGTGATCTTTTGAGTAATATCAAAAAGTAAAATCACATACAATTTACCCTTGCAATCCTTTCTTCTCCATTTCTCAGTAGGCTGTTCAGATAACAAAGTCCTTCACTTAATAAAAGTTCTAATTTCATAGACTCTCCATGACATAGTATCTCAACCACACTCTGTGAAATTCCCTAATTATATATGCTTTCCAAAGCAGGGAGCAATTTGATCTGATAGAATAACAATAGTCTGCAGGAGAAAGCAGATATGATTTTGTGTGCTAAATTCCAAATGTCTTCCCTGTCCAGATGCTGGGAGATTCAGAATGCCCCATGTACTTACTGTGTGTTATCTTGCAAGTCACCCTAATTCTTCATGAACAAAACTTTGCTTATTAAGTAGATAGATAGATGACTCTTCTTAATTATGCTGTTGGGGAAATACTTAGAGCAAAGAGGATTCAATTCTTAAAGATGATTAATGATTAGAGAAAGCAAATACCAAGTCTGAGTGAAAAGCTGAAATAAATAGCTTTGGAGAACATGATTTAGAAATCGGACTTCGATGAAGTGTGATTGAATACTGTTAGGTAATTGATGAGAAAAAACACATGGTTCTGATCTCTGGGTATTTATTTGGAGCTGAGTTTGTTGTTTTGACTATGAAGGACTGACCAGTGTGAGTGAAACAGGAGGGAAAGGGAGAAAGAGTGAGGCAAGGACCGACCTCTGTGGAATCCTGTATCTGGTATCCTGTTGGACACTTTGGATTTATCTCACGTCATTTCTTGAAAATTCGGTGAGGTGGGTGTGGGGACAGAGCCCCAGAAAGCAGTTTCCAGGCTCTCGGCCTCACACAGAAAGGTGCTGGCTCTGGTAGTAAATGGCCATCAACTGTGATCAGATGGCCATCAGCTGTGGCTAGCTGGCCGTCAGCTGTAACTCGAAAGCCATTGGCCACTAATATAACTGCTGTGGCTACGCTAGCAAAAAAGAATGGGGGCTTGGCAGGCTATGTAAATTTACTAACAATTGTCACCCCAATAAATTTAATAAAAAAAAAAAACAAAGAATGGGTACTAGCAAGACCGGATTGCAGAGAGGCGGATGCCGCTGGCGAGAATATAGTGGTATGACTCCCCTATCTATGGCTCCGTGGGTGTTCCTTTTTGGCCTCACCAGGTCCTGGGTTCTTATGTGGGGAGCGGGACCAGAGACCCCACCGGACGCCCCGCACGACAGTGGGCCTCATCCTTATGTACATTTTGGAGATGAAGAAATTGAGATCAAAAGAAGTTAAGAAATTTTACAGGGTATAATCTTGTCAAAGACTATACCCATCTGACACCAGACTCTCTGCTTTCTGTCCCAGTAGCAGGATTTTTCAGTTGGGGGTAGTGGTGAGAATATCACAATCTCAGACCAGGGGTGGGGTGTGCATTTTCCAAATATATGTAAATGCTAAGATGCCCAGTTGGGCCCATTTTTTCGCAGTGTCCCCCTTGAGGTCTGCCTAGGGAGTTGCTGTCTAGGTGGGGCTAAAGACTTAAGGTTTAGGGGCCTTCACTGGGTAACTGACAAATGTCTTGGTATTTTTCCTTAATAATTTGAGCAGAAGAGGTACTGGGGGATTAATAAGAAATCTTAGACCTCTCTTTTAAAAGGAAACTCAATTTTCAACTTTATTGAAAAAGTTTACTGGAAATATATAAAAATGATCATTAATGTTGTTCTCTGTCATTTTTTCACAAGTTATTTTATTGGCTGCAGAGTATTCTAGCATCTAAACATGCCATAATTATTTAACTAGTTCCAACTATCAGACCCTTAGGTTGGTTCTGATTTTTTCATTATCACAATTAACCTATGACAAATATTCATGTATAAAAAATATTGTATTCATCTCAGATAAATTCCTTAGGAAAAATTCTTACAGATAGAATATCTGGGTCAAAGGGCATGGATGACCTTAAGGTTTCTGATAGGTGGTGCGTAACCATTTACACTCCTCTGAATGGTTAGTAGGGACCCCTTTTTGGTTCTCCTCACCAATATTGAATTTTATCACTTAAAAGAAAATCTTTACCAATCTGAGTGACAATAAGTGGTAGAAAATTCCTGTCTCATACATTTTTCTGTTTTAATAAGTGCAGTATATGGAACGTAATCGAGTCATGACAAGGCTAAGTTGTGGTTCTGAATATCAGATTTCTGTGTACTGCTCTGTAGAGTTGTAGTATGAAGGTTGTACATAAAGAAAGCTTCATGCCTCGGGACAAACCCTATGTTTACGAGTTAGGAAGGGAGAGGCTTGGATTCTGGTTCTAGCCAGCCCTGTTTCCCGAGGCAAGTGCTATAGTCTCAGTAATTCACTTGAAATACCTCAGAGGAGCCAACAGGATGCTTATCTATGTGGGCAGTTTGCTCCATTCTGTGTCCTGAGGATCCTCCCGCCAGAGGCCATTACAGCAAGTACTTCAAATACTGCCTTCTAAGTCAGTACCAGAGAGTTAATTAACTAGTGTAAGGAATATTGATGTAGGTGATGTTAGAACTGCTAGCAGTTTCTGGGTGTGGGCCGGAATCGTGTCTTGTGAAGCCGAAGAATGGAAACATGGACCAGGGAGAGGCAAAAAGTTTTAAAAAGAGGATAGTTTATTAGAGGCAGGAGAAGAGGTTGCAGCTTCCAAGCCGGAGGGGGTCCCGAATGGGGGGTGTCCCGTGACTGAGGCAAAAGCTTTTAGTTTTATACCTCCCCTCGCCTGCTTGGGGAAGGGGAGCTGTTTGAAGAAGGAAACTGGCGCCTTCTAATGAAATTTGTCTACCAGGTTTGTTCTGCTTGCCCATCCTGAGGGAATGAGCAAAGTAACCCACTCTTATCTATCAGATCTGCTCCATTTGTCAAGCCAAAAGGAATTTTATGATTAACTTCAGGGCCTTGTTACATTATGTCCTGGAGCTAAGGAGTGATTTCAAAACCTGAAGTTTTAGGATATGGCTGTCTTTTCTTTGTTCCACTAAGGACCCCCCCATCTACCTAGCAATTATACTAACTAACCTGTCTCAATATCAGACATAATTTAACGATGTGCAAGATACGAGGCTGAGAAGAAAGATTGTACAAGTAAGTGTCTCTCTGCCTTTTATTGAGCAACATAAGAAGTAAGTTTGGTAACATAATGTTTGTGGAGCAGTGCCCTGTCTAGAACTCCATTTGTTCCAGAATCTGCTACTTAATCAAGGATTGAGTTGCTTGATCTGGCTAGAAGGGTCGCTGGTCATGTCATTATAATATAGGTGCACTTGCCCCAGAGAGAAAGTTTCCTGGGGAGGTTTCCATAGGGTGCCAAAGAGGACAGTGAGAGGGACTCCACTCAGCTTCCAGAAACATGTTTTGGACCCTTGTGGAGCCTGCCTGGGGATAAATGTCTTTCTTGGGGCAGAATTCAATCTGAGACTTGCTTTCATTGTAACATAACACCTGGTAGTAAGGTTGTAGGGAAGGAGACTTCCCTACTTCTAACTTAACCACTCTGAAATTTTTTGCTCATCTATCTGAGTTATGGAAGGACTGAATTATTTCTGTCTTGCCAATTAGTTCTAAAAGTCCTAGATTATGTGGTATAAAGAACATAGCATTAGATTCAGGTTGCCTGGTATTGTCATTCAATAAAAAGGAAATATTATTTATAATATTTATTGTTAATTTTAATGATATTTAATAGGGAATGAAACGGAAAATTGAAGTGCAGAGAAACTAAAGATATCAGGTAGACCTGCCTTGCTCCAAAATTCACGTTTTTTTTCTACTTTAATACTTGATATCCCTCTGTTATGGACTGAATTGTGTCTCCCCAAGATTCCTACATTGGAGCCCTAACCCACCCTGTGACTGTATTTGGGAACAGGGCCTTTGAACAGGTAATTAAGGTTAAAGGAAGTCATAAAGGTAGAGCCCTAATCCATTAGAACTGGTGTCCTTGAGCCTCCCGGTGGCTCAGGAGGTTGGAGCTCCGTGCTCCTAACTCCAAAGGCTGCCGGTTCGATTCCCACATGGGCCAGTGGGCTCTCAACCACAAGGTTGCCAGTTGGATTCCTCTACTCCTGCAAGGGATGGTGGGCTGTGCCCCCTGAAACTAACAATGGCAACTGGACCTGGAGCTGAGCTGCACCCTCCACAAGTAAGATTGAAAGGACAACAACTTGACTTGGAAAAAGTCCTGGAAGTACACACTGTTCCCCAATAAAGTCCTGTTCCCCTTCCCCAATAAAATCTTTAAAAAAAAAAAAGAAAAAGAAAAAAGAGCTTGTGTCCTTATAAGAGGAGGAAGATACATCCCAGGAATGCACATGCATAGAGTAAAGACCATGTGAGGTCACAGTGAGGAGGTGGCCATCTTTAAGCCAACGAGAGAGGCCTCAGGAGAAACCCAACCTGCCAACACCTTGATCTTGGACTTCTGGCCTCCAGAAATGGGAAGAAATAAGTTTTTGTCGTTTAAGCCACCTGGTCCGTGGTGTTTTGTTGTGGAAGCCCTAGGGACTGATACACCCTCATCTCTGTGAGCTGGGACAGGAAAATGCCTAAGAGGACAATTTTGGTGAAGCTCATGCTCGGGAAAGTCAAAAGTGACAGGCTAAGGGATTTTCTGAAAAGAATCAGCTACCAAGATTTTGTGAGATTATGGAGTTCTGTAATTTACACATGTGTTTTTTTCTCATTTCCTTGAGTGATTAGAACAAAATCTAAATGAAAATCACCCTTTAATTCATCCAACAAGTATTTATTGAGGACCTACTTTCTGTTGGGCAGGATACCAGAGAAGATAGTGTAAAAAGTCTCTACCCTCTTGAGAACTCAGTTATGTTTCAGACATCAGGAAAGGGGAGTGGCCCAGGAAAAGGGAGGCAGAGCCTCCACAGGTAATAGGGCAGAGGGAGGCAGCTCTACAAGGAGAGGAAAGCTGGCAGAGGCCTGATTCTGCGTGCAGGGGTGAGAAGGAAGAAGGAGGATGGCAGTTCAAAGCCCACAGTTCCCACACCAGCACCATGAAGATGCTAGGAACAGGGATTTGCGAGCTGGTAGAGACCAGCGCAGTAGCCCAAAAACAGTAGCCCAGGATCTGTGAGTACCCCAGGGACTGCTGGGTGGGTGAGGATGGGAGGCTGGAAACCAGATAAAGGGAGAGCCCATAGCAACTTTTCACCTGCTTAACAAATTTGCCTCGGGCAGAGCCTATCTGAGTGTAATTTCAGTGTCCTTTCCTGGTTATGCTAGTGCAGGAAAAACCCAAAACTGGGAAGCCAAGCAGTTTCTCTGCACATGTGTCTCCTAAAGCATCTTCCCTTGTAGCCCTGATGCAAAAATAGTTCAGTTTGTTGTTCAAGTTCTTGGGAGTTTTCTCATCTCAATTGACTACCCAGTTCCATTACAGGTTGAAAAGCATGAGCTAAGCTGGTGAAGCTTCAAGGGGCTTCTCATCAGGCCTGGTAGTTGACACTGTCACGTAATCAACATTGAACTTAAGTGCAGTCTGTAACCATGGAAATGAGGTTTGCTTCAGGTAAACCAAAACGCTCATAGAAGTCAAATGTCCTGTCAGCAGATGGATTACCAAGAAGTGTCCTTTGTAATGACACTTTTCATGCATCAAACAATGCATAATGGTGTTTCCCCCGGTCTTGTCCACTAACTGTTGCTCTCTAGGAGGAGTATCCACTCATCCTGTCTGCCTTGTAGATGGGAAGGGAGGCAGAGGGTGGAGCCATTACACTGGAATTAACTTGGCTCTCCAAGTTAGAGAATCTGTATTCTCAGAAATCTTCAACAAACAGCCATTTGGCTCTGGGTGGTTTTAATATCAATTGACTTGATAGATTTTAAAGATTTCTTTCTGTGCTTTGATTTTGTGACTCCTAATTGTTAAGGAAAACGTTCACGGATGCACAGACCTCACTTCTAATTTGATGTGATGCTAGATTGCAAAGTTATAGCTGACGTTGGACGTACGGCCTTAAGTGCCTGCCCTAGTGATTTTTCAAAACCCCAGATCTACTCGTAGCTGCTGATGTTGAAATCAGTTTTAATACATAGCACCTTCTATTCAATCACAGGTCATCTTTAGATGGTGGAAGATCTCTCTGAGGAGTGAGTATCGATCAACAAAACCTGGAGAAGCAAAAGAATCTCACGAGAACTTCCTAGAGAATTCACATCTTCAAGGTAAAAAGAGAACATGTTAGGTACTTATTGCTGTCAAGTTCCCTTTAATTAGTGATCGGATTTTGTCAGAGAAGTATCAAAGATATCATTTGACAAATTGATATGTCATTATGTGCTTAATTAGATACAGCAGGTAGAGTAGAACATTGGGTTCCTAAATAGAAAATGGTTTACATAGCCTAAAATTTCATTTGGGAAAAATTATAAAGTGTTTAAGATTCCAGGTTACATGTAGATTCCATTAATAATCTTAAATCATATAAATATAATTTTTTGGCACAATAGTTAATTAAAATGGGTTTCCTTTAGTTACAAATAAATTAAAAGATTATTTGAAAACATAATCAAATTATCAAGTCCTTCAATTCTTCCGTATTTTAGCATTCATTTAAAATCACTACCATTTCTTTTAATATCAAAGTTTGCTTGAGTAGTCTCTATCAAGTAAATACTTGGACTTAATAATAGAAAGTGTCCTCCAATTTCTCCTATGCTTTTTTCCTTCTCAATGTGAAAATTTCACTCATAAAAAGTAGACAAAACTGCTTTTTAGAAAAACTCCCTGTGGGGACAGAGCCCCAGAGAGCAGTTTCCAGGCTCTCGGCCTCATGTGGAAAGGTGCTGGCTTGGGTAGTAGATGGCCGTTGGCTGTAGCCGGTTAGCCAATTAGCCACTGATATAACTGCCGCAGCTGTGGTGGAGAGGGAGTCGGGGAAAGTCGAGTCGGTCTGTTGGCAGAAAAGTGGACAGCAGGTCGTACGTCATGTGAATCCAGCCTCCAGTGAGACTATAGTGGTATGACTTCCCTATTTATGGCTTCATGGGTGTTCCTTTTTGGCCTCACCATATCCTGTGTTCTTTTTTTTTTTTTTTTTTTTTTTTTTTTTTTTTTTTTTATCCTGTGTTCTTATGTGGGGAGTGGGAGCTGAGACCCCACAGGCCGCCCCGCACAACACTCCCCGTACCCATAACCCAGCTTTTACAATACTCAAAATGTGTCCAAAAATGTACATAAACCTATGTTTTCACTGGATTATTTTGAAGCAAATCTCAGTTGTTGCATCATTTTATCCTAAACTATCTCAGTATGTGTCTCTGAAAGGATTCTCTTTTACTAAACTCTTTAATAACTTATTCCTTAATAATAAAATTTTAAAGCTGGAAGTCACTTTAGAAATTCTTATTAGGAATAGTTAACAATGTTCTTAATATCAAGCACTTTAATATACATGTTCTCATTCTATTGTTACAAAATCCTTGTGAAGTAAATAGTATTACTCTCATTTCACAAACAAGATCCAGAAAGGGTGTGACTTTACAGGTTCCCACAACTAATGACTGACATTGCTAGGACAAAACATTGAGAGTTGAAAATCAAGTATGTTAATCTTACTGCTAAAAGGCACACTCTAGGTGGATCTTTGATAATCAACATTCTTTGATCTTTGATAATCAACATTATAGCATGTACTAGTTCTTTTTCTAGAAAAAGAGTAGGTTTGATTTTGTTTTGTTTCCTTAAATATTAAATAGTTAAACATATGGATGGATTGTTTTCCATTCCTGATGTTGTACACATTTTGTTTCATTAACTTCTTTAAGCAAGTATTTATAACATTCACTATTGGCTTAAAAGACCATGTTGAAGAAAGACTGTCCACATTTCATTGACCAAAAAAAAAATCAGCCCAGGCCTTCCCTCCTTATTTAATTGTGGAATAGACATGTTTCTGCAGAGATATGTGGTTATAAAATAAACTTCTAGAAAGCACTTTTCATTTTCACGTTATGATTCATATTATTTTCTGAGCCCTGTTGTACCTAACCCAGACCATAGATCTAGTGAGTGTGGAATATTTTTGGAGAGGTCATGCTATTTTCTGATTGGCTCCCACAAAACCCTGGTGATGGGGGGTTGGGCCCGACAGATTGGAGGCCATTGTCTTCTGAGTAGAGGCTTAAGGGCCAAATCCTCTTGCTTTCCTCCAACAACCCCGCCCCCTAATAAGATGCTGGGGTGGCTATGGGGCACCATCAGGATCAGGATAACCACTTGTGGGATTCCTCATCTTGGAAGAATAGGCAGTAAAGTGAGAATTTAAGGATCAGCTGAGGCCTGGCTTCCTGATGAGCCCTCCTGCCTGGAGAGAGGACAGGGGAGGGACTCAGTCAAGAAGTGCACCCAGACAGGCTTTTTAAATTGCAGTTTTGAGAGCGGCACTTCTCAGGGCTGCCTGGTGGCCTGTGCATAGCAACAGCACTGAGATACCCAATTCAATCTGCCTGGCAAGTTCAGAAGCTTCCATGTCTCACATTTTAGGCCTCCTACAGCACCGAAGTCCTAGCAGAGGGGAAAACTCTGAACCACACTGGTGTTGGTCCCCCTCGTACCCTTGGTTCTTGGGGAGTCCCTCACGAAGGCCTCTCTGCAGCAGAAAGAGAGGTGCACTGAGGCATAGAGTGGGGACCAGGGATCAGCAGCCTGGGTTCGAATCTCTGTGCTGCCTCCCACTGTGTGACCATAGGCCCAACCTCCCCTCTCTGTGCTCCCATTTCCTCCTCCGTAGGTACCTGGGGATAAAATGGTTACTCTGTGTGGTCTGAGAGCTTTAATGACCTGACATGTGAATAGTGTTTAGAATGATACAAAATCAGCTCTTAATCATTGTTTGCTGTGTCATTAAGAATAGGATGTTTGACTGTGTTTGTTTTTTCCCATCCCCTCTTGGTCATATTTCCAAGACCCCTTCCCCCAAGTTTTTTTTCATCCCGAGTTCCTCTCCTGCTTAAATCCTACACATTGGTGACATATCTCTAGAAACCCGGTTCCCCTTGGGGACAGCCTGGCAGAGGACCAGGACCAGCTTACTCCTATGGCTTCCTCGGCATCTAGCAGCAAATTTTCCTGGGGGTGACATGTTCTCTTTAACTTCCAAAGGATACCTCATCTTTGTTTTCCTCCTGTCTCCCTGGCTCCTTCCTGGTCTCCTTGCTGCTCCTCCTCATCTCTCCAAATCTAAATGCTGGGGTCCAGGGTTCAGCTCTCGGACCTCTTATCTGTCTATAATGCCTGGGGGGTTGGAACAAGGCTCTGGCTTTAAATGCCATCCATAAACAGACAAGCCCCTTATCTCCAGCCTGCAATTCTCCATAAAAGTCCCCACTCAGATATTTATCTAGCTGCAACCCTGACAGCTCTACTTAAATGTCTAATAGGCTTTCAAATGTAATATGTCCAGAATTGCTTCTGTTGGTCCCCTACTACACACCTCTATCCCCCCAAAAAAGTCAGACAAAAATTCTATAGTTATCCTTGGTTCCTTTCTTATGTGCTAGATCGAATCCATCAACAAAACTAGAATCCAAACTGTGGTAGACAGCCTCCAAGATGACTCCCAAAGATTGCCACCTCCCAATATTCACACTTTTGTGTAATCCCTCGCACACTGTACCTAGGTCAACTGTGCAACCAACAGAATTCAGCAGAATTGATGGTATATCACTTTGAAGATTAAGTTATAAATGACACTGCAACCTGTCTTTTCTCTCTTTTTCTCCCTTTCGCTCTCTCTTTCATCACTTGCTCTGGGGGAAGCCCAGTGGAGAGGCCGCCATCCAACAGCCATGTGCATGAGCTTCCTTAGAAGAGGCCCCTCTAGCCTCAGAGGCAAACACATGTCTTGACTGTAACCTCATGAGGGGCAGACCCTGAGCCAAAACCATCCAGCTAAGCCCTTTCTAGATTCCTGAACCTCAGAAACTGTGATATAATCAGTGTTTATTGTGGTAAGCCAGTAAATTTGGGGGTAATTTGTTACGCAACAATAGATAATAAATTCACAAATGCTCCTCACTATCTTCGGTTCTGGTGCAACCAACGACAACCTTTCTCCCAGATGACTGAATTAGCCTTCTAACTTCTCACTCTTCCCACCCTTATCCCACAATAGTTTGTTCTCGGCACAGCAGCCAGAATCAGCCTTTCAAACAAATACCAGGGCATGTTTTCTCTGCTTCAAACCCCTCAATGGCTTCCTGTCTCACAGGGGTAAAAATCCGAGTCTTGCAGTGCTCTTTAGTCCCTCTCCTCTACTCCAGTCACACTGGCCTCCCTGGTGTTTCTTGCACAAACCAAGCGTATTCTTACCTCAGGACCTTTGCCCTTGCTATTCCCTTTGATAAGAATGTATTTTCCCATGATTTCCCCATGATTTATTCTTCATTCAGGTCTCTGCTGAAAATGCCTTATTAGACAGTGTTTCCTGACCACTGTATAGAAAAGCACCACCTCCTCTCTTGCCCTGTCTCCCATAATACTTATCACCACAGGCTGGACTTTGTGTTACATGTTTGTTTGTTTATTGTCTGTTTCTATCTCTAGAATATAAGGTCTATGGTAGGGACATTGCTTATTAGTGGGTCTTCGGCTCCCATCTAGAACAATGCCTGGTACATAGCTCAATAATTTGTTGTATGAAGTATTTGAAAGAATCCTTAGAGTGATACAAAGGTAAACTCTAAAACAGATCCTTCTAAATTATAAGTCTGGTCCTAATAGAGTTCAGGTTTCTGATCAATAGTTTGTTCCGGGTTTGGGGGTGGTGGTGGCTGGAGAATCTTAACACCAAGATTAAAAACACACTACCGGCTAATTTTCAAGCTCAGGAACCAATGTCTTATTAATCATTCTATTTTCGAGATCAGATTCATAGTAGGCACTTAGTATATGTTTGTTACAATAAATGAATGAAGACATATTTTTTGATAAAGTAATAGTGTTTAAAATAATGTAAATAAAATTACTGTGCTCAAACTATATTTTCATGACTCTAAATTCATATAAGAGCACAAGGTGTAAATTTTAGTACTTACTCATGTTTTTATACCCTGGAGGGTTATAAGTTGCACTAAAGGAATGCATCATATAAATCTACATTAGTCTGCTAGGGCTGCCATCACAAAATACCACCGATTTTGTGACTTAAACAACAGAAATCTATCTTCCCACAGTTCTATAGGCTGGAAGTTCAAGATCAAGGTGCTTGCACAGTGGGCTTCCTTTAAGGTCTCTCTCCTTGGCTTGTAGATGGCCACCTTCTCGCCGTGTGTGGCCTTTGCTCTACGCTCATGAGCGTCCGTGGGGTCTGTGTGTCCACATTTCCTCTTCTTATCGGAATACCAGTCAGATAGGATGAGACCCCACCTATGTGACCTAATTTAACCCACTTACCGCTCTGAAGGTGCCTGTCTCAATACACTCACACGCAAGGGTACCCAGGTTTTTAGGGCTTCAACATAGGAATTGGGGGGAGGTGGGGAGGGCACAATTCAGTCCACAACAAAATCCAAACTTTCCATGTAGAGAATTTCCTGAAATTTTATAAGCAAAGTATATCTTTATTAAATTAGTAAGGCATGATTACTAATTAGTTCTAATAATTACTATTGATTCTTCTTGCTGCTGTAACAAATTACCACAAATTTAGTAGCTTAAATAATAAAAATTTATTATCTTACATTTCTAGAGTTCAGAAGACTCATCGGGCTAAAATCAAGGTATTGGTAGGACTGTGTTTCTCCTGAAGGCTCTAGGGGAGAATCTCTTTCCTTGCTTCTTCCAGATTCTACAGGCTCCGGCATTCTTTGGCTTGTGGCCTCTTCCTCTGTCTTAAAAGCCAGCAAAGGCCGGTCCAGTCTTTCTCACTCTGTTGCTGCTTCAGTGGTCACTTCTTCTCTGACTATGACCTTGCTGCCTCCCTCCCCGCTGCTAAGGACACTTGTGATGACAGTGAGCCCACCCAATTAATCCAGGACAATCTCCCTATCTCAAGATCTTTAATCACACTTGCAGAGTCCATTTTGCTACGTAAGGTCACATATTCTACAGTTTCTGGAGATTAGGGCATGCGACATCTTGTGTGTGGGAGGTCGCATTATTCTGCCTGCCACAGTGATATATGTTACGACAGCCTAAATTGCAAAATCAAAAGCATTGCTGAATTTTCCCCCCAAAGTTTGTGGTTTTAAAAGACAAAACTCATATGTTTATTATTTTAAAAGTCATCCATTCACTACAAAGTATAGAGAACTGTTTGCGTGACTGTTAAGAGTGTTGCTTCATGCAGACTACCTCTGTGCATATCCTGGCTCCAAAACCCATTAGATATCTGACCTTTGACAAATTATTGAATCTCTCTGGACCTCAGTTTCCTCAACTGTTCATAATGGCAATAATAATTATGGCATCTACTTCATAGGGTCCTTACGAGGAGTAATTGAATCGAAGTACTTAGAATTTGCCTAGAACATGATAAGTACTCAGTAAATTCTAGCTAGTACAGGTTTTAAAATTTAAAAGGGGAAATTCCTTCTCTCTTCTTCCAAGCTCCATTCCCCAGAGATAACTACTATAAATAGTTTCATTTGCATTTGACTTCTTTCTGTTTTGGATTGTGTGTGTGTGCTTGTTTACATAAATAGAATCTTTAGTTCTTTAATTTGTTTTTGCACTTAATATGTTGTGAACATTCTTCTGTTAGCATACACAAAGGACCCTGCTGTTTTCCAAGACTATCTGGTATTCCATTGTACAAATATACAATCCGCAATTGATGGGCATTTTCAAAACCCTTTAGGCATATTCTAGGACATATTTTCTTTGCGCACTTACATGGAAATATCAGTGACATAGATTTCTAGACGTGGAATTTGCTGGTCCAAAGATACGTATGTTATAAATTTTGATTGACGTGTAGTATTTTATTTGAGGGTTGAATGCTTGAAAACCTTGCATTAGTTAAGGCTAACTTAACAAAGGATGGTATTTCTGTTAACTAGCTTGAGTAGCACTGCCATGGGATTCAGCACAAATGTTGTTTACAATTTATTTGACCTTTATAATTATGCCAACTTTATATTTTTGCTATTTTTGAAATAATGTTAAAGTGGGTGACTTCTATTATTTCAATGTTCATAAAATGAGACTTCATTAATATTTGGATGTCACAATATTTCAATTTTGAGTAATTTAAAACCTTTGCAGCACATTTGGTCCACGCCAAAAGGTCCTTGAAATTTGATCCTTTCCCACACTTAGAAAATGTCTCTGGGTTCTAATACCCCATAAGATTTATTTCTACTTTTGGTTTACAGGATTAATAAATAAAAAATACGATCATGTTTTGTTGGTCCAATAATTGTGTTGTGGCTATATTACCAACAATAATAATAACCCTTCTTGCCTTGGTAGCCTGGCTGGGATTAAGTAGATCGGTTAGGGTTTGAATCGTGCAGAAAAATAGGATTTATGTTAACTATGGGTCAAATGTCTCCATGGACATTTTGGACAGGGCCAAATGTTCCCTAATCGTTCAAAACCTACATACAATGCCAGCCACTTCGCTATACTTACAAACTGCCCTCCAGAAAAGCTGCTGTGTTACTTATACTGCGTCCAACAGGATACAGAAGTTTTCTTATACTTTTCTCATCACTCATTATATATTGCTACTCTTTTTCATCTTTCCCAGTCAGATCGTGAAATTAGTATCTTGTTTAATTAACATGTTCCCCATAACGAGTAAGTTGAGCCTCCTGTCATGTTTAATTGCCTTTTACATTCTTTCTGTAATTTGCCCATTTGTACTCTTAGTCCATTTGTCTGTGAATTTTTCCTTTTTTTTTTCTGAGACCTTTCAAAACCTGAGGAATCATCTATAGATATTTTTTCCTAAATTGAATAAATAGAAATAACCAGGAAACTACCTTTTGGAAATATTTTTTAAATTTTAGTTAAAGGCAAAAATGTGCCAATATAAACTCAATTGAAACTGCTGAGTCATGGGTTGAGATTGAATCCAACTTAAATTAAGTTGTTTTCCAACTTATGTGCATTTTAAAGTTGGTTGTCCTTTTCTTTTCTTTTTCTTTTTATTTTTTTTTTAACTTTTATTTATTTAGGTGTGGTTTTCCAGGACCCATCAGCTCCAAGTCAAGTAGTTGTTTCACACTAGTTGTGGAGGGCGCAGCTCACAGTGGCCCATGTGGGGATCCAACCGGCAGCCTTGTTGTTAAGGGCACTGCGCTCTAACCAACTGAGCTTACCAGACGCCCCTGGTTGTCCATTTTTAAGTTGGTTGCTTAGATCTTCGAATGAGTTATAAGTGGTTGTTCAGTATTTAGGCCAATCCACAAAAATCCCTGTGATAAAAACCAAATGATAACAACCACACTTTCTGAACCAAACAACAAAGGTTTTTTATTGCTGCTATAGCACGTGAAAGGAAACGTGGGAGACACAGTTTTGATGTCCAAGTTTTGAAATTTCCTTGGATATTTAGATGATTTGTGGGGAGAATGGGACTGAATGTTTGAAATGGGGACTATAGTGGGAAATTGGTAATACTAATATTTATATCCTGAAATATTGGCCTGAGTTCTAAATCCCAGGAATACTGGTACACCAAGTACCACAGAGTGGGAACAAACAGTCCTTATCTTCTTGCCAGCGTGGGTCAGCCATGGATTATAGATCCATTTTCCTAGGTCCTTTCTTCAGGCTTATATCCCCACCTTTGACCTGGACTTCATTTACTCTTGCCTGATCGCCACCTCTTAGTCTGCTTACTCCTCTTCTCTCTGCCCTCTCTGATGAGCCGCTCCTCGTCTTCAGCCTGGATTTCTAGGGTTTCTGCAGATTTGGGCCAGGGTTCTGTGGGTGGGGGTGGGAGAGAGTGTTAGAGGCAGAAGCTCTGCGAGGAGCATGGGAACCAGTTTCTTGTATATCCTTCCAGAAATGGTCTATGCGTATAGACAAAATATGTTAACACAAAAAGAAAATCTTATACCTTGTGTCCTAGACTTTGCCCTCTAAAAGGTTTTAAATTCAGAAATATCTTCAACCTACACAAAAGAACAGAAAGTAATATCACAGATAGCCAACACCACTAACCAGCAAATGTGAACATGTGTCACATTTACTTCATTTTATCCAAATTATCAAATATGTTTTTTTTGATGGCTGTAGTATCTATAGTGTTCTCTTTTTTTTTTGTTGTTCCTTAATCATGGTAATTTGTGCTTTCTCCCTTTTTTTCTTGACCAATCTTGCTAGAAGTTTATTAATGTTATTAATTGTTTTCAAAGAACTAACCTGTACTGTAGCTCTACTGATTTTTCTCTATTTTTAATTAATTTTTATTATTGATTTCTGTTCTTTCCTCTGTTATTTCCCTCCTACTACTTTCTTTAGGTCTGATTTGTTGTTCTTTTCCGAGTTTCTTGAGATGGAAGCTTAATCATTATGTTCAGCCATTTTTCCCCTAAATTTTCTTTAAGGGTTGTTGTAGCTATATTAGGTAAGTTTTGAGAAATTGTATCTTTATTCTCATTCAGATTAAAATATTTCCTAAATTCCATTTTGATTTCTTCTTTGACTCATAGATTATTTGGAAACGTTTTGTTTAATTTCTGAGTAGTTGGGAATTTTTCGGTTACTTTTTTCCTTGATTTCTAGCTTCATTGCATGTAATCAGCAAATCTACTTTGAATGGTTTTAATTTTTTGAATGGTGTTTGTTTTCTGTCATCTTTTCTAAGGGCCATAGTAATCTTTTTATCATCCCAGTGTTATTATACATCCTGCTGAAGTGAGCATGAATATTTAATATTTTTTAAAAACATAAAAATGTTACATATACTGTCAAATTTCTACCCCTCACCTGTCTGTTTACCCTCTATTCTCTCCTGTTAACTATTCAAAAATTGGTATTATGTCTCCAGGCATATTTTATTATACGCAGTTACAACTATACAAATAATATATACTATTTTTATATTTAAATTTTTACATAAATGGTATCATACTACCGTGTTTTCCCGAAAATAAGACCTAGCCAGACCATCAGCTCTTAATGCGTCTTTTGGAGCAAAAACTAATGTAAGACCTGTTCCTATATAATATAAGACTGGATATAATATAATATAATATAATATAATACCGGGTCTTATATAATATAATGTAAGACCGGGCCTTATATTAATTTTTGCTCCAAAAGCTTTATTAGAGCTGATGGTCCGGCTAAGTCTTGTTTTCAGGGAAACACAGTATATTGCTTTTCAACTTTGTTTTATTAATCAACACTGTTTTTGAGATTTACCCATGTTGATACATGTAAACCTAGTTTATTCCTTTCAATGACTTATGGTATTGTATTATATTATAAACCATAGTTTATTCAATCATTTCCCCTACTGAGGGTAGTTAGGTGGTTTTACTTTTTTGCAAAATAAATCTTCATTTATCCTTGTGCAGTGCCTGAGTGCTTCTGTAAGTTGGGAGTGTAGAAGTGCATCTGTTGAATTGTAGGATTTGTGCCTCTTCATCTTTACTGGGTATTGACAATCTGTTCTCCACATGAGTTAATTAATTTATATGTCCATTCATGTTTTATGAGAAATGGCCTCTTCCCTATATTCTCACCAACATTTGGTGTAATGAGAGATACATGTTAATTTTTGCCAAAGTTGGTGTGTAAATTCCCTGATTATTAATGAGGTTGAATATCTTTTTTCATATTTATTGACCATTTGGGTTTTCCCTTCTGAGAATGGCTAATTCATTTTCTTTGCCTATTTGGTGTTTCCTTTTTTATATTGATTGTAGAAACATATATGTGTGTGTGTGTGTGTGTGTGTGTGTGTGTGTGTGTATATATATATATATATATATATATATATATATATATTTTAGTACCAATTCTTTGGTTTGGTTATATGTGCTACAGATATTTCACCAAGGTTTTGGCCTATCTTTTTACTTAGTTTATGTGTTTTTACTCATACAGAAATTTACCATTTTAATGCAATTCAAAATGGTCAATCTTTTACTATATAGCTTGTACTTTTGTGTGTTGTTTAAGCAATCACTCTCTACCTTGATTTCATAAGAACATACTCCTATGTTTAATTCTAAATATTTTATGATTTTTTTCTCATATTTTGGTCTTTAAGTTACCTAGTTTATTTTTTAATATGATGAGATTAAAGGTTATAATTTTTTTTCCCTGAATGGCTGGTCAGTGTTCCTAGCATCATTGATTTATGGGATAGTTTAATTATTCCACACTTAAAAAAAAACTCGTCGTTTACATATTCCAGATTCCTGTCATTTCCAGGGATATTTAGTTCTATCGATCATTTGTCTTAACACCAACACTACTGCTTTAATTATAATCTTTATAGTGAGTTTTCTTACCTGTTAAGATGAATTCTTCTAAATCTTCCTCCTATTCTTTACAAGGGCTGTTCTTGACAAATTTTTACCCTGCATGTGAAATTTAAGGTCAGCTGGTAAAGCTATGTAAAATTCCTGTTGAAATTTTAATTGGAAATGGATTGAATTTTTAGATTTTTGAGGGGATAACTGGCATCCTTTGGTCTCCCCAACATGAGTATGATGTCTCTCTCCATTTATTTAGGTCTTTATGTTTTTCAATAAAGTTTTCTTCATAAAGGTCTTATATATCTTTTGTTTGAATTTCCACCAAACACCTTATTATTTTTTATAGCTAACAATAGAATCTTTTAAAAATTGTTTTAAAAATTCTGTTTTAAGTTTTGATTATATAAAACATGCGTGTTTCCAAAGTTAAAATTGTAAAACAATGTACATTCAAAGATTTGCTTTCATCTCAACCTGCTCCACCCTTTCCTTCCCTTGCCCACTAGGTAACTACTTGTGTTTGTTTTTATGTATCCTTCCAGTGTTTCTTTCTTCTTATATAAACAGTAACATTCTACTCCTACTGGTCCACACTTTACTTTTCCACCAGTATATCCTGGAGATTGCTTCATGCCTTTAGGGATTTTGTTTTGTTTTAATAGCTGCATAGTATTTCTTTGTGTGGATGCACCAGAATCCTAACAATTAAAGTTTGGATGTTCCCAATCTTGGCGTATTAGTAATACAAATAATACCAAATGAATAACCTGGTGCATGGGTCATTTCATATTTAGTCAACATATATTTGTGAGGTTATTGGGTCAAACATAAATGTATTAGGTCATAATTTTGAATTATTTGTTGCTGGTATATAGAGAAATGATACTGATCATTTTTCAGTAGAATTTCTTGACTTTCCTATGTTGGTATTTAGATAATCTGCAATAATGGCAGTTTTTCCTTCCTTTCTAACCCTGATACATTTTTATATCTTCCTTTTTTATTTTGCTTTAACCTGCAAAACAATGTTGAATAGAAATGGTGAGAACTGACATTCTAGTCTTATGCCTGACATAAAAGGCCGTATAACATCAGGATTAGGAGATGCACTGTGAAGTAAACTGCTTGGTTCATCCCAAATTTTCACTCTGTGACCTTTCTCACTATGTGACCATTGTGTGACCTGGGTAAGCCACTTACCCTCTCTGTTCCTCCTCTTTTTCTCTATAAGAGGTTAATAATAGTACCCATCTCAGAGTTACTGTGAGGATCCAATGACTGTGTGTGTGTGTGTGTGTGTGTGTGTATGTATGTATAATGCACCATATATATATATATATATATATATATATATATATGGTGCATTATATATATATATTTGCCAGATACTGCATATATATACATATATATGTATATACATACATACATATGCATACATGTATATACATATATACATACATACACATACATATATATGTATACATACATATATACATATATATGTATATATATGTGCAGTAGCTGGCAAATACTGAATACTATACAAATCCATATGTTATTGTTATTATTATTGCTACTATTGTAACATTTTTGGTAACTACCCTATGTCAGGTTATCAGGTTAAAGAACTTCCCATTTATCGTTAGTTTTCTAGTTTTTATCATAAACAGGTATTACAATTATGTGAAACAGTTTTTCTACATTTTTGAGATGACAGTTTTTTCCTGTTATCTGTTAAAATGGTAAGTGCTTTTAGTATATCTTTCTATGTTATTCCACTCTTGGATCATTCTGGGATTAACTCTGCAGGTCACAATTTATTTATGTTTTTTATATGTTGATAGATTCAACTTCCTAATATTTTATTTAGAATTTTTACATGACCGAAGTAATGTTTTATATACAGTTTTCTTTTTTGCCTACCACCATTGCTAGAGCAACCACATAATTTGAGTTGGAGGTTTCCTTCTATTTCTATTCTTTGAAACGAATTAAATAAGATATGGATTGTCTGTTCCTTGAGAGTTTATAAAGCTGACTTGTACAGCAGTGTAGAGCTGAAGCTTTACTTGAGGTGTTTTTTGTTTGTTTGTTTGTTTTAATCATTGGCTTCAATTTACTGGTTACAGTGTGTCAGGTTTTCTATTTCTTCTTAAGGAAGAATTGGTAAGTTATATATTTCTAGAAGACTGTCCAAATTTTCTGATTTTAAGTTAATTTATGTAATGATTTTTCAAAGTCTCTGTTGTAGATACAATTATATTCTCTTTTTTAAACACTGGATCCACACATTTTATTATGTAGAATTTTCTTTGTCGCTAGATTTAAATATGTACTAATTGCATCTAGGTTGTCTTCCTTGACACATGAATTATTCAGAACTTTTAAAAATGTCCAAATGTTTTGGGGGTTGTTATGGATTGCATGTGTTTCCCTGACATTCACATATTGAAGCCCCAAGCCCCAATGTGACTGCATTTGGAGGTAGGGCCTCTAGGGAAGTAATTAAGGTTAAATGAGGTCATAAAGGTGCAGCCCTGCTCTGAGGATTAGCACCCTTATAACACTAGATCGTTTGCAAAGAAGTCACGTGAGCACACAGCGGGATGGAGGCTACTCATAAGCCAAGAGATGAGGCCTCAGGATGGAACCTACCAGTATCTTGACCTTGAATTTCCAGACACCAAACCTGTGAGAAATAAATTTCTGTTATGTAAGCCACCCACTGTGTGGTATTTTGTTATGGCAGCCCAAGCAAACTAATACAAGAATATCATATTTTTATTGATTTCTGAATGTATTACATTATGAGCTGAAAACCTGGTCCTATGTGATATCAGCCCTTTATCGGGTATGGCCTAGTTCATAGTCAGATTTTACAGGTATTCCATGTATAACTGACATGAATCGAAAATAATTGTTCTAATTGTTAGGAGCAGGGTTCTTTCTACATCTGTCTTAGTGTGTTTGAGCTGTTAATAAAAATACCAAAGCCTGAGGGGCTTACACGACAAGCATTTATTCCTCACAGTTCTGGAGGCCGTGAAGTCCAAGATCAAGGTGCCAGCAGATTCAGGGTCTGGTGAGGACCCCCTTCTGGTTCATAGGTGGCATCTTCTCACTGTGTCCCCACATGCAGGGAACGGCAGGAAACTCCCTGGGGTCTCTTTTAGAAGACCACTAATCCCCTTCAAATCACCCCCCAAAGTGATTTGATCAACCCCCAAAGACTCTACCTCCACATCTTCTCACATTGGGGATTGGCTTTCAACATGTGGGTTTTGGAGGAACATTAACATTCAGTCTATAGCATTGTCTATTGTTTTTTTAAAATTTTATTGGAGAAGGATGAGAACAGGACTTTATTGGGGAACAGTGTGTACTTCCAGGACTTTTCCCAAGTCAAGTTGTTGTCCTTTCAATCTTAGTTGTGGAGGGCGCAGCTCAGCTCCAGGTCCAGTGGCCATTGCTAGGTGCAGGGGGCACAGCCCACTGTCCCTTGTGGGAGTCGAGGAATTGAACTGGCAACCTTGTGGTTGAGAGCCCACTGGCCCATGTGGGAATCGAACTGGCAATCTTTGGCGTTAGGAGCATGGAGCTCTAACCGCCTGAGCCACCCGGCTGGCCCTATAGCAATGTCTATTTTTTTTTTTTATTAGTTTCAGGTGCACAAGACAAAGTAATACTTAGACATTTATCATTTATATCCCTCACACACTGTGTGAACCTCCCTCCTCCATCCACTATCCCTCTGACATCGTGCAGAGCCGTTACATTTCCACTGTCTCTATCCCTAATGCTGTGCTCTGCTTCTTGTAATTATATACATACATACATATACATATATATAAAATTATAGTTGACATTCATTATTGTTCAGCTTCAGGTGTACAGTGCAGTGATCAGGCATCTACATCATCCCTGAGGTGGTCTCCCAAATGGGACATGTGTCCATTGGATACCCTGCAAAATCTTTACAACATTATTGATTATGTTCCCCAAATTAACTTTCGTAACCCTGTGGCAATCTTGTGGTTATTGACTGTTTTCTAATCCCCTCACCTTCCCCCTTATCCCCACCGCCCTTCCCATCTAGCAATCCGCAGTTTTTCCTCTATGTCTCCAAAACTGTTTCTGATTAGTTCATTCACTTATTCTTTAGATTCCACATATAAGTGAGATCATATGGTATTTGTCTGTCTCTGTCTGACTTATTTCACTTAATATAATGTTCTCTAATTCCATCCATGTTGTTGCAAATAGCAATGTCTACTGAATAAATCTTATTAATAGTGTTATGCAGATATTCTATATCTTCATGAACTTTCCCCCCCTTTGGTGTGCACGTGTTATTCATCTGAAGGTCTCTCACCTGGCATGATTCGTTCATTTATGCTGTGATCACCACTACCTGTAATCGCTATCATCTTATGTTGTGCTTTCATCCTTTCATCCCTTTTCTTAGCTTTTTTGTTTTGGTCCCATTTTCTTATTTCTTTTGTGTTTTCTTTATTTCATCCCCCCCCTTAACACAGAGACTGCATTTCCCTCCTACCTTGCAGATGTGCGCTGTGTGACCCAGTTTTGCTCAGTCAGATGTGAGCTGAAGTTCTTCCGTAGAGCTCCCCAGAAGGTGCCTTCAGCTTCCATGCACATGTTTGTTCCCTGCCCCGGCTCCTTTTACCTGCTGGACCCTTGTTGTGAGGCCTGGGGAATAGGAACCATCTTAGAGTGATTCTGAGTATGGGAGCCACATCCTAAGAATGTGAAACAGGCAGATAAAAGGGCCCTGGGAGATGAATGAAGTAATGGAGCTCCTGCACCAGTCTTTACAGCCTACCTCCAGCACCTAATTGTGTGAGGAAAAAAAAACCTACCCTATTTGTGAAGCCACCTTAAGTTTGATTTTCTGTTTTGTTCAGCTCTGACTCAGTCTCCAACTGATTACAAAGCAACTATTTTGGAAGTTATCCTACGTTTTTTTCTCCCTTCCCCTTCTCTTTTCCTCCCCCTCCTCCCTGTTCCCCGCCTTCCTTTTCTAGACTGAAAAATATTACATTGGTAATATGGGTTTGTTGTAATGGTAAACAAAGACCTTCATGGCTGCAAGCTTTTCTAAAAGAAAGAGTTTATTGAGCCATATGTTAGCTAGAAAAAGGCCCAGGTCCTGGGGCATGCAGTCTAAACCACCAGTAGCTGGGTGAGATGGAGAAGACCTATCTGAAATCCTGGTAGCTCTTTTACACATTAAGTTTGGGGAAGAAATATGTAAGTTGTTTTGAAAGAATGTACACTGGCTGTAGATAAAGGGGGCGGGAGAAGGTGACACGGGGCTGGTTCTGGTGCAGAGTCCGTAAGGAAGAAGCATTTGCTCTTTGGGATTGGGTGTGGAAAGTTCATGCGTAAGCAAGATGCTGGCAGTTGGTGGTTGGCTTTCTCTCCAGATAATCTTGGAAACAGCCACCTGGAGGTTAATTCACAGTTTCAACATACATTCAGGAATGTAAGCAGTCTTTTGTTGATTTTGGCCTGAAGTTGTTAACTGATTAACCTCTCCTGTCTCTTCCTTCCACCTTCTGGCCTGCTGTAGTTTAATTTAGGACTTCTCAGAATTTTTTTCTTGTCAGTAGAAAGATTAGCAAATGCAGATAAGCAAAAGGAAGAAAATAAAAGTCACCACCTGATTTAACCACTGTTAAAATTTGAATATGTGTCCTTTCAAACATGTTTTCCAATTTGTTAGCCATTTCTTGGTTATTCAGTGAGCCGGAGTTAAACAAACAAACAAACACACACCCTCATTTTCCCCCCCCATACTGAACATATTATTAGATAGACCATTATATTGGTTGATTCTTTGTGAACTATATCTTAACTTGGAAATAACTGAAAAGGTATGGAAAATGTTAGGCAAAAATGAACATAATTTTCATGAAACATTCATCTATTTGTCTCTTTGCCTATTTCTGTTGTTTTCTATTATGTAAAGATAGAGATGAAAGAAGGTAAAGAGGGAGGAAGAAAATTTGGTGGAGAAATAACATGTAACAGTAAGAGAACAAAAACTGAATAAAATGAAGAGTTATTAATATGTTTCAGACCAAATTGGGGAGAGAAGGGATGGTATAAAACCACATGAACCAGCGTCTTTGCCCAGTCAGGGAGACTGCAAGGATGGGGGTGTGATGCTGAGATTGGTTAGGTCAGGCGTCTGGACTGGAATCTGGTGTTGAGGAGACCAAGGGGGTGCAGTCCATCCCTGTGTTAAACAGTGAGTGTCCCTAAAAGATTCTGACACTAAGGTGGGGATGGCAATTGGAAAGAGTTGCCTCACAAATGTGTGTCATTGGGCCCACAGGCAGCTTGATGAAAGAAGGGGTGACTCAGCATGATCTCACAGCACTCCCAGGAGAGGGGTACCCAAAGCTTGAGTCTTACTGATAATCATCATAGTTTTGACGTGACTGCGCGTGATAATCATGTTGGTTTGTTGGTTTCTTTGACTTACAGTTCAAATTGCCTTAATATTTGGCGCAAGAATATTAGACTATGTCTTCAATTTGTGCGAAGGTAAATTTGACTTCCTTGAGCGGCTCTCAGACAATTTACTCCTGAGTATCATTTCTTACCTGGATCTTGAAGATATTGCCAGTCTTTCTCAAACATCACGCAGATTTTCCAAGGTAACAGTCAAAAATTTTCCTTGTGCTTTCTTAAGTTGTTTCTTTTTTAAAATACAGCTGTAGTTTATGATTTGCATTTTATTTCAGCAAACATTTGTAGAATACTTACTTTACGACAGGCACCGTCCCAGGTAGAGAAGCAGCAGAGATAAAAAGATGTTATTTCTTACCTCAAGAAACTTCCTGTCTAATAGGAGTGATCCATACAGATGTAAATCATTACACTATAGTGTGATCCATTCAACAAGGGATATGTGTACAAGGTACAACGGCCGAGCAAAAGGATTTCCTCTGCTTGGCTTCACAGAAGTGGATGCCTGTATCTGGGTTTTGGGGGAAAAATAGGAGTTTTCCAGGTGGTCTGGAAGACGAGAGGCATTACCAATCAAGGGGAATTCCAAGTCAGGAAACAGCTCAAGCAGGGGTATGGCAGCATAAGAGAATCAGGGACATATTGATTATCCCCCATTCATTCCTGTTTCTTCCAGTAATAGCCCTTTGCTGCATTACTTATTTCCCAGTATGGGTGGTTTTGGGGGACTGTTTATTATAGTGCTCTGTCCTCCTCCATGGCCCAAACTGACCAAATGGACTCACTGTCACTACTTTGAACACTCAGCAAATTGACACATAAACAGAAAACACAGTTGGTGCTGATTTCACCCAACATCAGGGCCTTGATGCCACTATTATTATTAGTTCCTTTCCCTGAATCCTGGAAGGTGCCTCGGTTCTTGCCCCTTCAGCTACTTGTTAAACCAACTTCCCCACCCTCTCTCCACCCCTGAAAAATGGAGAGTCACAAACAAGTATTATAAGAAATCATTGTATATAGCTTTTGCCATTAAAAAAAATGGATTAAAGTTAAGATTTTGTACTTATTGCCGATAAGAAGCTGATTATTCATACTTTAAATATGGAGAATTTTAAGTAAATAAAAATTACTAGTGGGGTCTATGACAAGCTTCCACCAGGGCCTGGGGTGTTCCTGAAAGTCAGTGGCAGGATTGGGTGGGAAATGGCTGCTACTGCAGGGTCTTATGGAGTTCATTCTTTACACTTAGCACGGTCTTCTCTCCATGTTTTGCTCACTTCCACCGTTACTCTCCCTCTCAATGTCCTGCCATGATTTTTTTAGTGCAGCCTTGAAAGTATGCTCCGTAATTCACCAGTGCTCTGGAGCAGGGCTTTTCTAGGTGGCTGGCTTCAGCCCTCAGCACACAACATGATCCAAGGGTGCTGCTTTTTCCTTTCCGTGTAATATTAATCACTCAATCTAAATGTTACCTGTGTTCCACTTGCCTATTTTTCCCCCCTTCACTTATGCGCCATGTTTATGTACCTGTTTTGTCCTGTCAGTTATTAAATTACTGTATTAATGAGGGGGGGAAGCTTCCATTTCAAACTTCTGGGGACAAATGTATTAGCAAATTATTTGTTTCCATGTCCAACCCTTCCCTTTGGTCTCAGGGAGGGAGGTGTTGCTCTCCTATTCAGGGCCAGAGCCACCTATCCCTCCACCCCCACCCCGGGCTCCAAGCTCTAACCTTAAGACGTTAGTCTTACACTTATCTCCTTTCTCTTCCGTATTGTTGTTATTTTTAAAACTTTTTATTTACAAATAATTTTAGATTTAGAAAAGTATTGCATGGATAAAATGCAGAGAGTTTGCCTATACCCGTCACACAGCTTCTTCTAATGCTAACATCTTACATAACCCGGGACATTTATCAAAACGAAACGATTAATATTCGTATGCTACTGTTAACCACAGACCTTATTTGTTTTCATCAGTTTTTCTACCAGTGTCCTTTTGCTGTTTCAGGATCCAATCCAGTATACCACAGTGTATTTAGTTCCTATTTTAAAATGTTTCTTTCAATTGTTTTTTTTTCCTCTCAGTACATTCAGTTTCTCAAATCAGTCTCATCCTTCAAAAAACAAAAACTCTTGACTGTATTCTTATCCACTCTCTTTCTTTTCCTTCTTGGAAAAAAATGGTTTACACAGCAGTTCACAGTCAGCCAACCAGCATCTTGACTCTGACTGGGATCTTCTAATCCATGATGAAATTAGAACCGAAAGGGTGATGTGAAGAATTTGTCATCATGCTAAATTTATTCCATCTCAGTGACCATCCTTTATCAGAGGTTAGGCCTTCCCATTTGGGGGAGAGTTAAAATGTCCCTTCTTTTATGAAATGGTAGTATTAAAACATGAGACTTTATTTTAACAAATTATCCTTAGTTTGCGAAATCAAAAAGTTGGCAACCTTACTTGGTTCTTAGTTTTCGCTTTGTTTGATTTTTAAAAATTTCGCTGGTCTTATGACATTCCAAAATTCTGGGAACAACCGGTCTGCTGTTGGTCTGCACTTCTCCTATTTCCCCTCCATCCCTGCCTCTAAATATCCCTGGCCTCCTCCCCAGTGACTTCCTGGCTGTCACATCTAAAGGTCCTGTTTCAGGCCTGGGCCATCTTCACTTCCAGGAGGCTCCAGTGGGTCTTCTCTTGGCCTCCCCTCTGTTCCTCCACTGGCTGCTCTTCCATGCGGGCTGAGGGTGGCCTTTCTAAAATGCATTCTGGTCACGTCACTGGCCTGCTCAGTGACGCTCAGTGACTTCCCATCATTTTCAAAATGAGATCCAAAGTCTCAGCTGGCGCCTGAGGCCACTGTGTCCTGGCCCTGCCTCCCTCCTGCCTGCAGCCCCAACCGGGTAAAGTTCCTGCCGTGCTCTGTGTGCTGTGCTCTCCTGTGCGTCTTGGGCTTTGCGTGTGCTGTTTCCTTTTCTACGAATGCCCTCCCTTGTGACCCACCACTCTTACACCTAAATGCCCTTCTCTTGGGCTATGTGCCTGCATGTCTCTCCTCCATTGACTGTGACGGATGACAACCTGTTTCCCACTAAAGCTGCACAGCTAGGGTTGTGTCACTTACCTTCGGATCTTTGCCTTCACAGACATCCTAGCCCAGAGTTAGATACCAGAAAATAGTGACTGAATGCTTACATAAAGGAGGGGCTCTATCAATTTTGTTTATATTTTTGAAAAATAAAATCGATTTGCATTACAATAGCCAGGTTGGAAATTTAAAGAAAAATTATATATCTCTGTATATAAACAGTAATTCTCCCTCCCACTCCTGAGCCTCATTCTCTAATTCTCTTCTCCAGTGACAGTCATATTACCAGTGCTTTCTATGTCTTTCCAGAGATAGTCTGTGCACATATAAGTGTATGTGTGTGATCTGTGAGCACATATACATGTGCGCACACCCTTTTAAAAAGCATACGGTAGATAATTATACATTGTGCTCCATTGTTTTTTTTTCCTACCTCACAACAAATTTTATAGACTTGTCATGTCAGTACATAGAAATCTTCTTCAATTTGGAAAAGTATCCTCAGTCATTAGGTATGGACAAATCATACTTTTTTAACCAGATCCTTTCTGATAGGCACTTAGGTTGTTTCCCCTCTGCTATTTGTAAGTAATGCCCCATATTTCTTTGTATACAATGTGCACGTGTATCTGTAGAAAAACACTATAATATGTGTAGTTGTTTAAAATAATCAAATTATAAAGAATTAGTCAAGAAACAGGTAGTATCCAGGAATAATAACGGACGCCCCTGGGAGTCTGGAAAAATAGGAAGTGAGTATGTCTGTGCTCTGGGGAAACTGGCCATAACAACAGATATTGAGTACTTACTCTATGTCCGGCAAAGCACTAAGCACTCCAATTACTTTATTTCCTTTAGTTCTCAAAAACCCCTTACAATGTAGATCCTATTTATTATCCTTATTTTATAGATAAGGAAGATAAGAACCAGCAAGTTAACTAACCTTCCCAGGGCCCTACAGCCAGTGAGGGGCAGAACTGCGATCCCCAGATGTCTGACGAAACCTGCGGGGGGGCCACTGTCATAAACTGTCCACCAAGGCTGTGTGCAGTCAGGAAGTGTCACCGAACCCCTGCCGTGAGCCAGGCACTGTGCTGGGGGCTGGGGACTTGAAAGTGGGAAGATTGACATGGCCCCTCCCTTCAAAGAGCCTTTACTGAAAGTACATGAATAACGATCCAAACAGTTGCTTAGTGACCGCTGTGATGAGTGCGCAGGAGGCAGGCACAGGGTGCCATGAGACATAACCTGAGCTGGGGTTTCCCTGAGGAAGGCACATTTAATTACCTGACAGGTGGGAGTGAGCCAGACTGAGTGGGAGGCAGCGTCGCCTGAGCAGAGGGAGCTGCCTGGCCAAATACCCTGAAGAGTGGAGAACAGAAATAAAGCCGATGCTGCTAGAGCAGAGGATGGAAGGTAGAGAGGATTGAAAGGAAGCTGGAGACGCTGTTGGGTAGGACAGATCTGCGGCGAGGGATCAGGTGATGTTTTAACGGATCCTGTTGAAAGAGCTGAAGGATCACCTTATGAGGCAGAAAGGTTCCCAAGAACAGAGCTGGCTCGGCAGTAATGGGTCTGGCCTGGGAGCGTAAGCCAATGGAGACACAGTGTATGGACTGGAGGGTGCGGGGCAGGCTACCCCCGAGGTCCCATGGTGCCATCCCATGGTCAGAGATGGAGATTTCCATGTATTGGACAATGTCACCAGTGATCAGGACCATCCAGCTGCCCGCCCTTACTCTGACTTCATGCTGACCAAGCCACACAGAGCCTCCCTGGATGAGCGCGCCTGAAAGTCTGGTGGGCTGGCTGGTTGTAGTTCTCAGGGCAGCCCTCAGAGAGCCATCCTCGGGGAGTGTGGCCAGTAGGAGCGCACCGCCGGAAGGTAAATCTGGGTCGCACTCTGCTGGAAAGTCAGACCAGGGCCGGCCCTGGGATTGCAGTAAGCTCAGCTCACTAAGGAAATGCAGCCACGTGGGAACCTCCCTGGGGGCCTGCTGCCTGGCCCCAGGTGGCACCACGCAGTGACACTGTGCTTTTCTGCAAAACTGTCACAGAATAAGCCCAAAGAAACCTCCACTGCAGCTGGATGAGAAGGCTGAGGCTCAGAGAGGCTCATGACTACTATTTAAACCTACTCGTCTCAGTTGTGACTCAGGAATGCCGAGGGAGAAAAATCTGTCCCGTCACATTTTGGCTACAGAGAAATACATTTTTTTCCCCTCATGTCCCCGAACTTCCTATGACTGTGGTTCCCACATCTGGGCAAGTGGATGGAGCACCTGGCCAGCAGGTGCAAACGGAGACGCCAGGGCCGCGCACTGAGTGTCTGACTCAGTGGGTCCGAGGTGGACCTAGCCTGTGTGATCTTAACATGTTTCCTTGTGTTTACGGCAATCCAATGCTAAGAGTTCAGCCCAAGAATTTGACCCACTGATATTCAAGTCATACAGATAAAGTATCTCAAGAGATTATAAAAAGCTGGAAACTTGAGGTAGGGAGGGGTATTTCCCGTCTTCACGATGTACAGGCAATGTGGGGTGTTTAAATCAGCACGAGGCCAGAAAACTGGGTTTTGTTCTTTGCTTAGCCACTCCCCACCACGAGTCACGGGCTGCTGCACCCTTATCCTCTTCAAAGGAGAGGTTTTCACTAGATAAGCTCTAGGCTCTCTGTTTCTGAATGTTAAGTTGACTGCACCACCGCCAGGGGACGCTAAGCCCACAGTTTGCCGTGCTTTGGGTCAAAGTTACTGGAACCAGAGTCAGAATGGGTACTTTGTGCTTTGCAACCCTGCATCTAATCAAGCAGATGAGCCCCAGAGTTTCTAGTCTTAGATGGGGACATATTGTAGACCAATTTATAATATAAAACAAAACTCTAAATCTTTTCACTACAAAATGAGTGAGAAATGAAGTTACACTGGTGGAAATCTCAGCTCTCTTGAGAATTCTTTCCCTTCTCCCAAAACCTCATCACTTTCTCCCATCATCTCTGTTATGTAAGACACACTGATATCCTGGAATGTACTTACTGGAGATGGGATGGCCATCTACACTAGTGTTGGAGTTCAAATCGTTTAAAGGAGGTTCAGAAGATCTGTTTTGTTTTTAAATATTAAGACATTTTTAAAAGAGCTTTCCTTTGTTGTTTCTATTTAGAATATGTTGTAATCCAAGTAGAGAAACTCGACCTTGAAGAACTGTTGACGGTGGGATAAGATCATGAATGACCTACCTAACATCAAAATGTTTTGAGGGCTGTCATTATCATAAGATTCAGTGTTGCTGCTTAACAGTAACCATTATATGAATATAATAGCTTTTGCTCTGCTATTTAAGCAAAAAGGATTTTAACTGATTATGCTTCATCATGTTATTCATTTCTATTTGTAATTCATTCTTTGCCCTTATCAGAGTACTTTTAGAGGAGCATGAAGTATGAAAGTAGAGTACTGGTTGCATTGTCCTCAAACATGAGTGTAATGGAGTCATGAAACAGAGACAACGCTTACACGTTTTTCCCCTCCACAGGAAGAAGTTAGGAACCAAGGGAGCAGAGCAGGACAGAGGAAGGGTCTGTGTCGATGAGAATAGCCAGAGGACAGACTGAAAGGCTGCTGCCACGTGGCTTGCTCAACACCCATTTTTAACTCCCTTTTGCTAGACGGTGTTGCCTTTGTGTACGGTGGAGGTTAGAAAGACAAAAACTGCCTTTGCAACTAGTGTGTTGTATGTAGCCTAGGCTCTGCCACGTAGACCCACCTGCGAGAGTCTTGGAAGGAAGGCGGCAGCAAGGCGAGGCAGCCCCATGCACGTGGAGACCGGCTCTTCCTGCAAGCACAGTGCTGGAGCCATATGGGGCAGGTTCTAGGGTCTGGGGAAAGACACCATTGCAAGTGTTGGGGGCATTGAACCTTTCCCTCTTGGTTTTACTAGATATTCTGTGAGTGACTTGCTGACTCCCCTTCTGCTTAAACAACCTAGAATACTTTCTGTGGTTTGAAACCAAGAGCCCTGCCCAACACATTAGGCATTCCATACTGTTTGGATGGATGGGTGAATAGGCAATTGAAAATTAGGGAGCAGCTCACCTGGCTACAGCCGGAGTAATTTTAGTTTGTGGGTACTCTTTTCCATTTCTTCCCTTAATGCTAGTTTCTTATCTGTCTTTTTTTCTCTCCTTTTACTGTTCTGCCTCTGATAGTGTCAACCACCCTTCTGAGTTAGCTGTGGCTAAACTGCTAAGGGCTAAAACTATGCACTAAACCAAAATGAATTCTAAGGAAAGGAAGAATGACTAGACCATGAGTGAAGGCCTTTCCTACATAATAAAGTGCACAGATTGGAGCACGTTGTTTCCTGACAGCTGTTTTAGCTTTTTCCTCTTTGACATTATGTGCCTATGTTTCTAGAGGTTCAGGTTCCCCAAACCCTGATACCTTTGTAAACGGAGCACAATTGGAGTCAGTGTTCCAGAATCTGAGGAATTTTGCCGTGGCTGTCTCCTTTTCCTATTTAAGTGGTAAAGTTGCCTCCTAAAAAGAAAATTTAAATGGTGAAAATAATGAGTTCAGCCTAATTTTTATCATGTCAATCAGGACAACTGTCTTTGTTATGATGTGCACTGATCATTATCCATAGAAAATCTTGTTTCCCATCATTATTGACCTTTGAGGGTCCCATCAGCTTGGCTTCCTTTGCCGCCTTGTAAGAGAAGTCTTTGTGGCAGTTCCAACAGATGGGTCTGAGAGGGTTGTGAACACTGAGGAGGGGCCCGGGCCAGTGTGCTCCACTGGTTTAAAGGAACTGTGGGCTCCTTATTGGTCTTCCTCCATGCCCAGCTCTTTCGACTTCTGCATTTTCACCTTTGTCAACCACTGCATGGAAACGATGAAAGGGGAAATCAGGTTGGTGATTAAGCAGGTTATTGGCTCAGGAAGGATGGAGCCAGGAAATGTCGGTCGCAGAGGCCCACACGGGACACTTCCTAAAGCACATTATGTATTGCTACTGTGAAGCAGCAAATAGCCAAGCATCTTTAAATGTTCCTGTTCGTGCATGTACCAAAAAAAAACCATGGCTGTCACCAAGATCGGGAGACTAAGTAAGTGTAACAGAAGCTTTACCTTCCAGAAGGATTTGGGGGCATGGTAGGTAAGGGGTCAGGAAATCTCCAGATTAACAGTGTTTAGCAGTAGGGGACTGATGAGAGTAGTTGCCATAAGTGCCACCTGAAAAAGTCGTATTAGGAAATCTTCGGTACATAGAAGCAGACTTGGGCAGCACTGAACTTGGAAGGAGGGAACATGGCCTTCTGCAGTTATTGGCCAGAGGGGTCTTGTCTGTACTTCACCTCATGGCCCTCAGTTAAAGCCCCACATGGCAGAAGAACATCTCGGAGAATGTCTTTCCCGGAGAAGGGCTCACTTTGCCATGTGCCCTGTGGGCTTGAAAAGTGGACCAATCTCGTAGGCCACTCTCATGCATGTGTGATGTCGTGTGTGCAGAGGACTCAGAGCAAAATCCGTGGCACCAGGAGTGGGTGATTTGTGATGTGCTGGCTGGCAGTCTCCGAGGGCTGTTTGGGTCCTTTTGATGAGTAGCCTGCAATGGACTAAGCGGTCAGCTCTCCAAGCCCAGGGGAGAGCTGGATTGAGTGAGGGTTTAAAGTGAATGCAAATTTAGCAGAAATTAGCAATGCTCCCACTTGAGAGGCTAATGCATTGCTGGATAGAGAGGGTCTGGTGTCCATACCATCATCAGCTTCTCTTATATGGCTAATTGGAAATTAACTATAGCATGTTTTGTTTGTCCGACATGTAACTTGCATTTCACATCTTAAATGAGATCAGAACTTATCGCATTGATCAAATATTGCTTTTCCCTTTAGATAATCGTGCACTTGCTCCTTTACTCAAAGAGGACATTTCCGGAGGCAGGAACTGTGTGGCACACATAGTGTTTCCTCCAGAATCTCCCGGGCAGCAGGAGTTGGGTCTCATGAGTGAGCGACTGGCTTTCCCTGAACCCACGTGTGTCATGACCCACTTCTGGCTTTTTCCCCCATAGCTGTGTATCTCTGACAAACTGTGGGAGCCGATAGTTCAGTCCGCCTGTGACTACATCACCCCTGACATGAGGGCCCTGGCCGAGGACATGGGCTGGAGGCAGATGTTCTTCACCAACAAGTTGCAGCTCCAGAGGCAGCTCCGCAAGAGGAAAGAAAGCCAAGCAAGCAAGAGAGACAGTCAAGTTTAGGGAATGTTTTCATACCTGCAGAGGCATGGAGGCATGGCTGTGTGTTTTTTCTTTGTCCAAATGTCTTCTGTTTCCTTTGACTAAGAATGAAGAGGTTTTGCTGATTCAAGGGGCATCGGAAAAATCATAGAATATTCGCACACAAATGCAGCAAATCCAATTCTGCAGTCCTGTCATGGTGACAATGGCTGCAGGACGGGAAGCCCCACCATCCATGTCTTCACCACCCCTGACACCCATATGAGGCTTCTGCTGTGTAGAGACAAACAATAAATGATTTGTAGCAGGTTTTTATTACGTATCTATTTTGTCTAGGCATTGGAAAAGGGAGCCAGGCTTTTGAAGTTTTTCCTCCTGTGTGTCATCTGACTCCCTTCGTGGAGCAGGTGGCCCGTGTCCCCCCAGGGAACTGTGAAGGGCATTGGCATGGGAGGCAGTCCTGGTGAGTACAGCTTCCTTCCCAACTCCTCGAAGTTCCTATTCAGTGCCCCATCCAGTGGGCCCAGGATACCAGGTTCCGTCTTCCCATGGTGACACCCTCTGCCCTGGCCACTGGGCACAGCTGGAGGCATTCTACTTGCAGACCTTGTACAGAGTCGAACCTCCCAGGACTTGACATTGTCAAATAAACCTGCAAGCATTTCTCAGAAGGATGCTGCTTCCACAAAGGAAACATGGGCGTTACCACGTTACAACACGGATTTTTAAGAACACAGGCTGTGGGTAACTGAGTGAAAAACCTAAATAACGGTTTGTATTCTGTGAAGTTGGCATAGGGGTAAAAACAGTACAGTTTTAGGGGAGGAAATACTACCTCCCTGGGAAGGGTTATTTAAGAATTGTTCTTTTCCTGAACTCTCTCACGACTATTATTTACCAGACGATGAACTCATAGCAGCAAATAATCTAATGACTCCTTTTAGGCTACAGAGCAAAGTAGCTTTCAACCTCCCATCATCTCGTTAACCTTATCATTTCTTCCCAACTCCAGTGATACAGCAGATCTCCCGAATGGTGCAGAAGAGGTGGGCCCTGGCTGTCCTCCCCACCTAAATTCTTCTGGAATGGTGCCATAGCCATACTTACTGACAGATTTTTTCCCCCTCTTTTGCTAGACCTGCGTTATATCACACCAGATTTTAACCTACATCCACACACCCTTAACACTTAGTGGATTTGTAGGGACATCTGTAAAATCAAATGCAGTCTGCTTCCTTGCAAGTGACAAGCGTGTCAAAGTTGTTTCTGAATTTAGTCTAAATACAGAGCAAAAATTTAATTGGCCAGAGACCCAGGCCTCATTTCCTGCCCGGGAGCCATTCTGCCAGGGTGATTGGCAGGCCGGTGGAGGGCACGTGCTCCTGCAGGCCATGTCTGCCAGAACTTCCAGACTTCATTCCCAGCCACGTTTTCAATGACACATAGGTTAACACCCCGTGTGTGCAACAATTATATGTATGAACAATTTGGTATGTCAACGGAACTGTGTCAACATAAAATTTCAACTCATTTGTAACATCGATGCAAAATATCAACAGCTTAAAAATGTTACGTGTAGTGTTTTATCAACTAAGATTCTGAAAGCGTGGGCATGCATAATCTTCTTTTTTTTTTTTAAAGATGTTATTGGGGAAGGGGAACAGGACTTTATTGGGGAACAATGTGTACTTCCAGGCCTTTTTTCCAAGTCAAGTTGTTGTCCTTTCAATCTTAGTTGTGGAGGGCACAGCTCAGCTCCAGGTCCAGTTGCCATTATCTAGTTGCAGGGGGCACAGTCCACCATCCCTTGCGGGAATCAAACAGGCAACCTTGTGGTTGAGAGGATGCATTCCAACCAACTGAGCCATCCGGGAGCTAGCCCACTGGCCCACGTGGGAATCGAACCGGCAGCCTTTGGAGTTAGGAGCATGGAGCTCTAACCACCTGAGCCACCCGGCTGGCCCGAGCATAATCTTCTTGATCCAACAGGAATCAGTAGGAACACAAATATGGCCATCTGAAAACTCTGATTATCCATATAAAATGGTATAATATAAAAATGGATGCTAAAGGTAAATAACAGTTGAAAATGATTTATTAATATATTGACTATTGTTAAATAAGTTAAAATAACATAGGTTATCAGACTATTTCAATAATTATTTGTCCTAATAATTTGGATGTTTTGTTACCTGATTATAATTAATTTTGCCAAAACTGGACAGTATCATCAACCTAAAATCGTTGACGATGGTACCAGCATCATCAGTGGTCGAAACATTTAGCCCCTCTCTTCCCTGCCTCATTTCTTGTGTTAGGTCCACATAATGACCCATCGGATGGAAATAGTATAGCAGGTTTGCCTCTGTGCCCCTATTGACAGCTTTCATACAGATGGATAAATTTGCTTCGTTTATGGCATACCATTTCGGAGAGAAAGGCATTTTATAATCTTGTGTCCCGACCGGCAGGACAATGCAACGTGGGACGAGGGGAAGAAACCTGTTGAGGATGAAAAAAAGGGGAGACAGGAGACGCGAAGAATGGAGGCAAGACAGGGATCTGATCAAGCCTCAAAATTTTATTACGATGGCGGGTTATATATATAGCTATGTCAGATGGGGGTGGGATATGCTATGTCATAGGGTGGCGAGGTACTTGTCGCGGGCTGATAGGCTAGGACAGGGCGATGCCATATGAGGTACAAGGAAATGGGCAGGCTCTGGGTTTGGCGCGCGCGGGCTCTGGGTTTGGCGCGCGCGGGCTCTGGGTTTGGCGCGCGCGGGCTTTGGGTTTTGTGACCAGGAAGTTCTGCCTAGGCAAGGCCTGGGGATTTCTATGGCTTCCGACATCTCCTCCCTTTTTGTTTGTTTTAAGGAGGTGGGCCTTGACCGAGTGAGGGGACAGAGGCCTGGTTCCTCCAACGAGCAGAGCTCGTTATTGGATGGTTTTGGGTATCTTTTGTGGAGGAGAGGTAGAGATTTTTTGATACCAACCTCTATGCAAACCAGGTATGTTCTCAGGAAAGTTAAAGGGAGCCGACCGTTGTGAGTCGAGCCCTTTCCTTGCAAATGCTTTGCTTTGCACTCACCTCGGTGCCCATACCCCTCCCCAACTCGTGGGGGGAGTAGACATACCCTTAGTATTATGTCGTCCCCGTGGGGAGGAAGCCAAGATAGCCTTCTTCGAGGCCGTCCCCTGTTGCTAGCCGCTGATAATGGATTTGGATTGGTTTGGCCAAAACAGCATCGATTTGGTTTTTAATGAGGTCAGTAATGCGCCTAAAAGCCCATGGCCCGAAGGCTATTAAGAGAAGGATGCATAGGAGGGGGCCAAGGGTGGGGAGCAGGTAGGGGAGAAGTCCGTTGAGACCCGTCCAGAGTGGGTTTTCGAAGAGTTCTTTGCGTCTTTTTACTAGGTCCTCTTGTAGTTTTTTGATCTTGTCTCGGACGATCCCAGACTTGTTAGCATAGAAGCAGCAGCGTTCCTGTCCTTGTGGGGCTGGCTCCTCGGTGTGGGCACGGAGGTATCCACTGGGCACTGTGCCTCCCGGGCAGTCACATGGGTTGCCATAGAGCTGTCTGTATAGCTGCTCGCGGTTTACGGGGGGCCCAAACCCTCCGTAAACGGGGATGATGAGGAATGTGAAGAGTGTCAAAGTGAAGGACTCCATGAAGAACTTTATGTCCTGTGAAAAGAGAGAGAGATTTTCTCAGGGAAGATATCCCTGGAGTCTTTATGTGTTATTTGGATTTGGGGTGTTGACAGGCTTAACGAGACGCTCTGGCAGCCATCGCGCGCCGCCTTCCTGAGAATCATAAATGCAGGCTGACCCACGTCCCCAAATGAGGACTGGATCGGGGCCGTTCCATTTGGAGGTTAATGGATCTTTCCACATAACTGTAGCATATTGATTTTTTGTTTCTTGGTGCCAGAAGCGATCGGCAGCCGATTTTCCCTGAGCGTCAAGTTGTAGGAAATTAAGGGTAAACAATGCATGGCTGAGAACATTACGAGGAGATCCTTTGGTCGGATAGGCAGTGGTGGTTTTTAACTTGTTGATGGTGTTTTTGAGTGTCTGGTGGGCTCGCTCTACAATGCCCTGGCCTTGGGGATTGTAAGGGATGCCAGTGACGTGTTTGATTTGGAATTGAGCACAAAAGGCTTGAAATGCCTGGGAGGTATACCCTGGTCCATTGTCTGTTTTTATAGTTTGAGGTTTTCCTAGTGTGGTAAGGCATTGGAGGGTATGGGCTATGATGTTTTTTGTAGCCTCGCCCCCATGAAGGGTGGCAACCATGAAGCCGCTGAAGGTATCTATAGTTACGTGTACATACTTTAAATGGCCGAATTCAGGAATATGTGTAATGTCCATCTGCCAGATTTGTCCAGGGAGTAAGCCCCTTGGGTTAACTCCTAGGTGAGGAAGAGGCAGAAAGGTTATGCACCCTGAGCAACTTTTAACAATGTGTCTAGCCTGATCTCGGGTAATTTTGAATAACAAGCGAAGTGTGTGGGCATTGACATGATGTAAGTTGTGGAATTGGGTGGCTCGCGTTATAGGATCTAAGGTTAAGGGACATACTAAGCGGGTATGATTGTCTGCTATAGCATTGCCCTGTGAAAGGGGTCCAGGGAGGTCAGTATGAGCCCGAAGATGACTAAGGAAAAATGGGGTCTGTCTTTGTAGTATGAGATGTTGTAGTTGTTGAAAAAGTTTGGCAGCGCTGGTAGAGGGCTTGATATATGGCACTGTTTCTAGTTGGGGCACAGACAGGGCGATATAGGCACTATCAGTGTACAAGTTAAAGGGTGACTCCTGTAGTTTTTTAAACACTTTTATAACGGCATAAAGTTCAACAAGTTGGGCAGACTGAAATGGAGACTGCACCTGAAATCTTTGTGAGTTAATGACATATGCTGCTACGCCAGAAGAAGACCCATCCGTGAAAACCAAGGCGGCATTTTGTAATGGTTTAGTGGCTGTTATCTTTGGAAAAACAAAGGGATGTAGTCTGGAGAACTGTAGGAGTTTATTAGGGGGATAATGATTATCTATCTTGCCCTGAAATGATGTAAGGGAAATGATCCAGTCATCGTTATTTTGGGTTAGCCAATTAAGCTGTTCTTTAGTGTAGGGGAGAATGAGCTGATCAGGGTCCCTGCCAAAGTGTTGTCGGCTTTTTTCTCTTCCTATCTTAATAAGTTTGACTACCAGGGATGGGTATGTGACTAGGACCTTAGACGGGGAGGAGGGTAAATGAACCCAGAAGAGGGGATTATCTTGCCATAAGACCCCAGTAGGTGTATGAGGGGTTGCACAAATAATGAGGGAGAAGGGCTGTTTGTATGATAGAAAGGTGACTTGTTGTTGTTGAATTGCCTTTTCTAGTAATTGAAGAGAGCCCTTTGCCTCAGGCGACAGCTCTCGAGGGGAGAGAGGGTCTGAGTCTCCCTGAAGAATATCAAAGAGGGGCTTGAGGTCTCCTGTAGTGAGCCTTAAGTATGGTCGAAGCCAGTTAATATCTCCCAAAAATTTTTGAAAGTCATGTAAAGTGTATAAATGACTAGTTTTAAGTTGGACTTTTTGGGTGGTTATGGACTGATTATGTAGCTCAAATCCCAGATAGTAGTAGGGGTCTTTGAGCTGGATCTTATTGGGGGCAAGTTGGAGTCCATAAGTGGTAAGATTGTGAGTTAAGTGTTGGCAGCATTGGAGTACCTCTGTGGTGGTCTTTCCTGCTAGAAGGATATCGTCCATATAATGAATAATATAAATAGTGGGCCATTGTGTTCTAACAGGATCCACAGCTTGTGCCACAAATTTTTGGCATAGGGTGGGACTATTGGCCATGCCTTGTGGGAGGACTTTCCACTGAAAGCGCTGCATAGGACCCTTGAAGTTGGTTACAGGCAGGCTAAATGCGAAACGCTCTCTGTCCAGGGGGTGTAAAGGAATGGTAAAGAAACAATCTTTAAGGTCTATAATAATCTTGTGATAGTTAGCTGGGATAGCTGTCGGGGAAGGGAGGCCTGGTTGGAGGGCTCCCATGGAGAACATGGTTTTATTAATTTCTCTGAGATCCTGAAGGAGGCGCCAAGACCCAGACTTCTTTTTAATAACAAAAATGGGTGTATTCCATGGCGAAGTAGTTGGTTCTATATGTCCTGCCGCTAATTGTTCCTGCACTAACCGAGAAGCTGCGGACAACTTTTCCTCAGGTAGTGGCCATTGGTCCACCCAAACGGGGGAATTATCTTTCCATTTTATCTTCTCCGCATGGGGTGCAGGAGGATCAATGGCCGCTAGGAAAAATCCTGACTGCCTAATCCTTGTCGGTTAGGGTTGGGCTTTACAGAGAGGGGATTTTTTATCCCTTGACCAGCTTTTCCCAGTCCCTGTCCAGGGAGATAGCCTTGGTTAAGCATCTGTTGAGCAACTATTTCGTTGGGGCTGCACATGATAAGTTTGAGTTGTGATAGGATATCACGGCCCCACAGATTAATGGGAATTCCAGAAATAATATATGGCTGGACCTTACCAGTATTGCCCTCTTCGTCTTCCCATGAGAGTATTTTAGAGCTTTGTCTGGGATTGGCTGATTGTCCTATGCCCTGTAGATGGGTATATGAGGCTTTAGAGGGCCATGTTGAAGGCCAGTATCTATCTGAGATGACTGTTGCGTCCGCTCCCGTGTCTATTAAACCTTGAAATTTTTTTCCATCTAAGTACAGGGTTAAAAGTGGCCTCTCTAAAGTGACCTGTTGTATCCAATAGGCATCTGAGGAGCCGAAGGCGGACTCCCGTCTCTTTGGTGTCAGATATTGTTTATTAGAGGTGTCTAATGGGAGAAGCACAAGCTGTGCTATCCTTTGGCCTTTTACTATGGATACAGGGCCCAGAGGGGCCGAGGCTAAGAGTTGTATGAGTCCTGTATAATCATTATCTATGACTCCTGGGATTATATTCAGGCCGGCGAGGGAAGAGCTGCCCCGTCCCAATATAAGGCCAAATGTTCCCGGGGGCATGGGTCCCGTCGTGGTGGTGGGAACGAGTTGGACCCCTTGGTCTGGGGTTAGTATTGAGTCGGCGGCGGCACAGAGGTCCAGTCCTGCGCTTCCGGGGGTAGCCCGGTGGAGGGAACCGACACTTGAGCTGGGAGGATCTGAGGACTTGGTTGTTGGGGAACAAACCTGACAGCCCCTAGGTTGTGTCCCGATGGAGGGGCCAGGGGCTGGCCCCGATTGGGGTTTCCCGGTTTCCTGGAAAGGGGGATACCTTCAATATCTGTTTTAGAATAACAATCAGAGGCCCAATGTTTGCCCCGTCGACATCTTGGGCACACGGTGGAAGGCATTGGTCTGGAGGGTGTCGGTGGGGGCTGTGATGAATTTTGGGGTTGTGGACCTCTATTTTTTATTGGGCAATCTCGACTAAAGTGTCCAGGTTGTTTACAGGAGAAACATAATCTAGATTGTTGATTAGGAGGCTTGTTTGAGGCAAAGTCTCGGAGGGCGGCTCCGATAGCGAGTCCCAAGGTATGGGAGGCTCCAACCCCTGAGCATAGTTTAATGTAGTCAGCAAGGTTGCCTCCACGGTGGGGGCGAATGGTTGCCTGGCAAGTGGGGTTAGCATTTTCATAGGCTAAATGTTTAACAAAGGCGCTGTCGTTCTCGCCTTCTCCGACCAACCGTTCGGCGGCGTCGGTGAGTCTGCTGATAAACTCACAATATGGCTCCTCGGGGCCCTGACGAATCTTTGCCAGGGAGGTGGTAGCGGAGCCTCTAGGAGGTAGGCGGCGCCACGCCTTGAGACCAGCGTTCTGAATTTGAGCTAACAGCCCCGGGGGAAAAGTTGCCTGGATTTCATTGGTATGATAGGGTTTTTCTCCTAGTAATTTATCCCGAGTCCATGATCTTGTTGTTCTATTTTCACTATTGCGCTGTGCTATCTCTCGGCAGTTTTCTTTAAACTCTGTGTGCCAGAGGACGTGGTCCCCCCCAGAAAGGGTGGCACGAGCTAATTTAAACCAATCATTGGGTGTGAGCCAACGGTCACTGAGACCTTCAAGAATTGCCAAGGTGTAGGGCGCTGTCGGGCCATAAGAGCTTACTGCACCTTTTAAATCTTTAATATGTTTGATGCCTAGCCGGTGATATTTTTGGCCAGTGGGATCATTGGAGTTGGGAGTGTTATCTTCTGGGTCTTCTGTGTCAGAGGCCTCATCGGCCGAGGGGGGATTATGAGAGTCGGGGGGTTCATTGTCAGTCTCTTCCATTGTATCCTCTTGAGAGGGTGGGCCACGGTTTTGGCTGCGGGTAACTGGAAAGGTCATTAGGGTCTTTTTATTAAGTATTGGGCCTTTTTGAGGTTTTTCAGGGTTTTGGTTAGGCATTAAGGTTTTAAGTTCTTTTTCAAGGGCATGCAGCTCCTTTAGGAGTTGTATATGTTCGCGTTTTTGTTGGAGTGTCTCTCTAAGAGAAGAAATTTCTTGGGTTAAAGATATTTTTGCCTGCCTAACGGGATCGGTTAAGGATGGGGTGTTTTGAACTAGGGTGTCTTGAGGGAATAGGGGTGGGTTTGGGTTTAAGACTGGGTCATAGAATGTTGGGAGTTCCTGAGGGGGGACATAAGGGGGAGGGGTATGTATTTTTTGTGAAGGGGCGCGCAAGGTTGGCGCGGCGAGGCCCCAGGGATCTTCTTTTTTATTATAGCGGGCAGCTTGTTCCTCTAAATCTATCTGGTCTCTTGGGGAGAGCTGGTCCTGATTATTAAAGGCCAAAAGGGAAGGGTAGATTTTAGGGGGGTCTTTTAATGGGTGATTCTCTAAGGCAGAGGCTTCCTGATTATCAGCTTGTTTTTTTGGTTCCTCTGGCATGTCTATTGAAACAGATTGGCAGACAGAAGGGGGGCGGGAACTCTCTTTTAGGACTGTTTCCCCTGTCTGTAAGATCTCTCTAACATCTGGGTCTGAGGAATGTATTTTTAGGATATCATTAATCAGATTCCAATATGAGAATGCCGATACAGGGACCTTGTTGGGTCCAAAAACCCGATAGTAATCATTAAAACAGTCTCCAACTCTCTTCCAATATTTTTGATCAATCGTTCCTTCTTGGGGGAACCAGGGGCAGATATCAGAGACAAAACTGAAAAACTCACGTAAATCTTTTTTTCTAGCCTTAACTCTCCGCATCTTGAGAGATTCCTTAATACCCTTAAGGAAGAGTTCATGTGAACTCAACTCCTGTCCCATGTCAATCACCTACTCACCAATCTCTCGTCCTTCGCTGGGCGGCTACTCCAACGTCGGGCAAACTTGGAGTCTTTTCTTGCGGGTGAATACCTCGTGAACTCCAAACGAGCCTTTTTACTGCCGAGGGGGCTGTCGAGTCTTGTCCCTTACGGGCTCGAAACAAGCCACACTCGCGCCGGGGAGGCCCTCGAGTCTTGTCCCACGAGTGAAAACTGCGTGGGCTCGAAAGAAGCCAGCCCGTGGAGGCTCAGGGAGGGGGGGGGGCGCGGCGGTTTCCAGAGTAGGTGTCCTCATAGAATCTTCGTACCTCGGGCCCCACGTTGGGCGCCAAAATGTCCCGACCGGCAGGACAATGCAACGTGGGACGAGGGGAAGAAACCTGTTGAGGATGAAAAAAAGGGGAGACAGGAGACGCGAAGAATGGAGGCAAGACAGGGATCTGATCAAGCCTCAAAATTTTATTACGATGGCGGGTTATATATATAGCTATGTCAGATGGGGGTGGGATATGCTATGTCATAGGGTGGCGAGGTACTTGTCGCGGGCTGATAGGCTAGGACAGGGCGATGCCATATGAGGTACAAGGAAATGGGCAGGCTCTGGGTTTGGCGCGCGCGGGCTCTGGGTTTGGCGCGCGCGGGCTTTGGGTTTTGTGACCAGGAAGTTCTGCCTAGGCAAGGCCTGGGGATTTCTATGGCTTCCGACAATCTTGCCCTTTCTCATCTTTTCAGTCAAAAGTGTTTCTATTCTGTTGTTGTTCACCATTGTAATTGTAAAAGTAAAATACTGATATTTTCTGATGATTTATGTTTTCAACTTAGAAGAATTTATTAACAACAGCCAATGTGAATATTTATAAGCTAAAAAAATATATTTTACTTAATGTCAACTTCTATTGATTTTTTTTCCTGAACATGTTTGGTATAGTGCATGCATTGAACTTCGGTGACATGGAATGTGAAATGAGTAGGCCCAAGAATTTAGGCTGAGATTATGATTTGGGGGAGGGGTGGGAAGCAGGAGTAGGGACAAATCACTAGTCACCACCTGTCATTGTGTTCCGAGCTTCTCGTGTACAGGATGGTCCTCAGCCCTCATTTATTACCCCAGACAGACTCCCAAGATAGTGAAGAATAATGTAAAACAAACTTACTGAAAAAAAAAATTGTGCAGTGTAGTTTTTTTTAAATCTGAGCTTTAGTGTAATGACCTTTACCTTCAGTTTGTGTTGAGATAATATAGGGTGAGAGCGTGTCCAAGCTTTTCAACTCTGAACAGTTGGTTTCTACTTGAAATGGATGTCTTTGATTGGATGTTAAAAGGTTAAGTAGACAAGGTACCACTGCACTAAAGAAAAATGTACACCAGCAATTAGAAGCATAACGTTATATATTAGGTCATTATATCTTAATTTTATCAATTTATTGTTTTGAAATGAGATCATCCACACACTGGGATAGCCTTAGTTTGCCCTTGCGACATGGAACCCTCAACGTTGAGAGCTACAGAAGGGTCCCTGTTTCTTGCTTACCATGTTCCCTCAAACATAGATCTCCATTCAGACAAGTTATTTTCAACTGGGAAATCTGTTCTGCCCATCCAACATCTTAGGGTCATAGATCCATAGTCACAGACTAAGTTGGAATACCATTAGAAATAACAACAATAATAACAGTTTCCATTTATTGAGTGTCTACGCATACCTAAAAATAAGCAGGTAGTAACCAACTTAGTTCTTACAGCAACCCTTGCAGGTGAGTGATATTTCTGTCCTGTATATCAGGGTCTATAAACTATAGCATAGGTCTAATCTAACCAGCCACCTGTTTCTGTATATAAAGCTTTATTGGGCCACAGTTTATGTATTATCTATGGCCACTTTCACACAGTGAGAGTTAGAGAATCACAATACAGGCTGTATGGCTTACAATACCTAAATTATTCTCAGAGAGGACAAGTTAGTTTTCCCCGAGGTCTCATAACGAAGAAGCGCTAAAGCTGAGATTCAAATATATAACTACCAAGTCTATGTTCTTAACCACAAATGCCGCACCACCTCTCCTTTGGAAGCCAACACCAGGTTTGACCAGCAGAACTTGAAAAGGTGAAGGGACTTACCCAAGGTCACATTTGAAATTATAAGGGGAAGAGCCTTGGGCATAATATAAGAGATCATTCTAATTTTTTTTAAAAAGATTCTGATTAAAAATGTAGCTAACATACAATATTTTATTAGTTACAGGGGTACACCACAGTTATTCAACATTTATATACCTGGAGAAGTGATCACCATGATAAGTCCAGCAACCATGTGACACTGTACCATGCTATCACAATATTATTGACTATATTCCCCATGCTGTACATTACATCCTCATGACTTATTTGTTTCATATCTGGAAATTTGGACCTCTTATTCTCCTTCCTTGTCTCCCCCTCTTTAAATGTATCAATTATAGTTGACATTCAATATTATTTTATATTAATTTCAGGTGTACAGCATAGTGGTTAGACATTTATATAATTTAAGAAGTGATGGGCGGGCCCGGTGGCTCAGGCGGTCAGAGCTCTATGCTCCTAACTCCGAAGGCTGCCAGTTCAATTCCCACATGGGCCAGTGGTCTCTCAACCACAAGGTTACCAGTTCAATTCCTCGAGTCCTACAAGGGATGGTGGGCAGCGCCCCCTGCAACTAAGATTGAACACGGCACCTTGAGCTGAGCTGCCACTGAGCTCCTGGATGGCTCAGTTGGTTGGAGTGCATCCTCTCAACCACAAGGTTGCCGGTTCGACTCCCACAAGGGATGGTGGGCTGTGCCCCCTGCAACTAGCAACAGCAACTGGACCTGGAGCTGAGCTGCGCCCTCCACAACTAAGACTGAAAGGACAACTTGAAGCTGAACGGCACCCTCCACAACTGAGATTGAAAGGACAACAACTTGACTTGGAAAAAAGTCCTGGAAGTACACACTGTTCCCCAATAAAGTCCTGTTCCCCTTCCCCAATAAAATCTTTTTTAAAAAAAGTGGTTCCCCTGACTATTCTAATACCCAGCTGGCACTATACATAGTTATTACCACATTATTGACTATATTCCCTATGTTTTACATCCCCATGATTATTTTGTAACTATCAATTTGTACTCCTTAATGCCTTCACTTTTTTCACCTTGGCCCCCAACCCTCTCCCATCTATCATCCCAACAAATCTAGTACCCATCTGACACCATACATAGTTATTACAATATTATTGACTATATTCTTTATGCTATACCCTACATCACTATGATTACACTGTAAAAACAAATTTATACTTCTTAATCCCATCCCATTTTTTCACCCACACTCCCATCCCTTGTCCCATCTGACAACCATCAAAATGTTTTCTGTATCTATGAGTTTGTTTCTGCTTGTTTGTTAATTTTGTTCTTAGATCCCATATATAAGCAAAATCACATTGCATCTGTCTTTCTCTGTCTGACACTCCACACAGCACAATACCCTCCAGGTCCACCCATACTACCACAGAGAGCAAGAACCCATTCTCTTCCACGGCCAAGCAATATTCTATTGTATATATGTACCACCTCCTCTTTATCCATTCTTCCATCGACAGACACCCAGGCTGCCTCCACATCTTGGTCATTGTATTATAACAATGCTGCAATGAACATATGGATGCACACATCTTCTCAGAGTAGCATTTTGGGTTCCTTTGGATAAATACCCAGAAGTGGGATTACTGGGTCCTTCATTGTCTCTTCTTATAGCCTTTGTTTTAAAGTTTATTCCGTGTGGTATAAGTATTGCTACTGCAGCTTTTTTCCTTTTTTAATTTTCATTTTCATGAAATATCTTTTTCCATCCCTTTACTTTCTGTGTGTGTCTTGCAATCTAAAGTGATTCTTTTGTAGGTAGCATATGTAAGGGTTTTTTTTTCCTTATCCATTCAACCCTTCTGTGTCTTTTGAGTGGAGCATTTAATCCATTTACGTTGAAAAGAATTGTTGATAGATATGTAGCTATCGCAATTTTATTATAATTTTTTGTTGTTTTTCTGTCTTAAAGATGTCCCTCTAACATTCCTTGTAATACTGGTTTGGTGGTGATAAACTCCTTTATTTTTTCTTGTCTGGGAAGCTCTTTATCCATCCTTCAATTATAAATGATAGCCTTGGTTGGTAAAGTATTCTTGGATGTAGGGCCTTGCTTATCATCACATTGAATATTTTGTGCCAATCCCTTCTGGTCTGCAAAGTTTCTGTTGAGAAATCAGCTGACAGTCTTATGGGAGCTCCCTTATAAGTTACCAGTTGCCTTTCTCTTGCTGCTTTTAGAATTCTCTCTTTGTCTTTAACTTTTGCCATTGTAATTATAATGTGTCTAGGTGTGTGCCTGTTTGGGTTCATCATGTTTGGGACTCTCTGCACTTCCTGGACCTGTATGTCTATTTCCTTCATATTCCATCATACCCCATATGATGTGAATGTTGTTACATTTGATGTTGTCCCAGAGGCCCCTTAAACTATTCTCATTTTTTTGGATTCTTTTTTTTTTTTTTGATGTTCCAATTGGGTGTTTTATGCTATCTTGTCACCCAAATTGCTGATTTGATCCTCTGCTTCATCTAGTCTGCTGGTGACTCCTTGTAGTGCATTCTTCATTTTTCAGTTGTTGTATTCTTCACTTCTGACTTTTTAAAAAATAAGTTTCTATGTCCTCTTTTGTGCTTTCTATCTCTTTGCTGAAGTTCTCATTAAGTTCCTTGAGCATTCTTTTAACCATTGTTTTGAACTCTGTCTCTGGTAGGTTGCTTGCCTCCATTTTGTTTAGTTCTTTTTCTGGATTTCTCTCCTGTTCTTTCATTTGGGATGCATTTCTTTGTTTCCTTATTTTGGCTGCCTCTCTCGGTTTGTTTTTATGTATTAGGTAGATCTGCTATGTCTCTGTCATGCAGGGTGTCAGGCGGGGTCTCTGGTCCTGCTCCTCACATAAGAACGTAGGACATGGTGAGGCCAAAAAGGAACACCCACGGAGCCATAGATAGGGGAGTCATAACACTATATTCTCACTGGCGCCTGGGTTGGAGACATAGGAAGCAGGAGCTACACTATCTGTAACCTGCCATCTACTTCTCTCTGCCAACCAACCTCATTTGCTAGCTGCAATCCACCATGCTAACTGCAATCTGCTCTTGCTAGCTCAGCCACCATCCTCTTGATAGCCCCCATTCTCTGCTAGCGTAGCCATAGCAATTATATTAGTGGCCAGGGGCTCACTGGTTATAGCTGACAGTTAACTAGCCATAGCTGATGGCCATTCAATCACAGTTGATGGCTATTTACTGCCTGAACCAGCACCTTTCCATGTGAGGCCAAGAGCCTGGAAACTGCACTCCTGGCTCTGTCCCCACAGTCTCCTACCACAAGCAGGTGTGGGGCCCGTTCTATGTATCCACCCCTCCTACCAGTTTCAACGTGGTTTCTTTATATTTTTAGTTGTAGGACTTCTGTTAGGCTAGACTTCAGATGGTTCTCCAGGTTGATTGTTCTATAATTTAGTTGTAATTTTAATGGGTTCATGGAAGAATGCAGGCACAGTGTTTATCTACTCCACCATCTTGGATCTTTCCTCCAATATCATTCTAATTTAATCGTTCAGAGACTAGTCCAAGTTTTTTTTTTTTTTTAAATATAAAATGTCTTTATTCATTTATATGGATACTGTTCTTTACCAAAAAATGATATGTCTTTCAATTGATCAAGCTTATCTAGAAAATTCATGTGTCTCTTTTTTATATCGTATGTTGGCATTGTAGAGGTTGCAGGTTGCAAAAATCAATTTAATAGGCATTATTAAATAATTTCAGATATATACAGAATCTTGGATAAATGGTTAAAATTATAGATGAACATTAAATGTGGCCACGTGGATATTCCATATATACCAATGAACTTAGAAGATGTGTTTGCACTGATTTCTGATAACCAACTTGCTTTCTGCAAATCTTTAAATATCTAATTCCAAATCTTCCAGCTCCAAGACAAGGGTTTCCTCTGTTTGAATTTTCTCCAACTAATTTTTTTCTAGCTGTTTTCCAGTTGCTGCTTGTTCTTTCAATTGTTGGATTGCTTTCAGTTTCTTCTTTAGGTTCTGATTTGTGTTTTGTTTTGTTTTTTCTTGTTTTCTTTTTTTTTAAATCTTTTTTCTCTCAGGGTCTCCAGAAATTGACTGAGAGGTAGTATTTCCTACAGAGCTCTGTAGGGCAGGAGTCGGTGCCAAATCTGGTGGGCTCTTTTCACTTCTTACTTCCTGCTTTGCAGCTTTCTTAGCCTCATGCTTCCTTTGATTGGCTGCTTTTGAGCTTATCATTTCCTGGTTGTGGTTTCATACTCGGAGGTGGTTCCTCCTGATGCAATTTGGAATTGGTGACTGGTTTATTTTTTAAAGCTGGGGGGTCTATAGCCTGTTGCAGCTTTAGGTTCTTCACTGGTACGTCACTTGGAACTGCTTGGTAAGTTATTGTTTTTGTTGGAAATATTCCATCTAAAAGTGGCTGCCAAGAAACCTACCATAATTCTGCATTCGATGGCACATCATACTTGTGCAAGACAGCACGAGTAAAATGCCAAATGTTGTACCCATTATTCACACATAACCTGGGAGCACACGTGGCTGTTAAAATATGCTCACTACCTGGGCATCAAGCAAAATATGTAGAATCACAGGCCACTGGTTTAGAAATAAGTTTGTAATTTTTAACATCCCACACTTCCATTTGTCCCCTGAGATTTCCAAATCCGGCTAGAACTAATATATGTCCATTAGGGCTATATTAGGCTGCATTATGAGGACCAGTTCCGAAGTCAAACACAGGATCACATTTTACGTTGAACATTGTTGCTTTAGCAGGCATAAAACCATAAACAGCACAGAACTCAGTAGAACTAGAATTCCAAACTACATCATAAATGGGGTCATTTTTTGGTAATTGCACTACAGCACTCTCTGTTTGTTGCAGTGTAGTGCAGTGTTTGTTGCCCGTAGTAGGAAGCTCCCATCTTGTCAACATCTGTACTAGCTATTACCAACACAGCGGTACCTTTTTTATTCCATAACATTGTCTTAACCTTATCTGCCTTTGAGAAACTTTTATTGGCTAGAGCTGCATGAGGTCTATCAAAGTTGTGATACTGACATACGAGTAATCCAACAGATGAAGCTGTGCTCTTACTTCCTGGAACATAGACAGCCACCTTGTATGGTTGCGGTCCAGGTGACAAAATCATTATTTTTTTGCAAATGCAATGAATTTGCAATTGTATTTAAATTGTTTCCAAAGAAGTGAACTTCATTGTTAACATTTTGGGCACACATAATTTCATCTTCTGACCAGGAAGGACACGAATTTTGCACTTTTTTCTGGATGGAAGACTTCAAATATGTCCCTGTTTTCACATCATAAAGTTATAGGTTGGAAATTGTAGCTGTGCCACCTTTAGAAGTAGTATAAGGCTGCCATGTTGCCAGGACAGTGTTTTTTGGCAAGAACTCAAGGCAAACTGCCTTTGGGAGATGGTGGGAGTTAGTAGTTCCTTGTTAGTGACACTGATAATATTTATTTTTTTTCTGTTGCCCCTGGCAAACAAGGTCCCATGCTTACTAAAAGTAGACTTTGCAATTTTTCCCAGCTTCCCTTGGAAACTCTGTGCTTTCTGTAAAATGTGGCAGTCCATTCACCATACACAGTCCTTTTTTTTTTTTTTCAGGACTTTATTGGGGAACAGTGTGTACTTCCAGGCCTTTTTTCCAAGTCAAGTGGTTGTCCTTTCAATCTTAGTTGTGGAGGGTGCAGTTCAGCTTCAAGTTGTTGTCCTTTCAGTCTTAGTTGTGGAGGGCGCAGCTCAGCTCCAGGTCCAGTTGCCGTTTTCTAGTTGCAGGGGGCGCAGCCCACCATCCCTTGCGGGAGTCGAACCGGCAACCTTGTGGTTGAGAGGATGCGCTCCAACCAACTGAGCCATCTGGGAGCTCAGCAGCAGCTCAGCTCAAGGTGCTGTGTTCAATTTTAGTTGCAGGGGGCGCTGCCCACCATCCCTTGCAGGACTCGAGGAATCGAACCAGCAGCCTTGTGGTTGAGAGTCCACTGGCCCATGTGGGAATTGAACCAGCAGCCTTCGGAGTTAGGAGCATGGAGCTCTAACTGCCTGAGCCACCTGCCCGGCCCCTACACAGTCCTTTTGATCTTCGGATTGTCAGGAGCGGCATGGACAGTGCCATGTTGTCTCAGAAAGTGAGAATAGTCCAAGCTTTTGATGAACTAAATGATTGCCCATTTTTCTCTAAAGTATCATAAGTTCATTTAAATAATAAGTAAGGAGTGAGTTCTTCTTTAAGATGCTCACACACTCTTAGGGAAAACTAAGGATTGAGTAAAGGAGTTGAATATGCCTCACTGGTATGTTAATAACACATTTCTATGAAAATAACCATATTTTCCCCGAAACATATTTAGTAAGAATAGTGGCATTGTTTTACATTTTTGCAAATCTCTTTAATGTCTCTGGTACTTTTCCAAACTCAGTCCTCTCTTCTTCCTGCTACTTTCCTCCACTTGGTGGAAACTCTTACCTCTTCCTGTTTCACCTGACAATGGAAGAGCCTTCCTCAGTGATAATTTGAGACCCTCAACCCAACCTGCTCTGCTTTTCATTGTTCTTAGCCCACACAGTTCACCTGTAGCACCTTTAATGCATTGTCAGCAATCTCTGCTCCCTGCCATGACTCAGTTCCCCTTTCCTAGATGACGAATGCTGCTGCTTTTCAGTCTTTGCAATTCAACATCAGCATTTCTCATCCTATCTCCTGTTCCCTGAATACGTTGAGTTTGGAGATTTCCAGTTCATATAAGCCATGCTCCATTCATCATTGTGTTTAAGGATGGGTCATTAGCTTTCGAAAGGGAGATTAGAAATCTTGCCTTCTCAGCCCACAGCTGCACCATCTAAGCCTAAAGATGCTGAAAAGATGGCATTCAACTCTACTAATAAAAGTGTAAATCTGAAACAAAATATGATTCAAAGGTATCTTTTCCTTGAGTTTATGATGTTAAAATTTTACCTTTTTGGTACCTTTTACGTCGTGGCATCGTTTTGAGAGTATTCATTCAGAGTTTAAAGAAAAAGGAATTGAATATTTTAAATGTAGATGTGATGAGTTCATTAAAAGTCAAAAATTGATCGTTACAGCTTTTCAAACCAGCAATGCAACAGCCTTTGAAGTACACTTCCGGGTAAGTGAATTGCCTGGAAAAAGGCATATAAGCCTGTACAGCTGACGTTGCCGAATGTCTGCTGGATGGAGAGTCAGCAGAAGAAATCATAGCAGTACCACTTTCTAATAATCCAGTAGCTTGTCAAAGTAAAGATTTAGCTGCAAACATGAAGGCTGAGTTAATATCTTGACTACAGATTTGTCTTACAAATGGACAAATCAATAAATGGGGCTGGATTCGCTGTTTCGCTTCTATCTGGTATCACACCAACTATTAATAGTAAAAGATCTTTTTTCATGTAAATGCTTGGAAGAAAACACAAGTGGTGCTAAAACAGGCAAAATACTGAAGAATGTTATTCACTCTCATGGTTAATCCCGGAGCGACTGTGTTCATGTTTGTGCTGACGGTGCAAAAGCAACGGCAGGTCAAACTGCTGGAGAGTTAGTATGAGTCAAAGCAGTGACACAAAAATGCCCTGAAGTCACTGTGTTTTTCACTTCCTTGCATTTGCAGTTAAATAATGGCCAGATTCATTGAAGGATGTCCTTGATGAAACAGTAAAAACCATCACCTTTTATTAAGTCTTTACCCTTGAGTCCACATCTTTTTAATGTTCTGTGTGACAAAATGGGAAGTGTACATGCACAAAGCACATCTGCTTCAAATCAAAGAATCAAAGTCTAATGGCCGTCTTGAGGACAGGCACTTGTGTAACTGAGCTGCAAACTGAACTTCTGCTTTTTTCATGAAATACCGTATTTTTGTTTGGCAGACATGTTACTGAAAATCAGGCTGCCACTTCAAGGAAAATAACTGCAGTATCTGTTGTCAATGATAATATTCAAAAGAAAATAGAATTTTGGGAAACTTCTATCAACCTCCATACATTTGTCCACTTCCCAAATGAGATATAACTCACAGACCACAAAATTCACTTTTTAGAAGTGTGTAGTTCAGTGTTTTTATATATTCACAAAATTTGGGCAACCATCACCGTATCTAGTTCCAGAACATTTCCTCACCCCACGCCCAGCAGTCGTTTTCCATCCCCGTCTCCTCCCAGACTCTGGCAACCATTAATGTACCTTCTATCACTATTTGCCTATTCTGAACATTTCATATAAATGAAATTACACAATAGTCACGTGGTGTCTTAAAATAGTGTGTGAAATATGAAAACATTGGGAAGACCTACAAAACTCAGTGGACCACTATTTTCCAAATGACTAAAGCATTATGTTACAAAATCATAAGTGGGTATCCATTCAAAGTGTAAGGCAGGTCAATGGCTTTTAATGTAACATTTTACAAAGTTTATTGATATGGTGTCAGATTCCACACTGCAACTAACCTTTAGAGAAATACCACTTGTTGAGTTTTGGTGTAGTGTTTAAAAAAATTCTACAATCACCTGAAAAGCCTATTAAAATACTCCTCCCCTTTCCAACTACATATAAGTGTGAGGCTGGACTTTTTTTTTTTTTTAAAAGGAGGGCACAGCTCTCAGTGGCCCATACGGGGATTGAACCGGCAACCTTGGTGTTATTAGCACCACCCTCTAAGCAACTGAGCTAACTGGTCACCTGAAGCTGAATTTTCTTAACATGTGTCAATCAAAATCACATATCACAACAGACTGAATGCAGAAGCAAATATGAGAATCCAGTTGTCTTCTATTAAGCTGGATATTAAAGAGATTTGCAAAAATGTGAAACAATGCCACTGTTCTTACTACATTTTTTTGGGAAAATATGGTTATCTTCATAAAAATGTTATTAACATAGTAGGCTCATTATTGTTATTTTAAAATGAAGTAATTTCTCAGTGTTGCTTTCCAATAGGGTAAATATCAATCAGGTAAAACTTATAAAAACAAACTATCTTTGGGTCTTCATTGGCTTTTAGGAATATAAAGGGGACCTGAGACCCATGAGTTTGAGAACTGTAAGTCTAGCATTTGTAGTCTGTATTTTTCATTTGACAGGTACACAAATGGTGATAGTTCTTCAATCGTTTTACTGAACCTTTCTGTATGTTTTATATTATCAATTACAGTTTCATCTAAACAGGTTAGGAGTCAGATTTTCCTTAGCTCTGTTATTGCATTGTCACTTTTAGTGCCGTGCAGTAGCAGCTTACTTCTGTGTGCAGGCTACGTGGGGGCAGACACTGGCATCAGCTTGTCTTGTTCTTATACAAACCCAGTTTACATTTGTTGATTGGAAAAGGACCATGGAAACAGAAAGATTCAGCAAAGTAAAAATATGATATACTATGAGTGCTCTGAAGATGGTAATTGACCAGAATGTTGTCTAAAAGGAAATAATCAACCTGAAGAGAGTCAGGACAAGTATTTGAAATTGATTAGAGGGTTTACTCTTAAATATGTTCAGAGTAGGTCTCCAACTTTAGTGTGCATGAAAATCAACTGATAAACTTATCTAAAGGCAGGTTTATTGGCTCCATCCCCCCAAATTCCAATTCATTAAGTTTTTAAGTAGCCCCAGAAGTCTGTATTTAAAATAATTTTGGAAACAAGTTTTAAACTGAAAAAACATTGTGTGCATCAGGAAAAAAGTCAGACCCACCCCAGTCCCCAAACTTCTCCCAAGAGCCGACCACTCTTAATGTTTTCTTGTTACCTTCCAGAAATGTTCTGTACAAATACCAGCCATATGAATAACCTTTTGTTGTTAACAAAAAACAACTAGGAGCAAATTAACCATATTTATTGTGCTATTTTCTTTTAGCAATATATCTTGGATATTGTTTTCTAATTTTACATATGGATCTGTCTTTGTAAAAAAAAAATTGCGTAAACACCATACTTTAACAGGTCCATATTGATGGACATTTAAATTGTTTCCAGTCTTTTATAAGAAACAATACATAAAGAAATCTTTGTTTATTTGTCTTTGTTCATATGATGGGAAAAATTTTAGAAACGCAATCCCTCGATTAAAAGGTGTGTGCATTGCAAATTTAATAGCTGGACTTGGTACTTCTAACAATCACCCTAGGTGATTCTCTCCAGGTGGTTCTACAACTACACCTAAAGAAAAATTTCCAAGGGAAAGAACCAAACAGATAATCACCAGTTATACTTTAGGAGTTTTCCTCTTAAAACTAAGAAAACAGAGATTTTATATAAAAACTCACTGACCATCTTTAAACAGGACAAACTTTATTTAGTCGTATGTGAATAAAAATTACTTGGACATGTGAGGGGAAAACTATAAAGCACCTAACATAAATACACAATTAACCCTTTATAATATTTTCAATAAACTATAAATAATAACATTTTAAACAGGAAATATTAATATATTTGCTCTAATTCTTTATAGCATTATCTCTTATTCTAGCGTTAACATGAATATTGCAAGCAGGTTTTACTATTTTTGTAAAATAGGAACTTCTGATGTGGTAGAAATTACCACTTCCATAAATACAGTAAGTCAACAAACAGCTGTACAGACTGAACGTGGGTAGGTTTAACTTGGACATAACCAAAGCTGGTTTATTGGATAAAAAGTTGGTATTTCTGATGGTATGACCAGCAGTGCGAGCATCAAAACGCGTCAGCTATAGCACCATTCAAAATATTTAACACTGCCTCTTGTTAATTTGGTGTTTATAGAAAATGAAAGTAATGAAATCATGTAGTCAGTTTTAAAACACACTTGTTTTTCCATCTAATCATCCGAATTTTATGGTTAATATATAGCTAGAGATACAGCATTGTCTCAGCATTTAAGTTTACCTTAATCAAAATGGATTCTTTAACAGCAGCCAAAGCTGTAACGATACCAAATTGGTCATTTTGTTGAACCAAACAACAAAAGTATGACATGCAATTATCTATAATAATTTGCAGGCAATTCTTGAATCATTGGAGGTAATATTGAATGTGTATATTAGTCATGCTTTTGTTTCTCCATTCCATTAGCTGCCTATTAGTATTATTGTTATTTTGAGGGTCCCTTTCATTATACAACCCCTCCCCCTAGCCATCAGAGCAGGAAATAAAGGAGATGAAACAAAAAGGAAACTTGTCCATGTAATCACTTGTTAACAGCTCTGAAGGGTTTGGTGGAATAAGAGACTGAGAATTGCTGGCTAGAATTAGGCTTAGGGTACCATTCTGTGAATCTAATTACTGGTACCATTCCTGCCTCTAATTACCAAGGATAACTGAGAATGGTCTATAGTCACTTTAGGTAAATTTGACCCAAGACACTGGCAATGATGTCACAGGATTTTTATGTGTGATGAGCAAATTGTGAGTAGAAATTTAAACAGTTCTGAAATATGTGTAAACAAGTAAGGCAGCCAGAAATTTCAAAGTGATTCTGGGAAGAACATTCTGCAGTCTGAAAAATGTTTGGCTTAGAAAAATAGAGATCTTAGATAAAGGAAGAGCATTATTTGATGTCATGGATCCCTGTTATCTTCTGTATGAAATCGATCAAGAGAACTATTTTTAAAACTGTGTGGAGCTCAGGCACTGGAGAAGGGCGACTTGCTACCACGACTCCAATGTCAGGTGGACAGACACCTAGACCAAGGGCATTCCGTTTATTATCCTCACAAGTTCATAGTCTTATATTCTGGATTAGTACCACACTTTATACAAGCGATTTAACTGCCAACTTCACATATCAACCTGCAATGAGTTCTCTATTTTATTTACTGGATAGGAGAAACTCAGAAAAAAATGTTACAGGCCCTAGATTGTGTTAATAAACCAAGAGGCCAATGATAGGAATAAAAGTGCTTGAACCATAGCCCTTGATTCAATAGTTGTATGTACAAATACAACTTCTGCTAAGTAAATTATTATTTACTGAGGCTTTGTTTTAAGATTCAGTTTATAACTAGATACTATTGAATTAGGATTGAGAGCAAAAGCTTTTCTTAGAGGAAGATTGATAAACTGTACTCCCTAGCTGCAGAATTCTTTTATAAAAATATAATTTTTTCTTTAATTGTATTAAATGTATTACCTTTGAAATTGGAGCCAGCATTTATTTTACACTGGGCGAGCAATAGCTCCCTGTAACAATTAGTTTCTGAAATCTAATCATGCTCCTGTGCTTAAAACCCATTTAACTGTGAGCTTTCCAGAAGTACTTTATTTTCACCTTACAAAGAAGTAGTAGTTGGATTGAAAAGCTTTTATTCCTTGTCTTTGTTTTAAAAGCTGTATCTAAAACCCTAGTCTCAGTGGATGGCAAGAGAATAATTTTTACGAGGGCATTTCTACCAATTACTTAATAGGCTGTCTTTGAAGGACACTGTCATCTCTAAAATGTATGTAGTCTTTAATACTGTCCAACATTGCTTCTCCCCAAATGGACAGGCAGTGCTACTTTCAAATAAAGCAATGACAATGGCATTTACAAATGACAGTGACAGTTACCATACAAATCGCTTTCCCACGATGTCATAGGCTCCTCACAGCAACCATGGGAGGTAGGCATGAGTACCACAAAGAAATCCTACATGAAATATCACATGACACTAAACATGTGTACCACCTACGCTTTTTTTTCTCGATTGCTCTATAATTTGAATACATGGTTGAATGAGTAAAAAGAGTAATCCTACCAGGTAAAGTAAACCACATATATAGAAGGAAAAATCATATTTTTGTGTCATGTCGTAGATCCACCCTACAAAACAAAAATAAAGATATTCAGTGTAATGTAGTTGATAAAATAAAGCCAAGAACACCAAGTAAGCATTTATTGCTAATATAAATATTTCTATAATTTATTTATATGACATTTAATGCCCCAAATGTTTCATGCAGCCATTTTTAAGTCCGGGCTACATAAACCAGAGTTCTCAGCATATAACCGAGGATGGCTTTTTTATCTTTTAAGTCACTAGAGTAGAACTTTCTAAATCACAATTAATGTGCCTAGACCAGTCCAGGTAGTAATGAAAAACAAACATGCTACTAAATTACACATTTATAGTTTTTTAACCACTCAAAAGCTATGAATTCTGTATATACTTTAAAAGTCAAGCTTTTGAGTTTGTTATTCGATATAAAAAAGAAAATAGCACACGCGTTAGATGTAGCTTAATAAAATGCTCTACCATCTTTTTTTTACATCCAATATGAGACAAGAGGAACAAAGAAGATTAAACGTATAATCCAAAAATAATGACTCAGCTTCAGAACTGAATAAGAAAGGCCCACTGACATATGAACAAAAACACACCCAACTTCTGCTCAGTGTCACCATTTGTCAACTGTGACTGTGTGAATTGTGACAAAGTGAATGATTCACTTGCAGATAACGCAGGAAGGTCTGTATATGTAAGCAGCGTATATGACAGGATTATCCTTAAACTACAATTAAATAAAAAATCAGTAACTATAAATGAAGTTCACATATTCCACTCATCCCAGAGGAAAGCTGATCTTGTCATTTCAATAGTTAAATCCTCACTTTTCATGTGATCAAGTGACTAAGAGTAGAAATGATGGCTGTAAATAACAAATACCAATAGCTGAAACGAGCTGAACAATCACTGCTGCTTAACATGGATCTCTGAAATAGTACAAAGTTAATTTGTATTTAGTTCAGACTATTTATTTACTTTTTTTTGTTTGGAGTGGCTGAATCTAACTAAGCCCCAGGGCTCTGTGATGTCGCCCCAACCCACCTCTATCCCCTACTGCCCCAAACTTAACCATAAGCACAAAGCATACTGAATATTTTGGAGTTTCAAACACATTTCTCTTGGCTCCTAGTCTGTACGTGTACTTTCCCTCATTCTTAGGGGAATGCTAATAAACACGACCACTCTTAGAATACTCTGGCATCTCCTTCTCACGACGCCATTCTCCTTCTGGTCCCTGCAGACTATAGAAAACATCTGCTAAGTCTATTACATATTGTTACAGTCTTAAATTGAATTTATTATATTCAAAATCTTGTATCTTTCCCTTAAAAGTATAAACGTTTGTAAAAAATATCTCCACACTCCCCAATCTTTAAAAGTAACTCATGTCAATTTTTTAAGAGGACCCAACTTCACCAAACAACTTAACAGCACAAATTGGAGGAGGAGTACCCAATTTTGTTAAATTAATCCCATAGGTTTCTCCAATCTACCTTTAGAATTTATTTTTAAATGACTCTGGGTCCTGCCATCTCTCTCTGGTCCCTGTTTTAATATTTCCACTAGTTTGAACTCAACTTGATCCCGAGTCAGATACAACTTTGTCCTGAGTCAGATGCAAAATCTCACGAGAGATTGTACTTGACCACGTGTTTTGACCCTGCATGTGTGGATAAAACTTCAGAGCCAAGATGTTTCAGACAAGCTGCCTCTCTCATCTTCCTTCATCACCTTTCCCTACAGGTCTGATCTCCGTTCTTTGGTTTCCAACCTGGGATCCTTGGCAACCCTGATCCAACCATCAATTCAAATCAACAGCTTCAAAGTAAAATCCAGCTCCCCATTAAATTGCATTCCCTTTTCATTTGAGTCTGTCAAATGATGAGTGACAGCTATTTTTCCTATTTAGGAAATGTGTTTCCGGCTCTCGGTGAAAAACACTGCAAATTGTGTTAGGGTGTTATATTTTATGTGAATGAAGGCGATATGTGTAGGTTCTGGGTCAGTCAAATCTGGTGGCTAAGTTTTGCTGTATTTTACACTGGAAACATCTAAGAAAGTATCTACTATTATTGCATCTTTAAAGGAGAAGAAGTGAATGCCCAGCAATATTGTAAATGAATTAGATTAAGGAGTTCATGTTGCTAAGTGACATGGTTGAAATGTTGGTTCATCTTTGTACATTCTTCTCTTAAGTGGAAATGTGGTTGTCTGGCATGGTACTAAATTGTACGAGAATTTTTGGTGCCAGTAGAAACTGCTTTGAAAAATGAAAAACACATTCAATTCTAAACCCATTAAAAAAGAAAAAGGCAATGTGAACAGTAATTTTCCTTGTAGCAAACTGAGCTAAGTAATAATTTCTAGCCCACCTGGAATTGCCAGCAAGAATTTAATGTGGTTATTTAGTCCCTTATATTGCCAGTCACTTCTGAACTACAGTGCATAAAGGTTGGGCTGTCTCTCATTGGCCTGGAAAATCAATGGATTAGACACATTGCAGTTAGCCAGTGATGATGGTCAGCATTCCTTAGTATGTGAGGTCATTGGAAGGAGAAGAAACAAAAAGGAGGAAAGCCCTCTTTAGGTTGCTGGTCTAGAGATGCACATCAGAACATTGATTTTAGAGTCCCCACAGCAGCATTTGATGCACATTCATAGAAGGTTCTTAACCATTAATATAACCGTTTCTGCCATCATGGTGGATCACAGTCAGCTAGAGTTCACTTCTAGGGAGGGATCTTGAAGCAGGCAGAGACAACACCTGATAACAAAGGGCTGGTCATAACTCCTTGTCTTCTAGTGGCAATTCATCTCTCCTCTACTCAAGAAAGGATGCCAGAATGCAAATGAGTGACAAGAACAAGACCATAGGAATGGGACAAGGAAACCATGCTGGCAAACTTTGGTGCTTTAATTAACACTGATCATGAATTCCTTATGCCATACCGCATAGCTGTTATGCTGCTATTAAAATCTGATGGATCAGTATAAAACAACCCCAGAAAGAAGCAGAAAGTATCTTGGATCATGAAAAGAACTGTCAATGAGATTCCATTTCCACATATAATATACAAGCTGAAGGATCTCCAACAAGAAGGTGGATGAGCCACTGATACACTGACCCATCCCCTTAATGGATATTTCAGTTTAACATCTCTGGAAGGTACTGTTATCTGACTGATACAACCCCCAATACAATTTTTTCCCCTTTTCCTTCCTCTAGTATAGAGGCTGAAAGGCAAATACTCCAATTTTCAGTTCCCTCTGAAGCTTGGACTGTGTGACACCGTCCTGGCCAATCATATAAGTGGAAATCTGCTGGGACTGAGCCTTTCCTTCCTTCTTCCTTTTTGTTATAAATGAGGCTGCTGTGGCTCCATGAGGAAAAGGCCAAGCGGATCTTGGAGATACTGTCCTAATATTATCTAGTCCCTGAACTCTAGATTCCTGGCTATGTGATACAATTAAATCTTTTTAAGCTACCATTGGCAGGGTCTTCTCTTATAGCCAAATGCATCCCTAACTGATAGAGAATTCTACACAATGAGATTATTTTGTAGATAAGGATCAAAAGTTCATCTACATTCCATATGGAAGAATCACCTTTAACTTGCTAAAATCTACAAGTGAGAAATGGGGGGGGGGGCAGGAATGGGGAGAAAAAAGAAGCATGTACACAAATGGAAACTTCTTTCTTATTAATCTTGGACTGCATAACACAGATGAGAACAAAACCTGACCATCTACATGCATTCTGAGCTTGAAACCTTGCACGGTTTACCTGCAAACGGTGGGCCCAGCAGCGCGGAGATGCCGTTGGCACAGATGATGATGCCGTAGGCGTTGGCCAGGTGCTCGATCCCCACCAAGTCTTCAGTCACGACCGGCATGAGGGAGAAGTAACCGCTGGAAAAGCCGATCAGTGCGCAGATGACCGCCAGGCCTGCATAGGTGTGCAGCAGGGGCAGAATAAAGATGCTGAGGACGAGGGTGAAGTTGGCCATCAGGAAGACATTCCAAACGCTGATGCAAGGTAGGTCGGCCACAGCGCCCAGGGTCACCTTTCCAAAGATGTGAACTATTGCGATAATTGATGTCAGAGGGAAAACATCGTTTTGCTCTGATAACTTATACAAATCGACTATTTCTGGGAGGTGAATGAAAGGGATGACAAAGCTGCTGTAGGCAAACAAAGCCCAGAAAACAAAGGCTACAAACATTCGATTAGTAAAGAGCGAGGCTGCTCCAAAATAGCCCGAGGACCAGTCCTGGAAGCCCTTCCTGACCCGCATGGTCAGCTGGCTCACGGTCTTCAGGGCCCGAAAGGCGCACATATTCTGCCGGTGGCCCGCCTTCTCTTGGCACGCCGGGGCCACAAGGTCGTCGAGGGCCTCCTCGGCCCCGGGACTGCCCTCCTTCTCTTCTGCCCTGCCCAGCTGTCCACTTGACTTCACGGATTCAGTGGAGGGAGCCGGGAGGACTTGCGGATCTGTCTCCACTGGGTCCTTTCCCTCTTTCCCAGGGGAGAGGGGCCTCATGAGTGCGCCACAGACACACAGGTTTAAGGAGACGGCGCCTTGGATAAACATTGCGTTGCGCCACCCGTACTCCGCGCACAGGTACTTCAGCAAGACCGTCATGAGGAAGGTGCCAAAGCCCGTCCCGGTGGTGCTCAGGCCCTGGGCCAGGGCGCGTCTCTTCTGAAAGTACCTTCCCACCATGACCACGGCCGGGAGATAGGCCATCCCGCTGCCAAAGCCTGCGCAGTTGAAAGAGGAAGGAAAAGCACACAGCACAACATAAACAGCCATATGCAGAATTGGCAGCATTTAAACATCACCTGCATGTCATTATAATCGTCTCTGTGCTATTTTCTCAAACAAAGAAACAGCAATGGTGGTAAAAAAGCGCCTTATAGGTGAGGACCAAAGGGTCATCCACCTAAGTTTCTAGCCCATCATTTTCTCCAACATACTTTGCGGCACAGCTTACTGCAATAAGGGAATAAGGCCCATTCTCACCTCAGAATGTAGTAAGTTCCAGGGCAGGATTCTGTCTGTCTTTTCACCCCCGAGTGCCCCTTGCTGCCCTAAACACGCAATGTGTGCTTGGTGATTTGCTGAAAGAATGAATGGGTTCTGAGGGCTCTGCTGTCAGGGCTTACTGCACCAAATACCCAGGAAAGTATTTATGTACAAGGGATGAAGAGGTGCCTGCAGGCAATTTGCAGAAGCCCCAGGAAGGGGCCAATCTATTCACAAATGAACTGCAAGAATAAAAGGAATTATAATGCTCCCATAAATATACACATCCACTCAATGCCATAACCATAGAACATTTATTTGTATCTCTGATTTTTAATTGTGACTTTCTTAGAAAACCAGAACACTTTGCGATTTACACAGACAAAATTAAAATGCTGGTGGGGGGTGTTGGGGCCCTAGGGTTTGGGGAACTCTCTGTACTTGCTCCTCAATTTTGTTGTGAACCTAAAACCACTCTAAAAAATGAAGTCTGTTAAAAAATTAACGGGGGTAAAATGAAATAAATAAAACAAAATACTGGCCAAAAGGTTGTGGGTTGTGTTCTCAACTTCTAGGTACAGAGGGAAGCCATAAGCTCCATTTCAATGATCATGGAACCCCATTTGAACCTGCCAACGTTAGGATGGCAGAATGATATAAAAGAGTTGACCATACCACTCCCCAAAGTGGATGACTCCCTATTTCAGCATCATTTAATAGTTTCAAAATTACTTTAATTTGGAAGGAGACTAGAGTGATCACACATGCAAATGCTGTAATAATTACCAGTAATTGAGTGCCCGTGATGGGCAGTTGCTTTACAGGCTTTATCTGACTTAATTTTCACCATAACCCTGAAATCTAGCTGTGGTTATGCTCATTTTATAAAAGGAGGTATTGAACCTCATGGAGATTAAGTTACTTTCCCAAGTCCCTGTAGCAAGTAATTGGAGAATTCACACCCAATGTTGGAGCGTGGACCCTTTCCGTTGCCCATGCTGCCTCCAACAATGCACTGCTCACTCCCCGCCCCCCAACTGCCTGAAGGATTTGCAGAAGCATTTTGCTTTTTAGTTGTATGTGTTGTTTCGGGGCTGACCCCTTCTCCCCTTTGGCTAGACAATAAGCTCCGTGGGGGCAGGGATCTTCTGTTTTGTTCACTAAATGTATCTCCCAAGTGCCTGGAACAATGCCTGGCATACAACAAAGGAAGGAAATAAGTGAAAGAAAGTTCTATGGGAAGATAAATGGTCATATCTTAAAATAAGAGCTGCCTTTTTATACAAGATTAATTTTACACGTCCACAGTTAAGGTACATAAAACTCAACTGCAAAATGGTTGTATCAGTGGTTATTTTGGGGAAAAAAACTCTTTGTGAAAAACAACGAGAAATTCTTCAATGTTAAATATTGTGGTACAGAATTATTGCCCTGCTCCATATTATTTTGAAGCAAATCCCGAATATATCATTTCATGTGCAAATGTTTTAGTATAGACTTCTAAATATTGATCATGACCAAATAACTTAATCCTATCATCTTATTTGAAAAAAAAAAAATGACATTATGAAATGTCTAGAAGGTGTTCAAATTTTCATTTGTCTCATAAATGACTATATTCTTTTAAAAACTTGTTTAAGTCAGGATCCAAAAAAGGTCTATACATTGCTCTTTATTGATTTGTATTCCATCATCGGCACAATTATTACATGAGCTTGTAGGAGACGCCTTGAGGACGTGGGGGCTCAAGCCGTCCGGTCCGTCAAAGCCTGGCTAATGTCCAGCCTGTGCAGGACCCTGGAACAATTCTTCACCACAGTCAGGTTTAGAAGAGGGCTTTACAGCCAGATTAGTGGGTGGAAGAAGGAGGCTCAGAGGGAAGAGAAAATTCTGTGGTCCTAGGTCAGCATGTCTTCAGGAGCCAGGCTAAGACACTGGAGCTCTGGCAAAGCTGAAGAATTTTGTCCAGACTTCCTTGGCTAAGTAAAATTGCTCAAACAGACATTAATTTTTAATTTTCTGCTTAATAGGAGGACACTCCCACACAATTTTAATTGCCTAGGTGATTTTTAAAAAAAAGATATAAACAAATCTGCCTGAAATGCTTTTAGGAATGAAGAAGGATATCAATAAGGTTTCTTTCAAACATACATTATACAGTGATATAAATATATTTAAATCACTTGCTTTCTGCAGATTTTTGCATCTAATTTGTTTCTTTTCTATTAAAAAGGGACTAGATTGCCAGTCAGCTTCCACATGCCTCACTAATGACAGCCCAACAGCATTTTCCATACATAAGCTAACGGATCAAGCTGAAGTTTCCACTTCAATGCCGTTATATATATATATTTGTGGGGGAGGTGGAGAAATTTATTTTCAGACTTTCTTTGGGCTTTTCCTGTATAAAACGTGGGAGCAATACAGTGTTTCAAGAAATACTTTCACCAGCCTCCTAATTTTCTTGCCACATCCTTGGATCCATAAATATTTGTTGAATAAATAGTGAGTGAATAAATAAATAAATGAATGGATATGGAGATATTTGATGATCAATAAGCAATTAATTACAGGAAATAAAATTCCACTGAAACAAATTATCTAACCATAGCAATCTCTAAATGATCAGAGTATATCTCAAGTCCCGATTATTAGGATCACGTCATAGTCCATATAACCAAAAAACACCCCCAGATCAAGTTCATGGCAGGCGTATATGTCTGCCCAGAGACCCCAGGGTGCCTCCTTAGTCTCAGCAGAAGGAATATTTATTTCCTCACCTAGGTATTTTACAAAAATCCTGGTGCACGCTCTATGCATTGGACTGTAATGGGGAAAAGTTTCTAAAACACTCAGGGAAAACATCTCAAGTTTTTCTGTAAGAGCTATCAGGTCCTTCATGACAATGTTTTTCAAACAATGCTTCAGAAAGGGTACAGAAGTGCTTTCGGTGTTTGTGGAGATAGATGTCCTCATACATTACAGAGAACCAGCTTGTCGACTTAAGTGGACAGTAGATTTGTGTGTTCACCATCTCACGCTGTCATAAAGCATGTATTTAAGCTTGTAATGTTCTACAATAAGAATGTTATAGTACACAGTTGACCCTTGAACAATGTGGGGATTTGGGGTGCTGAAAATCCACATATAACTATTGACACCCCCAAAACTTAATTACTAATAGCCTATTGTTGACTGGAAGCTTTACAGACAACATAAACAGTTGATTAACACACATTTTCTATGTTACATGAATTATATACTGTATTCTAACAAGAAGTAAGCTAGAGAAAAGAAAATGTTCCTAAGAAAATCATAAGGAAAATACATTTACAGTATTTATGAGAAAAAAATCCATGTATAAGTGGACCCATGCAGTTCCAACCCCTGTTGTTCAAGGGTCAACTATATATATGATAACAATGACCTATTGGCTAACATTTACTGAGCACTTTATTATGTGCCCAGTGTTTTTATACAGAGTGTCTCATACAATCATTTCAACAACGCTGTAAATCATGCACTCTTGCTTATCCCATTTTGCAGGTAAGGAAACTGAGCAATAAGTAGGGTGGGTAATTTGCCCAAGTTGCACAGATAGCAAGTGGAAAAAAAGACAGAATTCCCAACTCTAACTCTTCACTCTTAGTCTAACACAGCTGTCATTGTGTCATTTATGAGGATTGCAAGTCTGTACTCAAAAAGCAAATCAGGCTGGACCTGGTTCATTGAAGTAAATTGTACAAGTAAGAAACTACTTCATATCTGTGTGAATTCTGCTACCTGTTGATAAAGGAAATTATGGGTGGGAATATATTTGGCAAAACGGATATGCAAATCGCGCTGCCTGGCAGCCGATTTTTCCCTCCTCACTGGGCATTGCCACTCCAACTGTGTTCTAGATTTGCTTCTTACAGTCTCTACATGTAGGTGGGTTTTCCTGCTATTTTATTAATCTGAATGGGGCTGAAGGAGAAAATGATTATTCTGTGATTCATGCTCGATTCTGTAGTTATTAAATGAGAGAATGTTGTTAATTTCCTTAATGTTTGGTCTATTCGCTTAAACCTATATTTTTACCTTCCTTTTCCTGTTTCTTAAAGAGAAAAAAAAGTACTTGGAACCAGGTATGGAAAATTTAATTAAGTTCTATTAGTGAGGCCAAGTACAGTTAGGTTGTTTTGGCACTCTTAGGACATGTTTAATATTTTATATTAAAAAGTATTTCCTGACAGTGGAAATGTATTGGTGATGTCAGAGGGATAGTGGATGCGGGGTTGACACAGTGTGAGAGATATAAATGATAAATGTCTAACTATTACTTTGTTTTGTGCACCTAAAACTAATAAAAGAAAATCAACAAAATAAGCAAATTTTGCAAAAAAATAAATAAATAAATTTCCTGGAGGATAAATGGGGGTGGGGTGAAGGAGACAAAAGGACAAAATACTTTAATGGGTCTCTTTTCTGCATGATTAAATGTGTTGCCAAAATGCCCAATAAAAACATTTGAAATCAGGTTAAAGTAAAATCAATATGCTTACCAGCTGTCACTCCGAAGGTAATAAAGAGATAATACACGTTTGCCGCGTAAGCACTTAACACCCAGCCCAGTGAGTTCACCAGTCCTCCTATTATAGCTGTCTGGCGGCAGCCACAGGTGTTAATGAACAAGCCGATGAAAGGACCTGTCACAGCACATTGGAAAAGAAGTTGACTAACAGCATTGTGTTTTCCGGCTTTCTTAGTAAATCCTCATATGAAGACAAAGAATAAAACATTACCAGCGCTGTTAAACAAAACACACCCAAACCCCCATTGCTTTATAAGCAAAAAGCTGTTAGCATGCACACGTGGATTTTAAACATTTCACTGGAGAGCACAAGATTCTAGGTTACCAAGGAAGGGAGACCTGAAATCAATAGACAAATTGGTTCACTCTTGTCTACAACAGAGGTCCTAAACTAGTGGTCTAGGGGCTCTAAATGCAGTAGATGCATTTCTTTTTTTTTTTTTTTTTAATCCCAAAGGTTAAAAAGTGTTCTCAATCAGTTGCCACATCTAAAAATTAAGAGAATTCACAAAAAAATTCAATGGTAACGTGAAATATCTTCCCACACAGTACAAATCAGTTGGAGCTATGCAGTAGCTGATCCCATTTACCGTGTTTTCCCCCAAATAAGACCGGGTCTTATATTAATTTTTGGTCCAAAAGATGCATTAGGGCTTATGTTCGGGGTATGTCATCCTGAAAAATCATGCTAGGGCTTATTTTCCAGTTAGGTTTTATTTTCAGGGAAACACGGTAGTTGCATCACACCCTTTCTAGCTTGCCACACTTTCTCCCCTTCCTGTTAGTCATATCTGGCCTCCTGCCCTCACTTACATTATTTGCTTGGCCTCTGTACACATTTTGAGTTTTTGACTCCAGACCTAAAGGGAGTACAAGAAGAGGGTTCTGAGGACTCCCAGGCTTTAGGCAAGGAGCCTATAGCCTATTTTCATGAGGACACGCAGACGCCAAGCAAGCTGAAAAGGACTCAGCGTTGCTTCTTACATACTTCAACCCCCGGTGACTCTCAGCCCCCGACTTGATCCATCAGGCTGTGCATTTATGACACCACGTGGAGATTCAGGAATATACTTGGTTGTGAAAGATATACTCACAGCAGCACAGTATTATATGATACACACTCTGATCGCTTAGGACACACTAGCTCGTCAACTCTTTTTTTAATTCCTGCTATGGTGGTAATTCCTGTCATTGAAGCTTAACATTTGCCTTGTGATTGATGATTCCTTGTCCATATAGCAATGCAGATTTTAGCAACACAGTGTGAGGCTGTACTCAATATTCAGTAAGATGGTGCATTTTAAACACCATCTTATTTTTTGATCATGATTACATAGTTATGAAACCCTATAACCAGGTGGGACTATTTCAGGTTAAAAATTTACTGAAGTTTAATTCCCCTTTCAGCCCCTTTCAAACTGAAATAAAAATTTCCTGTAAATTTCTAACTATGTTCATGAGCATCTTTGGGTACACAGTCAGCTAACAGTTTTTTGGCATTTTTTTTTCCCGGTTTCATGGTTTTGAGAGGGCCTAATCCTAAAAATTATGAAGGTAAAGAACTATTCATCTAATTAACGGTCACATTACAGAAAATAATTCAGTAGACAAACCTTAGAATAGATTTACTATAGTAAATATATTCTACACAATTATATTGTTATAGGTATTATACAAATAAGCACATTATATAAATAATATATAAATGAGGCACACTGATATAAACATCTGAGGGAATTATTGGTGGCAACTGAAATTCAGAAACCATAAGTTGAAGATATTTCTTTGATTTCTTTACAAATATTTTAAACCCGTGGTCACGTTACTACTCAAATCTTGAATGAATGGATAAAAAAAGAGAAAAATGCATGACTCATGGGTTTGCTGTTAATAGGCCTTTTGGGATATGAAAGGTCAACGAATCACAGTTCAGTAGCATGATCCTATTTTCCACATGACAGAAGGGCCCAGAAGCAAGTATTTCTGCAGTACTGCATACTTATGAAACACTGCATTAAGAACGCATTTGAAGAAAAAAGGAGGGAAATCCTCAAGTCCACATATACTTGTCTGGAAGAATGTTATACATATCAAAGAGAAAGCATGAATTGCTCTACTGATAAGAATATTAGGTCGATAACGGTGTTTGGCTTTTTAGTTCATCAACTCTTATCCTATGCACACTGGAGCTTCAGTCATTTAAGATTTGCAGATTGGACAGTCAGACCCAGAAACGCCAGCACTCCTCCAGTTACAAAATAAAGATATGTCATAAAAAAGGAAGTCAGACCCAAGCTTTCTTTTCATTTTCTAACCATTGTTTACTGACGGTCAGTGGCATCTCCAAGATTGAACTGCCATTTCAACAAAATGAAAAGAACTCCCTAGGCAGTCTAAGGAGATGGGAAAGGTGAGATGGAGAGGCAGTGCTTTGGCTATGAGTCCCAATTTTGTAGAGGAATTCAGCATTTTAGAATGAAATTACATTCATTATCAGATTTTCTCCTTTTCAGGAGGAATCTGAATCTCAGCCCATTTCCCACATAATAAAGTGTTACATTGTTGCAGGGAACACCATGAGGAAGTCATAATTTCTTGCCCAAGCCAGCATCTCCTAAATTGAAAAAAGCTTAGGTGAGGAGAGAATCTGAGGTGAGCCTCGGCATAGAATCATGGATGACAGTAGGTAGTCCATTGAACTCCTGGTCTTTTGGAGTCACCCCTCACTGCAGTAAGCCGTTAGGAGCCTCTATTCAATGGGTCTCTGCCTTGGCTGTTCACTGGAGTCACTTAGGAGCTTTAAAAAAACAAACAAAAGAACTCCCACAAAATCCTGATGCTTGGGTCCCATCCCAAGAGATTCTGATGTAATGGTCCAGGTGCAGCCTGAGTATTATGGTTCTTCAAAGCGCCCCGGCGGGGGGGTGGGGGGGGGGTGGGGGGGGCTCTGACTTGCAGCCAGGATTGACAACAAGTCACAGGTCTTTTGCAGCCCATCGAGTCCCCTAAAACATGGCTTCCACCAAGAATTACTCTGAGAGCCATCTCAAAGGCTGCGACCAAAGTGATTACATTTTGTTAAAAATTAGAACCTTCTGTAGGAAACTGGCAAAATCCATGCTAGCAAAGAATAAAACAAGAATGAAGTTATTGAATTTCCCAGGTGCAGCTCTCTGCCCAAGAAGAGAGGTGGCTTTCAAGTCTGTAACATAATTCACAGATTTTTTAAAATTTAAAAGAGGTAACCCAATTGTGCTTAGTGATTAGAAAACGAAAGCAATTTGTATTTATTCACTTCCAACATATTTTCAGTTCTCATTGGATGTAGTGGCAGGCAGTGTGGCACAAGTATAGTAGACACAATTTTGGAGTCCAATGGACCAGGTTTAAACCTGCCCCACACTTACTAGCTGTTCAACCTTCAGTTAGTTACTTAATGTCTCTGAGTGTTGCGTGTTCTTTCTGTCAGATGGAGATGATGGTCTGGCCTTAGTGTTGCTGTAGGATCAAATGAGATCACGTACGTAAGATGCACTTGACACGCAATAAGTGTTAAATAAAGGAGAGCTGTTCTTCATGGCTCTGGCTTAGAAAAACACTCAACATCTATAGCCACCTTGTACCAGGCAGCTTAAGATAATGAACAGCAATTCGGAGTCATGATAGAATAGGAGACCGTTCATTTATATAACTCAGAGCCTTTCTGTGGTATGACTTCTGAGTCCCAGAGCAAAAGATGTTTATCAGGTGGGCACCTTTCCGGTAGAAAGGTTAGTCTACAATCTGCAATTCCACTGTCTGGAATTTGGGGTCTCTGGATTCTCAAACAGAATCCTGAATATACAGTTACCTCCCAATTAACCATGACAATCGCATTTCACCACCACTATTTTGGGGATCGTCTTTAAAACGATATCCAATAATTTCAGGACTGGATTCCATGGCTTATTTCGGTAGAAACTGTGAAACATAAAATAATGTCTAAGACAACCTTATTGGATGGTTTGGAAAATATTGGGACATTTCACATTCTGGCTTTTTGCTGAGTCTTTTTTGTTTGTCGACACACACTTCCTAGACTGACTCTATAAATATTTTGTTTCACCTATTAAAAATGTATTTTTAAGAAGGCAACACAACTGGATTTTTAAGTATTCTAGAAGCAAAGTTTTCCTTTACTGATTTATTGAATCACATCCAACAGAAAACCGGCACTTTACCTACTCTGAAGTAAATCTACCTGCATTCTTCATTCGACAAAGCAGTCCTGGTTTTAGCACCGCCAACACACGGTTGACGGAGTCAGTTCATTCAGCTTATGGACAAAAATGACTGCTCCACACTTCTCACACACATATAACGGTCCCCTTATTTAATTTTAAAACTAGATCAGTGTTAGTTCCCTTTGATAAACACACACACCCCACACACATTTTGAGAAATAACACTTTGTCCTTGTTTTCTATCATCAGCACTACTGCTGTTATTAATGTCATGTATGTTATCCAAAATAGCATCGATTGAATGCCAGCCAAGATCAAAAAATCTGAGTTGGATTCAAACAATTCATTGCTACTGTGGAAATCACTGAAAAGGCACAGACTCTTACCACACACACATATGCTTGTCATACACGTACTTTCACAAAACCAGAAAAAGATTTGAGGCCATTTATGTTTTCAGTATAAAATAGATCACAAATGCTTTAAATGAAAAAAGTTTGATATAAAAGTATCACTGTTACTTTCAAGTGAAGCAAGTGAACAAAATTAGGGTATAGTGGTAAATTATTAAGACAGTTGAATAAAATTAAATGAGATAATGTAAGGGAATGCACCTGGTATCTAATAAACACTTACTGAATATTAGTTGACAATGCAAGTTGTTCAGTTCCCAAACTGAACCTCATTAGCTATAGTAACATATTACATGTATAATAATTTTCTGGTTTAGTATCTCCAACTGGATAAGAATTGGTTTCATAGATTGCTGTGTGGTTAGACTTAAGTAGAACATGCAAGAATATAGTATTATTCCTTCCTGTTAGCTATATCAATAACCTTTCTAAAAACAGTTTAATAAATTTTTCAATAACATATGACCAGTATTTCCAATGTAAAATATTAGAACCCTGAAATAAGATTGTTAGTTGACTTTTATAGTATTTTCCCTAAAATTTTATCTTTTAAAAATATTCATAAGTGCTTAACATATTTGTAATGACATATAATGAATTAAATGGTTAAAATGGTAAACTTTATGTTATGTGTATTTTACAATAAAAAACACACATAACTAACATCGACCCATTTCAGCAATATAAAACATCACTTACAGTGGGGAATCATCATTTTATAATTATTCAGTTTCACAACAGGTCACAGGCGAACGTACCCACAATCAAGGTGATACCCATGCTGAGGGAGCTGACCCATGCGGTCAGGCCGCGGCTCTGATGGAATTCTTCCAGCCATTCCACATTGAGGACTCCCAGGGCCATCTGGGAGCCCATGATCAGGATGTGGACAAAGAAGGAGGAGAGGACCACCATCCAAGCCCATCTGCCATCAATGTTTGGGTGGGGTTTAAGTGTCTTCTTATCTTTGGGGTCATCTTCAAAATCATACCCAATATCTTCATGACTTGCATACATTTTCCGAGATTTTCTGAAATACATATGACAACTCATTTCATTGAATGTCAAAACAAAATCTTCATCTTCGTTGGCCAGCTCTACCACCCCATCCTAACTAAAGTGGCCCCATCCTCATATCAGACCTGTAGATGAATCTTCGTCATGATGCAGATTTGGGAACACGCCTCACTTTTTCACAGGACCAAGTGCTTTTATGAAACTTGTTTTATCTTTACAGTCATCCTATATGTAAGTACTATAATCCCTATTTTAAAGAGATGGAAATAGAGAAGGGAGGCAACTCTCCCAAGGTCTCATGGCCAATAAGTAGTATGGTCAGACAAGAAAGAAAGATTTGAACCCAACTCTTCCTGACTCCAAAGACCATGCCTTGGGTCCCTTATCAAGATAAATACTGATAGGTGATGAGAAGGATATCCCAGAAGGAAAAGACCTGGCCTCAGGCAGCCTTCCAGGGTAGGTTCATCTTGATGGGGCCCCTGGCATAGGATCTGCTTCTCATTTTGTGGGTCCAAGTGCTCAATTGGTTTAGCACAGCACAGCCTCAGGGAGACTGACTCAGGTGTACCCACGTCAGGAGAGACTGATAAAGTGGAAGGTCAGTTTATTATCTTACAGTGGGAGACACAGCTTTCTGATGGTGATTTGAGCTTTGCATAGATCTATCCCTCAAAATGTTAGGATAAGAAAAGGGAGGCTGGATGGCATTGGGACTGCATTGATGCCAGGTCAAGGGAGGTCTCTGGTTTTGTTTTTATTTTTTAGGATGAGAATTAAGTGTGTGCATAAGAACTGAAAAAAGCAAAAGAAGGAGACAGAGAGAAGGAGAGAGGATGACTAATCCTGGAGGTGGTGGGTTAGGAGAGTTTGTCTGGATCAGGGGGAGTAACCCATCCCCTGAGATTGGATGGAGTTAAGAGGGTTAGTAGTAGGATGGAAATTACACCTGTTGGTCTAATTTCTTTGATGAAGTAAGAAGTTAGGCTGAGAATTAGGAGGATGGTGATTATGAAGGGGCCTCAGTGTTCAGGATAATGGAAGAGACAGCTGCCTATAACACGAGGAAATGATTGTTGGGCAGCTCCAAAGGAGCTGAGCCCTGCAGGGCCACAGGTGATGGAACAAGGAGACAGCGGCAGGAGCTCTCTACCCCAGAAACAGGCAATTAGGTGGAGCATCATCAAGGAGAACTTTAAAACACCAATCAACTGAAAGCTAGTCTGCTTTACCGTGATCACCTTGCGCCAGAACTTCTAGACAATGTCACTGATAAAATACTCCTCTCCGAAAAAAATCTTTTGCAGGTCAAAGTTCCAAACAGTTACAAAGTGTCAGCGTTATAGCTGGAAGCTTCAAATTATGCCTTGATTATTCATCCTTTCTTAAACATTGTATTCTACACGGAAGTTATTTCAGAGAACGCTGGTTATACAGTTGAACCCAGCACATATGTGGCCCCAGCTACACACATTTTTTTGAGGAAAAGTTCCTAAGAGTTCAGAATTGTTGGTGCTCACCTCGGCTCATCCGGGTCTGCAGCCCCTGCATTGCCACCCATCACTGCCTTTGCCAGAACGTTCCGGATGGGCTGTGAAGCACAGTTATTGTGGAGATGAAGACCAGAACTCAAGTTACTTCACTCCTGCCACTCTATGTGACCACCTGGAGATTTTACTTTTGTTTAAAATTTAAAATAGCGAAACAAAGTGTAAGACTGTGAGGTGAAAGGCTTTGGTTCGGAAAGTGAAGATTGTAGTCAATACATGAAATGTTGCACGCAATTTGAATGATGTCTTTAAAATGGAAATCTATTCTTTTTTTCAATTAGTTAATTTAAAACAGAAGAACAAATAAGAATATCATGACTATTATGGACCATTACCTATGATTATTACTGAAAATCATTCTTCTGCAATGGAGGAAGGTGGTGTAAAAAAAATAATCCCAAATACACTGGGAATACCTCCAATTGTGGGACTTGTCCCAGCCGTGTTTTGGTGTGGACGTGAAAGACAGCAGACTGTGGCAGATTGCACAGTGCCTACAGCCTCTTTCTAAGACTTTCTACGAATTCTTAGCCCCTGAACTAAGAATTGTTTTTACCTTTTTACGTGGTCCGCAAAACCTAAAATACTTACTCTGCCGCTTTATAGGAAAAGTTTGCTGATCCGTAGACTATAGTATTGGTTCTGGTTAAGTTTGTTGGGAAGACATGGACACTGGGGAACCAGGAATGCCTGTGGAAGAGCAATTTTAATAGATCTGTCTTGGGCTTCATCATGATTTTTCCTGTCTCTCATATCATACCTCATTATTATTTCTATTGGTTAAATGATTCTATCTTCTAAACAGCCATCCCCGTTCTCAGCCACTACACTTTTTGCCCAGGATGCCGCTCTTTGCCTGAGGCTGTTTCCACTTCCCCGTTATCCAGACAATGGGAAGTGATAAAATGCCATTTTACCATGTAATTACCCCACCCTGTCAAGTTACATTTAGGATCAAATCCACCCTCCCACCCTCGCACTCATTCCTTCCCTCCCCTACCTGTGGTTGCCCCAGGCTGCTCCTACACTTCCGCTGCTGCCAGGTTCTCCAAAAATAAGACCTAGCCAGAAAATCAGCTCTAATGCATCTTTTGGAGCAAAAATTAATATAAGACCCGTTTGCGAATACACAGTAGCACATTTCCCCACACCCACCTGGTCCCTCATCCCGTCCCCCACTTTTGCATTTTGCTCTCCACGCCCATGAAGCACTGCAGCTCCCTAAACTTGGCACAGTCTCTTTTAAGCTTTATGCATGATCTTCTCTTTTCCCCTCCTCCTAACCTCCTGATCCTCCTCTTCTGCTCATCCTTCAATATTCAACTAAATTATAATAGTGAACCTTGAAAGAGTAAGAAAAAAAATCCTCTGCAAACATGTCAGATATCCAACATCAGGTAGAGCAGGTGTTAAATAAATCAATCATGGTACAGCCACACAATGCAAGTCCACCATCAAAAACAAAATTGTAGCAGACTCTGAAGACATGGGAAGTGTGAATTACACATGGGGGTTACAAAATGGGACCCATGGAACGACCCCTTTGTTGTTGTTAAAAATACGTATCCATGGGAAAGAAAACTGGAGTGAAACAAAGAAAAATTATTCTTTGGATGACGGCTTTACAAGTAATTTTCACACTTTATCTTACTGATAAAAAAATTCTAAATAAACATGTATTAACTTTATGACAAGAAAATAAAGGTCCCTCGCTGCATCTTTTAAACATTATCTGGATCGCTTCTTGCCTAGATCAGTGACTAGATTGTAAAAGAAGGGAAAAAAAGAAAGACAGTTAATTCAAAATTCACTTCCCTTGGGAAGTCTAGTCTGCTTCGGGCTCCAGGCTTGTGTGTCTGTCTGCCACAACCATCCTCTCCCCTAAGGACAGAATAGCCTGCTAGGGGATAGAAAGAGATGGGGCTGCCATTCTCACAGTCAGAAAAGAGTTGCGCTGGGAGAAAGAACCTGCAAAGGGTGTTTGGTGGTTGCCTTCCTGCAGTTCCTGCTCGTTGCATTGAGAATCACAAGGAGCCAGCAGAGAACCAGGCAGCTTGACAAGGGGTGAGACTGGCCTCTATGAGTAGTATTAGGTTGGTGCAAATAATTGCAAAAACTGCAATTACATTTGCACCAACCTAATAACATTCTTTACAATCCACGGGACAGTGCTCAGCTCTGTTTCCTTAAGTTAAAACAACACAACTCGACATTTTCCTAAAGTCTGTCTACATCTAAGAAAGAGTTTGAAATAATGATAAATAAAAGTTAGTTTTTCAACGCATGAGTTGAAATAGTAAGCATTTTTCTAAGCAGTGTTAAGAACTTTCTAGTCTGAGTTACTTATTTTGTGGGTTAAGAGATGCAGTTGCCATTGATTTGCTCTTGATATTTCCAGTTTATTTGATCACAAATAAAGGACACTGAATAGCATTTAATGGATACGTTTTATTCAAGAGGCACAACCGTGGATGTAGCACACAGTATCAGATGGAGAGCACAGGTGGGGGTGGGGGTGGGGGCGGAAGTTCTATCAGGTCCCCAGGAGGTCCCTGAAGTCATCTATGACTCTAGGCAATAAACAGAGCCATCTGTCTCATGCCTACATCTCTCTGAAAGTAAGTCCTGTTTTGACTAATCACAGTCAACTTACTGTCCAATCAAGTTAACTGAAAAAAAAACCCAAATCAGCAGAAGAATAAATGTCTATCCCTTCCACCTGCAAGTTTGCTTTTAGCGTTTTTCGCATTTATGGAACTTATAAGATACAAAATGATCAAGTGAGTATTTTGATTCTCCTGTGTACCTAGAGAGTATTAGAGAACAGGAGAGGGTTTGGGGACCACTGGAGCCCCAGGCTACCCATCCTTCTGCACCATAAGGCCTTTATGCTCCCCCACCTTTCCTCCTCCATTCCTGACACACTTGTAGAAGGACAAGCCGCATGTGACACACTGGGGTAAATGGAGGAGTGAGTGTGGGGCTTCCGGCAAGGATCAATGTGAAAATGTTACCCATCCTAGTAGGTTCGCCGGTTGTAAGCTCAGCATAGAACATTGGGGCCTCGGGCTAAAAAAGGTGAAGGAAGGAAATGGGAAGATTATAGGACCAATAGCCAATCTTCCACTCTCCCCAAATGCGCGTTCATAAACCGTGAAAAAAGAAATCATAAATGGGGGAAATGAAGTAACACGTGTAGGCTATGAAACGGCGGTCAGCTACATATATACGTGCTAACAGGCAGAAATGAAAATAATTTAGGGCCTCCTGGAGCGTATCAGAGATTAAAACGGAATTAAATTTCCACAGCTCTGTTGGGAGAGTAAGTTTCGTAAGCAAGTCGTTCTTTTTTAATTTGGCTATTGTGATTATGTTATCATGCAGTGAGCTCATTAAAAATGAGCAAAGGGGAAAGCGCCAAGTTATAACTAAATCTTCCCCGAAGGAGGGCCGAGCATGTTGGTAGCGGCTCTTCATTAGATCCAAGTGTGGGGCGGATCTACCTTTAATTTGGCTCTGTAAATTCTTTGCCTCTAGAGCTGGTTGTTCAGGAACTCTTGGGCCTTTAGAGGGCGTACGTGAGACCAACCGGCTGAAGAGGACCGAGCAGCCAAAGCTGGGGAACTGAGCTGGGGCAGAGAAGACATCGTCGGAAAACCTGGAACCCCAGCTGGGGGTAACGAAGCATATAAATGCCTTCTATGGGTCAGGGGCTTTGCTGGCTTCTTCACAACGTTCCCGTGCAGTTGGCATTAATGTCCCATTTCACAGATGAGGAAACTGAGGCTATTTGTTGAGTGGGAGACAGGAAACTGCGAGGTCAAAACTAGCAAGTTAGTGGAGCCCCAATTTGAACGTAGGCCTGAGGGATTCCAAAGCTTATTTTACACCAACACACACACACACAACCACAAAGAAGCCAGACAAGGCGAAAAGGAATCTTTCCAATCACCAATAATCTTCACTTGCTAATAAGCCTGAATCAACTTTTCTGCGGAAGGAAAACGGCTTCACTGGTAAGCGGAGTTGAGTTCCTAAGACCGTGTCAACGGCCTTGGCGGCGTTTGGCCCCGAAATGGCCGTCCCCAGTCCCTTGCCCCATTTTAGTCTCCCGTTTGGTCCTCGGAGGAGCCTTGATCTGAGCCGCTCTGGGGGGACCAGCATCAGCGCGCCCTGGGCTTGCCCCGCGGGACCCCGCCCCGGCGCCCCCTCCCGTACCCGACTCCCTCGAGGGCCCCCACTCCCTGGCACCCCGCGTCTCCGGGTGCGCTCGGAGCCCGCCCGCTGGCGGGGGAGCGGGGCGGATCGCGGTCCCGGCAGCCTGCGCAGGGCCGCGTCCAGACCCGGAATCCCCCCGCGCCCTCTCCGCTCCATCCCTGCCCGCTTGGAGTCCCAAACGCGCGGGGGGAGAAGGCGGGGAGCGATGCCGGCCGCCGGGCAGAGCGCGCTTCTCGGGCCGCACGGGGTGCCGAGGGGCTCGCTGCCCTCGGGCTCCACGCGCGCGGGGTCGGGGCCGCGGGGGGGGGGGAGATGCGCGCGTGCCCACGCTCCGCCCGGAACCGCGCTACCCCGCCGGCCCGAGACGGCCTCGCCCGCGGCTCGGGGGCCCCACGACGGGCAGCCTGGGCGCGACCACCGCGCCTCGGGGCAGCCCTGCCCTCGACCGCCCGGCGGCCTTCTCGGACAATGCGCTGGGCCCTCGCCGCCCGAGGATCCCCGATGCAGCGGCCACCCAGTCCCCAAGTCAGGGATGCCCCCAGAGCCGCTCCATCCCCTGGGCCCGCGGCGCGGCCTCGGGGTACTCACCGCCCAGGGCCCGTGGGGCTGCGGCCTCACGCTCCTCCTGGCCGGGATCTCTGAACTTGCTGTTGTCCTCGGAGCCCCCTGAGCGGCTGAGCGTAGAGATTTGTTGCAAGGTCGCCTCTCATCCTGGATTTGCGGATGCCCGAGGCTCGGCGCTCCGCCTGGCTCCGTGCGCTCCGTGCGGGGCTCTCCGGCCCCGGCGCCGCCTGATACCCGGCCAGGTGAGCGCCTGGGAGAGCTTCGAGCTCGGGGCCTCCGTCCGTGTGGCTTTAAAAAGGTCCGTTTGGAGGTGGCCCGGACCTAACCTGAGCTCTCTTCCAATCAGTGCAATTTCAAATCGCCAGGCTCGTTCATTCCTGTACCGGCTAATTCTGGTTTGGCAGAAAAAAAAATTGCAGTCACCTCACGTGCACACTCTTGTGGCCGGTCGTAGTTTATAGCTTTGGATGAGGTTCGCTGAAGCTCCGCACATTTTTATAACTGAAGGCAACAGCCTGAATGAAACCTAACCCAAGATGCAGGTGAGAACAGAAGTAGCTCCCATTTCTCTGAGATAGAAGGGACGAAAAAGACCCTCACCCAAGTCTGGACCACAAAATAAGGCAGTCTGTAGATGGAAGAGGGCAGGACCTGCAGTATTCTTGGCTAAAGAGGTTTGGAAATCCTTTATCTTTTGTCTCATACTGGATCCCGCCTCTCCCCGCTTCTTCTCCAGTATGTTTGTTGTCCCTCAACCGACAGTCACAGGCACCATGCACAAATCTCGTTTCTACGTGTGACTCCCTTGTTCCCAACACAATGCTTTGCCCATGGAAAGTTTTCAGTATTTGTTAGGTGAATGTGGGAATAAAGGAATCCAATGTTATTTTACTTCCCCTGAAGGATTTTATACTGTAGTAGTTTTCTATTGTTGTAATAAATTACCACAAACCCAGTGGCTGAAAACAACACAAATTTATTATCTTACGGTTCTGGAGGTGAGAAGTCTGAAACGGGTCTCACTGGTCTAACCTCAGGTGTTGGCAGGGTTGTGTTCCTTCTGGCAGCTCTAGGGGAGAGCCACCAGCTTCTGGGAGGTGCCTGTGCTTCTTGTCTCATGGCCACTTCCTCTGTCTTCAAAGCCAGCAACATTACATCATTCTGTGCCATTCCCCTATAGTCACACCACCCTGTCTCATGTATTCTTCCTCTGCCACTTTTAAAGGCTCTTGGGATTACAGTGGGCCTACTCAGAGGTAATTGGGTTATTGGATAATCCAAATAAGCTCCCTGTTTTAAGGTCATCTGATTAGCAATCTTAATTCCACCTGTGCCATGTGAGGTACCATAGTCACAGGTTTCAGGGATTAGGATGTGGACATCTTTGAGGGACCATTATTCTACCACAAATTTCTTTCCTTCTTCCTTTCTTGTTCCTTTTACTTTTTTGCAAAAAAAGAATATTCACATGCATTTCGCATTGTCACTTCTCATGCCAAGTCTTCATTAAAAGATAACTGAGAACATTGTGAGAAATTGCGGCTAAGTGAGGACGTTTTGATGAGGTATTGGGCTTATGTGGTCCGAATGTTTTATCAAAACAGAAGCAAATGGGTGTTAGTGTTCCCTTGGGCTGTCCTCGGATATCACTCATTTCAACCAGGCTTTTGACAGAAAGTCAAGATTGCGGTTCTTGGCAAATATCTCAAGTTCAGATGATTCATCTTGTTTGAAAAGAGGTCTGTAACATTTTAAAGTTTGTTTTATTCCCTCTGAAACCTTATAGACTTATTGAGGTATAATTGATATAGTGTGAACTGTATGTATTTAAATATACAATGTGATGAGTTTTATCATAAATCTGTGGAAATATCACCTCAAACAACCAAAATTTTGGGGATGGCCCGGTGGCTCAGGCGGATAGAGCTCCATGCTCCATGCTCCTAACTCCGAAGGCTGCCGGTTCGATTCCCACATGGGCCAGTGGGCTCTCAACCACAAGGTTGCCAGTTCAATTCCTCAACTCCCACAAGGGATGGTGGGCTGTGCCCCCTGCAACTAGCAATGGCCACTGGACCTGGAGCTGGGCTGCGCCCTCCACAACTAAGACGGAAAGGACAAAAGGCACCCTCCACAACTAAGACTGAAAGGACAACAACTTGACTTGGAAAAAAGTCCTGGAAGTACACACTGTTCCCCAATAAAGTCCTGTTCACCTTCCCCAATAATAATATAAAAAAATCTTTAAAAAAATAACCAAAATTTCCCTTGTGCTCTTTGTAATCCAGTCCTTGCCCCACTTCTACACCCTCGGGCAACCTCTCATCAGTTGTCTGCAAAGCCTCTACTCTGGACCATTGGTGCTTCACGTCTAGAATGCCCATAGAAAGCTTTTCTTCTCTTCCCCACCCCTAGCTTTATTGAGATATAATTGACAAGTAACATTGTATATATTTAAAGTATATAACCTGATGATTTGATACACATATACATTGTGAAATGACTACCACAATCAAGGTAATTAACACCTACATCATTTCACATAGTTACTTTTTGTGTGTGTTGAGAACGCATAAGATCTACACTCTTAGCAAATTTCAAGTATACAACACAGTATTATTAACTGTGGTCACCACGCTACACATTAGATCCCCAGAACTTATTCATCTTATAACTGAAAGTTTGTACCCTTTGACCTAAGTATACACATTTTAAAAAAGGAAAATACTGTATTAAATTGTAATATTCAATATACACCGATAACAAAAGATGAATACAAGTCACATTTGACTTCTGTAATTACAAGAGGTGCTCAAAGTGGTTACCATCAATGTAATGTTAATGCAGTTTTTTTTCTTTTTAAAAATGTGTATACTTTTTTTTTGGCACCCTCTATATAAACCACATTTTCTTTAGCCATTCATCCATTGACAAACATTTAGTTGTTTCCATGTCTTGGCTTTGTAAATAACGCTTCAATGAACATTGGGGTGCAGATATCTCTTCAAGATATTGATTTCATTTCCTGTAGAAGGCTTTTCTGATAAGTCGTTTGTCTCATCTGTGCTACAACACAGATGAGTCTTGAAAACATTATGCAAAGTAAAACAGGTCAATCACAAAAGACCACATAGTGTGTGATTCCATTTATATGAAGTGTCCAGAAAAGGCACATCTATAGAGGTGAAAGTAGATTAGTGGTTGCCTGGGGCTGGGGATGTTGGGGAGGAAATAGAGAGAGACGGACTGCTAATGGGTACTGGGAGTGTTTGCGATGATGAAAATGTTCTAAAAGTGATTTTGGTGATGGTTGTACAAGTCTGTGGATATCCCAATAACCACTGACTTGCAATAAAACAAAATAAAAAACAAATTTAAAATCCTCCCCCAAACTGACTAGAATGGACCATATATGAAGCTGTGCTGAGAATGGGTTATGAACTAAGCATAATGCTGAATCCACTTCTCTGTACCCGAAGTACCAGGACACAATGAATACCTTCCTTAGCCTCATCTTAAGCAATAATATCCACGCAATCATTTGTCTGGTGCACAGCAATAGAAAAGCCTACCTATTTTAAAGTTCAACAACCTATCCCCTGCTTCGAGGTTCCCGCAGCCTTCCCATTTGTCTCACTGCCCGGACATACCTGTCTGATGGGCATGCTTCAACAGAGCCCTCATGTTTTCCTGCAGGTCTGTTTCATGAGATTGCGTGAGAAGACCATTTGCTTTTCCTTAGGAGTGATGGAGGCAAGGACATGAGAGAAATCCCAAGGACTTCAGGTCTGAATTTTCTTCCTGGTCTAGGACCTCCTCAGACTTTATCTCAAAGCATGAACAAGACTTCTTCCTGCCCAGATAGTTTCAAGCTTCCATCTGCCATGAATTCAAATTCAAAGAACAGATCAAAGGTGAATAGATACCTAGCAAAATCAGGAACATGTTTCTGTCTTCATATTAGTCTTCCAAGTTTTTTGCATTTTCCTGTCTGATAAGAATAAGCAGTATCCTCACGTAGCAGCCTGTGATTTCATAAGAGTAGAAGTTCTAAAAATGCCAGTTTTGTCACTAACATGGAAATTAAACCCTTTCTCACACATGTGTCTTAAAGAAGAAGGCTTGGTTTGTGGGGGTTGTATTATAATTTTGTTGATAAATATTATAATTTTTTAAAAAACTTTTATGAAATCAGTGATATTAGTTGGCAAATCATTAAAATTTTTTCCTGCAACTACAGGTATTTCTCTTTTTATTTGACACACATTTCCCTGAAAAGTTTCATATGTATCAGATTTTGAGTGTACAAAAATGGATCATTAGCATTAAACATCAATATTCAAAAGTCAACTCCACATCATATGCATTGAGAATGTCATCCAGAGTGGACAAGTGGGACTCAGTCTGGGACTCCATGGATGAGAAAGATTTAGAACTAACTGTCTCTTGTCAGCTGTGACCACAGTGTGGCTTTCTTTGTGGAGCAAATGTTTCTTATAAAACCAGCTGAAGATATGAGATGTGGATGCTGTAAATCTAAGAGGAAAAGAGTTTGGATGGGAGCATTTGAACAATTTATTCTCTTCTTGTGGGACAAGAGTTATCTGGTAAAATGAATACAAGCTATTGCAGGACAATGTATAGCTTAAGGGATAGCTTAAGGGAATGTATAGCTTAAGGGAAAACCCGTAAACAGGTTCTTTCACTTTACATAAGAGGAAGATGGCTCTCTTTTCTATGATCATTTTTTTGGTGGGTTTCTTACACTTCTACCCGACACCTGTAAGCCGGACAGACAAACCGAGGAAACCTGTTAGCCAGGGATCAATCAGAACGAGCAGCAGCTCTTCAGCCCTGCTGTAGGAAGGTCCGTAAATCTCCCCTCTGTTCTGCCCTCGCCCTTGGGCCTTCCTCCACTCTGTTTTCTCCCTGACTCTTGCTCGTGTTGACTCAGCCGTGTGTCTCAGGGCCCCAGTTTTTCTCTTCACCTGGATGATGAGTTGGATTTCCAGTGCTCTCCCCGGGATACCAGCGGATGTTCCAGCACCAGGCTGTTTCTGTGACCTCGCTCACCAGGCCAGTTCTCCAGCTGGGCCTAGCCTGGCTCCTTTATAAGAGAGGATGAGGTGATTTCAATGTATTGCGAAGGCCAAAGGTCAGCATTAGGAAACTCTGAGGACTGCGTAATGGGTGATTATGAAAATCAAGGAGCTGGTTTCTTTCTGGGTGTGAAGTGACCGCCTGTGCCGAAGCCAAGGGCCCACAATGCTTAGGCATTCAGGTTGTGAGGTCGGTCAGACCTGAGCTGGAAGCCCCGCTGCTCTCCTCTGCATCTCTGTGGCCTGGGCATGGAGCCTAGAATGGGTCTGATGACAGTACTACATCAAAGGGTTATCATAAGGATTAAAGAAGATAATGCATGAAGAGTAGCATGCTTGGCATATAATGACGGGACTTGTTTCTAAAGCATCGGTAATGGTGTCATCCAAACCCATTCCACTTTGGAGCAAAAACTGCCTTACAGCAGAGCCCTTTCGAGAGGGGGCAAAAATGAGTGGTTCAGAGCATACAGCCTCCCTGCCTGAATTCAAATCCCAGTGTTCACCACTTGTTCACCTCTTAATGAGGTTACTTAGCATCTCTACATCTCAGTGTCATCTTCTGTAAAACAGAAAGAAGAAGATGGAAGAGGAGGGGGAGGGGGAGGAAAACGGGAGGAGGAGAAGGAGAAGCAGAGGAGGTGGAAGATCATATGCTGTTTGGGGTGTTGTGTAAATGATTTAGGGCACTGTGGGGACAGAGCCAGGAGTGCAGTTTCCAGGCTCTCGGCCTCACATAGAAAGGTGCTGGCTCAGGTAGTAAATGGCCATCAACTGTGATTGGATGGCCATCAGCTGTGGCTGGTTGGCCGTCAGCTGTAACCAGTGAGCCAACTGACATATCTGCTGTGGCTACGCTAGCAGTAAATGGGGGCTAGCAAGAAGATGGTGGCTGAGCTAGCAAGCGCGGATTACACTTAGGACAGTGGGTTGTGGACAGTGTGGCTCCTGCTTCCTGTGTCTCCAACCCAGCCACCAGCGAGACTATAGTGGTATGACTCCCCTATCTATGTCTCCGTGAGTGTTCCTTTTTGGCTTCACCCTATCCTGCGTTCTTGTGTGGGGAGCGGGACAGGAGACCCCGCATGACACCCTGCATGACAGGTACACAAAGTTAATCGACAGGTACCTCCCAGCGTGATGTCCAGAGAAGGACACAGCATCCCCTCTGTGAGAGCCTAACCATGAGGAAACAGCAGACAAACCTGAATTAAGAGACATTCTAAGAAATAATGCCTATACTCTTCAAGAAGATCAGCATCTGAAAGATGAAAGAAGATTCAGGAATGGGGCAAGTTAAAGGAGATGAGACACATGACAGCTAAATGCAATGTGTGATCCTCGGCTGCTTTTCCCGATTGGAGTTGGACAATGGGCTAAACCCGATTCACGTCTGGAGATTAGGTAATCGTATTATAATTTTGTTAAACTTTTGATTTTGAAAATTGTTACTGTGGTTACATAAGAGAATGTCCTTGTTTTTAGGAAATGCTCACTGAAGTATTTAGAAGTAAAGAATTTGAAAAGCATGTGACGTTCTTAGAACACTGCCTAGCACATAGCACGACAGGAGTGCTGGCGGTGATTTTCTAGCTGAATTTTTTCGGGGGGGGGGGGCTGCGTTCCATTTAGTATCAGTGCTTTTGTGGCCATCATTAACCACGATTAGCCAGGAAACGGTGGCTAATCACACCACTTTTTCTTTTCCCGTTTCCCAGCCTTTGGTTTGGGGTCTTATGCAATCCCAGAAAATATAGGGAAGCTACAATGAGTTTCCTTTGCTCAGACTTAACATGTCTCCATTTCGCTTGGGCCCTCCTGCCCTCTCTAGCTCTCTCCATGCCGCTTTCACGGGCCTCTGTTTACTGTATCAGGATTGTGGAAGGTGAGGCTGCCTGGGGCGCCTGGAACAGGAATGGGGTGATTGCACAATCCTGCTGCTGGGCACTGAGAGGGCATCTCAGAGGAGAGGAATGGAATGTTTGCCAAGAAGAGTATGTCCCAGACGTGTTCTTTACATACTTTACTATGGTCCTGTCCCCCTTGTGGGATGAGATAATCAGCTGGCATATGGGACAGGGGTGTCAAAATAAAAATGTCTACCCAAGCTGTATGCTGGTTCCCAATTTATTGTGTGAGTAGCTCTGTAGGGACAAGGATGGCCAGACAAGGGTAAGAAAGCTGTCTTTCAAAACCCTTGTCATGCACGGAGAGCTAAATCCGGAACCCAGCCCTCAGTGACCTTTACCTTGGGGTGAATGGACGTATTGATTAGGATTGGTTAACCTTGGTTACTTGGCTGCTCCTACAAAAAACATAGTTAACCAGGCTTCATTGTAGTGGAGGCCAGCATTTTAAATAGATGTACAAATAATCTGGGGGTTTTCCCACTTGAACTACAGTGGGGTCTTAGGATAGATGTGTAAAAAAAAAACCCAAAAAACCACACAAGCAATCAAACATGCCTCATGTGGCTTCAAACCCCCATGGACAGAGGCTTGCCAATGGGAAGGATGAAAAAATGGCTTGGCTCTCCTCAATTTGTATTCCTGAGAGGAGGGAGAGAGGCTTTGCTCCTATAGGTTGTGTTGGCTGCAGAAACAGGAGGGCGTGCTTCTTGGGTGTCAGAATGATGTGAGGTAATATTTCACAGTCTAAATTGGTAAGAGACATGGGCATGCCCAATTCTTTTTTTAGTACTTTAAAAAGTCAAGGAGAAAGTCTCAGGTCTTTCTAATTTATTATGGAAGAGAGCAGGCTTATCTAGCTGGAATTTAATAACCTTGTTTGTTTTCATTGACTTATTTATGGCTTCCTTCATTTATTCTTTTTTAACAATAGTTACTGAGAGCTTACCACATGCCAGGTTAGTTTTAGGTGGTGTAGACTACTATTCTGGACGAAGCTGACAGGAGCCGCTGTATTCACGGAGCATGCCTTCTGGGGAGAATCAAATATGCAGTATTTCCGGTGGTGACAAGTGCTACAGAGTAAAACCCAGGAGGCTGAGGGGAGGGAGGAGAGGGCTGCTTCATTCTTTTATACATTTAGGTTGGTCCTGACATATGGCAGACTTGCTTTTCACTTACGCTAATGATATGACACTTTCTTTTAAAATAAAATGTAAATTAAAAACTGATTTCATTTAAGATAATTATAAGTAAATAATTGTTCAGCACGATAGTATGCAAATAACTAATATTTGGCACATTTTACTTTTAGGCAGTGGTTCCAAGCCTTGGCTGAACATTAGAATCACCTGGGGAGTTTTTAAAACTTCCAGATGGTCAAACCACACTCCCCAAAAAGGAGCCTGGAAGGTCCTTCCCTGGAGAAATTGAATGAACCCAAGAAGAATGATTTGCAAATAATGATGTTTTGAGGGTACCTGATGAAAAAAGTTGCCTTTCTACCCAATCATAACCAGCAAAACATATCCTTTGGCACACTCTTCCTTGCTCCCCAACACAGAACTTCTAAACAGCTTTCTGACAAAGGACTATAGGAAGGGAGCCTAAATCTATGCATGCTAAATGAATTGAATTTTAAGGAGTTGGCTACAGCAGTGGAATTGGAGGGATGGTCCAATCATGAATTAAGTAGCTGGTAGGTGGTGCCACTCAGCTGACCCGCCATTGGTGTGAGCTGGCTAATGAGAATCACCACTGGGCTTACAGTGAGCCTGACGCCATTCTCAGATTAATGATGTGCTATTTTACTCAATCCTCACAACACCTCCACAAAGGAGATACTATGATTTTCTTGTTTACAGGTGAGTAAACAGAAGCACAGACAGGTTACAGAACTCGATAAGATTGACATGGCTGGGATTTGGATCAAGGCAGTCTTGTTCTAGAGTACCTGCCTCTAGTTGGGTATACATTTCTAGAGAGAGACAAAAAAAGTCTCAGGGGCACTCCACCTGGTCCCTGCTGTTTAAGCAGCTGCTTAAAGTTCTCCTTGATCTGACCTTAGCTGACCTCTGACGTCATTTACTCCATCTGTGCCATGAATGTTCCAGCTAAGTGTAGTTTCCTCAGTTCATGTCTCAGTATTTGCATGGGTTTTTTTCTTGGCCTGGTATCCCTTCTACTTCTTTACTTAGCATAAATTTTTATTTTTATTTTTATTTTTTTTGTCGAGACTCAACCTGGCATCTTAACATCAAAATAATGAGCAGGACCTATTCTGTGTGCCCATGGGATATGTGCACCTCTGGTCCTCTGGAGAGCACCTCAGCTGCCCTCACCTGCCCAGCATCCTCCCTTCTGCTAACAACAGCCCTCTTTTCCCTTGGTGAGCTATCTCTAGTGACAGGTGAGCTGCTTTTATAGCCCACATCTCATGGGAGCATTCTTGCTCCCTGACCATAGAAATTGGCTTAGAAATGGACTCATGTTCCAAACCATGCCAATCACCCAGCCAGTTACAGCCCTTTGGCTGTAACTGCTGGGAAAGAGGCCTTTTCTGCTGGACTTGTGAATCTGGTAGGACCTAAACTTCAAACTGCTAGAGGGGAGCATTTGCTATCTCATGGAATATCGGGGGTGTACTATCTAGGGACAAAGTCATCACAAAGAGAACAGAGCCAAGAGTTGGAGAAACAAACAAACGATGCCCTCATTTGAGCAACTGGGCTCAGCCATGCTTTCTGGAATCTTCTGTGCTTCTCCATTACATGAACCAATGTGTGCTCTTGAGCCAGTTGGAGTTGAGATCCATCTCTTGCAGGTGTGAAGGTTCGGAATCACACACGGCCGAGTGCCTTATATTACAATGACATCTGTGGCTCTGATGTGTGAGTGATTCCAGTGGCCGCAGTCCCAGAGTGGCTTTCGGTCATGCCCAAGGCACTCTGGGATGAGTCCCACTCCTTGCTCTAGGGAGTGTTGGAGGATCCTGCTCTGTTCCCAGGGCTTTGGGGAACATTCTGGTTGTTGCTGTTGTCCTCTCTACTTCTGGCTCTGGAAATCAAACTTTCATTGCTGACAGCAAAACAGTCACTGTGGAAAACATCTTTTCACTTGTTCAATACAGAATCAGGGCTCATTTGCTTCTTTTTTAGAAAAGCTCCACCTTAGGGATTAAAAGGGTGTGCTCTCGAAGTTTGCCTCAAGGCATTTTACTCAGCTGGAGTGACAAGCAGAGAAGATAAGATTTGCAGGGAGCCATTTCTTGAACAGGGGAGGAGCAGAAGAAAGGAAAGCAAATCTCAGTATAGGGCCTGAGGTTCATAATTTAAATGACATTTATGAACAGGGACAGGCCAGAGCAAAGTTGTCAAGCAAATTAAGGGCCTTTGAAGCGCAGCTCATTCCTAATTCAGTGGCCTGTCTCTCATCCTTCTGTTCCTCTCCAGGTGGCTTCTTGACCATCAGGTCACTGAGGTCAACTGCTCTTCTGATCGTAGCCAGCTGGTTCTCCCACACCCTTTGCCTTAGACTATTGGAAATTATATTCCTCATCCTCAAGCCAAACTGCCACTTCCTGAGTCCCCAAGGTCTTAGTGATCATTATTTATTTCAGAAGTAAGTCCCAGATCATGTTACACCCCTGTGTACACCACATGTTACACCACTTGAAGCACCCACACCCCATCTCTCCTCCTCTCCCAGCCTCAGTCCCCACTATTTGGTCCTTGGCCTCTGCATGTCTGTAAGATTACTTTCCGTAGAACCCCTTTTTTGTCTACAAACCCATCACCTGGTCTCTGCCTTCTCATGGCACCCATCACATTCGAGCTTGTGGTCCAGCCATTCATCTTGTGTTTCATATTCCCCACTAGATTTTAAGGTTCTAGGTCTGTCTTACTCATCTTTGCAGTGTGGTGAAGTGCTGATGATTGTGGACTCTGGATTTGAAGTCTGACTCTGCCATTCACTAGCTGTGTGATCCACCTAACATTTCTGGTCTCAGTTTTCTGAGTGAATGGGAATAATAATTGCACTTGTCTTAATGAATTGTTGGGAGGATTAACTAAAACGATATATGCAATGAGATCAGAATAGTTCCAGGCGCAGAGAAGCTACTCAAAGTGTTACTTATCATTATCATCATCCTAATCTCATTTGTTCAACAAAATATTCATGGAATGCTGTTATATGACAGACACTGTTCTAGAGAGTGGGATCACAGTGATGGGTCAGATCAGTCTTTGCCCTTGTGAGGTTCATGTTTGGGGAGCAGAGGAAGGAGACAAGTAAACAAATAGATGACCTAACTAATAAAGGCAGAGATGTGATGAGTGAAAACACAAGATGTTGTGATAGAGACTTGGGGGCTTTGAGATGTATTTTGATTACTCGTAAAAGGTACAAATTATACCAGGGGAGCCAAAACAAATATATACACATTTTAAGAGATGTTAACACTTTGGTCAACGTTGTTCAAGCAGTAGTTCGCCAAAATAAGAAGTATCTGGACGCTGATAGTAACCACTTTGAGCACCTCTTATAATTGCAAAAGTCAAACGTGACCTGTATTCATCTTTTGTTATCAGTATGTATTAACACAGTTTTTTCTTTTCTTAAAATGTGTATACATTTTTTTTTTGGCACCCTCTGTAGATGTCTTGCATGCTCCCAATGCTCAAAAACTTGGGAAAGATGAATAGATGAATGAATAATGAATTGCAATATTTCTCCGAAGGCAGTGTTTATTCTCATTAATTCTGGAATCTTGAGAAGTTCTTCTGACTCAGTGGATTTCAGGTATCGCACAGAAGGTAGGTGGGAGAAGGATATTTTGAGACAGGACTTCTTCTCTGCCCTCCACACGCTCTCCCTCATTTCACATGCTGTGGCCTCCTTGATCTCAGGTCAAGCCTGAGTTGTGATGAGGCGGTCCTCAAGTTCAGACACTTGGTTCTGGCCTAGTCCCACAGCCACAGCCGGCTGACTGGGCTCTCACCAATCAGGTAGCCAGGTGGGGTGCGGTAGCTGCTTTGTGGTTCAAGGAAGGGGGTGTGGCCAGAAAGACGCCCCTCTTATTTATCTGACTCAGTCCCACAGAATCCAGTGAGGGTGTATTCCTGGGTATTAGGGTCAACTTTATGCACAAGAGATAGAACTAACCCCCATCCCCAACCACATAGCACAGTTTGAAGCTTTTCTCCCTTGACTATCACCCTCCATGGATTTTGTTGTAAGATACACTTTTTGTTAGAGGATGAAAGTATCAAGCACATGAGCTGCTTCTTGGTGCGATGGAGGCATTTCAGGGAATGATGCGTGAACAGAGCACCCAGGTGGGAAGGAGGCCTAGGTCAGGAAAGAGTGGGTGTGCAGAGGGGGCTGCAGAGACAGCGAGGCAAGCTGAGTCCTTGTGCTGTCTGAGGCTGGCCATGCTGTGCACACTAGGCCTGAGGTTCCTGTACTCTGTTGTGAGCGAGGTACTGAGACTGAAAACAACTTGGTACCCTTTACCCTTCTGAAGTAGTGCTTCGTGAACTGGAGAAATACTACTTAAGTACTAGTCTCAATGGTTCATCTGTCCCAAACTGTCTTCCAGTCCATTTAAGAGACAGCAAGGCTGATGTTCACCTGGTATTCCCTGTATGGCCAAAGGGTGTTAAAATGTTGACACATTTCTATCATGGTTCGTAAATAGGAAAACAGCTGCTTCCTGGCCCCTCACTACAACCTCCTGGCCCCCTGCCGAGGGTGGGTTCATCTGATTGGTGATAACTTTGCCTTACCAGATGTGACATTTTGAATATCACTCCTGGGATACCTAAGAATGCTGAACAAACTATTATTCTACGCCATGTATTTAGACATTTAAAAGTCCCGAGTTAAACTATTTTCTACCAATCCTCACTTTTTGAGTGTCTGCGATGTGTAAACATCCTGAAGAGCGGTACAAGCTGGACCACACAGAATGCAGGAAGGGCCCCTGTGCCCCCACATGGTTACATATCACCCCACAAAAGCCCAGATGCCTGCATACCTCAGTCTCCTGTTTCTCTACAGTGAGGAGAAGCAGGAAGAGGGGAGAGAAAAGGCAAATACTCTGATAACCAAATCAGACAAGCTCTATCCTGTGTCCTCTCCTCTGCGTGGGACTGTGCGGGTCTCTTGTCCTGCCCAGCCACCTAGCAGGTAACTGGGGAAACAGGCACCATGTGGGTTTCCCATCTGGAGATCTGGAGGGTCTGGAGCTGCTGAGCGGGGTTGTGACACCACTGCAGGAAGAATAAACCCATCAAAGGAGTTAACTCACAGGAGATGCCACTGAGACTGACTTCTCTGGAGCTGAGTGATGATTGAGGCCTGGCGGGGATGGGTGAGGGGGGCGGGGTGGTGGTGGATGGCTGCATGTCATGGGTGGTGGAGTCTACAGGGGGGTGGTGCCTGAAATGGCAGCGGAAAATGGGCCAAAACGTCTCAGGAAGAGACTCCTAACACCCAGGGCACTCTGGGAACAAGATTCTCAAGTTTCTGACAAGTGCGTAAGTTCCCTGCAGGTACATCTCCTCCCTGTCCTGAATTCTCCATTTCCCTTAAAGTGCTTGGTTCTTCTTGGATGATTTCTGTGAAATGTACTCAGTTCAGAATGGCATAAAATGAAGGCAGTAGATGCAAAGAATCAAGAAAAGGGAAAGGAAAAAAAACCACTGAATTTCTCTTAATTTTTTCCTTGTTATCAACCCTCGGAAGGCCTGTTTTTATTAACCCTGAGAAGGCCGCCTCCTCAGTGCCTCTTAGACAGCAGATTCTCCTTGTTGAATGGAGGCCTCTACTCTAGGGCCTGGCGGGCTTCGGCCTTCACCTTGCCTCACCACTGGGATGATGACAGTGGCCTTTGCTCTTGCTGAGAACATGATTGAATATCATTCATTCCAACACGTGGGTGACTGAAGCAAGTAGTGCTCTCCTTGTTCCTGCTCTCCGTTTACTGGTGGGGGTGGGATGGTAAAAGTCAAATAATTCCAAAGAGCCCATTTCTAATGGTAGAATTACAAACACTTTTTTTCCCCCAAACTTTTATTTCTTTCAACTATGTTTTTCCAGGACCCATCAGCTCCAAGTCAAGTAGTTGTTTCAACCTAGTTGTGGAGGGCGCAGCTCACAGTGGCCCATGTGGGGATCAAACTGGCAACCTTGTTGTTAAGAGCAATGCACTCTAACTAACTGAGCTAACTGGCTGCCCCATACAAACACTTTTAATGAAGAGATAGTTAGTAAGAAGGAAAAGGATTTCATATGTAAGTACTTTTCAAACCACGTGACATAGGTACTTGCCTTTTTTCTACCCATTTGCAAAGTCCTCCCTTGAAAATTTGGGGTTTCAGTCTTGTAGGCGAAGCCAAATCAGCCTTTGGAAGTGGAAGGGATCACACGCCAACATTCCCTTTTTAGCTCTTTGAAGAAGGTCACATCATGATCTGTGATCTACACACACGGAGAGTGTGAAATAATAAAAGAGAAATAATTACGCAAGGGAAGCAAAGAGTCTGAGATTTTGTCATTTCAGGGTTTCACTCACATATGGCTCCCTTTACTATTGCTGTGTAACAAATCATCCCCAAACTTAGTGGCTTAAAATAATCATTTGATTTTGCTCATGATTGAGCGGGTCAGGAGTTCAGGAAGGGCTCAGCAGGGCAGTTCTGGTTTGAGGCTTCTCGCGTGGACATAGCCAGATGTCAGCCAGTCTGGACATGCTATATGGCGCAGTCACTTGGCTGACAACTGATGCTGCCTGACAGCTGGGCCCTCAGCTGGTGCCTCCATGTAGCCTCTCCAACATGGCAGCCTTGGCTTAATTTGACTCCTAATATGGCAGCTCAGGGCTCCAAATACAAGTGTTCCAGAACACAGTGGAAGTGTTTGTTATTGGTTGAAACAGTCACACGCCCCCTCAGACCAAGGGGGAAGGGAACACATGGACCCCACCTTTAAATAGCAGGAGTGGCAAAGTCACATTGTAGAAGAGCAGGTGGGATAGAAGATATTTCCATCTTTGGAAAATGCAATCTGTCACAGGTAGTGTCCTGAAATTGCATTCCCTGCTTCTTTGGGAACCATGCCACATTCAAATTGTGACCCACGAGGGAGGAGCTTTAAAGGGAGGTTTTCTCCACTTCCTATTCTTTAGCTCTTCTACCCTCAATTGCTTCCTGGCCTTCCATACGTAACAATGGTACAAATGAACTATCTGGCACACCCTGGATTGATTTTGTTTTGGACATCGATGGCAGTGCCATTTGGTTCCACTGGGCTTTGACACTAAATTTATGGCTTTGCACAGTCATTTTTTTTCATAACATAACATCTTTATTTTCCTGATGTTATATCAGGGTTGGATGACAATAGAGGTTATCTGATCATTTTCTGAAAGGTCTTTTGGAAAATTTTCAGAAGGGTAAGAGGACTTATTCTTTACTTCTTCCCTCACTAGCCCTCTGCAGGAAATTGTCTATCTGCTCCAAGAAGGCCATCTGACTCTGGGAACTCTGGATAGCATGGTCCATGTAACCTGTGCGAAGCTCCCTGATACAGTGCCATGAGCTGCATACCTGCCTATCCTCCCTGCTCCCCTTTTACATGGCCTAACAACCATCCTATTGGTTCTTAGAGTTTTTGAGTAGTTGCTTTGGGGGAGGAAAACTTATGTGAAATATAAGAGTCACAGTTTAATATTCCTAACCAGTACCAGCAGTTCAAATGCTTGGCAAACTCTTTAGGAGATACAGGTAAAAGCCCGTGGAGCAAAAAGTGGATTATTTACTGATAAGCATCTTACTCATCACTTGTATATGACTAAGAGAAAATCAGATTTCCCAGCTAGGGAGAGAGATTTGTTTTGAAAGTAGGAAATCTCTTTGGTATCCGTATTTGAAATGAGTAAATAAGAGGACATATACACACTCGTTTCTTTCTTTAGGGTTATTTTGTTAAGAACCAAAGAAAGCAAACAATACTAGTTGACCCAAGATAGACTTGTAATAATTGGCAATCTTTGGGAAGTTGCTTCATTACCATTAGAATAAAGCAAGTAAAATGTATTTGATGTTTGTACTTGCACAGAACATGGCTGTGGCTGACCACTGTTTTACTGGTTTCAAAGGAGATTTTTTTTTTTTTGTCTTAGATTTCTTTGTTTAAGGTACAAAAGTGGATGAGGTCCCTTAGTCACATTTATACTAAAGATAAAGTTATCAGGAAATGATATGCTTCTCAATGCTTTTCACAGCCTGTTAGCTGTTGGTCTTAAAACAATTAGTAAGACTAGATGAATCTAAATGTGACAACAGTACTGAAGACCATTGAAAAGAAAAAATTAACACAAATTGTTTTTGCTTATTAGTAAGAAACATTTTCAGAGATTTCTCTGGATTCCTTACTGTACCCACCCAGGTCAGTCAGAAGGAAGGCAGGTCTGGAGCCCTAATTTGAGAAGAAATTTTTGTGGAGAGGTTCAGACTGAGTCATTGGTGATCAAAGAGAACAACCCAAACAGAGCTTTTCTGACATTTCTGCCATTACTACACTCTGGCCAAGACGCTAATTGATGCTCTGAGCCCCATATCTCTTTTCAATTCAGCTAAACAATTGTGTAGATCTAATATAAGAGAAGCCCTGGGCTGGGTACCAGAGCAATGAGAAAGCAATAAGCTTTGGGATCTCAAGGAGGTGACAGCCCAGCTAGTGGGGATGAGACAGGCCCCAGGGGATTCTTGATTTCTTTCACTCATCCACACCACTCCCCATCAAGTCTATTAGCAACTTACCCTACACCTGTCCACTGCTCTCTTTCCTTCAACAACCCTCCTGGTCCTAGACGCAGAATCTCTCACCGGACATAGGCAATGGCTACCAGTCGTCACCCCAGTTCCACTCTGAATCCAAGTAGTAAGCTGCATCATGTCCCTTAAAGATATCAGGTGCTTTTCTTTGGAACTTGTAAATATTACCTTATTTGGAAAAAGGGTTTTGAGAGGAGAGATTTATCACAGATTATCAAGGTGGGCTCTAAATGCACCACAGGTGTCCTTAGAAGAGAGAGACAGGTAGCTTTGGCACACAGAGGAGAGGTGAAGGCCATGTGATGACAGAGACAGACTTGCAATGCTGCAGCCACAAGCCAAGGAATACTTGCAGCCATCAGAAGCTGGGAGTGGCTACACCTGAGTTGTGGCCCGGTGATACTGATTTCCTTCTTTTGTCCTCCAGAACCACGAGAGAATCAGTTCCTGTCTTTCTAAGGCCCTATGTTTGTGACAATTTGTTATAATGGCCCCAGGAAACTAAGATAGTCCCTCCCTCAATCCATTCTTCATACACAGAGTGAACTTTTTAAAGGTGAAAATCAGACCATGCCAATCTCTTGCTTAAGCCCTATTCATGAATTATCATCACAATGAAAATAAATCCAAAGTCTCCGAGAGATCTTTGTTGAACAACTGGGGAATCTGAATATGGTCTGGCTATTAGATGATATTGTACAATTATTGTTATTTTTTTAGATGTGGTAATGTGATTGTGATTATGGAGGAGAAGGTCCCTATACCTTTGGGAGAAGTGTGCTGAAGTATTTAGGGGTGGCGTGTCTGACAACTTATTTTTAAGCAATTCATGAAAAAGTGCGTATTGTTTTGGAGGAGCCTGGTTAGGTGGTCCTAGCTCAGTCTGTTAGTCAGGTGTTACCTGGGGCTGCCGTCTTCTGAAGGCTTTCCTGGGCCTGGAAGACCACTCATGTGGCTGACAAGTTGCTGCTACCAAGTTTGTTCTCTCCACATGGGCCTTGCCATGAGCCTGTTTGAGTGTCCTTACAATGTGGTGGCTAGCTCCCCCAAAGCAATTCCAAAGACAAAGGCTGCAATGTCTTTATGACCAACCCTTAGAAATAGTGTACCAACCACCACTTCTGCTTTATTGTTTATGCAAGCCAGCCCCAGGTCCATGTGGGAGGGGCTTATAGATGGGTGTGAACACCAGGAGGTTGGGATTATTGGGATCCATGTTGAATACTGGCTACCATATTGGGGGGAAAAAAATCAAACCAAATCAAATTATGTGATTATTAGAGTAACTGAACTCTTTACTCTAGCTTATAAAGTTCTACATGATCTGGCTCCTCTCCCATATCTTTTCAAACAGTTCTCCTGTCCACTGTTTTAGCCACACTGACCTTTCAGTTCATACTGACCTTGAAATTGCCAACTATTTTTATGCTTTAGGGCCTTTGCATTACCTGTTGCCTTCACCAGATATGCTCTTTTCCCTCCTTGTTACATGGCTGAAGTTAGTCAATTGACAGCTTTAATGTCACCTCCTCAGAGAGACCTGGTGTTATAGACTGAATGTTTGTGTCCCCCCATTCATATGCTAAAACCTATCCCCCAATGTGATGATGGTATTTGGAGGTGGGGCCTTTGGGAGGTGATTAGATTATGAGGACAGGGTCCTCATTAATGGGATTAATGCCCTTATAAAGGAGACCTCAGAGAGCTACCTTGTCCCCAACTGCCATGTGAGGTCACAGAGAGAAGACAACCATTTATGAACCAGAAGTCCTTACTAGCTACTGAATCTGCCAGAGTCTTGATCTTAAACTTCCCAGCCTCCTGAACTCTGAGAAATAAATATCTGTTGTTTAAAAGCCACCTAGTATTTTGTTATAGCAGGTTTAAGACATTCTCCCTCACCATTCATTGCAAAGTAGCTACCTAGTCCCTTGTTGTGACTCCACCCCCTTTTAATTCTCTACGCGGTAGATATTTGACATATTTCTTATGTATTTGTCGGTGTGTTTATTTTTTATCTTTCTTACTTATTATATAAATTCTGTGAAAAATTTTCTATATGGATTATCTTTGGAGCCCCAGTGCCTAAAATATTGCCTGGCACATATTGGCATTCAGTAAATATTAGGTGAATGACGATGAAGGGCATAAATAAGTGTTCTTGTAGTAGTTTTAAAGAGTGTCATGGAAGCCCAGAAGAGAGGGCATTTTCCAGCTTCATAACTTTGACACTTTATCAGGTAATTGCTTCCTGGAGCTGTCATGTGGGTTAGATTGACAGCTGTCATGAGGACTAGATTGATGAATGACTCCTGTGTGCTCTGTGATATGCTCTAACAAAACAATCTCCTGACAGAGACCGAAGACGCACCAGTCAGTCTTCCAGCCAGCAATCATCCATTGCTAGTTGCCACCAGAATTCTTTTTCAGTTTTGAAATGGTTACAATCCAGTTCGGTTCTCCTGCTGTGAGGCACAGAGCACCCTTCACAACCTCACTTAGTGTTCATGGTCCTGAACCTCTTTCACCCCCTGCCCTTTCCCCGCAGCTCAAAGAGAGGTTACAGATCGTTGACCGCGGTAGTGGTGGTGGTGGTGGGGGGTGTTCAGGAATTCCTGAGGCTTTTCAGTCCACGGAAACACCTCCACCACAGGAATGCCAGCTGAATTCCTAGTCTGGGATGCTCCTGGAGCTTCTGGAGATGAGTGCTTCTGGAGCCTGCCTATGGAACCACATCGTCTCCATCTTATCTTAGCCACATAAATAAATACCCACCTCGGGGTATTTACTCTTGCTCTAGTAGACCCGACTGAGAAGTGTAGTTGTTGTCTTTGGTTAGACCCTGTAGGGAGCTCTGAAAATAGACCTCTGCTGCTTAAAGGAGCTTTTTAGAACTGGAGACTCTAAGACCTCCTGCAGCAGAATCTGCATTTAAACTCAGCCAAGTCATAGGAGCATAAAAGTGGGGTAAGCACTGGTGTAAAATGCATCTTGGCATTGTCTTCAATAGGTGCAAAGGAACTGAGGTAATTAAACTTTTGTACCTTTATCTGCCTGTCACCACTTAGGGGCTGCACCCAGGGGGAGTGAATTTTTTCCAGAATCATCTGGGTCACCAAGTACAGCAGGCAGGTGGATTTGGGCAGCCTCCAATGAAGAGAAGCAGATGCTGGCTGCTGGGTGAGAAAGCATACAACTGGGAGAAATGGGAAGAGATCAGAAGGAGTGTGGGCAGCATAGATGCCACCTCTCATAGGAGCAGATTGGATCTAATTTTATCTCTCCTGATTTCATCCACTAATGCCCACAGTAACCTCCTCTGAAGGAAGTGAAGCCCTTGAAACAAAACGTCCTCTCACTTAGCAGTCGGGCTGCCAGCCTTAAAACAAGTGTGACCAGGTTGCAGGAACAGGCAGAGACAATCTTAGCAAAGCTAATTTCTTTCAAAAAATGTAAGTAGTCTGTGGCTAAAATTTTTTTTACCAGGCTGGTGATGGGTGAAATGTTCATAGATGCTTAATTGTGTTTTAGAAAATGGTGAATGTAAGTTTTGAGGAAGTAAATGTACCTGGCTTTCCTTCTTCTTTGTGGGAATCTCCCAAAATTAAAAATATAAGTTTCAATAATAATGTAGTTGATTTTTAAGAATGGATTTATTGAGGTACAATTTACATACAATAAAAACATCACTCTTTGAAGCATATATTTCTCTGAGTTTTAACAAATGTTTACTGTTGTACAATCACTACCACAAGCAAGACATAGAATAAGTCCATCAAAGCATAAAAGCTCCTTTCCACCCCTTTGTGCCATCCCTTCCCCCACCCCTAACTCTTGGCATCCAATGATCAGATTTCTGTCTCTACAGTTGGCTTTTCCGGGATATCATATGAATGGAATTATGTACTAGGTATCTTTTTGTGTTTGGTTTCTTTCATTTGGCATAATGCTTTTGAGATTTACCAAATTGTCTGTGTGAGTGGGTATTACTATAGGATAACTATTCCTTTTTATTGCTGAGTAGCATTCTTGGTATGAATATACCAAGATTTGTTTATCCATTCACCAGTTAATGGACAATTGGATGGTTTCCACTTTTCGGCTATTAAACATAATGCTGCAATGAACATTTGTGTGCAAGTTTCTTTGTGGACAGATGTTTTCATTTCTTTTGAGTGTATACCTTGGAATGAAATTGATGGGTCATATAGTAATTCTTTTTTTTTTTTTTTTTTTTTTTTTTAAGATTTTTTATTGGGGATGGAGAACAGGACTTTATTGGGGAACAGTGTGTACTTCCAGGCCTTTTTTCCAAGTCAAGTTGTTGTCCTTTCAGTCCTAGTTGTGGAGGGCGCAGCTCAGCTCCAGGTCCAGTTGCCGTTTTTAGTTGAGGGGGCGCTGCCCACCATCCCTTGCGGGACTCGAGGAATCGAACTGGCAACCTTGTGGTTGAGAGCCCACTGGCCCATGTGGGAATCGAACCAGCAGCCTTTGGAGTTAGGAGCACGGAGCTCTAACCGCCTGAGCCACTGGGCCGGCCCCGTAATTCTTTTTTTAAGAAATAAGATTTCTCTTTAATTCAAAAACTAATTAAGACTGTATTTTACTTTTAAAATATAAAAATAATCAAGAAAATGCCATCTGTCTTACAGTCCCTTTTGTTGTTAAACTGGCCAGTAGGTCTTACTTCAGTGAAAAACCATGAAACGACATTTTATTGAATGTACTTTGTTACAGAGGAAAAAATTATACTCCAACACAGGTGTGGAAAATTTGATCAAAAGTAAACTATTTGGTTTGAAGTCTTTACACAGATTTCTGGGGACACTAGGTCACTGATGCCTGAAGAGTATAGTGTCTCTGTTTCACTCCCAGTGACACAACAATCCTACCTGCTTCCCATTTGTTTTCATGGGTAATCTCTAGTAATTCTGTTTAACCTTTTGAGGAACTGCCAAACTGTTTTCCAAAGTAGCTGCATCATTTTACATTCCCACCAACACTGTATGAGCGTTCCAATTTCTCCATATCATCTCCAACACTAGTTATTGTCTGTCTTTTCTATTCTAGCTCTCCTAGTGGGTTTGAAGTAGTATTTCACTGTGATTTTAATTTGCTACTGACTCCTGAGGATGAACATCTTTTCGTGTCTTTTTGGCCATTTGTTTGTTTTCTTTGGAGAAATGTCTATTCACGTCTTATACCTTTTGAAAAACTGAGTTACTTGTCTTTTGATTGTTAAATTGTAAGACTTAAAAGAGCAGAAGTTTTAAGTATTAAAAAAAATTATTCACTTTTTATTTTATGGTTTGAACTTTTTGTGTCATTTACAAGGAATATTTGTCTAACCTAAGGTTGCAAGATTCTTCTCCTAGAAGTTGTATAGTTGTTGGATTTACACTCACGTCTGTGGTCCATTCAAGTTGAATTTTGTATATGATTCAAGGTACAGGTCGAGGTTTCAATCCATAGCTGGAAGACCATGATGTGGAGGGCTGACAGTACGTATCGATCTACGCCATCTTATCCAGGGAGCTTGAGCATCCATGGATTTTGGTATCTGTGTGTGGGGGGCGGGGTCCTGGAACCAATCTCCCATGAACACCAAGGGATAAGTCATTTTTTGGGGAGTCAAAATTTACATGTGGATTTTCGACTGTGTGGTTGGTAGGTGCTCCTAACTTCTGTGTTGTTCAAGAGCGAGGTGTAGTCTAGGTCCTTTGCTTTTCCATTTAAATTTTAGAATTAACTTGTTCATTTCTAGTTTTTTTTAAAGCCTGTGGGGGTTTTGTTTGGAATTGCATTGAATGTATAGGTCAATTTGGGGAGAATTTAACAATATTGAGTTTTCTGATCTACGAACATACTCATGAACAGATAATTTTTAGGAAGGCTCACTGTTTTGCCCAGTTCCTGTATGTTTCTCTCTTGTGGTTGACAAGTAGTCTAATCCAAAAGTAGCAATTCCTTGCCCCTTGCCAAGGTTTGGGAAAGGGTTTGTGACTTAGTTGTGGCCAACGAAGCTGGAGAGAAATTGGCTTTGGGAGTTCTAGGAAAGGTCTCTCTGTCCTAAGAAGACACAGGAAGAAAGGCCCATTTCTTTCCAGATGTTGTAATGTGTAGGTATGATACCAGAAATCATTACGATCATCTTGTGAGGGTAACTGGAATGAGGGTAAACAGCCATCATGTAAAGGATGACAAAGCAAAAAGACAGAAGGACCCTGGACCCTGACGACCACACTGAGCCAGGGAAGTGACCAACCTTGATGTGTACACAACTCTTCCTTGTTAGGTGAGAAAAAGGTTTTCATGGCCGCCCAAGTCTATTGAAGTTGGGTTTTCTGTTGTATGTAGTGGAAATCATTTTATATGATATACCCATTTTTATCAAACAGCTCAAATATGTCCCTGAAAAATCGCAAGCTATAGTTTTCATTTAATTAATTTCATTATTTTCATTAAATAAATTTCATTAATTAAGAATATTTTTAGTTTATTTTTCCCACTCTTTATTTAAAATTTTTATATTGTTTTTCAAATGTATAGATTCAATATGTGAGTCAGTCTCATCATAAAAGTACAAACAATACAAACCTTATTAATATAAAAGGTCAAAGTTTTCCTCCAGCTCCCTCCTTTCCCCTAAACTAACCCAAAACTCCTACTGGAAAATAACCATGATTATAAATTTGTTGTGCATCATTCTGAATCTTTTTCTATGAGTGAAAGGGATATATATATATATATATATATATATATATATATATACACATATATATACACACACACACATAAATTTATTTTATTTTTATTATTATTATTATTTTTAAGGAGGGCGCAGCTCACAGTGGCCCATGTGGGGATCGAACCGGCAAACTTGTTATCAGCATCACACTCTAACCAACTGAGCTAACTGGCCAACCTATACATATATTTTTAAAATAACTTATTTCAATGTTTATAGGTATAGGTGAACGAATATTTAAAATTTATGAGAACTTTTTGAAATATAAGAACTTTTCACATACTCACATATGTGTATTAAAATTCTTATAATTATTTTTCCTTTTATAGGAAAAACATTATATTGAGATAGACATTATATGTTATATCTCAGAATCCAGTAGTTTTGCAATAACTTTCCAGTAAACTTTAAAAAAAAATAAAAATGAACATCTAAAAAGAAATATACTGATGTCATTGGATATTGGTCCATAGTAGTTATAAAACATACATTCACTATTAATGACACAATTTTTTTTTAAAGATTTTATTGGGGAAGGGGAACAGGACTTTATTGGGGAACAGTGTGTACTTCCAGGACTTTTTTCCAAGTCAAGTTGTTCTTTCAATCTTAGTTGTGGAGGGTACCATTTAGCTTCAAGTTGTTGTCCTTTCAGTCTTAGTTGTGGAGGGTGCAGCTCAGCTCCAGGTCCAGTTGCCATTGCTAGTTGCAGGGGGTGCAGCCCACCATCCCTGTGGGAGTCGAACTGGCAACCTTGTGGTTGAGAGGACGCGCTCCAACCAACCAACTGAGCCATCTGGGAGTTCAACAGCAGCTCAGCTCAAGGTGCCGTGTTCAATCTTAGTTGCAGGGGGCGGAGGCCACCATCCCTTGGGGAACTTGAGGAATTGAACTGGCAACCTTGTGGTTGAGAGCCCACTGGCCCATGTGGGAATCGAACCGGCAGCCTTCAGAGTTAGGAGCATGGAGCTCTAACCGCCTGAGCCACCGGGCCGGCCCCCAATGATACAATTTTAATCTCAGCCAGTTCTGTTAGAATAAGTCTTTTCCACCTGTCATAATTTTTGCACCCTTTTCTCAGTTACACTTTTCTTCTATCCATAAAGTCTAGGGCTGTGATTTTAAGTGTAGAGGCTATTTTTTTTTAAGGAGGGTGCAGCTCATAGTGGCCATGCAGGGATCGAACCGGCAACCTTGGTGTTGTCAGCACTGCGCTCTAACCAATTGAGCTAACCAGCCACCCCATGAGTCACTGAATCAGAGCTACATGGATTAAAAAAAAAATCAATAGTCAACAAAAAGTTCATAATTTCCCCCCAAATTCCTACAATCCCATTACCTGAATTAATTAATGTTAACAGAAATTTTCTCCATCTTCTCTTATGCTGGTGTGTATGTGTGTGTGTGTGTGTGTGTGTGTGTGTGTATGTATGTATGTATGTTTGTAAAATAGGGTCATGTGTTACTGTTTAAGTTAGATACAGGTTTGACTCTGTAGTAAAGACCCAAAATAACAGTGACGCGCACAACAGAGAAGTATTACAGTATTTCTCAGTCACAAAACAGTCCAGTTATAAGCAGTGTAGGAGATAAGGACTTGCTACAATGTCAGGCACCCAGGCTCCTTCTAGTGGTGCTATTTCATCCCTAGGTATTGTACTCATCTATAACATCACCACAATTTCTTCACTCCAACCCATGGAAGGAATGAAACTCAAAGAACAAGGTGTTTCCCTTTCTAAAGAGCACAGCCCAGAAGTTGTACACATCACATCTGCTCTCATTCCATTTGCCATAATTTACTCACAAAGCACACCTCACTGCAGAGGAGGCTAGAGAAAAGCTGTTAGTGCTGGAGGGTTCCAGACAACTCCTGGGATGCCTCCCCAGGGTTCAGAATCTCAGGTATCCCAAGCATGGGTGTTGTTGCTGTTCATACCAGATTACATGAGCAGAGGCTGAACCTGGCTGACTGTGAGTTCTCTGGTTAGAGAATGACACAAAAAGGGCAGAAACAGGAAAGGGAAAGATTGATTGACTAAACTAAAATTAAAACGTCAGAACAGTAAAAACTACCCTATGCTAGTTAGAAGGCACATGGCATACTGTGAAAATGATTTGTAACATATATAATAGGCAAATGCTTAATAATCTTAATATGTTAACAGCTCTTGCGAATCTTTAAGAAATAAACAAGAGCTTCAATTTAAAATGGAAAAAGAATGTTAGTGGATATTCAGAAAAGGAGAAAAACAATAAGCAAATAAATATATGAGAAATAAACACTCTAAGCACTCTATATGGTTTTTTAAAATATAAATTAAACATCAGTGGGATACTATTTATCATATAGACAGAGACCTTATTTGTGTTGAAACGATATGTATTGAGAGTTCTGGACTAGGATGAGAGAGGGAGTTTTTTGGGCATTCTCATGCTCTGTCAGTTAGAATATAATTGAAACAACCTTTTGGGAGGGACATTTGGCAATATGAATCAAAAACCTTTTAAGAAGAACATAATCTGACTCAGAAATTCAACATTAGAAATATGTCCTAAGGAAATAAACATGTTCTCTAATATTTAGGAGACTCAACACAGAATTGTTTATATAATATGGAAAAACCCGGAAACAATGTAAATGCCTCACAATAGGGGATTGGATAAGTAATTTAATGTCTTCATATAATGGACTACTCTGAGGCAATTAGTAATTTTATAAAGTGTGTTTATCTTGAAAAGGAAAAATGGTTATGATGTATTTTTAAATAAGAAGTTATAAACAATATGTACATCTTTATAAAAATATCAACATGAGTCATTTAGGGTGCATTTAGGCTGCAGTTACAAGTAATAGAAAACTCAGTTTAAACTGACTTCAGCAAGCAAATTTATTGGTTCATATAACTAGGAACTCCAGAAGTAAGACAGATTTCCGTGTCAATTTAATTTAGCAGCTTAGAAAGTTCTTTAAAAACTGAATTTCTTTTTATATCTCCTTTTTGCCTCCTGAACCATCTGTTTTCACCTGAAAGTGGTTTGTCTTGTTGTGTGTGACAAGATGGCTCCCAACAGCACCCAAGTCCATTTTGTTTAAGCCCAGAGAAGGAATGTCTTTCCCTCATCCTTTATCAGGAATCCTAGGCTTCCCTCATATTGGACCATCCTGATCATGTGCTGTTCCTGGCAGCCAGGGGACATGCTTTGCATTGATTGGTTTAGGTCTGGGTTAGGTGCTAGTCCTTAAAATAAACACGGTGTCAAGAGCATGAAGTTATTGTAATTTAGTTCAGCGGACTCAGGACCTACATCAGAGTTGCGGAATGGGTTAATCCCAGTAAAATTGCACAGATGTTCCACAATGGTGTAGGGTGGAATGGATGTTGAGAGCTCATCCTAAGATTCACCTCACCACAGAAAAATGGCTGTAAGGATGTACCGCAAAGTGCCGACAAGTATTTATCTTCAAGTGGTGGAATAATGGGGAATTTTAAATTTTCTTTTTCATGCTTATCAGTATTTTACATTTCTGACAACAAACACATATTACTCGAATAACTTCAAAAAGAAATGAAGGCTATAAATATGAGGAAAGGTTGGTGTAGAACACTTATAATTAGTAGCTTGAGGAATTTAAAACAGATGTGTTGGCAAACAGGAACTATGAGTTTTCAGAACGATACCAACTGTGCCTTGTAGAAACTTCTAACTTCCTCTCACCTCTGTTATGAAATTGTGGTCATTTCTACAGGAGTAATCTGAGATCTTTGAAGTCTGGCTAGTCTGGCTTAAAACCATTGGTTGCAGTGGCCTGAATTTTCCTTTTATGTTAGGCTGGGGAAACTTTTTAGCTTTCTCTTGAGACATGTTCTCTTATCACCTTTAAACACCATGAAATGGGTCCCAACCCCAGAAAAGAAAGGTACAGAGAGCATGCATCTCTTGGCAGAGGGGCCCCTGTCTGCAGAAGCGGAGGCGCTGGCCCCAGGTTGCCCCACTTCCTTCATGGAGAGAAGGTGGGGAGTGTTCTTTCAGGAAGTGGCCACTGCAGACTCCCTGACTGTCTCTGACGTCCTGCAGCTCTCTACACTGTGAATCACAGAGTGGCATTGGCTGCGGGCGCCACTGAAGGGGCCCCAGTTCTGAAGGCTCAGGGTCCTGGGAGAATGCCAAGTGGGTCATGTCCATTGATTCACTTCTGTTAGATGCTGGGTGTTGTGAGTTCTTCCTGGGATCCACGAAGAAACTCCTTCTCTTCCATGTAACTTTCCCTGGAAAAGAGAACTCAATTTTCCACTGGCAAGAAAGACCTTCATTGGAAAAGTAAGGTAAGGATTTTTCATGGCAGCCTGGACATCCCATTTCTCACTTTTATTTCTGTTTGGAATTGATTCTCAGCGCTGCATTTTCAGAAACTTGATTTTATCGGATCCTGCCCTTCTGGAATTTTTCCACTGTGATAGTAAGTAATAAGCTGGCATTTTAGTTTCATGATGAAAACTATGCTTACCAAAAAGATTGAAATGCTCCAATATGAGTGGGCAGGGCACTCTGGTCTCAGTAGGAAAATACATGTGGGAGAAGAAATGAGGCCAGAAGGGGGATATTGGATGGTCTTAAGGAACTATTCTGTCTTTCTACTGGTAATGCCATCCACATCCCACCAGAATGTAAACTTCACTCAAGTAAGGACTTGTTTGCCTTGTTCAGTGTCGTAGCCACAGCACCTAGAACCGTCAGAGGTACTCAACACATATGGCATGAATGAATGAATGAATGAATGAAAAGCCGGCTAGCGGGATGCATGAATTGTTCTTTTTTTTTAGTCACTGTCCTCTGAGAAATTTTCCCTGACCCTGCCAGGAATATTAGACTCTGGGTTTCCATGGCACTTTGAATTAAAGCTCTTAAACTGATCCTATTAAGATTATTTGCTTACATACCTATCTTCCCTAAAAGACTGTGAGCTCCACACATGTTGGGATTCTGTCTTACGTTTCCTCTTAACTCACTAGAGACACTTCTCACAGTACTCTGACACACAGTGGGTACTCATTGAGTAAAATAACGATTCTGTGGCAGCCTCCTGAATATCCCTCGGTTTGTGGAATCTGCTTGTTAAGTGGATCAGGCCATTACATTAATCAGGGCCCCTTTCCTTCTTCAATGTTGGTGATGCACCATTAGTTTCTTACTCTTTGGTTTTCTTGGCTTCCAAGGGGCACGCATCCTTTTATTCCCAGCTGTCATTTCACTATATTCCTGTTGAGCCTACAAATACACTGAATGGTTTCCAGGGATTACATTTCCAGGATCAAATTAATCCCCTCCTGATGTTATACAATGAGGCATCGTACTTAATGTTGCCAGCACACCATCTCCAAGTCTTAGGGTAGGAGGCATTGTTTCCAGGAGGGCCGCCTGGAGATGGCACATACCTCTTGGGTTATGGGATTCTTACAACTCTGGTCACACGAACGGAAATCTCCAGTCCGGCCCCCACTCACTCTGACTCATCTCTTTTATCACCTATGGTCCTCTGTCTGGAGACTGCACTTCCCTCAATAGGTGTACTTGCCTTCTGACCAGGTCGTATTTCCTTAGGGTCCAGGATTTGCATGGCACCACTCCGACAACTTTCAAAGAACAACTGGCATCATGTAACCTCCAGTCCTGGATCATCCAGAACTAATATTCAATGTTTTGAGGCCAGGAATTTATGGAGTCAAGATTAAATGACAAACACACCCTTAAGTTTAGGGTAGGCTGGGAGTCTGAAACAAGGTAGATACTCAAGTTATCGGAAATTAGCCATAACCAGGGAAGGGTGATGTGAACCTCATTCTTTGGCTGCATTTGCTGCAGTGAAGAATTCCATATTCTGTTATTTTGTGTGGGCCTGACCCAATGGATGTGGATGGTTTGAGTGCCAGGCAGGTAGTGAAAAGGTTCTGCTGCAAGGTTCTTTGAGTGCTGGAGCAAGTCTCACTAGACAAGAGTGACACAACCATGCATTTGTTGGGTACACACCACTGGGATTTCTACTTCTCAGCCTTATCTAAGGCCCACCCTCACTTCCCAGCAGGCCTTGCATTCTGCACTTGTGTTGTTACCTGGGTTCATCCAGTTGTGTTGTATACTGAAAATCCCTGTGATGACTTCTGGGGTAGTTTCTCCATATGTCTGCATCCGGATGGTATTGAAAAGCTCTTTATCATTTGGATCAAGTGATATATATATATATATATATATATATATATATATATATGTAAGTCTATATATATATATGTAAGTCTATATATATATATGTAAGTCTATATATATATATGTAAGTCTATATATATATATATATGTAAGTCTACTGAATAAAAAGATAAGTATAATGGTCATGTTTAAAAATAATTACAAGGATAAGTATTGAAATAGCCATTTTCTTTACAAATGTGATTCAAAATTCTATGCCTCTCCTAGAAGGCGAATATAAATGCTAATGAAAATGATCAAGAACTTTCATAACTTAATATAAGTGGACTTTGCTATGGAAAAATGCAAGCCCATTCAAATGGGAATAGAGAAATTTGCTGTGGCAGATGGGCTTATATCTCTGCCAAAGAAACTTTATAAACAAATGCAGAGGTTCTGACAATTGAGAGAAATCAATTATACAATAATTAAGTAGAAGTTCAAGTTAATAATCAGTTATGTGCGCAGTAAAAGTTCTCGGAGCAGGCAAAAGATTAAAGCATTCCCTGAATGTTCACTTTCAATGATAAGATTTATTTAAAATCATACAGTTTTCAGGTCTAGAAAGCTGACTTTGCATCACATGTCTAATATGTTTGTACGAAGATACCTCATAAAGACAGAGCATTTAACCAAGCAATGTATATTGTATGTAGGTTTCAAAACTAAGGGAGTTCTTTTTCATTGGCGAAGCAAATCACAGCACATGAACAAGGCTGGTAAGAATAGCTATAATTAAATTGTATCTTAATTTGGGGAAATAGAATTAAACCTGATAGAAAGTTGACAATAATCCCCAGTGCTAAGTCAGAGGGAGACAACCAAAGCGCTTCTTGGAATCTGCTGGTTTGTACTTTGCCAAATTGTACTGACGATGAAGCATCTGGTTCATGGTGAAGGCCAGCCGTGGTCTGCTGAGACAGAAAGGGTGTGTCTTATTTCCTAGGATGGGGGCGACTCTCTTAACTGTGCCATGGAAGAAAACCATTGACTCTGGAGTAGAGGATTGCCTACTAGCAAAACACAAAACTCACCATTTGGCTGCGGTGTATCAGTTTGGAAGCTTTAATAAAAGCTTTAATAAAGCTTTGTAAGCTTTAATAAAAAGTGTTAAAGTCGTACACAGGTAAATTAACTTTTAACTAGCTTACTAAACTAGTTTAACTAGTTTACGTAATGCAGCACTAGAGTAGCTTCAGCATATTTCCAAAGTAAATGCTACAAGATGAACTCTTCTGTTAGAGAAAAACCAATAGATCAAAGACAACAACCTCTCAGATTCTGGGAAACAGTATTGGCAATGAATCATTTTCTCAGCAGTATATGTTATAGATGGCAGTTTGCTCTTTTCGGTTTTTAGATATCATCTTGACCTTTGGCGTCTGAAGAGATGGGGAAGAAAGGAGAAAGGCCATCCGTTTACTACCTGCGAGGTAACTGTCAGAAGATTCAGGAATGTGTAAGCGCCATGACGTCAGAGACTTGGCCTGCGTTGGTGACTGTGTATTTCTAGCTCTTAGATCCATGCTGTGGGAACAGGTAGCTGGAATTCACCAGCTGATTGAATAAATGTCCATCTCTGCCATTTTCGTTTCTTGGTTAGTCCCATGCCAATGCTGAGAGCTCCATCCAAGTAGAATTGAATGACTGTTTTATTTTAATCAGTATACCATAATTTCATATAAATTCAGTATTTAAGTTTCTAAGATTTAGGAAAAACGTTATGTCACATATGACACCATTATAGTTAGTATGGAACAGTCTTTTTCTGAAATCCGGGGATGACGCCTATTCCTTATTTCTATTTGCAGATAGGACAGTGAAATGTGTCATTAAATGGTGTCCTCTTTGTTCACACAGATGTCACTGTTACTGTAATAAGGTGGATCATGCACACTTATCATTATCTAACTTATAAAATGAAAAAGAGCTTCATGACTATTCTTATGAGCTACCTTCTTTCCAGTACTTCCTTCTTGAATATTTATTTTTACTCCAGGTTTGTGATTTGTTTCATCCTGACTTTGTTCATGTACCTGGTGTTTCAAAATCTCAAGGTGCTTAGTAAACATGAGCATGTACATTGTTTTTCTGAGATGTGTTTTAAAGCATTAAGTAGTTTAGAAAAGTACAAGTTTCCATTAAAGTAAAATAGTGGATCTCTAGATTAATAAATCCTTTGAGTACTTACATATATAATATCTGGAGATCAAAATGTTGTTCCAAAAAAAAATGGAAGACAAAGATGGAGAATTTCCCTTTTTATAAAAAAGGCAGGTTAACACTCAAAAAGTTAACTGCACTCATTAGAAAAATGTGTTATTTTTTTGTCTTCAGAAGTCACAGCATATACCTACATGGGCTTTGTAATTTCACCCAGTTCTCTGCATCACGTCACCTCTGAGAGCTGTTTCCAGATGATTAAGAGCTAACACTTACTAAGTGCTTATTCGTGATGTTGAGTGCCTGGCTCTCAGTAAACATGGGTTGCCTCCCTTCCTTCTTGCCTCCTTTGGGGAGAAAAACAGAGGAGATCTCTGAAGCCTCACAGTCTAGAGTGATTTTTAAAACACCAATGAAGTAAGGCCACAATTAGAGCAAAGGGGAAGAGACGGTTCAGGAGAAGGGGACATGTTTATTGTGGGAGAGGAGGAGGGCTGGTCATTCGGAGAGGGTTTTAAGAGCCCTTCTGGAAGTATCCACTTCTCCTCATTGGCTTTTTGCCAGCAGCCACTGAGCCCTTGAAATCATTTCTGAAGTTTGCTCTCAGCTGATGAGTTCTTTCCATCAGATACTGGCCCTGACCGAGGCAGACACCGTGGCACTGACTGAGCACCTAGAGATCAGACATGGGTCGTTCTTCAGAAATTCCCAGGGGTAGGTACTGGGGGGAGTCTAGCTGGATGCATGGGAAGCCACTGTCAGCTACCTGGAAGTACAGTGGAAGTAAAGCTGCTTTTCCAGGCTGTATTAGTCTGCTAGGGCTGCCATAACAAAACACCACAGACTGGGGCGATGAAACAACAGAAATTTAGTTTCTCACAGTTTTGGAGGCTGCAAGTCCAAGATCAACGTGCTGGCAGGCTTGGTTTCCTCTGAGGCCTCTCTCCTTGGCTTGTGGATGATCCTCTTGCTACCTCTTCACGGGCTTTTCTCTGTGCACGCACATGTCATGGGTCTCTCTCTGTGTGTCTCTCTATCTCCTCTTACAAGGACACAAGGGCGCCAGTCGGATTGGATTAGTCCCCTCCCCTGATGGCTTCATTTTACTTTAATCACCTCTTTCAAGGTCCTGTCTCCAAATACAGTCACACACTGAGGTTCTGGGAGTTAGGGCTTCAACATAGGAATTTGGGGCAGGATAGAATTCAGACCATAGCACCTGCCCAGTTTTTTTTATTAATTTTTTAAAGAATTCAATTCACATACTTCAATATGGTACTGTTAGGAAAAAAACTCGACAAACAATAATAACAAAACATCATCTTAGAAATCAGAAGAACTCAGTTTGAAGCCAGACTTCACCATTACCCAGCAACACCCTGAGACGAAGTGTGGGGAGCCCTTCTCAGCCTTTGAATATCAACCCTCATAGACAGGGGCACCTGGCCCAGTGGTTTAAAGAGTGGTCCCCAGGGCTGGGCTGCCTGGTCCAAATTCCAGTAGGACTGTTGTTAGTCACTTAACCCTGGTTGAGTTACTTCCTTCCTCTGTCCCTCGGTTTTCTTTTCTGAAAAATGGGAATAATGCTAGTGCCTACTTTAGAGGCTTGTCGTGTGGATTAAAGAAATCAGCCCTCAGCCCTCACTAGACCCATCTCAGGGAACAATAAACACATGTTACCTACTATTATCTTTTGTCTGTGTCATATCTCTTTTGTATGCTCCTGTTCAGGCCTGCCGCCCACATTAGCACACACCAAAGCTCTCTCTCGATTTTCATCTGAAGTAGGGTGTCTGTTCAGGAATGGTTGCTTTGTGGACCCTCACAGGTGAGAGAAGTAGGAAATCCCCTCAGCTCTGTGACCAGATGTTGCAATGAAACCAAAGTAGCAGTCGCTCCTTCAGGAATAGGATCTGCCTCAACTCAGCCCAAACTCCTGACATGCCCTTGCTGCTGACCAGGAGGGGAACAGGATGAGGAGGAAGCATGGGCTCCCACAAATTCATCAGCTCCCTGGAGGAGTGGTTCCACATGAAAGTCCTGTTGGGGAACCACTGACACCATCTTTTCATATGGACACGGAGATAAACAAAGACCAACCAAAGGAGAAAAGCGAAGGCTATTAACTCAGAGCTCGCTATAGCAAGGGAACCAGCTACCATTACTTGCATTTTAGTAGAGACTCAAAGGCACACAGAGGTGTGGGAAAGCTCTTTGGTGGGAAAAGTTCAGGATCCAGGTTTGCCCTGACTGGCAGCTTTGGGCCTAGCGAAGCCCTAGGTGGCCAACTAGACGTGGGGTGTACTATGTAACTGGTTAGGGGTCCATATTTGGCTTTCTCTGGTTGGCCCTAAGTGGGCAGCAGGGACGAAAATTAGGGACGAGTTTCGAGTGCTTCCTGATCTTGTAAATACCCAGTCCAGCTCTTCCCACACATCTGCTTCCTACAGGGTTTTTGCAGGGAGTGGTGGTGGCTGATTCATTCTGTTTTTATCAGGGCAGTTGTGGATATAATGTAATTCTTTGCTGAAGTCTCTTAGCTCCAGGGTTTTATTTCAAAGCTGAAGCCAAAATAGCATTTTTGGGCTAGAAGGGAACAGATATTCCCCATTTTAGAATTTCAGAAGAAGAAAAGACTCTAAGAACTGTTCTTAAGTGGAAGTAGAATGAATAGATGGGGGTTTGTTATATGGGTTGGTTGCCATGAGCTCTTGATATGCAAATATACCTTTGAGAAGGGATTTGAATTTGGAGATTGGGAGATTTCTTTCTGGCTGCATGATCCTGAATAAATTACTGATCTTTCTGAGGTCTCATAAACAGATGAAAAGGCAATAGTCCTAGCCCTCATTGATTTGGCAGATTCGCAGCCCTCCTGGAGATTCCATGTGTATAAAACGTATTCTAAGCCGCCTGCTGTGGGAGCAATGTTCATTGTACAAATGTCTCCTTTGCTGGCTACCTGCTGGGCAGCGCTCCTATCAAATGCCATCTCATGTTGGCTCTTAACCTGTGGCATGTGCTGCTCCTAATTTAAATCATGCAAGTCTCCTTATTGCCTACAAAATAAATTTTAACCCTGGGTGCAGCATCAGGGCCCTCCAAATTTGGTCCTGGCCTCAGTCTGTCCGTCCTTTAAACAAACCCTCGCTCCACCGAAACCCAGTGTTCAGTGTTTATTGTCCCATGAACACAGGGAAGTTCCCACCCTAGCTCCCGCCGTTGTTTTCTGTTGCCTGGAATCTGTACCTCTCCTCTCTCCTCCCTGCCTCACCTTTGACCCTGCTTTGCTCTAGTTTTCATTCTTGAAAGGTCAGATTTGAGTCTCGCCTCCTCCCAGGAGCTTTGTCTCACTGACTCAGCCATCCCCCTCTTGCTACACAAGCCTCCTGCAGCACACCCAGCGTTCCATTTGGTACATGAGTAAAACTAGACGTGATGGTTTTGGTTAGTATTGTCTATTACATTGTACCCTGCATCTCCCACTGCACAAGAAGCTTGTGTATGTCAGCGACTGTGTTTTACCAGCTTTTAGCAGCACAGTTTAGGATGATGCAGCGTATGTTTCAATGTTCAATGAAGATTGGTTGAGTCTGAGGAAACAGTGTGTTACACATGTTAGAAAACTAAAGAAAAGTAGTCCTTGCCTGGTCCCAATAAACAGTCCCTTGAAAACACTGCAGATCTGGAGGGAGGGGTCTGGGGTCTCACCTCTGTCACAGCTGCAGCTGTAGGAACTGAGGGGGATAAAGGACAGTTTTAAACAGTTCATTCCAAAGGAAGCACAATGACAGTCTGTCATGTTCAGTGTAGGGTTTCAAGTCTTAGAACACAGATGGGGTGAGCCCAACTCATTGCTATGGGGGAGGTGCTGTCAAATGAACTAGACAAGTGTGTGGGGGGCAGGGACAGGTGGACCCCACTCCTGTGCTGAGAGGTCGTGCTGAGCAGAAAGGGGGAATCCAGCTGGAATGTTACCTGATGACTGGGATTCTGGGAAGAATGTTGGGTGGGGAGCAAGACTGAGTAATGGGGAATATAGCCCATCAGTTTGGCCAAATCTGGCAACTCTGAGCCCAGGAGTGGGTGCTGTCGGGAGGCCCAAGCAGACAGGGAGGCTATCACCATTGTGGAGTCAGCCAGCAGTGGCCACCCTACGTCTGGGGCTTCAGGTCCTGAGAGGGAGCCTGGCAGGATAAGGCAGGCCCTGTCCTAGAGAACTGGGGGTTCTAGTCATGGCTCCAGCATGGGGGGAAAGATGAAGATCTTGTTGTCAAGAATAAGATAAAAGCCCGGATACTTCAGGCCCAACTTACGAGTCGCCTCTGGGCATGTGGGTGAAGATGACTCTATAGATACAGAGAGAAAAGACGTGGAGCTTGGATATGCTGCATGGCTGTGATGGAAGGCACCAAGGACCAGACAAGTGACATGATTGCAATATCCAGTCACATCCCTTATTAGCAGTGGATCGAGGCGCAGAGCCCAGTCCATGTGATTCCCGGCTGGGACCCCCACAGAAGAGGCCTTGCAAGGTCCCTGCCCTAGAGCTTAACAATTGGTCAACCCCCTCCCTGTGGTTGGACATTCCCAGCTTGGAATGTCCCCCGTCCCAGGTCCTGAGCTTAGGATGTCCCCTGTCCCAGTTCCCTGCTTTAGATAATTACCCTGAAACTGAGGCTTGCTTGCTAGTTACAACGGCCCCCATGCTTGCCGATCATAATCTTTATGGCCCAGCATTCTTTCCAGGTTACTGTCATCAGTAACCTGGGTTGATGACCACATTGGAGAGCCACATCGCCAGAGGGCTCCATGCAGGAGGCTCCATGCAGACCCCCGGAACCACCACGTGGCCTCTGGAGGAATGCCCAAGTTTTCCCTTAAATATTCCAGGCTAGTCTAAAAATGTTAAGACAGTTTTTCGAGGTGGTAACCCGCTGCCTTCTCAGACCACCGGTGCTTTGATAATAAACACTTATTCTATGACCCGACTCACGCGTCGGCCTATTGGCTGAGCGGCGCAGGCAGCATGAGCCCCAGACAAGTTTGGCGTCTGGTTTCACCCTCAGTCCTGGGGTAGAACGTTGGTTCCACTTTGCCAAGGTTTTCATACAGTCTTCACTGGGGCCTTCAGTTTCTGTGGTGGTGCCCTGTGGACAGTTACAGGGTGTGCTATGGGAGTGAGCGACTAAGGGGAAGGCATTCAAAGTGAACAGATGTGCATTTTTTGTTTATTATTGAGGGTTTCTTGTGTAAGATTTTGATTGAAAAATGTGAAGCTAAAAGAAGCTTGATGATGAGTTTGACAATGAAACTGACTATTGCAATTTCTGTTCCTCTGTGGAGAGCTGGAGGGTAGAGAAAATAAATGCCTGGAATTCAATAGCACGACAATGGCAAAAAAAAAAAAAGAAAAAGAAAAGAAATCCATCAGAACTGGTAAAATTCTCCACAAAGGGTCACAACACAATACATAGAAAAAAAATTATGCCTCCAGTGAAGGATTTTGTAAGGAGCTATGACATTTTAGATATTCTCAGGAAGTTGCAATAACTGTGTCTCTACAGTGATATGACCTTTAGGAGATCAATAACATTTATTGTACCTCTTCAGGGTCCATTTTATATACTTTGGACTCTAGGGGCCAGAATAAAGGAAAAGTAACCCATTTAAGCTAGCTCAAATACGAGAAAGGTGTGTTATATTTTTAGAGCCCAAGGACAGAAAGTGCAGAACATCTCTGTGGAACTGGATATTCGGGAGCCAAGGTTGTTCCCTTTGCCTTGCAAGGGCTTTTGTGGTCTCTCAGGGGCTGCCTGGTATCGCTTGTCTCTGCTTCTTTCCTACTTCTCTCTGTCTCTTCCTTGTACTTATCTACCCCCTGGCAGGTCACACAACATCACACTTGGACTACATTCTCTTTGTGAAAATCCTTGGGTTGAATTTTTAAGAGACAGACTGATTAACTCAGCACAGTCTACGGAATGATTCTCCATGAGTCAGATCTCTACCCCAGGTCCAATCCACTCTGATGGAGGAGGAGGTGATCCTAAAGGTCATGAGGAAGTCAGGCAGCAAAGCTATGGTGGACTCATGACCTTGGGTGGGATATAGGTAGGGAAACAACAGTTGGTATCTCTACAGCAAACTTTCACAGAGACAACAAAGATACTGTGATGTGGGCGTTCCCCAGGCTGCCACACAGTGTACCATTTATTGCCATGTATGCTTGAGAAGACCTAAGAGACTGCTGCACATGTCATACCATTTCAGGGGTCCTAGTTCGTCTGCAATCCTGAGATACCAGCACCTTCCTGGACATGCAGTCTTCCAGCTTCTTAACAACAGAGACAATATTCCTACAAATGGGTCCAGTTGGTCAATCAAATGACATTGGCCCAAGAAGACCTCAGAGAATACATTCATGTGGCCTTGCATTTGACATAAATTTCCTTGTAGTGGTTGAGAGAGTGGGCTCTGGTGTTGTACTCCCAAATGCAAATCCTGGCCCTTTTGTGCAATAACCACACAGCATTGAGCAGGTTACTTAGCCTCTCCATGTCTCCATTTCCTCATTTATGAAAAAGTGTAATAAAACCACTTGGTGGAAAAGAAAACATTCTCCCGGGCTAGTGAGGAATACGCTCTGAGACCAGTTTTCGATCCCTAGAAAGTACTCGGTAAACGTCACGCATGATGGTCATCATTATTGCTAATCTCCCTTTCATGTCTTATGGACCCAAATGAAGTCAAGTCTCCACATCAGCGACTCTTCCGCCTGCCTCACAGCTTGCCGGAACTTCTTCCCCAGACCTTTGCACGCACTGGGTGTTCACAATATTCGGTGAATAATCAGCTGACTTTTGCAATGTTGTGCTGTGAAATGAAAAAATTCTCATAATCAAAGATGGAAGAGGATGCATAAAAGGTAAAACCTTGACCTGATTTTGAGCAATTTGCTGAGTATTGAGTGTACGTCTTTCAAGCCCTCCTTTTAGATGGTTTGAGTATGTGCCGCTCCCCTGACATAAAGAGAAGACCCTAGATGATTTCTCCAGTTTCTATGATCCTTGTCAATACTATCTAAAATTGTCATCCTCTATACTGAACAACATACAATCTGTTCCTTGAGACTGTACGCAAGATCATGTGGGAAAGCACATGAGAAGCTTTAAGACAGAGTCACAATTGTTCTTTTGTCCTGTAGGAACCAAGTTGCCCTGAAGATAATGAACTTGTCTTCTGAGCACTGCAGCATCTCGGATTGGCTGATGCTTGAAGCAATAGTGAAGTCCTGTGTATACGTGGTCCCTTTCTCCTTTGCCACATTCATCACCATCATCATCGCAATAGTGTTGCAGAATTTGACACTGCGGAAAGGTCCTAGATATCCTCCTTTGTCACCATCTCCTGTGCATCTCCTCCTATTGTGTCCTGGGAGTGGTTTGTCACCATGCTGGGTGTTGTTTGGGGCCCAGCTAAGTGTTGGAGAAGGGATCCTCTTCACTCTGCCTGTCAACACTCACCTGGCTATTTGCTGGCTGTTGAAATCTGTCCTTTGTAGATTCAGTTAAGTATAGGATTCTGGCTGGGACTTGGAAAATCATTATACTCAAGAATGTTTGCCTATTCATCATAGAGGGCAACCACTCTGCTCTGGTTGCTGTTTTAAAATCTGAACCCTTTTGCCTGGTGATCTTGAAATCTAGCCAGAGCCATTGGCATGGTTTTCTTTCTCTTTCTTCTGTCTATCATTATAATAAGTTACTCACTAATATACCAAGAAGACATATTGGTTAACCATATCAAAGCAAGGAAAACACTCCCTATTCATTTATTGAGCTTACATGTAATGCAAACTCTGATATTCATAGGCTTAGAAAAGATGAGTGGACTGTTTTTCTTTGCTTTAAATCTGGTGCTTTTTGGAATGTTCCCATTGGCCCAGGGTTTTAACCCTCTGATCTATGGGGTCTGGCATAGAGAACTGCAGAGCAGATTATACCATCGGGTGTGTTGTCAACTGTGCTGTGGTCATACGATGAACAGCAAAGGGCCAGTTTAAACAAAACTCAGCCATTTTGAATCAATGACTCTAGTCCTAATGCGCCATTGGCTAGGGTTGAGGACTTGCCTTTTAGTCAACGTAAAATTGGTGCCTTGGTTTGATTTTGAAAACAATATGAGTAAGTCAAAATTATTCATCTGGCTTACCAACATACACTGCTGCGTACATTGATTTGTCCTCATTGAAATAATTTTATGTCTTTAATTCTAAACCCAGATCAGCATTTTTAGCAGGATGCCTTACTATGTTTCAATAGTTGGGCAGCTTTTGAAAATGCACTTGTTTTTAGACACTGAGAAAGAGTCTATGGTTGATATGGAGTTAAGAAGTTTGGCTGTTCCCCTTATATTAATTAGAGGTAGGTTTGGCTACATATAATAACAAAAGAACAACCAAATAATAGTGACTTTAAAAAGTTAGAGATCGATTTTTTTTTTCTTATGTGAAAGAAATCTGGAGGTGACAGCTCTGCAGCCAACAGGCTCATTCTCTTTTACTTTGCCATGATTTGTGTGCTACCTCATGACCCAAAATTGCTGTGGTTGCTCCTATCATTACATTCACACTCCAGCCACTAGGAAAGAGCAAGGGGTAAAGAAGGGTCTGTACCCTCCTTCTAAGGACACTTTCTAGAAGTTACACAAAACACTTTTTCTTACATGTAATTGGCCAAAACTTAGTCATATGCTATGTCTGGCTGTAAGAAAGAATGGGAATAAATTTTAGCTTAGTAATAGGGTCCCCAGCTAAAAATTAGTGTTCTGAATACTAAGAAAGGAAGGAAGAATGGATACCAGGAGGCAAAACTATCTCGGGGGCCATTTTCCTCTCAATCAAATAAAGTATGAAGAAAACAAGGGATGGGTTATGATCACCACAAAAACAGTGTTAACTTTAGGATCCCAGAAAACTCTGTGTTACGTCAACAACACTCAAGGAGAATGGCATTAATAAGGAGAACAGTGAACTGGTTTAAACAGCTCATTATTTAAATCTAAGCAAGTCTGAGGCAGCAGTATGAAATAAATTCTTTCACAGGAGTTTATATATGAAATTCTTTACACGGAACAGCCATTTCTGAATCAGTCAGGGTTCAGTTCTAGAAACAGGAATTGCCACTCGAGGTATTTTAAACAGAAAGGAGTTAATACAGGAATTAGATCCACTCCTCCAGCCCCTGGAAGGGCCCCTGGAAGGGCTGGAGGAGTGGAAATCAGGGGCTACCACTGATTGATGTCAAGAGCAAACCACTGCAGCTGCGATCTGGAGGTCAAGCAGCTGCTTCCACAACTGCCCCCGCTGCCTTATGCCACTCATACCTCTATGACTTTGTTTGCCAAAGGAAACAACAGGAAGATGTTCCATTTTATAATTCTTACACTATTGCCTCTAATTGGTAGAACCGAACTGGCATCCAGACCCTAACAGCAAAGGAGTCTGGGACATATAGTTTCTTTGATTGTTTTAAAAATACCAAATGTTAATAAGTGTTATCTCTTGGTAGTGATTATAGATGATTGTTTAATTTCTTCCTTTTATTTAATTATTTGTATATAGCGTCTTTATAATAAACATATGTTAAGGGATAACAATTGTTAATAAAGATAAAAGTTGTTTTTAAGAAATGTTGTAGTTTGCAAATTATCTTCTACATTGTCATTTATTTTGCCAATCTTTCTTTTGGAATATAGGTATCCCAAAAGATAGGTGATGTTTACAGATATAATTTTTACATGTTATTTTGATTGCTGGGATGCCTTTTAATGACTCAGACTTTATTTTCTAGTTAGTAGAACTTTCTATACATGATTTTAAAAATTATTATTAGTTTCAGGTGTACAAAACAATGTAATAGTTAGACATTTATACCCTTCACAAAGTGATAACCCCTCTCCCCCAATCTATTACCCCTCTGACATCACACCGGGAAATGTAGTTTTTAGTTTCAGACTTGGCAGTATAGGATGTAACCCCAAAAGGAGTGTGAAATGAGGATGGAATGAGCCAATTCACCATCACAATATTTTTTGTTGGTGACAACAACAGTGATAAGAATGACAACAACAAAGAAAAGAGATGCCATGTATTGGGCAACAATTGTGCTCTCGATACTATGCAAGCCATTTTATACACTGTCAAATCCTCATAACAATTTTATAATGCAGGTGTTATTATTCCTGATTCACAAGTGAGAAAAGCTGAGGTTTAGAAAGGCCCTGCAAGAGCTTAGGAAGTCAGGGCCTTCCCGTTAAGATTTGCTGTATGCATGACTTGGCCGAGGGTGATCATTTCATCATTCCTGAGAGCTGGACCAATTGCTTGGGAATATTGGGCCTTGATTCTCCACTTTGCTTTGGGCGCAGAGACCTGACTTATCTTTGACTACAGTCTCCCATCTCCTTGTTTTCAGATTCTAGTGGCTTCCGTGTTAAGTCTAGATTCTATTTTGGCTACAAGGCCCTCTTGTGTCCTTTAGGTGTTCAGTATAAGGCTTCCCTCTTTCTCCAACCCCAACACTGAGAATTGAAAGCACCACCTTCTTTTTTCCAATGTGCAAGTCTCTCTCCAGGGCGGGCACCAGGGCTTATTACCTTTGTCTCCTGGCACCCGACACAGGGCCTGGTAGATGGCAGGCACTCCACAAAAGATGAAATAGACTCACTACTCAGTAAGACATAACTTTTGACAACTCCCTCCCCACAAAACTCACGCTATCTCTTTTTTGTTGTTGAAATTTTACGCAATCTGAGATCAGAGAGTGGAAGAAAACCCCCCAAAATTAACAAGCTTAACTCAATTTTAAGTCCTAGAACTAATAACATACACAATTCAATTTGTGCTTAAAACTCTTAAAGCTCTATTTTCTGATATCAAAAGGTAACTTCTACTTGTAACTTTGAGTGTTAGAACGGTAGTTTTTTATTTTTAAATGCAAATTATTAATTTTAAAACTAAATTTTTTGGACTGAGACTATATAGTATAATATTCAAAAGGTTCAAAATAATATTTAGTGAAAAGTCTTTCTCCTCTCCTTTTTTCCAGGGCCCCACTTCTCTTTTAACAGTCAATAGCTGTTATTGGCTTCTTGAGTTTTCCCCAAGAGAGGACCTACAAAGGACAAACTATGGAGAATTTCTCATTTGTAAGATAATTTTGGTTTTACTATCCTGAACTTGAATTGGACAGTTAAGTTGGTATTTGGAATGCTAGCTTATGTCAAGAATGACATCTGCAATAATCTCTCTCATGATGTGAAAATGCTTTGAATCCCTGGAAGATCTTGAACTTGGGCAAGGGAAGGGGAGGGAGGAAGAGGTGTCTAAAGTTACTTAGAATTAGTCGAGTTCTTGTAAAACGTTCTTTTCTCCTATAGAAATGGTGCAGTGATATTGAATTTAAAGTCAGAAATGGCAGGGCTTTGGGGGAAATGTTCAGAGAAGACATACTTTGCAAATAACACTAAGAAAATAAATTACTTAAGGAAAAATGTGAATTATCTCAAAATTCCCAAGTTCTTTTGAAGATTTTATTCACTGTAGTTGCAACCATATTATCCCTGCATGAAACTATTTCTGACTTAACGTGTAGATATGCCATATAAGCACGTGTTGACTAACTAAGAATGAACTTGGGCAAAATCCCTAAAAGCAAGAATAGAAAAGTGATTCATAATACCCATCATAAGCAAATGCTGAATGAATACAGGCTATTGTTTAAAAGAAATTCAAGAATGTAAAATCGGTCACATTAACGAATTTTAAGCTGTTTTTTTTCTTTTTTTTTTTTTTCCCCCTGAGGAGGCCAAAGGCTGTGGCTAGAATTGCCCGCCTGATGGCCAAGCAAAGATACATATGCAACAAGAGAAAACTGTACATGTACTCTGGGTGGACGTGGGGAAAGGAGGCCAGAGTGTTCTTGTGAGCCAAGAGGACCTGAGGGAAGGATCTGGCCTCGGGATTGTTGGAAAAGACCTGTCCAGAAAGGTTTTATGCCAAAGGGGTGGGACTCTCAGCAGAAGGAGGCTGGAGGTTACCATTGGCTGCAGAGGCGGAAGATGGGATAAGCAGCAGCTGGCCAGAGACAAGGATTGCCCAAGGGCCCAGAGGGGATAACTGACTGAGGATCTCACAACATGCTACAGAAGAGAAAGAATCAGCATTGGGAAACTGCTCCACTAAGAAGAGGCAAACATCATGTCGCATCTGCCTTTAGGAAGGGCAGGCCTCCAAGCCTTCATCTCTCCTAATCCTGGAGGAGTCACTGGCAACCTGGGGGTAGGAGGAGTTTATTTGAAACTTTTAATTCCATCTGCAATCTTAACTCCTCCTTGTAATGTGGCATAACATAACCACAGCTTCCAGGGATTAGGGCATCTTTGTGGAGAAGGGGAGTTACTCTGTTTATCACGTTTGCTAAAATGAGATTGTTCTTTAGAGCTGAAAATAAGCAAAGGACTTTTATTTAAAAGAAGACAAAATTCAAATCAAAACCACAGAGATAACACCTGATACCCCTATGAATGGATATATATATATATAACATATATATATGTTATATATATATAGAAAATATTTATATAATGTATCTATATATCTATATCTATATCTCAGAAAATAACAAGTGTTGCCAAAATGTGAAGAAATTGAAATCCTTGTGCATTCTTGGTGAGATTGTAAGATGGTGCAATCGCTGTAAAAAATAATATAGTTTCCTCAGAAAAATTAGAAATAGAGCTACCATATGATCCAGTAATCCCATTTCTCAGTATATATCCAAAAGAATTGCAAGCAGAGTCTAGAAGAGATAGTTGTATACACATATTCATAGCAGCACTAGTTACAATAGTCAAGAGGTGAAAGCACCCCAGATTTCTATCAATGGATGAGGAGATAAACAAAATGCAGTATATACATACAATGGACTATTATTCAGCCTTGAAAGGAAAGAAATCCAGTCACATGCTACAATATGAATGAACCTTGAGGACATTATGCTTAGTGAAATAAGCCAGTCTCAAAAAGACAAATGCTGTCTGATTCCCCTTCCATGAGGTATCTAAAATCGTCATATTCAGAAACACAAAATAGCATGGTGGTCACCATTCTGAGAGGAGGGAAAACTGGGAGTTGTTTAATGGGCATACAGTTTCAGAAGAACTTTTTTTGCGGATGAAAAAATTCTGGAGATCTGTTTCACGTCAATGTGATTACACTTAACTCTACTGAACTATACACTTAAAAATGGGTAAGATGGCAATTTTTATGTTATGTGTTTTTTATCACAATTTGAGAAAGGAGTGATAGGCAAAAGTATGAGATTCAAGATATCACCCAAGGTTTCATCTAAGGTTGAAGTAAAAGTTGAATCCACAAGTGGGGTTTGAATGTGCCCCGGGGAAAAGTATCAGGCAAGTTGTTTCTTGCTCATATCCTATCACATCCTGCTATTTCAGTGTTATGGTTACCAGTTAACTATAAGCAAGGCCCATATTCATTATTAAACATTTGTTATAGGCTAATTTTAAAGGAAATTTCATTTCTAGCTGTGAAATACAGGTGTACACATTACCTAAGGCTAAGAATGCTACACGTACTGTGTGTGTGTGTTTGTGTATGTGTATAGAAGAATTTATATTCCTCTGTATAAACATAAACAGTTATAGGACCATTTTGGCCAGCTGAATCTGATTATTTCGATGAGTTAAGATCAGGTTGACCCTAGTTGGAATCATTATACCCATAGTTTATGTTGCATTAATTTTTTTTTAATCAGAAAAATCACTTAATTATTTGTGCCACAGACCAAATGTTTGTGTCTCCACCAAATTTGTGTCTTGAAAGCTAACTCTCTAATGGAATATTGTTTGGAAGTGATTAGGTCACCAGTTCGGAGCCTTCATGAATGGGATTAATGCTCTTATAGGGAGGTCTCAGCAAGCTCCCTTACCCTCTCTGCCATTTGAGGACACATAAGAAGATAGCTCTCTATGAACTAGAAGTGGGCCTCCACCAGACACCGAATCTGCCAGTGCCTTGGTCTTGGACTGCCCGGCCTCAACTGTGAGCAATAAATGCTGTTACTAAAGTCACCCACTCTATGGTATTTTTTAATAGCAGTCTAACTGGACTAAGACACTTGCTTTGCTTTGGGTATGAGGGCTTTCTACCCACATTCTCATTTTATCTCCAAACCAACCACTTTGGATCTTCTAATTAAAGGCAAATAACCACAACGCAGGCAGAAATGACTGCATGTGACCTGAAAAGACAGTGATATACCATTTCTGTTAATTCCAAGATGCTTATGCTTTTTGCATTTTAGTATTTCTGAAATCTAGATGTGTTTTCAACAATGGCATTTGAACATTTCTATCCAGCTTCAGTGTCATTGACTACACATCTGTGAACTTGCATATTATTCCTGGTGGCATCTTGGACAATAGCACTGACGTTTCAGAAAACAACCATCTATGAACCATCCAAGGAATAAATGTAAGTCCTGGTTTTTGCCTGAAAACTTCTCACTGGTACCTTCTTGTAAGATCTGGACATTTGCCAATAACTAGTGTAGGCCATGTTTAGGCCAGTGTGACAGTCGAATTTCCCCATCCCCTTGAAATTAGGTAAGGCCATGGGTCTTAGTTGTCCATTGCTGCATGACAAATCACCCTCAAAACTTAGAGGCTTAAAACAACAATAATCATTTCTTATCTCAGTTTCTGTGGGACAGTAATCAGATCGTTCACAGAGGTGAGGGGGGGATTCAGAGAGGGCACAGCCCTATGATGCCTGGGTCCGCAGCTGGAAGACTTGAAGAAGAGGGAACTGGAATCACCTGAAGACTTGACCGAGGCTGGAGGATCCAATCATGTGGCTGGTAAGTTGGTGCTCCAAAAGATGAATTAGAGCTGATTGTCCGGCTAGGTCTTATTTTCGGGGAAACATGGTAGTTTAAGCACCTCCGAAGAACCCCACCTATTAATGTCATCACATCAGGCATTAGGATTTCAACACATGAATTTGGAGTAACAACAGATATTTAGACCCTAGCACTAGGTCATAAAAAGGATACCTTCACCTGGGGCTCTCTCTGTCTCTGTCTCTGTCTCTGTCTCTCTCTCTCTCTCTCTCTCTCTCTCTCTCTCTCACACACACACACACACACACACACACACACACACATAGGTAGTTCATCTGATGAAGATTAGCTACCATTTTTTAAGGACACTCTTCACCCCTTTGAGAGGTACACATGGAGCAAAGTCCACGTGGAGAGAAAGTCACCATGCCATGTAATTGGTTTTGCCATTAAAAGTGACACATGTCCTGCAACTAAAATTGAACATGGCACCTTGAGCTGAGCTGCCGCTGAGCTCCCAGATGGCTCAGTTGGTTGGAGCGTGTCCTCTCAACCACAAGGTTGCCGGTTTGACTCCTGCAAGGGATGGTGGGCTGTGCCCCCTGCAACTAGCAATGGCAACTGGACCTGGAGCTGAGCTGCGCCCTCCACAACTAAGACTGAAAGGACAACAACTTGACTTGGAAAAAAGTCCTGGAAGTACACACTGTTCCCCAATAAAGTCCTGTTCCCCTGCCCCAATAAAATCTTTAAAAAAAAAAAAAGTGACACATGTCACTTCTGGAGGAAACCCTTTAAGAGCTGGTGTGTGATTTTCCACATTTTTGTCCTTTGTCAAAATTAAGGGAGCATAAGTTTATATGGAGGAATAAAGGAAAGTCATTATGTGGGGACCGCTGTTCTGGAAAGTAGCCATGACCTTCAGGGGCCCTTGCATGAGTGAGAAATAAACCTTGGTTGTTTTAAGCCACTGAGATTTTGGAGTTGCTCATTATTGCAGCATAACTCAGTCTATCCTGACAAATATTCCCCAGCATCCAAGTTTGTAAAATAGATTGTTCAAAGGCAACCCTGGAGATTAGGGTGTGCTATTTTAAAATATATACTGCATTACTAATGCTCCTATTGGTGTACTGCAGGGTTTGGCTCACCATGGCTTACGGATCAAATCCAGCTCACTGCCTGTTTTGGTACAGCCCATGGATAAGCAAGGTTTTTAAAAAAATATTTTTTTAATAGTTGAAAACAAAATCAAAATCAAAAGAATAATAGTTCACAACACATGAAAATTATATGAAATTCAAATTCCTGGGTCCGTAAAGATTTTTTGGACCACATCCACGCACATTTAAGTATCATCTATGACTACTTCTGCATCACAGCGGCAGAGCCGAGTGGTCTGCAAAACCTAAATTATTTACTATCTGGCCCTTTGCAGAAAAAGTTTGTCAACCCTGGCCCGGAAGATAATCATCTCACAAGCATGAAATTCGATGACTGATTTAAAACGTGATTCAGAAAAATTCAACTCTGAATAAATTTAAAGAACACGCTAACCAACTAATTTTCTTTGCATATATGTTTTTATGGGCCCATGGGTGATATGGGATAAAAAAGTAAAATCTGTGTCAATAAGTTCAAAATTTCTTTGAATAAGTATGCAGCACAATTCCTAAGAAATAAGAAAGCATTGTAGCGTAGTTTCATTTGCAACCTTTTTCTTTCCTTCTTCACAATCTGTGGTCTTTTGGACTCAGTAAAATATGTTACCATAAAAGACAAAAAGCTAAAGAAACAATTCTCTGGAAAAGCGTTAGAAAGGCTAGTTATGATTAGCAGGCTTTCTGAGTCAGTAGCGCTCTCATGGACCTACTCCACCCCTGGCAGTTGGCAGAACAAACATAATGTAGTTGGCTGTGACTTCTTACAATGGCTGATAGAGAGTTAGAGCATCAGGAGGAAGGAGTCTTAAGTTTACGGCATTCTCTGGCCTTCATAAAGCCATCCAAGGGACCTAGAGTGGTAAATGGCAGTGGGATGGCCCCAGGCAGGTGCTGTGCCTCATCTTGCTGGGAAGTGCTTATCTCCGCACTAGGATGGGTAACTGGTGCCAGACAAGTCTGGGAGTGTTCGTTTGTTTTCTGTCATCTCTGTTGTCAGCACTTCTGAGGATGGCAGCCAACATGTCCTTACTTTAGAGAATTCAACCATCGCTTTCCAGTAAAATAAAGGAAAACAAATGCTCTAAGATGACATAGACGGCACCCTTTTTTTTTTTTTTTAAATCCTTACCAACTCTGACAATGAAATATTAGTCTGGAGGAGAGGAAGGAAAGTAGGCAATTTATTCTAAATCATTACACTAGGTTAAAGCGGGGAGGGCTTATAACGAGACAGCTTTCTCTTGGGAATTGTGCCTTTAAATGGGCCTTCTACTACCAAGGTATTTGCAGAAAAAGCGTAAAAAACACATCCGTTACCTTGGAAAATGCAAATGACAAGGAGTATCAATTTAGGGAGCTATGTGTGCCAGGTAGGGTTTGACTTGGGTTGGGGTGCTTGATCGTGTCCTTTTTTTGAAGGTAGGTTGAGGCATAATTTACATAAAATCAAATTTACCCCCTTTAAATGTAGGTTCAATGAGTTTTGACAAATGTATAGAGCCACGTGATACCAGCAATCAAGACAGAACTGTCCTATCACCCAGAAAGTTCTGTTGGGCCTCTTGGCCCTTAGTCCCCTTCCCCAACCCAGCCACTGACAACCACCAATCTGTGTTTTGTCCTTGTGGATTTTCCTTCTCTCTATACAATTGGCATCATATAAATGAAATTATACCATTAACAGCTGTTGACAATCAATATTATTTTATATTAATTTCAGGGGTACAGCGTAGTGTTTAGACATTTATATAATTTAAGAAGTGATCCCCGTGGTTAGTCTAGTACTCACCTGGCACTATACATAGTGATTACCACATTTTTGACTGTATTCTCTATGCAGCACTTTACATCCCCATGACTATTTTGTAGCTTCCAACTTGTATTTCTTAATCCCTTCACCTTTTTCACCCTGCCCCCATCCCCCCTCCCGTCTATCACTCCAACAAATCTAGTATCCATCTGATACCATCCATACATAGTTACCACAATATTATTGACTATGTTTTTTATGCTATACCCTCCATCCCCATGATGACTGTGTAACAACCAATTTGTACTTCTTAATCCTTTCCCCTTTTCTCACCCACACCACCAACCCCCCTCCCATCTAGCAACCATCAAAATGTCCTCTGTATCTATGCGTTTGTTTCTGATTTGTTTCTTTATTTTGTTCTTTAAATTCCACTTATAAGCGAAATCACATTGCATCTGTCTTTCTCTGACACTCCACTCAGCACAATACCTCCAGGTCCTTCCATGACACTGCAGGTGGTGAGAACACATTCTCCGCTATGGCCAAGCAATATTCCACTGTATGTATGTACCACCTCCTCTTTATCCATTCTTCCATTGATGGACACCCATGCTGCCTCCACATCTTGGCCATTGTAAACAACGCTGGAATGAACATATAAATGCATACGTCCCCTTGAAATAGCGTTTTGGGTTTCTTTGGATAAATAGCCAGAAGTGGGATTACTGGGTCCTTCTTTGTCCCTTGTTATAGCCTTTGTTTTCAAGTCTATTTTGTCTGGTATAAGTATGGTGTCGTGCGGGGTGTCCGGCGGGGCGGCCTGCGGGGTCTCTGCTCCCGCCCCCCACATGAGAACGCAGGACATGGTAAGGCCAAAAAGGAACACCCACGGAGCCATAGGTAGGGAAGTCATACCACTATGGTCTCACTGGAGGCTGGGTTTACACGACGTGCGACCTGCTGTCCGCTTTGCTGCCAACCGACCAACTCTCCTCGACTCTCCTTACTCTCCTTCAGTCTCCTCCTTCACTCTCCTCGGCTCCCCTCCGTAGCCGCGGCAGTTATATCAGTGACCAATGGCTTAATGGCTACAACTGATGGCCAACCAGCCACAGCTGACGGCCATCCACTATCCGAGGCAGTACCACTCCACATGAGGCCGAGAGCCTGGAAACTGCTTTCTGGGCTCTGTCCCCACAGGGGAGTTGGGTGGGTTGCGGTCCCAGTGAGTCAGTATGACAGAGCCCTGGAGCTTACTAGACCAATCAGATTCATATTTGGCCGTAAGAGTAGGGGGCGGGCTCTATATTAAAGATAGCAACCACCTGCCTGGCTCCTCGGGAGAAGGACCCCTCACAGGGAAAATGGCGACTGTCCTCCGGCCCTGGCCTCAAAGCCATACACCTCAGTCTGCCCCTCGTATGTCTCTGATGCTTCCCGAGTCACTGTCCCTCTGCTGGAGCCCAAGGTGAGTACCAGTGAGCAAGTGAGTCTGTGCACAGGTTGTTTAAGAGGGTGTCTGGGTTTTCTGCAGCCTTCCATCCCACCTGGATTGTTGGAATCACCACTGTTTTTCAGCGCCAAATGTTGTGGGTGCCCCTCTTTTCGGTACCAGGCTGGGGAGCCTGGAGTGGGGCTGAAGGCCTTCTCTCCTCCGGGGGGAACCTCTGTGACTGAGGAATCCCTCCCTATTTTGAGCCATCACATGGAGGTTTGGGACCAGCCTGGGTTGCGTCTCTGCCCCTCCTACCGGTCTCGATGTGGTTTCTTCTTTATATCTTTAGTTATAAAATGTCTTTCCAACTAGATTTCAGATGGTTCTCCCAGTTAATTGTTCTATAATTTAGTTGTAATTTTAATGTGTTCATGGAAAGAGGCAGGCATTATGTTTATATACTCTGCCATCTTGGATGTCCCTTGGCTTGGTTTTTTAAATTTTCAGTTTCTTAAAAGTATCCTCAAAAAAAAAAAAGTATCTTCAAAGAACAGATGGTTTTAATTTTGATAGTTCAATTTATCCAATTTTTCCTCTTATGGTTCATGTTTTTTTATATCTCATCTGAGAAATCTTTGTCTACCCCAAGGTCTCTTTATTAGTTTTTTGATACTGCCATAACAAATGACTGCAAATTTAGTAGCATGAGACAACACAAATTTATTATCTAACAGTTCTGTAGTCCAGAAGTGTGGGTTCCTTAGCTGGTTTCTCTGCTCTGATTTCTCACAAGCCCAAAATCAAAGTGTTGGTTGGCTGGGTTCTTACTGAGAAGCTCGAGAAGAATCTACTTCCAAGTTCATTCAGGTTGTTGGCAGAATCCTGTTCCTTGAGGTTGTAGGCCTGAGGTGCCTATTTCCTTGCTGGTATCAGCTGAGGCTGCTTGTGGCTCCTGGAGGCCTCTCTCTGGTCCTTGAACATGGGTCCCTAACTCTTAGAGCTAGTAAAGGAACGTGGAATTTTTCTTATGATTGTAATCTTGAATTTTTCATCATAATAGAAATAAAAAACCTAACTTGTTCAACAAATAGTTCTAGAATAATTGGATATCCACATCTAAAAAATAAAAACAAACAAACAAAAATAAATAAAAACCATCTCCATACTTGGAGACAGTTATTTGCTTTTAAGAGGTCACGTGATCTGATTAGGCCCACCTGGATAATCCAGGATACTTCCATATTTTAAAGTCTGTAACTTCCATTACATCTGCAAAATTCCTTCTGCCATATCACATAGCATATCCACAGGTTCTAGGGATTAGGGAGTAGACATCTTTGGGAAATTGTGCTGCTGACCACAGTCTCAAATATTTCCTCCCATATTTATCTAGAAGCTCTACTCTACTTGTTACAATTAGCTCTATGATTCATTTTAAGTTAATATTTGTATATGGTATGAAATTATGGCTGAGGTTCTTTTTCCATTTTTATTTATTTTTTACATGTGCATATACAGTTGTTCTAGAACCATTTGTTGAATAAGTTTTTGATTTTTGTCATCATGAAAAATTATGATTTTCATAGTTTCAGAACAGAACCATGACTCGTGTTTCATAATTTTCATGGTTGATTTCATGGACAGTCCTATCCCATTTTTGGCATTTACAAAAAGTATTTTTCTCTGAGAATCTTTACAAATGGGGCATATGGAGCCCTGTTATCCTCCTTACCTTCTACACACACCCAGTTTTACGGATGGCCATGGAATCCATGGTTTAGTGGGCTCAGGGGTGCTCTGCAATTCTGAGCTTGAACAGAACTACAGAAGATTTGGTTCTCCCGTTTTATTTCTTTCAGGTAGTGCAGGCATTTCCTTGGGAGTATTTAAGAAGGCACCAGACTGGGTAATGTTCAGAAATTGAAGGCAGGGCTGGAACTAGCAGGCCATTTCTAGACTGATTCAACACAGGGGTAGAGGTGTGGGGGGTTGAGGAAAGACAGAATCTGATTGGTAGACAGGGAAGGAATATGCTAAAGAAGTACAGCCTCAGACAGGTGACAAAAACCCAGAAATTTGCACGTCTGGAGGCTGTGCCCCCACTTGGCTCTCTCAGAGGTGCTAGCATCTGAAGAGATCCATTAAGAGCCTGATCCTAATGTGAAAATATCCAGCTTGGCTCACAGACAGGTCCTGTCTTTGGAATCAAAGGGCAGAGGCAGATCAATAGATGAGGTGAGGAGTCTTGAATTCTTAATTTATTTCTCCTGAGTGAAAATGAGAGTTGCAGTGACTAAGCTTATGGAGCTCAAAGCCTCTTGTTTGTTCTTTAAAAATCTGTGGGTAAATAGCCCAAGGCAATTGTCTCTAAACTGGGGTCAGAACTGAAAGTAGCAATAGGGGCTGGAGAAACGGAGGCAGCCCTTGGGATTTTGCTTGTGGGTATGAAGAACTCATGTCTTTTAGTTATTAGGTGTTTTTGTGAGGCACTTGGGGTTGCCCATTGGTCCTCCCCTGGTAAACTGTGTTCGGGCTAGGTCATAGTTCTCTGGGGATCCACCTGCCTGATCTCAGCCAGGGTTGTGGATTCTGGCCAACCTGTCAGAAGCTGGTCACCTGTGCTATGCCTGGGCCAAAGCATGAAGCATGATGGGACCTCAGCTCTACTGGCTACCAATGGGCCAGTTGGTAAGGGGGGACCTGGGGCATTGGGGAGGTCAAGGGCAAGGATCTATCACTTATCTCAGGCAATGGCAATGAGTTAGCTTTATTGAGCGGCCACTGGGTGCCAGGCATTTTGCATATGTGATTGGATGAAATGATGCTTATTCCTATCTGAGAAATTAGAGTAATTAATTTTGGGCCGTGTACCCTCCATTATCTGTCAGTGAAAGACAGCTTTATATACTCCAGGGCTGAGGGCAGGTGTTCTTTTAGCAGAACAAAGCCCAAGTCAGGCTTAGGGGTTCTCAAGAAATGACTTCTGTGAAATAGACAATGTTAAACAGTTAAATAGAAGGAAGTTAAGAAGAAGGACTCTGCCAGCTAAATAGAACTATGAATCTTTTCTGGGGGTCAAGAGCAGGTGTCAGAAGGAAATAAATTCTTCAGGGTAAGGTATGTTTTGATTTTAGGTATTTTAGGATAGAAGCTAGAGCCTAGAGTAGATTTTCCCACCCCTATACATACTCTCCCCCCTCCACTGGGTACTGCATTCCTTCTCCCCCACCCCCATTTCACCCCCTGAAAAGCCCAGACAGTGGGAACTTGATCCACTGAAGCACTCAGAGGGAAGGGAGTGGTTATACTAGGGCACTGCCCTCCCCCCCCCTCCTGTCTCCCCTCCGCTCTGGGTCCCTAGAAGATGGGTGCCCCCATGCTTCTTGCAAGGTGTCGCTGCTTCAATGCTGCCTTGGGGCCTGTGGTCCTCAGCTCTGGGCCCCTCCCATGTTCACTTTTTGTTTCCCCAAGGGGCCACTGCAGTGAAGCATTTGAATCAATAGTCTGACTTCCATGCTTTTCACAACTGCCTGTAGCCCAGATACAATGTGGGAGCCTGGCAGCCAGTTCAGGGTGATTTCACAATCAAATATAATACCAAGCCAACATGCAAAAAAAGCTTCAGAATGCAACTCAAGGGCACATCTCAAGTCTCTTGAGACTGACCCACAGCAAATCCTCTTAAAAATCACCTCTATTTACCCATCTCTGAAGTCCTGTGGAAAGATGCTCAATAATAGTCTTTTTTCCTTTCATATGCTTGCCCCTAACACCCTCCAATCTGGCCCAGTCCGCCGATTTTTCTTAGTTTTCTCCTCCTTACTCTCCACTCATCTCTCTTCCTGGTTTAGTTTTTTCCTTCTGTAGATAGCTTCATTTGTTTTCTTACTATTGTTGCTGAAAACTGGTTATACTGAAACAAATGTTTCAATAAACTACAAAACATTAAATAACCAAACAAAACAACTGAAAAAAATCAACCCAATCACAAACAAGGGGCAGTCTTACCCCAGGGCTGGGCAGCACTCTCCGTTAAGTTGCAGGTTCTACTGCTGCCACCACCACAGACACATTAGTTAGTTAAATTTGTTCCTTTGTCAAAAGTTTAAGTCAGATAACAGAGCAATCTTATCTTTGCGCAATCGAGGTCAAACAATTGTTCCCAAAAAAGGGTTATCTAGAAACCTTGTTAAACTTGTTGAAAACACCACTTCCTGGGCATCATTCCTAGAGATTTTCACCCAGGGCCAGGAACCCCAAAATCTGCATTTTAACATGTTCCCAGGTGTTTCTGAATTGGTCAACCGTTTTGTGGGAAAGCAGGCTTTTCCCACTCTAAATTATGTCTCTTTGGCATGATGATGATTTTAGGCTGATTATTTTTATGAAACAAAAGTCTCAGGAAGACCTTTTTACCTCTTCCTTAACTACCTAAAAAGAATTTAGATAGAGGGCCTGTTCCAGGAAGAGATCTATCACGAGAAATAACTACAAAGAAAGTGAGCCAATTGTGGTGGGCTTGGGGGGATGTTGGCAGGGCCTGGAGATCAAATTCCTCCCTGTGTCCCATTGTCTCTGCATGGCATGGCAAACATTCTTTTACCAAACATTTGCCCTTTCCATCTTCCTGTGAATTGCCTTCCTCCCCTTCTCCCTAGTTCAGAATGGCATATAAGCCTCGATTAACTGATGTCTGTGGGGCCCCTTATTTTTATGGAGTGCCTGTACGTACAAAATTAATTTTTTTCCCTCCTGTTAATCAGTCTCATGCCAATTTAACTGTTGGACCAGCCAGAAGAACCTATAAGGGTAGAGGTGAAATCTTTCCTCCTCAGCAATTTAAATGGGAAGTGGACAGATGTACAGCCATCTCAGAAAAACCCTTTCTAAACACCAGCTGGTCAAACTTACTTTATTAGGGCCAAAGACCCCTCTGCTGATGCAGCTTCCCTACCCAATCCTGGGCCTGCAGCATCCTGTGGAGCAGGTCATGGGGGGAGACGGCATTCTTGCTAATGGGTAGGTCTGTAATTCAGGTTCCAGCAAATGGGAGATTCTAGAGTCCAGGTCTAAATGAGCTGTGGGTCATCTCCAGGTCGACCACCAGACCCCAAGCTGTTGAAAAACTAGACTACATAGCCCTCTGTCCAGTCCACATTGCTTAGTGCACCTCAGTTGTTGCATTATGCTGGCTGCGAGGTTTGAAACTCACGATAAAGAACAGAACGGGCTTTTGTCACTGTGAGAAAATCCTCACATGACTGTCCAACGGGTTATTCTTAGCAAGCCTGATCTGGGGAAGATCTGGCTCACATTTTTGATTGGTTCTGGAGCTCATTTACAAAGTCATTGAGGGCATCTTTGCCCCCTTAAAAGCCCTCACTGCTTCCTTTTAGTTCCTAATTTCCACAGGGGTTTTACCACCTCAGTGCCTTTCTGTCTCTGGAGAGGGTCCACACTGCCCTCTGGTGGTGGAACAGCATTGTACAGTCCCCTGTAGAGGTCCGAGCCCCTGCTCCGTCCTTTCAGAGCCTGGCTCTGCCAGAGCTGAGCTTGGAAAGCACCTGAAAAATGTACTCAGCCCACAGGCTGATTGCCAATTAACCCTAACTCTTCCGAGGGTGCATGTAATTGAGCAGGAGACCATACCTTCTCAGCTCCTAAAAGTGAGTTTTCCAAGGTTGAATTTTGGCTTCAGCTGGAGGGGGAGGAATATACCTATTTTTACATAGAATGACTCCAGTCACTTCTGCAAAGCTTTCCTTTGTTCCATTTTTGCAGCTTTAGCTCTGCCAAGTTTCAGGAACCATTTTAAAGTCATTTATAACCTTCTGTGTCACAACTTTGGTGGAGGCCGTCCTGAATTGATCTGGGCTCTCAGCAGCCCTGGCCAGTGGCGGAGGGAAGGAATGAAACCCAGCTGGACCCAGAAGACAGAAATAGCCTGGGTGCAGGACTAGGAGGGGTCCCTGTGAACAGGCAATTGGTATTGTTGGTAGGGGTGTCACCGACATTGGTTTTATTAAGAGCTTTTGATGTCTAAGGAGGTGTGTGCTGAATTTGCTCAGACTGGGCAGCGGGAGACCAAAAGGAGGGTGGCCTGTGCCTACAGCTCATTGTAGGGACGGAGTCCCAGAGATAGGTTTCCAGGCTCTCAACTTCACGTGGAAAGGTGCTGGCTCGGGTAGTAGATGGCCATCAGCTGTAACTAGTTGGCCGTCAGCTGTAACCAGTTAGCCATTAGCCACTAATATAACTGCCGTGGCTATGCTAGCAAGTGTGGATTGCTGCCAGCAAGTGCGGTTAGCAATCGGATTGTGAATTTCGGATCGTGTTGATCCTACTTCCTATGTCTCCCCCGGCTGCCAATGAGACTGGGGTGCAGGAAGACCCCTCGTTGGGATACTGGACGATGTTTGCTTTTGTGTCTCAGTCAGCCGCCGTTGAGAATGTAGTGGTATGACTCCCCTATATATTGCTCCGTTGCTGTTCCTTTTTGGCCTCACCATGTCCTGCATTCTTGTGAGGGGAGTAGGAGCTGAGTCCCTGCATTATACTCATAGGGTGTTGGGGGAAGACCAGCTGAGCTAAGCAGAATAAACCAAACCCTGCTCCTGTGGGTGGAAATAGTTTGACAACAAGGAGTGCAGTGCAGCAACAAAAGGGAGAGCTGTTCCAGAGATAGGGGTCTTGGTTGTCTCGGCAACCAGACTGATAATGGTTGAAACTTCCAACTTGAAAGAAATGGACGACTCTTTAGTGTGTGTGTGTGTGTTTAATAGAGTAACCCAGAGCCATGCTAGGAGAGAGAGAGCGAGAGTGCAAGCTCATTAATTCAGCTTATCATTGCCAGAATGAAAGAAAGGATCACAAATGGATTCAAGATAATTTAAAACAGCAATTCTGTCCACTGGGAGACCAGTGGGGTGGAGTATCTTTTATCATAATGCATTGAGATTATGCTGGGAAGAGAAACCTCTAGTGCTCTCCTTAGACTGATATGGAAATCTGAAGACTATACCAATGGAATTATCATCTCTAGGACCCATCATTCCCTCCCAGAATGGCACCAGGAGTGGCAGTCTTTATGGCCATATTTGTGGTCTTCCCATATAATAAGAGGAATTCTATTTCATTACATGTTTTTCTTAAGTGCTCAAACTGCCTCCACCTTTTTCTGGACCATAGGTGAAGTCAGTCCATTTCACAGCTCACACTATTATGGAAACACTTGGACATAGGAACTAAGGAGATCGTATACATTTTCTGTGTATCAGTCTGTGACACTAGGTACCTCCATGAAAACTCCAACACACTATTCTCCAATTCCTCACTGGGAAACTGGGACATCCTGCCAAACAGTTCTGCTTTGCTATAGGGGAGAAGGTAGGCTCTCTGATGATATCCCTCACTCTTTGTATTAGTCAGCTCGGGCTGCCATAAGAAAATCCCAAAAACTGGGTGGCTTAACAACAGATGTTTATTTCCCACAGTGGAGGCTGGGAGTCCAATATCAAGGTGCCAGCTGATTCAGTTCCTGCTGAGAGTACCCTCCTGGCTTGCAGACGGCCACCTTCCTGCTGCCTCCTCACATGACCTTTCCTCTGTGCCTATGTGAGGAGAGGGCTCTGCGCTCTCTTCCTCTTCTTGTAAGGGCACTAATTTTAACTGATCAAGGCCTTTTTACCTCATTCAATCTTTAAATGCCTCCTTATAGGCTCTATCTCCAAATACAATCACCTTGGGGGTCAGGCATTCCAGATATGTATTTTGGGGGGACGTAATTCAGTCCATAACAATCCTTCATTGACACTAAATAAGAACGAAAAATCAGAATCACAGATCAGGACTTAGTAAGTTGCAATGACTTTTTCTATCCTTGTCTTGAGAAAAGAAAAATACTGTATAAAAAAGTTTATATCCTTTAAGATTTGGTTAACAGATAGCAAGTAGCATTATTAAAATACTAAAAAGAAAATTATTCTGTTTAAAATTTTGACCACAGAATGCAACCATTTTAAGTTAATATATTTAAGTGTCATACTAATGACCTAAGAGGAGGAGTGCTTTCTGGAGCTTTTTTCTCCTTTTTAAATAAATAATAAATAGGGAGGACAGAGAACAGATAGTCAGCATATAGATTATAAATGTTTTTGAAAGTGAGCCCAGAACAAATGGATCAGAAAGATTTAATGGAGCTGAGAAAAGAAGCAGATAGGTATATGGAGAAGAGTCAGAGTGCCAGGCAAGATCAATGATAAGAATATTACATTGAATCCTATCCAGTCAAAAATAACTAAATATGTAACTACAGAGAGAAAGGGGGAAATTTGATATGTGTCCACACGCTAACAAAGAAAAAATATTCTGGTTGAACTCAGACTTCAGGGTTATAGAATAAAATGTCCAAAGATAGTGGAACAAAGTCTAAATCAATTTTGAAGGAGAGAAGATTTGATAAGATATATATTGTAGCATAATATGTATTGTAGCACAAAAGTGGATAGACAGGAATTAGGGGATGTGAGACCCTAATTGACCCTAATGACCTTGGCTCAAATATGTAGCATGTTAAATATATTTTATTTTTGGTTCCAATATTTAAAAAAAATAAGTTAAAAATGCACCTTGAAGCTTGCAGATATTAGAAGAATGAAAAACTGTTACAATGCCTCTAGAACAGAAGGTGGAAACAAAGAAATACAGACAAAAAACGTGGAAGTATTAAAAAAAGAATAAAATAAGACGAAATAAGGCCAATTATAAAAAAAATGCAATGGATGACTTCTTAGAAAAATATAAAAGTAGAACTGATTAAAATAGAAATAGAATATCTGAATAGTCTAATCACCATGAAAAAGCAGAGAATATCGTCAATTTTACCTCCCCAAAGAACTCTAGGCTCCATAATTTTATGAATTGGTTAATTTAAATCACTATAAGCTATTCCAAAGCATATAAAATGGCAGAGAGGTTAATGAGTTATTTTTACCAAACTAGGATTGCCCTATATATATATCTGATTATGGCAGCATACAAATACTTACAGACCAATCTCATTTATACATACAAATGCAAAATCCTAAAACATACTCTCTGCAATAGTATTTTAAATATGTAACAGAAACAAAAATAAATTCCATACAAATTTAGAATTCAACTGAGTACATTTTTCATATTGATACAAGCGTAGAAATTCTGAAACTTATTGTTGCAGTTTATAGAGTTGAGCAAGTGAATAAATATACTGTGGGTGAGAGATAAGTATTGACTAGAGGAAGACGAGAAAGAAACCTGTGGTGATGGATGGGAATTAGAGGTATATAATATTTATAAATCATACCTGTGTCACCCTTGTCAAGGAATGTTCTTTGTCGTGGGGTTGGGAGAACCGGCAATATGTGCCCGATTGGATTTCAGAATTGCTATGGACCAATGACTGCTAAGTGCCTCCCAATCCCCCCTGTTTGATTGCAAGTGTCCACAGTGGTTATTCCGTCCTGTGTCATTTTCGAATTTTGAGAGTGGGAGTAGACATAACTTGTTTTTCAGTTTCTGTGTCTTTGGTTCAAGAGAAGATACACCTAAGGAATGGCACCTAAAGAACGTTGTCTGATCTGAATCTGATAGATGATGAGTCCTGGCCTTTGTTCCAATGCTTCAGTGAGTGTTACTTCTGGGAGGATGTTCTTTGCATGTGGGAAACGTGAATTGCTGTGGTCAGAGGGTGAACTATGATAGAGTGTGTTTGAAGATGGTGGCAACATTTCTTCATAAGCAACATTCTCCTTTGATATGTGACTTTACCACTCCTCCCATCAAGAGGTGCAGTCTGTTTTCCCTTCTTTTGCTTCTGGTCCTGTGATTTGAGTAGACCGATAGTATGTGGCAGAAGTGACTTGGTGCAAGCATAAGTGGGCTGAGTCAAAACCATGGCAAATGTAAGACAACATCACTGAGCACTGCCTGAACTCCTGAATGCAGAATAGTCAGCAACAAAATGGTTTAAGCCACTAGACTTTGGGGTCATTTGTTACACAGCACTATATAGCTAATGCACCATCAAAGAGGGCTAGGGTTATTCCAAAACAACTCAGGAGCTAACTTGAAGAGACTCTCACTCATTGAAGATGGACAATTTGAGCAGCAATAAAAATATTAGCTGCAATGTTTTGGAGAACATTAAATATATTTACGTGTAAATCTATGTGTTCAAGATGCTTTAAAGAAGAAAATGAAACCTCCCTGGTAACTTTTAGATGTTATTAGGGAAACAACTCATTATTTTCAACACGTTAAATGAAGAATGTAGCATTTATCCTGCCTTTCCTGTAGAAACGATATTTCAAAGTAACCCAGTAGTATTGAAAGGAAGCTCTTCTCAGAAGAATTTAACTAATAAATATAGAAGGAATGATAGAATTAGACTATCATTATTTTGCAACCCCTAATGAAATAATGGCTTTAGTCAATGAACATCAATGGCGGCTAAAATCATTAGGTGAAAGGATGATGTATATAAGAAATGGATCAGGCTGGTAACACTTGAAGGGGCTGATCTTAACATCACAAAGGAATCCATAGTCCCACTCACAAAAAACCAAACCAACACCCTTCTCCCCTACCCCAAATCTAAGCAAGCTTCTAGATCTAGTTTACAAAATATCTAGTTTACAAAAAAATGCCACGGGGTGGGGAATGGAGAGAAACATGCCACTAAAGGGATGCAGGAAAGTCCAGAATATGAAAAATTTTATAGAACAAGGGCCCCACGTTCTTCAATGACTAGATGGCAAGGATAAAAGGGGGCAAATTTATAGATTAAAAGGGACTTAAGAGACAGATTAGCCAATGCCATGTGTGGAACTTGTTTGGATCCAGAGTCAAACAAATCTACTGTAAAACGATTTATGAGAAACAAGGAGAATATGAACTATGAAGCATGTTTAATGGAATCAAGGAAGTATTCGATTTTTTTTTTAAAGTGTGAGGGAAAACTTTCAGCTGTAAAAAGGAATAATAAAAGGGAGTGCAGGGGATGATGACGCTGTGAAGTTTCTGGATTTGTCAAGAGGACAGCCGATCCCATCCCAGGCTCACTGGCACTCCAAGGACGACCAGGGTCCCATCATCTGGGCCCTGAAGTTGGGGCGCCTCAGTCCTTCCAGGACAGGGTCAAAGAGGAGCCTGGGAACTCTTCTCACGGGCGTCATGAAAACTGAGCAACTCTTTGAGATCCTTTTCAAATGTTGCCTCTAAATCCAGTCCAACCTGAGCAAGGTCAGAAGCCTGAAAGATAAAAAGGAGCAAACACACAGATGTCTAAGGACAGAGAACTAGGACCATTAAATCACTTGTATTTCTTAGGAGTCCCGCCCTCCCTTTTCTGGGTGCTATGCTTCCCTAGCAGTCAGGCAGAATGGGTGGTAAAGGGCTGCTCCTACACCGAAATGAATGAGATTCCACCTGGTTACCTTGGACCTGACAGGTGGTCTGCACTGAAGAGCTGATTTTGATCACGGCAAAGCCTGAGCTTGGTGCAAAATAGACAGAGGAAAAGCATTTCTTGAAAGCCCACTCATTGAAGGAAGGATGACCCTTCTGTTCTCCAACATCCAGCCAGGCCTGTGGCCAGCTCCACACGTAGACACAATTTATTGCTGGTGGCACTGAGGTAGGAAGGGAGGCTGGGTAGACATGACAGTCTTCCTTAGCTACCGCTTAAGAAATGTCTGTATAAAGGAGAGTAAAAATCAGGATAAACTCAAGAAACTAAAGCTAAGAATGTCTTTCGTTGCGAGAGAGCTGAACTAGTTCTCTACTAAGGAAGGGCAGAACCAACATGACCTGAAGGCTATTCTGGGTGATGTTTGAGTCCATTGGGACATGCAGGTGTAATAAAGTCCAAGCATGAGCAACCTGGAAGTTTCATTTACATCGCTTTGTTTCATTCACTCACTGATTTCTGTATTTCTGAGGCATGAAAAACAATGGAACCATACACTGCCCTTCCTCTCAGTTTGAACAAGGAGGCTAGACAAAATCGACTCTTTTCAGTGGAAGCAGCCTGCCAGTATAGGACTGGGGACGGATTTTTTTCAGGCATCGTTTACAAGGAAGCTTCCCTGTCCTACTTGCTGCTCTTTTTGACATCCACCCCTGGAATGCGGAGGGCTTTCTTTTGTAATCCTTGTCTTTTTGAGCCCTCTCCGGGAAGAGTCTGGGCACAATTCTTGCAAAGTTCTGCTATCCCAGAAATTAGGGGAAAGTAGAAAGGACGCGAGAAGGAAGCAGGACATGCCCTTTACCTTGTAAAATGTTTTATGGTTGCGAAAAATCAGGCGCATGTCCCGTACGAACCACGCCACGGTATAGACTTTCTCAGTCAGCCTTTCCTTCACCAAGTCCAACCACATGGCTTCCTTAAAGGGCGCAGCATAATCTCGAATCTAGGTACAAAGCCACCAAAGGCGTGAGGTTAGCATGGCCATCATGACTGAATGGATCGAACTTTAATACATTACAAGTCTTTATTTCCAGGCTAATAATGATAACACCATCTGACACCTACATGCCAGGCTTTGTTCTAAGCACCATATTAACATGTGACCTCCACAACAACCCTATGAGGTAGGTACTAGAATTACCCCCATTTTACAGATCAGGAAACTGAAGGATGGAGAGGTTAAGTAATCTACCCAAGATATCACAGCTAAAAAGTGGAAGAGCTGGGACTTGAACCCACAGTTGGGCTTCTGAGTCCAAGTTCTTAAATCCTAAGTTATCCTTAAGAAAGAGATTCCCACCTAAGAGAAGGTGAAAGTAGGACCCAGGGAGGTGAAGCTACCACGGGGGATGGAGTTGGTCCCCCTCCCGAGTCTGCAGCTTACTTTCAGGTCTCTGCTGACAGTAGAGCCTGCAGGACTCATGCTCCAAGTGTGTAGAATGAGTTTTACATAAGAGATACCCGGAAGATGAGAGTCATTAAATGTGACTTACATTAAGTGGGGTCTCCGCAAAGAAGGAGCTCTGTGGATGACAGTAGGCCTTCAAGAGGAGGAATTCACATTTCTGTAAAGCGTCAAGAGGACTTTAAAGTGGAGTGCAGCTTGGTGACAGAGCAGCTGGGCCTGTGCCCAGATGCATGCACAGGAGCCGCCAGACACACGGACCCTCCGACCGTGTTTGTCAAAGGGCCATGAGCTGGATTGAATTCTGTCTGGATTCCATGTTTGGGCACTGAACCACCATTCTCCGAAGCGAGACATCAAGAGCTCCTTTGGGTGCCCTTCCCCTGCTGTGTGACTGACTTCTCATGTGTGAACGGAAAAGACAAGGCCTGCGGTTCCCACCTGACTCACCAATTGCTGCTCAGGGCACATCTGTCTCTCCAGGACCTCAGATCCCCTGTGACAGTCCTGACTTCCTGGAGACGCCTCCATCCTGCAGAAGGTGCAACTCCATGGACTCCTGAGAGGTCGGGTATCAGTGAGCAAGGGCAAGGCCCCTGGAAACAGCCACATTCCTATGGCTGCCACTGTAGATGGGCACAGCTGAAGGACAAAGGGGACACTTCCCAGAGTCTCCAAGACCCCCACATGGGGAGCTGATGACCACCCCTCCCTGCACTGAGGGTAGCAGCTGGGGGTCAGTTGGTGGAAGGTGGTGTCAGTGTGAGTGGTGAGCTGTCCTTTCCCCATCTGAGCTGCTGGGAGCACAAGAAGCCCCGCCTACCAGGCCTGATTGTGGGAAACTGGGCTTTAACCTCTGAGGACCACAGGCCTCCATCAGCCCATTGAAAATGTAGCAAAACGAGGGAATCAGGCAAGATTTCCTGACCTTTCTGAATTAGCACAGAACACAGACAACTGGCACTTCCCAGCCCCATCCCTATTGGACAGGAGTCTGTGCTGTTAACCTAGGGAAGGACATCTATCTGGGAGGAGGCAGCATGGTGGCCCAGCCGCAGACTCACAGACACAGGGCTGTCACTGACACCAGACGGAACGGAGACTGCTCTGGGTCACACCTGCCCCAACCATGCTCACAGGTCCTGCTCTGCCATCCGCAGCTGAACCACCAAAGGCAGAGGTGTGCACGTGGCAAGCTGAGTCTCACTAACCTGTCAGCCTCCGCAGGCGGGATGTGACAGTCCTCATGAAAGGCTCTCGGACAAGTGTCGCAGCAGAGCAGGGATCCCCCTTTACAGCACACCTCACATTCATCCGCGTTTTCCCACTGGAAGGGGAGACAATGCAGGCACCACTGGGACCAGTGAGACCCACGGAACACTAACTGAGGGGCTCTGGGACACACTGTCCCTGTCTGTGCGCGAGTGGGTGCTTTCAACCGCACTGATGTGGCGCTCACACAGAGTGCTGATGGAGGGCCAGCCTGGCCTTTCACTCCTGGAAGAGCAGGTGGCAAGAATTGTCACAGTGCCACTCAAACCACAGGTTCTCAGAGGCAGAAGGGACTAGCAGGTCATGGAAGCCCATTCTACACAGAGTGTCTGAGGACCGCTGGCACCAGCCTCGTCAGGGAGCTGCTTAGACACGCAGGCCAGGCCGACTGAAGCCAAATCTGCATCTTAGCAGGATCCCGGCTGATTTGTACGTGAAACGTGAGCAAACCCAGCTGTAGGCAACTCCCTCGGTTTACAAGCCTGGAAAGACAAAATGTCTTTTTTCTGAAAAATCGAAGCAACTTACAGTACCTGAGCCAAATGGGCACCCAGGCTGCCCGCACCTGGGGTCAGAGCTGTGCCCACCCACTAGGTGCCATCGCAGGCAAGGTGTAGGTGACTCAGAGAATAGCCCCTGAGGTTGTGGCTGACAAACAGATGACAGCGTGGGGCTCCATACACACAAGACACTGTTTTCTCTGCACTCATACGTCAGCAGCACGATCATACCCCCTCCCCCCGGATGCTGGGGGGTGAAATAGACCATCTGCAGTGGGAACAAATGTTCAGTGGGTCTGGGAATCTGTCCTGTTTAAGAAGAAAAATCCCACCACTGCCCTCAACTGTCCATAACACAAGCACGAGGGCCTGGGTGAGGGCACAAAGAACGAAAATGTTTTCTCCATTCTGAACACTAGCCATGCAGCCAGAGTAAAAATTCCCTTTGATTTGGAGATGGTGTTCACGTCTGTCATAACTGGGGAGGCTTCCCAGCAAGCTCTCTCCATTTACCGGGCCCCAGGACTTCGTAAAGAGGCTTCCCCCATTCCCCACTAAGGTCAGTGGATCTTCCTGGCTTTCCCATCCTGAACTTGCCAGTCTGCCTTTCTTTGGCCTTGGGGTTGGCACTCTACGGCCATTCTTGCCCTCTGACTGGACCCTTGGCCTGCCCTGGTCTAGGGTGCAGATGCCAGTTCCCCAGGTAGCCCAGCTTACTCCTCGGCTCCTCCCAGGTGAGACCGTGGTTGGGTCCAGAACCCTGCACTCAACCCCAGCCACCGCCACCCCCATGCTCTGGAGTGAAACACTTTCCAACACACATGATATTACAAAGAAACAATCGAGAAAGGACATACAACTCCACTTTCCTTAATAAGGAGTTTGACTCTTGTTTTTACGTTGACTGCGGACAGCTTTCACCTTCTCCTTTTCTCCTCTATCTACATCTGAGCAAGTTGGAAAGCAAGCACATGTGCTCCTTCCCTTGGCCCCATAAAGAGTTCAAACCAGATAGGTGCTGTCCAAGCAAGAGAATCCTCACCCTGCCCCTAACTGTCCTCCTCAGCCCCGTAAAATATAAGCTATACCGCCGTACAGCAGCAACTGCTGCCCGCACACTGGGCCCTTGGAGATGCAGCCTCTCAGAGGCCCTGAGCCTGGGGTTCTGCACCAGCTACCCATTTAGCCGTGGGTCATGAAAACTGCGCCTCACAGGGCAGCCAGAACATGCATGTTTTCAGTATCAGCATCAGGTGTCTCGATGGTGAACATGTTCCGAGTGGCACACTGGTGGAGACTGGGTGTACTACAGGGCAGCAGTGACAGTGGATGATGTGGCTGAGGGGAAGGCCTGCAATAGTCCATTCACAGTCAGAATGAAGCTTCATTCCCATTACCTCAAGGTGGTTCCTGATAGGTGGGGCTGAAAGTTTGGGTCAAGTGTGTCCCTGGCTATCATGTGCTGACATGTGGCATTATGAGTAAGAAGAAACTATAATATTGGGGCCATTAAATAATGATCTGGATTTTAAATATCTTTATTGTTTTTTTTCCTGGTTACAAAAGTAATAGATGATCATTATAAAAATACCACATGTACATAAATGTGGAATGTGGAAGGCAAATGTCCCCTGTCATCCCATCCCAGAATAGCCAATTCTTTCAGATATTTTTTTAGTCGTATACCTGCATATTCACATACACAAAACTGGACTCCTTTCATATATGTTACTATCAGTTTAAACTTCCAGACGCTCTCCTGACCTCAAAACCCTTGGATAATTTTCCATTGGACGAATGTAAACCTATGAATCAATGCATTAAAAAGAAAATACCATCCTGTAGCTGTCTCAGGAGACTTTATAATACTGATGAACATTTTTATTCTTCCCTAATTTTTTTGCTGTTACAAGGAGCCTCCCTGTACATGTCAAGAATTTCAAATCAGCATGGAAATGAGGGTTTCTACAAGAAATGGCATTGGAGGACCATTGTCTTACAAACTTGAATGGATATGGCCAAGGGTCAAGGGCAAGATGGGCCAGGTACCATTGCCTATGTTGGAGGTTCACATCTCCTGGGAAGATCATGAACAGGACTTGTGTCTGGAGGAGGTATCTAAGCAAGTAAAGAAGGCTGGGGACTAGCTTGGTACAGCCAGCAGATAACTGCCATTTCCACCTGGAGGGAGGCTCTGCAGAGACGAAGCTCAGTTCAAACACATTATTCCATTCTGGTGCTCCTGATACTGAGCATGGGGAACTGAAGATGACTTTGTGTTCAAGCAGGGAAGATCATCTTGCCCTTTCCGTTCTTGTCTATTTCAATACCATATTACTTTTCAAATTGGAGCACTCAATTTCTGACACCTAGTCATCCAAACATCCAGATCTTTGTCTACAACACATGCACACCATCAAGTTAACTATGAAAATAATGGCGGCATGTACATGTACCAGTATGCTAAAGCTGTCGTCATGATGATGCAATGTCTAAATGTGAAGGTAACTCAGGGCTGGGAAACTCGAAGACTTGAAGGTAAGCTTTTGGACATGAAAAGTCTGCAACATGGCGCCTGAGAATGTGGTAGAAATTCAACTGCTATTTACCTCTCTCTTGAGATTTATTCTTGGAGGACAGAGCAAAAGTCCTTTCTGAAAGAGAGCAGAGGTCAATGAGTTAGGTTATTCAGGAAGCGTCTCCTTTGTAAATATTGAAGTTCACTTCCTAGTGAATATTTGTACCTGGACAGCCTACTGGGTCTCAAACCCAAGGTGTTCAAAAGAAAAATGAGCTCCCTTCTCCAATCAGTTCTCCTGGACTTGGTAAAATCATTTTTCCCCCTGTTACTCAAACCCCAAGACCTGTCAGTTCTTTCTCAGTCCCTTTCCACCCTCTCCTTTTATTTTCCATTTCTTTCTCTCGATAAAATCCTTATGATGTGATCCCAGTGATAATTTTTGAGTATTAAGAGGATCTGTGTTGAGTTCTGGGACCACCAGTATCCTTGTTTGCTGCTCATAGGATGGAATAGTGTGCTGGGAAGTGCAGAGAGACTGACCATGGACAGCGTGGCCTGGAAACCCTTGACCGAGGGGTCTTGAGGAGGCGTTTATTGGGTGGAGGACACAGGGAGGCTATCGCAGAGGTCTATGCCTTCATCTCATTTCTTGCCATCTCACCCTACCCATAACTACCAGGCTAAGCTTCTGAAATCTCTCCTGACTTCAGAACCCTTTGCTTGCTCTTAAAGTTCCCCTGCATCAGCACCTACCTGCGTTTTTAACTTTATTCACCGACATTTTTTTTCTATGAACATTTGGCTCTTTCTCAATCACACTGTGGAATCCTAACGGGAATTTCTTCACACCTCTGTTATTGCCATTCCACTCATCCTTCAAGGAATTAAACCCACCACCTATCTGCTCCATGTCATTATAATACCTTCGTTAGCTTTTCTAGGCTCTGTCCTCCGCAAACCAGATGCCGCTTCCAGTGCTTTGAATTTGTGCCTTTTCCTTGAATTTCAAATTCTTTTGGTGTGAGCCAAACTCCCTCCTCATTCTGAATGCACTTCTCTGAGGATCCTGTAAGACAAAGGCAGTCCATGCTAGGACCCACTGAATTCACCCGAACCTCTAACCCTCTGATTGTGGTGTTCCATTTTTCTGCATCCAGAGAGGCTCCCCGTGCGGTGGGAGCAGGAGCAGGGAGTCCGGAGTCCTCCTTTCTCAGATTGTAGGGAGCCCCAAAATCTGAGTGGTGAGGGAGTGAGAGAGAATTTGCACTTTATGTGACACTTATATGTGGCAAGGACATGGTGATCGGTGTCACAGGGTCTATGGATGCCTTCCATGTGGGAATGGAGTGGCCTGGCCACCAGACGTATGACATGTTTGGAAATCCCTTCTTAACAAGCACTTCTTTCTCTGCAACCTAGCTCACAGGGTCCATTTGCTCAACAATCACACACATGGGTACGTTCCTCTCTTCTAGTGATTCCTTCACTTAGGGGTTCCAAAGAGCAGAATATTAAGAAACTCACCTTTTCCCATTTTCTCCTTATATAAAATTCCCTTTGCCTCACCACAGGTCACAGGAAGTTCAGGAGAGAGGAAATCCACAGTTTCAGCTTCGTTTTCTCCTGAAAGTAGGAGAAAACAGTTTAGCATTACTCAGTCTTCATTCTATCTCCCTCATGAATTCCCCTTTCCCTGAATTCTAATAATAATAATGATATGCAGCAATCTTTTATTTTGAGTGGGATATTAGATAGTATACAGAGTGGTCTCTAATAAACAAAACCACCACCACCACCACTACCTCAAACAAAATATTTTGGTAAAACATATTGGGCTTCTTCAATGAATGTGTTTTAATTCACCAGCTAATTGGCAATCACCTAACATTCTTTCATCCCATGAGCATTCTGCTTATCCCGCTGTGCTGATGGAAGTTGCCTACACAAGACATTTCTTTGTATTTGTGTAGCTGGAGGAAAGGTCTTGTCTGTGAACTTGTTACCTGATTCAACCCTCACGGGTCAGTGAGGCAGTTAGCCCTGAGGGGATAGTGTTATGCTTTACCGTTTACTGTCCCTTTTCATTTTATTGCTTCCCCTGCTTCTTCCTCTATGAGTAAAAGAAACACTGGAGAACTCTAGGACTAAATTACACATGGAAAGATTTGATAACTCAAACACAACTAGGGAATCTGGGTTTCTGATTCAGAAGAAGCAGTTGTAAAAGGGCTTAAAATAAATAGCATCAATTTCTGCTCCCCGGTCTCCCCAGCCTCACTGGGAGTAAATTCATTAAAGACAACAGACTGCAAGACCTGTTTCTTGGGGGCCAGGGGAAAGGACTGTCCATAGCTTATGTTGAGTTATACAGGATGTTACATCTGGAAGAAGCTACGACAACTAGTCCACCTTTCTCCCTTGTGTCACACACTTACTGAAAGAGCCAAAGGAAAATCTATGACAAAGCAAGAGCATTGCTGGAAAAAGACCAGAGCAGTGAAGAAACCGTGAGTTACTTTGCAAAGATATGAACCAGACAGAGTCCGATGAGAAAGGAGAGATCCCTGAGACGTGAGGGGCTGGTTCCCCCCAACAGAGCTCCGAGGACGCCCAGCCTTGGAGGCACAGGGGCTATGCGAGGCTAGGTAGGAATGAAGGAGTGGGAAGAACTTCGTTCTAACTGCCAGCTAGTACGCTTGCAGGAAGTGGCCGCCTCTATCACTGATCTCTACATCTTGCGCACTAACTCTGGCCTAGCGGGAGAGCGCGGCCTTGAGAGCCAGGCTAAACGGGTTTGTATTCCTGGCTTTGCAGTGTCTTAGCAAGGTTTCATAAGTGGGTGTTACTTTTATCCAAGTTGAGTGGGGAATTTGCCTGTGTGACAGGGAACTCTGGACCACTATTGCAAACCCCAAGGTGGGTAGCATGACAATGGGACCTTCTGTAGTTTTCTCTCAGGGAACTGTCTTTCCTAATTCCTACAGTAAGTATGGGTCCAACGAATACAGATATCCCAGATGTGCTTGCAAGCAGATTCGGGAGCACTGGGTGCCTCTGGGAGCTCTGCTCAGCAAGCCAGTGTGCAGAGCCATGGGCACAAGCAGCGAGCCCTCCATCACCTGGTGCAGGTGTTCCCCTCCCCCCCACCGGTCATGTGGGACCTTGTGTACTTCTGAAGCGACTGCCCTGTCCCTAAGGGAGGGAGACAACTTTCTGATCTGTTCCCCCAAATCTTGCGTTTGCCTCAGCCTTCCCCACTTATCTCAGCCAACTGGTCTTTAAGGATGAACCCTGAGGGGAGGCCAGCCTGGAGCTCTCCAGCATCAATTAGATCAACCACCAAGGAGGAGCGTGCTGTGAAAAGTGAGCCATGAAATAACTAAGAAGAGTTCACAGAAATGGCAAGCCAGGTAGAGGAAATGATAAGAAAAGCCTACCACTGACAAGGAAGAAGAGAATGGGAAAAAAGTGAATTAGAGATCTATCGGGAATTCTTACAAAACATAGGAAAAGGGCACAAGGTGAAAATTATGTATGGAAAGACATAGCCAGGGGGGAAAGAGCTCTGATCTGTGCATGAAGGGTGGTGGTGTGGAGAGGCGTGAGTAGAGGAAAAGCAATAGTAAGGAAATGGTAAATCAGCACACACATTGTACTGTTTATTTTCACAAGAACCTGTCAGCAAGGGAAGGCAGTGATGGTCCCCATTGCACAGCTTGGGGACTCAGGCTCAGATGTGGAGAGAGAATTCCCGATGATCACATTCCATGAGGTGGAGCTGGCATTGGAATCCAGACATGCTGTTCCCTAGTTTAGTGCTCTTTCCACACCACCAGAAATGCCTCAGCAAGACTCCATATCATGGAATCAATAATAGCGCAGAGACACCTGGTGTTAAATCAGAAGTCACAGCGTGCGGGGGTAGAGGGGTTAGGGGCTGGGTGGGGTGGGGAATGCTAAGGAGGCAGGAGAAGCTGATGCTGACGGACACCTGGCAGCGTTTGCTTGGATTCTTGCCCACAGTAGTGTTTCCTCAAAAGACCAGGGGTATTCTTTTTTTTTTTTCAGTGTAAAGAACAGAGGACTTGAAATTTCAACACCTAGGTTGATTTTAGCTCATGCAAGTCTTTTATGTTCTAATTGACTGTAAAATAAGCTGAATAATACTTATTTGAGGTTTAAGTGGTAACATGTAGAGCAGAGTGCTTCGCCACTAGTAAAGTGATGTTCACACTTATATTGTTATAAGGCCCTTTGCATACATTTGTGTGGGTTGTGCACTGAGCAAGGATTCCACCTTTAAGGGGGCTCTGATTTGCATTAGAGGCATAATCCATTTGTACACTTCCTATACCAATCTCCCAGCAGAGGGCAGCAAAGGCCCCGGTTTCAGGAATTAGCTCTGCGAGATGTAGGCACAGTGTATTGAAGAAGGGGGACCTTTTCCTAGTTCGCACTAGTGCATCATATGGGTAAATGGACGCCCTGACGTTGGTACTCATTCTTGATGAAGAAGAACGAATAAGGTATTGACCTGACAACTACTTAAGCATCAAGTGTGCGAGGCACATAGTAGACAGAGCGATGAGCAAGTCTGACCCACTTACTGACTTCATTTGATTTTCACACAGTGAACACAGTGTACAGACAGTTAATCACAGTTGTGGCAAGTGCCCCAGAGATAAAATGCTGGGCTCCATGGAGGCATGTCAGGGAGACATACCCCTGCCTGTGGGGCAGAGAATGCTTTCTTCAAGGTGAGGCCTGAGGATGTACAGCAATGGGAGGGATGAGGATGAAGGGATAGCTTTGGGGAGGGAGTGTGTGTGCACCGAGGAGGCCCTGAGCGGGAAGGTGGGTGAAGCATTGAGTGTCAAAGTGAAATCAGGCTGGTGGCGAGCCTTGGGGTGTGGGTAGGGACTGGTTTATGGGTGTGGGTTGGTTCTGTTTCTTGACCTTGGTGCTGGGTGCATGTGGGCTCTTCCTTTGTGTCAATTCTTCAAGATGTACACTTATGGTACATGCATTTTTACATAAGCACATTACACCAGTGCTACTCAACATGTGACCTGTGATGAGACAGGGGCTTGACCAGGACAGAAATCAAGGCATTGCTTTTTCCACTGAGGAGATCTTGCTATGAAAACAGTGTGTTCGGTGTCACAGTTGATTTACAAGCTCTGTATTTTTGCAGACCTGCAACAAACAGGCTTGTAGATGGCACCAGTCTGTAGAACCCACCTTGAGTTGGACCCGTTATACTTTAATCATGAGTGAAAGGGGAAAAAAAGGCCAATGTGGCTTGTGCATAAAGAGGGAAGGGAGACTGACAACAGAGAATACTGAGGAAGAAAGTTATAAAAGCAGAAGAAAAATGAATGCAGGAAAAGGAGGAAGAAGGAAGGTCACTGGCCCCTAGAGGCCCAAGAGTTCAGAGGGGCAGAAGCAAGCCCAGGGCCTGACCCACAGAGACCAGACCTGCACCCGTGATGAACACAGGAATTGAAAGCTCGTCCCACCCAGAAATAGGAACACTGCCAGGTTTTGCTCAGATAAGACCGTTCACCAATTCCTAGAATGAAGGAAGTAGCAATTTATATTAGAACTTGATTCATGGGTTCGGTCATTCTCTTTTGATCATTTTTGGGTCTTTATATAGTTCTTTATTGAAGAACGCTTCCCAGTGCAGAAGTGTGAAGATTGGGTATGTGCTGTCATTCCCCTGGACTGTGTCACATGTGGTCCCTTGTTAGAATGGAGAAGACACAGGCAGAGCAGACCTAGGAGGAGGAGGACAGGACAGTGGGATGGGAGGTGAAGGTGGAGAGGGGAACTGGAGCTTTAAACAGCAGGCCCAGGCCCTGGGAGCCGAAGGGCCAATCTCTGCTTCTCGCTTACTTACTCTTTTGGGGAATAGTTTTCTGACAAGTTCTTGTTGAACTTGAACTGACATCCTTTTTCTTTTGGTTCTCTAAAAAATGAGAAACGTCATTTTCTATACATCCTTTTTCTTTTGGTTCTCTAAAAAATGAAAAATGTTATAACTGGAAATATAGATTTACATGCTTTGTATGTCAACTATTTTAATTTTTCCTGTCTTTCTACCAGTTTAGAGAAAGAAAGATATGACTCCTTATGAAAGGAAAATCAGCATTGACCAAGGAAAAATAACAAGCTCATATTGATATATAGGCAGACTAAAAATATCACAGAAGACAAATTTGCAAAACTATTATATATATATGTAAATATATACATATAATATGTAACATATATATAATATACAAAATAGTGTATAGTGTATATATGGACATTTAATGCAAATACTAAAGCTAAATAAAATATATGTAGCCTTATAAATATTACATAGAAAGGGCTTTTTAAGGCAAAACTACAGGGCATAATTACAGGTTCTCAATGTTAGGCAACTTTCCCTGCCCTCAGGGGATATTTTGCAATGTTGTAAAATCTGTTTTCTGTCTGGCTGGTAGAAGCTGGGGATATTGCTAAACATCCCAGGACGCACGTCATAGCCTCCAGGACAAAGAATTATCTAGCCCCAAATGCCAATGTGCTGAGCTTGTGAAACTTTGGCACACACCATCCTGGAAAAGATAAATTCATTTGTCAAACTCAAATGAACAACAACAGTCTCCACAACCAAAAATTTCCTTCAGTGAGTTAAAAGATTAAAACAAAATCAGAAAAATTGCAATAAGATAACAAAGGGTTAATTTCCCTAAGTGGTTAAACAAAAAAAGAATAGTCTTATACAAAGACGGACAAATATGAACAGGTAACCCTCAAAAGAAAAAAATTCTATCGAAACACTTATTTAAAAAAACAGGTATTTTAGTTAAAAATAGGTTAGCTGACGCTGTGGTAATTAATGATCCTCTCAAATCCCAGTGGTGTATTGTAGGTGTCAGCAAACTACGGCCTGAAGGCCAAATCAGCCCAATCCCTGTATTTGTAAATAAAGTTTTATTGGAACACAGCCAAGTTCATGTCTATATATGTGTCTCTAGCAGCTTTCATGCTATGAAGACAGGATTGCGTAGTTGCAATAAAGATCATACGGCCAGCAAAGCCTGAACTATTTATTATCTGGCCCTTCTTAGAAAAAGTTTGCTAAGCGCTGGTTTAGAACAGCATAGGTTTACTTCTTCCTCATGCTACATGTTGATCACAAGTTAGATGAGGTGCCATGTCACTGACCCTCATGGATGCTGAAGACAGAGCAGCCTCTGTCTAGAACATCACTGGTCCCGTGGCAGAGAGGAAGACAACATAAGAGATCTTAAAGCTTTGGTTTGGAAGTGACCCTCTCACTTCTGTCCACATTTCCTTTGCCATGTCAAGTCACATGGCCATCCCTGAATCCCCAGTCCATAGAACCTTCTGGAATATGGGGAGCAGTAATACCACCTATCACAGCATGTTTAACCACATGCACAGTGCAAAGAAATTCAAAAGAAAACATTGGTGGAATGTCATTCTGTGCTCTTAATTTGTCAAACACAGAAAAGTCTTATTATTTCTAGTGTTGGACGAAGGTGTAGGGAAAAGGGCGTTCATATGTTAATCAGAGTTGAAACTGGCAACACTTTGATCATCATCAGTATGAGGTAATTTTAAATATGCAGACTTGTTGACCAATTCACTTCACTTCTAGAAATTAATCAGTAAGAATTACTACTAAGAATGTGTCCACTTTGGGGAAGGGTTACACTATCCCCACTGGGTCAGCTTGAATCGGAGAGGAGTCCCCAGACTCAGTGGAGCAGTGGCAACTCTACTAATGGAAATGTAAACAGAGGGCACTGGGAAGTGGTCAGGTGAGTCCACACGGCACAGCTGAGGTGAACTGGGCCCTGAGGACACACTTGCTTCTTCCACTAGTCATTGTCCTTGCTCTGGCCTCATGTTCCTCTGGTCTGCCCTGATCCTGCCTTCTTCTCCTGACTTCCCATATCCACCTGCCCCTGTGCCTGCCGTGTGAGAGACCCTCCCAATCTGCCTTCAAATGGCAGATTCTGTCACCAGCCTTACCCTCAGGTCCAGACGTTTGGGCACATTCAGTCTTTGCCTTTTGGGCCCTTGTCACGATCTTTGGGATCCTGGTTGAGTCGTTCTTCATTTGACTTGCCTGATTCACCTCTTGGAGCTTCTCTTGGGTTCCGTGCGCAGGTGAGGTGGTTCCTGGGCCAAAGAGTGATTTGTGAATGGTTTTCACTGGGGTCCACAGCGAAGCTTCTTTCGCCTACTAGTGACTTCCCTTCTCATCCCCCCACCCCCACTCTATCAGAAATCCTATATCCCTGTACCTCACTTTTATCTTCCTATTTCGCTATAATTACTCCTTTTCTTTCTTTGTGTATGTTTCTTTTTCTCCCAGAGTCACAGTACACCTTCTAGTTCTTTCTCCCTTCAACTCCTCTTTTTGTCTGTTAATTACGTGTATATCAGTGAGAATGTAAGCTCCGTGCCTCTTTTGCTCACTGGAATCAACAGGGTGTCTGGGTTCTCCTTCTTTTGTGAGGAGGAGTCCTTTGACGGGATGGCCTAGGAGACAGCGATGGGACTAGCCATGCCCCTGTGATACTCAGTTGGCCATGTGGCTGGAAAGGAGGCCATGTTTGTCATTTAAGTGAGGACGCTGTTAAACAGCAAGGGAATGATGACTTCTTGCTTACCTCTCGGGAGCTTTTTTTTCTGTTTTCTTTTTGAACTTGACCCACTATATTTTTTTCTTGTGTTTTCTAAAACAGGAAATAAAATAATCTGTTATGGCTACAAATATTGATCTATAAGCTTGAGATGTCAATACTTTATAAACCAATTTATATTCTGTCTTCCCATCACTTTAGTGAAGCAGAAAACTATGAGATCTATGTGAAAATTTTATTTGGAAATGAGAAAGATTAAAGAAAGAAGTAACAAAACATACTAAATTATTAAAGTTTCAATTGTGCCATTTTTTCAAATTTATAACCAGGTCTTTCAAGCTTGAAGGAAATATATAGAATTATTATTATAATGCATAGATATAAAAGATTTCTTAGCCAAAACTCAAGGCCAGAAATTATAAAGGTAAAAGATAGATAGATTTGTCTGTTTAAAAATTTTTAAATGTCCACACTTCAAAAAACAACCCCACAATGTTAAAACAAAAAATAGGAAAAATTGCAATATAGTAAAATATAGAGGATAAATATCCTTAATAAATAATGCAAAAGACAAATACTACACTAGAAAAATGGGCAAAGAACATACATTGAAAATTTTTAAAAAGAAAATACAAGTAACAAATTTATTTAAAAATCATCTTTAAACCACTAATAATAAAAAAGTATTGGGGTACACAACTCTTTAAAAAGTTTTATCACATTGAGGTCGATGAGCATATAGTTAATGAGCACTCACTCAAGTATTGTTAAAAACAATGTAAACAATTACATTTTCTGCAAAATAATTCGGTGACACATATGAAATTTAAGATATGAAGACTCTAACCAAGTAATCTCACATTTAGAAATTAATTCTGAGGAAACTGTTGAACAAATGTGCAAAGATACAAACACACATGAACATGATTTCTATTTTCATGTAAAAATTGGAAATAGCCTAATGGTCCACCAACAGGTGATGATTTGAACAAATTGTTAATCATACAATGTGCTTTGTGACTAAAAAAAAGGAAAATAGATATGCGTGTTAAATCCACAATGAAAAATTGTTTATAGAATAGACTATATAGTATGAGTATATATATATCTATATAATATATGATAAATGCACATTTGTAAGGTATATAAGTAAGGTAGAGGAAGCAGATTAAATAGACTTAACTTCCCGATTAATACTTTTCCATACTATTTACAGAATTTATTAGGAACATTGTATCAGTCAGGACAGGAGAGGCTATGCTGCCACACAAACAAGACCAAATCTTGGTGGCTTAATGGAACAGTGTATTTCTCCGCCACACAGACTCTCCTGCAGGACTTGGCGTCTCCAGGGCAGCTGTCCTCTGTGTGGTGGTGATGAGATCCACGCTGCCTTGCCCTTTGGCACCTCCCTCTTCCACAGACTTCCACAGTCAGGGGAAGAGAATGTGGAGAGCTGTGTAGTAGATCTTATGTGTTTTGACTCAGAAGTAAAGCCTATCCCACGAATTCATTGGCCAGAACTAATATCACGGCCTTATCTTTTGCAAGGGGCTGGGAAATGTAGCTTTCTGAGTAGCCGGGAAGGGGAGGAGAATTGGAAATAGTGGAGAGCACTATCAGTGCCCACCACACAGTGTGCAGGGTGGGTAATGCTGGTTGTTTGTTTTTCTCTGGTCTCTTTTTCTTAGTAGTTAAGCCCCTGATGATGTCGAGCTGGGTACTTGTCCTTCTAGAATAAAACTACATTTCCCAGCCTCCTTTGAGTCAAGTACAGCTATGTACTTAGACCTGGCAATGAAATGATAACAGAATGACTAAATGCAAACTGCAAGGAGTGTTCTTCAATGGAGGAGGTGTGCCCCTTCTTGACCTTGCATTTCTCACTTTGGCTGGAATGTAGGGTTACTGGCTGGATACCCAGGAAGGGGATACCATGTGCTGAGAATGGTGACGTAACAGGCAAGAATGAGCCTGGGATTTTATGGTATATGAAGCCAGACCCTGACCTCCTACCTCCATATGAGAGACAGAAATAAGCTCTCTTGTTTTAGTACTATTTTTGGGGGGGGCATGGTTTGCTGTCACATACAGCAAAAAAAAAATCCTAATGGCTGTTGCAAAGTATAGAAGATTTTTTCTGTTGCAGTGAAGTTAAATAACTGTTTTAAATAGCACATTTTTTGTTGTTGTTTGTTGTTGTTGTTTGTTTTTCTGGTTTGGAGGTCTTTTTTAGCCTGAGGGGCATAGCAACCAATAAGAGTAACATTAAATCTACCCTAACAGAGAACATGAAGGTTCTTTACACTTACGCTTTTCTCCAGGAGATTTCCCTAAAGACAGTTTACTTTCATTAGCCAGGTGATCTAGAAAGTAATACGAAAGAAAGTAATTTTTAAAGAAGCAAGCTTTATGTTTATTGACAGCACTCTTTTCAGACAATATTGAGCTGACCAATCTTTGACAGTATTATTGTAGTCCTTTTCTTTCTGATGGAGAATCATGGCTCTTGAAGCTAATTCTAGGGACCCAGACGTTAGTCCTGTGCCAGCCAACCTTTATCCACAGAGTCTTCTAAAACCCATTAATCTCTTACGTGTCTCAATGTCCTCATCTGTAAAATTGAATAAACCACTCAAACTTCTCCAAAGGTGGTTATGAAAATAAATAGAATTTGTCCATGAGAAAATCTGAAGCATTACCACAGAAGTCCATGCAGGGTAGGAGAAACAGTAGAAATGATTATTTGTTTTAAGGTGCTCAAATTTAACACATTCTTTCTGACAATAATTAGTTATTGTTGGAGAGTCACATCTGTCATGTGGGAGTTCTGTAGATTTGTGACCCAAAGACCAAATCACCCACAAACAGAAGAAGGTTCAGATTCCCACCCTTCTCGGCACCACCGCCCCCTCTCCCCAAGGATAGTGGTGGCACTGGGTATCACTGCAGTGTTGCGAGTAAATTAACATGCACCGTTTTATCTGTGCATGCCCACAATAACATCATGTGTTGGCACTCAGTCGTACCATTACATTACATACGTCCTTTTCCCAATTTTCCCAGAAAGATCGTGTGAAAAACATGGAGAGTGGGACCCTCGAAAAAAACTTGATCCATGGCTTACGCACTTCAAAGGATCAAGAACATGCTTAGAGCACAAATTCTCAGCCGTGGTCATATTGCCCAAAAATTGGTTCTTAGGAGGAAAATCTTACTTTTTATGTATAAGGCACAAATAAATATGTACAGTCCATAAATCAATATATATTTGTGATATTAAACTATCATGGGGGGTTGTTCTTGATTAGGAAAAATCATCTACATGGGCTCCCTAGCACAGTGATAATAAAAAGAAAAAAAGAAAAGGCTTGAGAAACTCTGGCTTAGACTAACAGTTCTGAACCTGGGCTCCTGGCAACCACACTCTGAGACTTGGAATCCCTATCCGTACCTTGCATGATTTTTAGCAGTGTGCTGGGTGGCTCTCGAGGTTCCTTTCCTTCATTCATTTTTGAAGTGTCATCACTGATCTCTGGGAAAAACAAGGCATTTCTTTCAGATCTCAGTAAATACCCCCTGCAAAGTTTCATGGGGAATCTCCCAGAGATTCAGAAAGGAACTGGCACACTCTGGAGCTGAAGGCTGGAGGTTCCAGGTTTTGCTGGAGCCTCCATGATGCCCTCCTGAGAATGCATGTACCACTGGGTCTGAATCCCACTCAGGGGACAGTGGAGCAAGGCTGGTCAGCACTGGTTCCTCTATTAATGGAGATGTCCACTGGGAGAGCAGTCATCTGAACCCCAGGACCAGAGTCTCAACGTGAGGTCGTGAACCCCTGGGAGATCCTGGAAACCCTTTCAGGAGATCTTTGAGGTCAAAACTGTTTTCATAATAAGACATTTGCTTTTTTCACTATGTACATCTTTGTACAGATGGAGCAAGAGCCATGGCAGGTAAAAACTTCTGGTGACTTAGTACAAATCAAAGCAGTGTCCCCAAACCTTAGAGTAGTCATATTCTTCATCATCACTTACCATTAAAAAAAAAAAATTAAAAAAATCAAGAGTTATTTTAGAATCTTCCTGGTCAACCAGTAAAACATATTAATTTTATTAAAATTCTATCCCTGAGTATTCGTCTTTTTAATAGTCTTTGTGAAAAACTAGAAAGTACATATAAAACTGTCACTGCATCTTGATGTTCCACGATTCTCTCAAGAAAAATGCTTGTGTGACTGTTTGAGATACAACTCCCTGTTTAAGTCAGTGACCAATATTTTTCAAAAGATATTTACAAATCTTGCATGAGAAGACCCATTCAAAACACAAGATAACATTACGTATTTTATTGCAACAGAGTATGAAAAGTTCACTGATATGGCTTCAGATTCTACATTACAACTAACCTTTAACAAACTATCCCTTGTTAAGTTTTGGCATAGTATGGAAGAAAAATATCCACAGCTATCTTAAAAGATTGTTAAAATACTCCAACCTTTTCAACTATAGATCTGTGTGAGGCTGGATTTTCTTCCTGTACCTTAACCAAAGCAATGTATTGCAACTGATTGAATGTAGAAGCAGATATAAGAGTCCAGCTGTCTTGGAATAAGCTGGACAACAAAGAGATTTGTAAATATATAAAATGATGCTATTCTTCTCATGAATTTTGTTTGGAAAATATAATTTTCATAAAGATATACTATTTACATTAACAGGTAATTCGTTTATTATTGCTACTTTTAAATACAGAGGGTGCCAAAAAATGTATACACATTTTAAGAAAGGAAAAAACTATTAAAATTGTAATAATATATACCGATAACAAAAAGTGAATACAAGTCACGTTTGACTTCTGCAGTTACCAGAGGTGCTCAAAGTGGTTACCATCAGCGTCCAGATACTTCTGATTACGGTGAACTACTGCATGAGCAATGGTGACTAAAGTGTCCACTTGTATATGTTTTTTTGGCACCCCTGGTATATAAATATTTTTAAAATGATCAGTTTTCATTTCTGATAAGGTACATGTACGGAGACATAAAGAACATAAACAAAAGCTCCTTGGGGGTCCTTCATAATTTTTAAGAGTGTAATGGAGTCTTGAGAGCAAAAAGTTTGAGAGCTGCTGCCCTAGGCTCCAGCTCAGATCAACTATACTCTGTGAACACAGCTGTTTCTTCAGCAAAAACTCTTCAGATATAACAGGTATTTGTTTCCTCTCTGTCACTCTGTCACACTGCTCTGTCTTTCCCTGCATTGCTCCCCGCCTTCTCCTACTTACTTCCCATATCCACCTGCCCCTGTGCCTGCTGCGTGAGAGACCCTCCCACACTAAGCCTTCAAATGGCAGATTCTGTCACCAGCCTTACCCTCAGGTCCAGACGTTTGGGCACATTCAGTCTTTGCCTTTTGGGCCCTTGTCACAACCTTTAAGACCCTGGTTGAGTCATTCTTCATTTGACTTGCCTGATTCACCACTTGGAGCTTCTCTTGGGTTCCGTGTGCAGGTGAGGTGGTTCCTGGGCCAAAGAGTGATTTGTGAATGGTTTTCACTGGGGTCCACAGTGGACCTATTAGGACCTATTAGTGACCTCCCTTCTCATGCCCCCAGTCTCCACATTGTGAAATCTTTGTACTCCCGTGCCTCATTTTCATATGTCTAAATCTATATATTATCATATATCTATCCATATATAATATATAATACATATAATATATGCATATTTATAGATATCTATATATAAAATTTATGTGCACCTTTTTTTTCCCTCCAAACTCAATATCTGGCCTCACTCTTTATAAAACCAGTTGAAATCAGCCAGATAAATTTGGGGGTATTCCAGAGCAGTGGGGCTTATTTCCTGGTTCCTGTCTGAGTAATGCCTGCTACCAGGAGGTGGCCACCTTCAAGTAAAAATAGCCATGTGGTTTGCTTCAGCAGAGGAGGGGCCTTCTAACGTACCTCTCTAGGGTCCCCAGGGCCCATGTGTGGAACCAGAGAGATCCAGGGGCTCCTAGATGCTTTGAGTGGGGAAAGTGCAAGGTATCAAAGAATTGAGAGGAAGGAACCCTATAATGGAGGATGAAGCTGAGACTGAGAGGATTTGCAGTGTAGGTGTAGAGGTTGGGTAAGGGTGAGGGTGGAAGGTGTAGGTGGCGTGTGCTTCATTGTTGAAAGAAGAGATCACAATTTTCAATGGCTGTGGACTATAGAAGCTGACCCAGTAGGAAGACCATGGTCCAGTGGAGAAAGAATATCTCTGTGGAGGCCTGGGAGGACACACATGCCACAGCCCCTCCAGCAGGTGGACAAATGGGCTTACTATTTATTTATTTATCCATCCAAGCGCCACCTCTGGAAGAAGCAAGAGTGGCTAAAAGTTAGAGAGGAGATACCAGGACCCCCAGGGAGTTCAGTCATGGCAGTTTCTGAATACTTGTCCAAAAAAACTGAGGCAACCTAAAAGAGCCTAAAATTTGCCTTTAATTGGCAAGTTTAATGTTTTTCCCCTATCACAAAAGGAGGGTTTCAGAGAAATGAGGACTGTTACAAAAAATAAAGAATATAATTTTTTTGTTGCTGTTTGCACACAAGAGTGTGGTACCCTGTTTCCCCAAAGATAAGACCTAGGCGGACAATCAGCTCTAATGCGTCTTTTGAAGCAAAAATTAATATAAGATCTGGTCTTATATTATATGATGTTATATAAGGCCGGGTCTTGTATTATAGTAAAACAAGACTGGATTTTATATTAATTTTTGCTCCAAAGGACACATTAGAGTTGATTGTCCAGCTAGGTCTTATTGTTGGGGAAACATGGTATGTATATTTTCAGCGTGACTAAGTCTGTGTTCTTTTTTTCTCTAAATTTTGTATCTTTTTAAAGGTGTTTTTCCTATTTTTAATAAAGGTGATTAATCAAATGTAAAATAATGTGACTCTTAGAACTCTCCCTGTAAAATTTTTTCATTTAACTACAAAAGGAAGAAAGACAAATCTTGAAGGGCCTGGCATCTTCCATTCCTTTTGGTAGGTTAGCAGAGGAAAGTCTCAGCAGGTCAGAGGGGCCCAAGCAGAACAGGCTGACACCAACCCCAGGACCCCGGGAACTCCTTTCTAACGAGGTCACTGCTGTGACCAGGGAGCATGCACCGTTGCATAGTCACATAAATGTTTCTGTCCCCTGTCCTATAAACATGTAGAGTAAGCAGGAGTGCGAGGCTCAGATGCTGGCCATGGGGTATGCAGACCATCTATGCCTGTCCTAAACTTGGGATAACAAAAATCCGGAGGATTATGCAGGTTCTTCTCTGCTGCGAGCGTTCCCTCCATCAACCCTTAGTTTATATCAGCACCCTGTGCCGCTCGTGGTATCTGTGACTCCTCTGCATAACTAATAATAAATTCATCAAGCAGCCCTTGTCAGATCATTCTCCAAATTATGGAATACAGAAATATGGTTTCTTTCTTTTCATTTTTTATTCAAGAAATAATGAATGCCTCATTTGTGCTTGGAGATTACCATCTAGCCTACAAGAGACACATTACATAAGTAATTACAACAGAGTATGTGGAATCTTTCCAAAGGGCCAGTGCTGGGTGCTATAGGAACACACAGTGGGACCACTTTAGCTAATTTAAGGGTCAGAGGATGCCACCTCGAGTAGACATTGAAGTCAACACCAGTGATGAAAAGGAGATAGCTAAATATTTATGGCAAGTAGTGTAGGATAAAAATGTAGCATTCAAAGAGAGCAGCGTGGGTCGACGATCAAAAAGGAGAGAAATGAAATGAGAGGAAAGAAAGTTCAGAGTTGGAGTTCTGAGTAGAAAGAGATGGAGTTGGAGGGGAAGGGAAGAGAGAGTGGAGAGAGCTTTGACTATCACATTAAGAACTATGAGTGTTATGCTAAGAGCAATAGGAGGCCATGAACAAGTTTTAAGCATGGGAATAAAATCATCAGATTTTAGTGTAGGAAAGAGGAGATAGAATTGACAGAACTTGTCAAAGCACTAAGGAAGATCATCAGCTAGGCGAGGATCACTTAGTTTTTGGCTTGGCAACTGGGTAACTCATTTCCTGTTCAATTCCTCAGAGGGTCTACGGGGCCTCTATGATCAGGCTTCCCTCTACCTTCTCACCTCCACCATTCTTCTTTCTTCATCATCACCCTGCAACACTGGCCTTTCCTCTCAGCCTCAGCTCCTTCACACGTGAGTCCCTCTGCCTGGATTGTCCAATCTAAAGTGACCTCCACCCCAGGCTGCAAATCACTATTATAATCCTATCCTTCATTTTCTTTCATCCTGTCATTACTATCTAAAGTTATCTTGTTTACGTACTTTCTAGCTTATATTCTTTCTCTCCCCCAACCAGCATGTAAGCTCCAGGAGTTTTCTTCCCCCTTCTTTCCTTTTTTTGCTTCATTTTTTGCTTTCTCTCCTATAAAAAAACTCCACCATCGGCTCTCAGAATGGATACATACAAAATTAGTGCTCACTGCATATTTTTTGAATAAAGGTCTGAGTGATAGCTAAAAGACTACGTTTTAGGTGAAGATGAATCCAATCTCAGACGTATTTAGCTTGGAGTGTCTATGGGAGACTTGCAAACAGTGATGACCAGTAAGCAGTTGGCTGTTATGTTTCTTGAAGACAGATGTGAGTTGGAGATGTAGATTTGGGAGTGGTCAGAACAGAGGTGGTGATTGGAGTTGTGAGAGTGGTTGACAAGGCTCAGGGAATGTTGAGTGGAATAACCTGAGTAGTTTACACTAAACCAAGAGGGCCCCACACAACAGGGTGAGAGGTAGGGAGGGAGAGAGCAGCTTGCCCTTCCTCCCTGCCCAGGAAGACCAATTACCTTTGGGGAAAAGGTACAGAACTAAATTACTTCTATGAAATACCTTAAAAGGACACCAACACCATGATTTTCGACACTGGAATCATGCTAAGGATAAATTATCAGGGAAAAGGAGCTGTTAGGCCATTGGCTGAGGCTGCCACCTGTTGCTCCGTGCCCCCCTTATGTCTATAGTTGTCTATACCTGTTATCACCTCCTGTTCATTATTCAACCCATTGCAGCTGGCTTCTGCCTCCATTACCACACAAACTGCTCTGAAGTCTTCCCGTGTGGCCAAACCCAAGGTCCTCTTCTTTGAATTTATCTGACTCCCTCAGTGTAGTCAACCATTCCCTTTTTTTTTTTTTGCTTTTGTATTTTTAAAAAGATTTTTATTAAAATATAGCTAACATACAATATTATATTAATTTCAGGTGTACATCATAGTTACTCAACAGTACCCACCTAGCCCCATACAGTTATTACCACATTATTAATTACATTCCCTGTGCTAAAGAAGTGATAAGTCCCACAACCATCTGACACTGTACCGTGCTATCACAAGATTATTGATCTCTTCCACCCTTTTTAAATTCTTCATTATAGTTGACATTCAATATTATTTTATATTATTTTGAAGCAGAGAGTATAGTAGTTAGACATTTATATCATTTAGGAAGTGGTCCCACTGAGTAGTATCACCTGGCACCTTTTAGATACTCATAGTTATTACCATATTATTGATTATATTTCCTATACTTTACATCCCATGACTATTTTGTAACTTATACTTTACATCCCATGACTATTTTGTGACTGTTTGTGTTTCTTAATCCCTCAACCATTCCCTCTTGATTTGCTGATGTGTTCTCTCCTGCTGGTCTTCCCTCCTCACTGGTCTCTTCCCCTCAGTCTGCTTGGCCAGATTCCTCTCCTATTGGGATTTCCGAGGGCAGGGCTACTTCCTGAGTTCTCTTTCTTTCTCCCATGGATCTGGATAACTTCATTTTGCTGACGTCTCTTATGTTTGTGTCTTTGGGCCAGAGTTTTTAATTAAATGCCAGATTGGCATATTGTGGGGGAATTAAACTTCCCTGCATTCTCAGTGCCTCTGTAAGAAGCCCTAGTCTCCTGAGATACAGAAATGTGTACAGGGAACGTTTACTATCACTTCCCTAGAAACCTTTTACTTTTCACATACCACGAGAATTTGATCTATAGTTATTTATCTAGTTAATGGCTCTGATCCAAAAGAATAATAAAACTCATCTCCTTACATGGCCAAATGGTTATAGCCAGAACTAGGTTCCTCGGTTAAGACCCAAAGTTTCAGGAATACTGGAGCGCTCTTTCCTTAGGTAATTACATGTCAAAAGGGATGAAGTATGGAACTTGAAGACATCTCTAAGTAAAAGACAAGACACCTGGGATTGCTATAGCTTTTGGAAAGACACATAAAATTAAATTACAAAAGATTAGGGTGAGGACCTGAGATTTTTTCAATCCTATCTCAAAGTAGCAATTTTTAAAAATCCTTTCAGGAGGAGAGGAAGATGGCTGTCCTTGTCCTCTGTATAAACAGAAAACCCATCACTCTCCCTTCCATATCTATGGAATATAATCTGCCACTCATATAGAAAGATTTTATCAGCTTTCTTCCTGTTGCCTATGGGTCTGCACGTGAGGAACAGAAGTTGCAGTGTTACTCTGGCTGTTGAGTTGGTTGTGAGTGTCAATCAAGAATTCTTTTCCCTGACCCAGGTAACTGTGTGTCTACCGTAGTCATAGATATATAGAAAACATGCCTATGCAAGCAGTTGGATAACACCTCGTCCCTTCACAGTTCTTGGCAAAGCACATACCTGGCACAACTGCATAGATGGTTAGCACAATCTTGAAATGGACAAGTCAATAATTGAATTATAAAATTTTCCCAAGACATGGAAGCAACCAAAATGTCCTTCCATAGATGAATGGATAAAAAAGTTGTGGTATATATACACAATGGAATACTATTTGGCGGTAAGAAAGGATGATATAGGAACATTTGTGACAACATGGATGGCTCTTGAAAGTATAATGCTAAGTGAAATAAGTCAGACAGAAAAAGCAGAGAACCCTATGATTTCACTGATATGTGGTATATAAACCAAAAACAACAAAAGAACAAGACAAACAAATGAGAAAGAAAAACTCATAGACACAGACAATAGTTTAGTGGTTACCAGAGGGTAAGGGGGTGGGGGGTAGGAGATGAGGGTAAGGGGGATCAAATGTATGGTGATGAAAGGAGAACTGACTCTGGGTGGTGGATACACAATGGGATTTATAGATGATGTAATACAGAATTGTACACCTGAAATCTATGTAATTTTACTAACAAATGTCACCCCAATAAATTAAAAAAAAATTTTCCCCCCAAATACATTTGCATCCTCTCTCAGCAATGGGCACCACCATTCACCCAGCCATTCAAGCCAGACATTGAAGAGCCAGAGTTGATTCTCTCTCTCTCTCTCTCTCTCTCTCTCTCTCTCTCTCTCTCTCTCTCTGTCTTATCCTCAACTTTCATGACATTAAGTCCTGTCAACTTGACCTCCAAACTGATTTTGAATTGGCCCTCTTCTCTCCATTTCCACTGCCAGATCTGAATCTAGGCTATTATCAACTCTCATGGCATCTGCCCTCCAAATGATTGCCTTGTTTCCATTCTATTTTATTTCCAGTTCTTTGCACAGCACCAAAATTGGTCTTGTCAAGTTTAAAATTGGATAGTGTCACTTCACTGATTTGATCTCTTCAATGGCTCCCCCTTGCATTTAGAATAAAATTCAACTTTCCACACTTTGACCTGCAAACATGAGATGCCCCCAGCCTCCAGCCTTCTTTAATACTTTCATCCTACCTCGTGGAAGGCTTTTGTTCTGTTGTCTCTTTCTAGGAGATGACTGCACAATTCTTTTTCTTTTCTTTCCTAAAAAGAAAGAATACAGATCATCTTTTATAGCTACACAGATAGATCTGCCAACCTAGTATGTCAATAATTATTAGCTGTTACTTTTGGTTGTCAAACCACAGTGGCCAGGTCATTGGTGACCTTAGGTAATGCTGCTACAGGAAGTCATGGGGAGGGCGGGGAATGTGAGAAGAAATTCTAAAGTGGCAGAGGAAGGAGATATGTGAAGAAAAGGAGACAATGAGATTAGGTAATTCATTCTAGAAGCTTGGTTGTGAAAAGGACAGGGGCTATGGAGGTAGTTGAAGTGAGGTGAGGATCAGGAGAAAGGTCCTTTTGGAACTGGGATAGGCTTGGGCATTGGCTGTATACAGATCCTTATGAAAAAAAAGGCTGAATTCTCAGGAGAGAGAAGGAATCATAGATACTGTCGGGTGAGGTAGAAGGACTGCCTTAAAGAGGAGGTAACCAGAGGGGCAGCAACAGACACAGTTAGGGTATGTGGGGTTTGTAGCCCAAACTGAGAAGATTTCCATCTGATTCCTTTCCATGAAGTGGGAGGCAAAGTAATCTTTTGAGTAAAATGGAGGCAGTGGGAAGGTCAGAGGTCTGAAAAAAAGAGCTCAAGGTTTGAAAGCAACATCACAGGGGAAGTGGAATTGCCACACAGTGTGGAGGGATCATGTGCACTGGAATTGTGAAGACACAGTGGGTGCCCTCTGCCCTGCCATGTGCTTCTCCCTAGCAGTGTCTACTTTCAGATGCAGTATGCAGACAACAATAACAGGTACCTACAAGGCCTGCCAGAGAGTCCTGGAAGAGACAGAGAGTCAAGGCAGGTTGAGTATCAGCAATGTTACTGAAACAAAGAATCTTGGACTCTAAGCTGGTATGAAGGAACGTGAAGAAAAGCAGATGATGGATTGAAAAAGGGAAAGGCCAGTGCACTGGTCATTCAAATGAGGTTGAAGGACAGCTACTGAGAAAACATCTTGTAAGGAAGAAATAAGGGCAGGATATTTTTGAATTAATTTTTAAAGATGGGGCTGAGGAGGACACATCTGCGGTTGAACAATAGCTGTAGAAGGAGCAAATGTCAAGGATTTGCTGTCAGAAAAAGGAATTCTTAAATTAATGATTGTGAAGTTGAGCCAGTTTGAATGAAGAAAGGGCGTGTAGATTGCCTTTGGGTATGGAAGGCCCAGAATTGGTGGAGGAAAACGTCATTGGAAATGAGCAGATGCAGGATTGAAGAGGTCAGTGTTTTGGATGGGCCTGTTATCCACATGTACCTTGAAGATGTCCAGGGTAATGGTAGGCCTTGAAATGACAAAAAAAACCAACGCTAAGTCAGCCTTTGAGGTCTGCTGGGGAGTGGTGGGAAATGTATAGATGATAGTGATGAATGAGGGAATGTTTCATTTGAATGGTTAAGCCTCCAAAAAGAGGATGGGGGAACGAGGGGCTGGCTGGGGGCAGAGCGTCACAAGGGTGGACATCCAACCTGCCTTCCAACGTGAAGCGAGTGATAGCAGAGACTAGGAAGACATGTCTTAAGAGAAAGCAGTGTCCTCTTGGGAAACCAACTTTCAGTTAAAGAAGGAGGTGCGACTAATCCCCTAAGAAGTTGTGGATATAGGAGAGCTTGGTGATTTCAGAACAGGCAGTTCCAATGGGTGCATATTTCAATGGCCCTAACGGCCTTCTGGTTTCTCTTTCGTCTTCATTAAGACCTTAAAGGAAGATGCAGTGAATGGGAATTGCAGAAACAAATTGTACTGAGCATCACGACTACCATCCCACAGCAGATGCTCATGACCAACTACGATCAGAAAAGCAGAACACAGCTCCAGTTCCCCCTCCTGACATCTACAGAAGAAAGGCCATCTTTACCTTTCTTGTTGGCAAGTGTGCTGGATGCCTCCTGGGGCTCTTCTGGGTCATTTGGTTCAGGAGCATCATTTCTTACCACTGACAAAGGAAACGGAAGTCATTTCAGAGGTCAGCATGGGCTGAAGAGGGTGTGCTGAGGAGACCAGTGGGAGAACAGGAAGGTGGAGAATATTGTGGCTTGGGGCTGGGGACCTGCCAGTCTTCACGGTTCCCTGGCTCTGCCTCGATTCGATCAACTTGTGGTTAATGTGATCTTTGTGACTATCCCAGAACTAGGGAACAATTGCCCTGCCGAGGAGGGCTCAGTTTGGCCCATTTAGATGGGCTCCCCTTACTCAATGGAAGAAAAGTACAGGGGCTCTCAGCAGCTCTCACTCGGGTGGCCACAGTCAAGGGGAATGTCTGCCATAGGAAAAATACATGTTACTGCTTAGATGTCTGTAAAGAGATATTTTGAACCTGCTCTATCTGTGATTATTTCACCTTGAAAAATAGTGAAGGAGGCTCAGTGCCTTATATACTTCTGTATACCAGCAGGAGCCAGCCTGTACTTGCTGCACTTGTTAACAAATAAATACAAAGTTCTTAGTTTTTGTTAGAATCTGTAACAAATAATAGCCCATCTCAGGAAAGGCTGTCACCTTGTTTACACAATACTGTGACATCGTCTAAAATTCTGGCTAACTTAGGAACAGGTAACTGAGGCAGGTGGCAAGCAGTTGCTAGATGTTTTAGCAATTTGTTGCACTTCAATAAATTTTTAATAATATCAATTAAAAACAGTGCAAACATATAGAAAATTTGAAGGTTGAAAGTGAAAGTCCCCACAGTTAGGATGGGGGCTGGGAAGGAGACCATCCATACGTGTCCCAGGGCACTAACTCAGTGTTAGGGTCAGAGGGTGATTTTGCTTGCTTTGCATTTTGATGGAGCCGTTTTGAGCTTTACCGTATTGAAGTGGCCTCAGAGAGTGGCTGAGTCAAGCAGTCCTGCCCTGGCTGTCCTTTGTGCTTCATCCCGGGTTCCCACCACAATCCTTTCTGGCAGGTGAATGTTCTCCCTTTGTAGACCCCTTAATGGTGTTTGAGTCCAGGTCCAGTGGGTAGCAGTGGGGCTCCTGTCTCTCGTCATTGGTACCCCCTCCCAGTCTACCCCACCCTCCCTAGGGACTTTGTCTCCATCCAGGAGCTCGGGTCTCCCGCCTGTCCAAGCTCCCAAGGGCTGGGTGAGCAGCCAGAAGCTCGGCCATGATGGTGGTCGGGAACAGCGAGGAGAACCCTGCTCCTAGAAGATTCAAATGGCTTCTCTTTGTAGACATGAAAACTAAGGTGGAGCTTAAGTCATCCAGATCAAGATTACCTGGGCCATGGGCTGAGGAAGCACGGGGCACATCCTGAACATCTTCTTTACCTTTTGTTTGGGAGGTCAGGTTGTCACTGGACACTGAGCAGAGGAAGAAAAAGAATTTCAGAACCCAGGACCAGCAATCAAGGCCCAGAGTAGAAGGAACAAGAACAATCTATTCTAGATGGTAAAAATGACGGGGCCAACAGAACATCAAGGGGAAGGTGGAATAGAGTGGGAGAATGAACCATCATTTCCTTTCAATTGGCTACTTACTAATTTAATGATGGTTTGCAGTAGATAAGTGCATTTACATTTTTCTTTTCAAAATGTAGAAGATGGACTCTTACATTGATATTGCCTTTGTGATTATGTTAATCTTATTTAGATGGCATATATTAGAGGTGTGGGGGAAACATTATTTGAACCACATAGAACCCTTTATTCTAGTAACTGAAGAGCTCAGAATTCATGATACGATTTTGGCAGCACTCAATAATATACCCAGTTATATTTCATAGACCCTAATGCCTTTATAATGATGGTTTGCAATAGATAAGTAACATAGTCTTAGAAACTAAATCAAATCCAGCAGGCCGTTAAACATTTTATCATCTTTTCTAATCATTTCAATAACATTGCTCTTACAATTCAAACCGTATGAAAATGAATATGGTTAAAACTGAAAGGTCCTGTAATCAGAAGGCAAGCAATTGAGTGAAGGCGGCAGGTCTGTGTGGCAAAAGTTACTCGTCAGTCAGAACAGCGTGTTCTGAGTGTTGGCTGGACGGGGCATTACACTGGCTGTGGTGGTGTCCCTGCCAACCAGTCCTATGCCCAGTGGGTGCATTGGTCCCGTTTGTTTTTCTTTGTCATACCCAGTTCTTTCTCTCAGGGGTCCTGCCACAAGCCCCCTGGTTGGCAGGTGTGTGTTCTCCCTTCACAGCCACCTTGAGCTAACCTGAGCCAGCCCCAAGGACATTACCTTGCACCGTGGTAAGGGGAGTGCTGGACATCTGTTGTGAGTTTTCTTCATCATTTATGTGGGATGTTAAGTTGGTCATTGACGAGAAGAAGAAAAATCATTACAGGTTACAGGGATAGAGTGCTGGGGGGTGGGGGAGGAGAGTGAATGGTAAAAATGACCAGGGCAGAAGGAGCACCGAGGTCCAAAGGCAGAGGGTGGGGTTGTTCCAGGGTGGAAGCAGGTGTTCTAGGCTCCAGCTTCACCCAGACCCCTGGCAGTATCCGGAATCCTTCTTGGAAAAGGCTGTGTATGAGAGGTGCATGCATGGAAGGGGCAGATCAACACAAAGCTGGGACCCTGGGCTTCTAGACACAGCCACAGGCATTTTAGGCTGGGGATGCCCAAGTGTTGGACAAGATCTCTTTCTCACCTGGAATGGTCCTTCCTTCCTGGATGAAGCTGGAAAAAGCCTTGGCAGGGCCAGCAGGCCTGGATGGCTCAGCCAGCACCCTAGTTTTGTGCTGTGGGGATGCTCTGAGCTCACTGACTCTGGGTGCAGGGGTCGGGTCCCTCAGTGGGGGGCGCTGGGGTGGGGGCAGTGGCAGCAGGGTCTGGCAGGAGCTTCTTTCCGCTGGGTTGGCTGGGACTTCAAAGAGGATCGGCGTGTTTCTATTCCATCCTCCGTAGGAACTGACAACTGGGATGGGGGAAGAAGCACACGTGAGCACCCTAGAAACTCAGAACTATTTTGGGAAGGCATTTCTTTACACCTGACTTCCAATAGGTCGGGGGCACGGTGCATAGAGCCAGTGCATCATAATCGTCGCTGTCCATTTGTAGCCTCTTTCTAATTTATGAAGTTGATTTGGGCATTTTGTGCTGTAATAACTGTATCTAAACGTCTGATCTAATACCAAAGTAGTTTCACACATAAAGTTGAATTTCACTTTGTATTGAGGGATTTAATTTTCTTTGGTTTCCTTTAATTTTGGTTTCAGAATTTAGACAATTGTGTACAATGCTATCATTGTACCAGATGTCCCTGTTTTAATACATAAACATGTCACACCTCCCTGTGACAATAAGACGAAATATAAATTTCTTTGCATAGCTTATTAGGACCTTTATATTTTGGCTTAAGGTCCAAAATAACCAAACGCTGCAGACTCAGCTTCTGTGCCTCTTCACTCGCAGCCTATGATCTGGCCACACCGAGCTTCCTTCCCATCCCAATCTTCCAGGCCCTTGTCTTTTCCCGTGCTGTTCCCCTGCATAGCTAATGTTGGGTTTCTTTTATGATTCTTCTTCATCATTTATTTCAGAAGTAAAGTTGTCTCAACCAGTGAACAGAAAAAGGAAAGTAAGGTTGGATTCTGGAGAGGGTCCCCCCCCCCCAAACCCACAGAGTTGCAGATCAGAAAAGATGCTTGAGCTCAGCCAGGTCAGGGGACACATAGTGTGTGTTCCCTCCGGCTGTCAGGCTTGCTTAGCACGGCCTTTGGGAACACAATTTCTCCCAGCTCTGCCCCGATGCTACCAGGAACACAGGCCTACGTGTGGCTATGTCTGCCTAGAGGATGGCTTTGCTCTTTTGCTTTCCTTTTAGCTAAAGGAATAATCTCTCCCTTTGGGGAGGAGCCTCTTGATGGTAAAGTGTCAGAGAGGAGATGACGAGCTGTCAACAGTGGTGACTCCACTAATAAAATGTCATAATTCAGTGTGATCTGTTGGTCTTTCCCATCGTTCTCAGGTAAGTGAACTATATGTTTTGGCCAAAGTGTTTTTCCTTACACCTAAAATGGTTTTACCATCTGCTCCTCTTACTTCTTTCCTCCCAGCTCTATCATTGCTCTTTTTCCTACTCCTTTATTTATTCAGTTCTTTCTCCTTTTCAGGGTGCTTCAGGCTCCACTTCTTTCTCATACCCTCTCTTTCCGTCTGTGTCCACAATTCACCTTCCTTCCTTGTCAGCTGCCTGTGCTCCAGCTTCCTACTCTGCCTTCTAGCTACCCTTGCTTCAAATAGTGATTAAAATTTCAGGCCCTGGTATTAGGTGATCCAAGAAGGACCTCTGGCTCTGCTCTCAACAGACAACTAACTTTGTGAAGGTTATTCCGATCTTTAATTTCCTTATGTGTCTCATGGGGATAATAATGATTTCACAAGATTGTTTTCAATGTGACATGAGATAATCATATAAAGTGCCTGAGATAATGTCTGGTGCATACCAAGCACTAAAATAAAAAAATAAAGAAGTAGATAAATAAATAAATAAATAAGATACTTATTATTATCCATCCCTACCCACTTCTCTTCCTCTCTGGCCTCCCTGGCTCTCCTTGCCCTTCTATCAGAGAGGGTCTCTGTAACTTTGAATTTCTGTCACATTATGCATTCCCTAAGACTGTCCAGTATGCTAAACTGTACAATTTCCCCCAAATTGATGGAATAGGTCAGACAGAAACATTTATGTCCTCTAGAAAATCATCTTCAGACACCCAGGGCCAGAGGCGACTCTTCCTGCCATGTCTGTGAGAGAGCATGGCCCATACCTTCCCAAAGAGAAAGTGGGCAATTAAAATACATATTCCACAGGGCTGAAAACCAATCCCCACTTTCAGCAAGCAACTGCTCCCATGCATCTATAGCCCGAAAGGTATTGGGGAAGCCTCATACCACTTCTGAAGCTCTTGAAAATCTTCATCAGATTGGGGTATTCACGCAGGTTAATTTGGCTGAACAACAGCTCCAGAAATGACAGATTAAACGTCTTCTCCAGTTTGGTGAGAATGTTGTACACTACTCTGGATACAGGGACCAGGTTGCTACAGGCTTCCAGAGATTCCTTAAGAAAGGGAGTGAAGTATTGTTACACATGATTATAAAATGGAGTGGAGGTTTATTAGACATCTGTAATTTTCTAAGTCATAAGAAAGCTACTTTGCTCTTCTAAGAAGAAATTTAACACAACATGTATAGTCAACTTCTGTAATGTAGAGAAGTCACAGATCCATGTGTTTACTTTTGGAACTTCCCTTATATTTTGATAGTTAGCCATAGGAATAAATAATTTAGCCTTCTTTAAAATATGTCTGTTTTGTGAACCTTAATTTAGGTACATTTGAGCGCAGAGAGAAATTTTAAAGAAGGAAAGTGGAGTCAAAGGCTGCTATGGTGTAATTAATTTTCCAAGGCTCTGGGCAGGACACTTCAGCAATAGACCTAGTGGTTGGTCACTAGTGGCAATTCTGTTGATTGCTTGTTAGCCTCTGTTCTCTCTGTCTTGGACTTCAGGTGGCCTGAATGGGTTCCAGCCATGGGGAAATCATCCAGAGAGCTCTCCTTGATGAGAGGATGTCTAAAAGGAGAAACATGGCAGGAAAGAATTGATTGCAAATGCTTATTGAATACCTACGAAGCTAGTCCTTGGGTACAAAGCAATGAAGAAGATCAACACGGTGCTACCCTTACTAGGGGACGGACACTGTCAGGGAGAGAAGATGGGCATTAAATAATAAGCAACAATTAAATAAATGCCCAATTATCATTGAGGTAAGTTTTATTAAGGGAAGGCATAGATTTCTATGAGGGAAAATAATGAGGGTGTCTTAATTAGATGAGTAGGTCAAAGAGGCCTCTTTGAGGAGTAAATCTCAGCTTTGATTGGAGAAGACTTAGAGCTAAACGAGCCGAGACTATGGGGAGATGTTTCTGCCGCTGCTAAACACTTCCCTTGGCTCAGGAAATGCTTTAAAACCCCAGATTATGCGAAGAGTGCCATTTTTGTCCACATAGTCATATCTCCCATTTCCCGTCTTGCCTCACATCAAAATGAACTCTGGGTGACAAGCTCTTTGGAATTAGAATGGTGCCATTAGTGGATTAAAGCGTGTCCCCGCCCCACGAAAGATATGTCCACTTGAATCCTGTGAATGTGATCTTTTTTGGAAAAAAAGGTCTTTGGTGATATAATTAAGTTAAGGATCTTGAAATGAGATTGTCCTGGATTAGGGTGGGCCTTAAATTATAATAAATGTCCTTAGAAGAGAGAGAAAGGGAGAAGACACAAAAAGGATAAAGCGACCTAGAGATGGAAACAGTGATTGAAAGGATGTTTCTATAAGACAAGAATACCAAAGATTGCTGGTACCACCAGAAGATAGGAGAAAATCAAGGAACAAATTCTCCCTCAGAATCTCTACAAGAAATCTGTCCTGCCAACACCTTAATTTTGGACTGCTGGCCTCCAGAACAGTGACAGAATACATTTTATTGTTGTTTTAAGTCACCCGGTTTGAGGTCACCCTATGACACCCTGTTTCCCTGATAATAAACATTTGGGGCTGGGCCTTCCAAAATCTAGAAGCCCTCGGGGGTTTGCAGTTTGAGACCTCAAAAATCCGGCATTCTTGGTGAAGGCTGGGCTGCCGTGGGAAAGTGGTCAACATGACTCACCCTGTACATACTCTCGGTGATGAAGGATTTGTCGCGGAGGCCTTCGAAGAAGGGAAATGGCTTGTATATGGCATAGGAGATCTCCAGCTTCTGGTACATGAAGTGCTGGAGAAGAGCCTCTTCCAAGGCCCGTGTCACACTGAACATCCTGTGGACGGGGCATAAGAAGAGAAGAGAAGCAAAGACTTGGAGGAGCTTGGGAAGCCGCTTTCTGTATTCAATGGGCGTCTAACGACAGGCATTCTGGTCCCCGAGGCATCCCTGAGTAGTCTGCAAAGCAACGTCTGCCCCAAACACTCACGGGTATAGGAAGCAATGACAATGCCCAGCAACAATGGAGGCTGAAAGTGACTGACAATATGGCGCTGAAATCTCAAAGGGGCTTCTGGTAAACATCAGGCAGATATTAAAAATAGCTAGTATTTATCAAGTGCTTCCTGGGTGCCAGCTTTCGTTCTGAGGGTTTCATATGCAGTAACTTATTTGCTCTTCACAAAACCCTTGCAAGATTGTTACTATGATTGCCCCCGTTTTTACAGTTAAGGACACTGAGACATAGAGAGGTTTAATAACTCACCCTAAATTGTGCAACTTGAAAGCGGTAAGGTGAACAATTCAGGACTTTCTGGTTCGTGGATCACAGTCAGTGAACTATGGTCTGAGGCTACACTGAGCTGAGTTGAGATTGTCTGGACTGCAGCTTCAGGCCATCTCCCCTCCCCCCCAAAAATGCTCATGTAAAAGGGACCACCCCCAAACAGGTAGAAAGAGAGAAACCTGATAATATTTAGAAACTTTAATAAACCATCTACAATCTTTAACACACAAATAGGTGAAACAGAAATAAAAACACAAAGAATATAAAAGACATGATTAGGATAGCTGACTTAACAGATTTATGTATCAATTTCATATTTCAGAACAGACATGTGCCTTTTCCCATGCTCATCCAACATTTATAAAATTCACCATTTATAGGTCAGGAGAATATTAATAAATTTAATAGGCAGGAAATTTATAGATGACATTCTTGACAAATTGTCAAGAAAAGGGAGGCATTAACAAAAAATTCAAAACCAAAACAAATATGGATCCCATTTTTCTACCTTCATTTTGTGTCAAAGAGAAAATTGACCTGTAAGTAATGACTATTTTCAGGGATTTAATCCCATTGGCAGATTGAGCACTTCTGTCTTTCTCTCTCCTTATTCTTGAATCCTTTATGTTTGACAGAAAAAATACAGGTGTTTAAAAAAAGAATAATTCACAACAATACTGGAAAACAAGAAAAAAATGCCATAGAGGGGTCTATAATCTTAAAGAAACCCTGGAAGATAGAGAACAGGTGGGAAAGAAGTCTACCACCCATGATATGCCTGGGGGAGGATATTGCAAAGAGCAGATAGCCAGAGAAAGTCAGAATGTACACATGCTAAGAAGAGGAAGGGGCCCTGGGGTTATTCTTAGGATGATTAATTACACAGCAGTATTCAGAACAGGACACCACGATGTTCCTCATTCTGTTTTTTAAATTTAAAAATATTTTTTTTGTAGGTTCCAAAACATTTTTCAATTCCCATTGACATTCAAATTAAATTAGTTTCAGGTGCACAGCATAGTGGTCGGATATTTATATACTGATTCCCCCGATAGATGTTCCTCATTCTTTGTCTGTTATGATGTCCAAGGATAAAGCACAGAGAGTTTAACTTGCCCAAGGTATTGGGTGGGAAAGCAGAGGTCATCTGACCAAAGCCTCATTTCTCACACCTCATAGACGAGTGTTCAGATTTTTATTATGTAAAAGAGTCTTAAAAATGAATAAACCAAAAACAACAAAAGAATAAGACAAACAAATGAGAAACAAAAACTCATAGACACAGACAATAGTTTAGTGGTTACCAGAGGGTAAGTGGAGTGGGGGGTGGGAGATGAGGGTAAGGGGGATCAAATATATGGTGATGGAAGGAGAACTGACTCAGAGTGGTGAACGCACAATGGGATTTATAGATGATGTCATACAGAATTGTTCACCTGAAATCTATGTAATTTCACTAACAATTGTCACCCCAATAAATTAAAAAAAAAAAGAATAAGCAAAAGACAAACATTCACAGAGAATAAAAAGCAAAAGACATAAACAAGCAATTACGTCAAATGTGCAATAAATACAATAAAAAACATGGTAACTCACTAGTAGTCAGAACAGCGCAAATGAAGACAACTTAATAACATGTTTGCCTATCAAACTGGCCATGATAGAAAATAATAGCAATAATCACAGACGCTCCTGGTGAAAATGTCAACGGGTCCAATGTTCTGGAGTCTAACTTAGTGATCAGTATCAAGTGCCCTAAAATATGTGTTCCCTTGAGTCCCAAATTCCATTACTAGGAATTTATTTCAAGGAAATAATTACGATATGCTTAAAGAAAAAAATACAAAACGTTTGTGATACACTATAGAGTAAACTAAATGTACTCTCCTTATTTTCTCTTTTCCACTAGCTTCCCAACTACCTCTAGTCACTTGCACAGTGGATTATGAATAAGTTGCCCATTTGGGGCAGAGTGTAGGGTCACAGGGCATGCGTGAGGAGGATAGAGAGCAATCTCATGCTGTCCACAAGAAGCTAGAATTCTGGGAGGGAAAAGCGTTGAGCTGTGTGTGCGTATTCCCTCTAAGCCTGGCCCCCTGTTCAGTAGTCTCCTATTAAATCCCACACACCCTCTCTACCTCTTTGGAAAACACCATTTAACAAAGAGGGGGGCCTCACAGTTTAAGTCGATTTTCACCCTGCAGCTGCTGCCAGGAAATTAATCATAAAAGCTCAATCACCAAAAATGAACAAAGCAGTCAAATTGAAGACCCACCTGGATGCTGAGCTTGCTCCCTGCTCCTTCCCCTTCGCAGGTCCAAGGCCAGCCAGGGGACACTCCTGGAAGACAGGGAGACCGGCAGGGAGTTACCGGTGGCCAAAACAGGAAGTCTGTGCTTTGCCACACCAAGCAAGGGCTGGGCTTCAGAGGAAAGAAAAGTGAAAGTATTTTGAGCCTCTGGAAGCAGAGCTTGCAGCCTTGCTCCACCCCTGGAAACTCGTGAGATTCTTAGGGTACCTGGGGACCTGAGTAGGGGGAGAGGGTTGATGCCCATAGGGACCAGCCCCCGAGGGGTGTGCAGAGGGGAGGAGGCATCGGGGTCCAGTTCCAGGGTCCACCGAGAGCTGAGAAGCCACCATGTGTCGGCTTCCCTACCCACTTCTATCCTTTTTGTCCTCCTACTGTACTTTTTGGGGGTGATGAAAATGTTCTAAAACTGGATTGTGATGATGGTGATAGTTATACAACTGAATAAATTTACTATAAACTATCAAACTGAAAAACAAACAAGGGGTGGCCGATTAGAATGTGGTGCTACCGTGTTTCCCAGAAAATAAAACCTAAGGGGAAAATAAGCCCTAGCATGATTTTTAAGACATCCCCTGAAAATAAGCCCTACCTTGTTTCCCTGAAATAAGACCCGGTCTTATATTAAGTTTTGCTCCAAAAAACGCATTAGGGCTTATTTTCAGGGGATGTCTTATTAAAAATCATACTAGGGCTTATGTTGCAGTTAGGTCTTATTTTTCGGAAAACACGTTAGTAGTAACAACAGGGTTGTTGGTTCGATTCCTGTATGGACCACTGTGAGCTGCGCCCTCCTTTAAAAAAAAGAAAAAAAGAAAAAGATATTAAAGGGGAGGTGAGGTGACTCAGCAATGTCTCTAATTTGTTAGAATAAATTTATTACCCAAGAAAATTTAAATATAGGGAACCTGAATATAAACTGACATTAGCTAAAGGTAGGCAGACTTCCAGGCAGGAAAGTGGCTAGTAGCCAGGCAGGCAGCTGGGAGCCGGGAGAATGTGGAAGTCAGGTCTAAGGCTAAGCCAGGGCCAGAAGATTCTAGAACTGCCACTCCAGGGGAGGTGGGGAATGTCCCCTGATATACAGCCCTTTTAAAGATTCCTAATGTATGAGTACATTGGCATGTAGGGGCTGTGAGAAATTCTAAAATATACAAGTCTGTTTAACTCTATTTAAATCAATAATTCTCAAATGTATTTGACCCATGGGTTTCCCCTACAAGGACAACCGACCATAAAGCCCTCAGAAAAGAGTTGGGAAACACAATTCTAGGGTGGAAGACGCCTTCCATGGTTTCTATGTAGGCTCTAGCACAGGATATCACGCCCAAGCATGTACCAGAGTAACAGGCCTGCCCTGGTAAGCAGGTCACTACAGTGGGGGATGACAGAGGTGTGGAGCTACAGCAGGTCAACAGTAATGAAGGGAGGTACAGCAAAAAATGTGATGCTGACTCTGAGGAGAGAGAGCATGCAGGGGAGCTTCGCCACTCCATAACACACAGCTCTGTAAAACGCAGGGCACTGTAAGAGGGATTAAGACTGTTTTACGCAACGGTCACACTTGCGGATGTCCAGACGTTCCAGATCTCTTCATTTACCTGAAGCCCTTCACTTAACCTGGAAATCCCCTTCATGAACATCCTAGAAGCCTGCATGCAAGAACCTCCTTCTTTAGACCTGCCCAGAGATATACCAGCAAAATGGGGACGGGAAGGGTGGAGGAGGAAAGAAAGCAGGAGCGGGAACATAATGTCAGCTTGAAAAAAATCATTAAACTAGAAAAAGATGTGAATAAGGATAAAAGATACTTCTCTTTAGAGAGCACAAACTTGAGAATACAGTGATGATGGGAAAAATTCACCTGGGATTTCACACCCAAGAGACATAGTATGTAATGAGAGTTCACTAAATTATGGGTCATTCTTTTTCAGCTCAATGTTATGGAATATAACATGCATTCATCTAATGTGTACATTCTGATGAGTTTTAACAAATACAAACAGAACCACAATTAAGATAGAGACCATGCCATCACCCCTGAAAGTTCCCTTGTGCCCTTTGTAGGTAGTCTCCTCTGCAGCCCCCACGTCAGACAAGTATGGATCTGCTTTCTATTATGGCAGGTTCGTTTTGCCTGTATTCAAGTTTTACGTCAATGGGTACATACGCTATGTGCTTTTGGATGTGTGGTTTCCTTTGCTCATCAAAATGCTTTTTGGATTCATTCCAGTTACCGCAGGTCAGTCATTTATTCCTCTTTAGCAGGCATGCTGGCCACCTCTTGTTCATCCTGTCCAATGACCGTGACGTCACCAATGGAATCAATCATTGTGGTGATGTATGGGATGTCCAGACGATCCAGATCTCTTTGAACTATATTGTGACAAAGGGCAGGTGAGTTATTGTTACCCCAAGACAAAACTGAAAAGCAGTATCTATCATGTGAGAACAAAAACTGTTTCAGATCTTCCTTTCTAATCAGAATGAGAAAAATACATTTACTACATCTACAGCCACATCTCATGTACCTGGGATCAGTGGGATGACCTGGGTGGGTGAATCTCACTGCCCAGACTGCCTATTGTCTCATCCCAGTTCTCCAGCCTTTCCATAAATTCTGTGAGCTATCAAATGTACTTCCAAGGAATTGATTTCTGGCTGAGTTAGTCAATTTGGTTACTTATACCCCCAAACCCCAACTGATTAAAAAATTGGCACCAGAGATGGAGTTGTAATCAGTCTGGGGTTGGTTATCTGACTTAATTGGACATAAAAGTAGTGAACATCCATTAGTGTTCTAAGATGGGACTTTGCGAGACTTTGGCAAGCAGGGTAAAAATAGCAAATTAGCTTATACCGTGTTTCCCAGAAAATAAGACCTACTCCGAAAATAAGCCCCAGTTAAGTCCATCAGCCAGACAAACGCATTAAGTATGACGATGTTCCAGAAGAAGAGGACATGACTGTATTTGAATAAATGTAGATTGTTGTACATGAAAAAATAAGACATCCTCTGAAAATAAGTCCTAATGGAGCAAAAATTAATAGAAGACCCGGTCTTATTTTGGGGGAAACACAGTAGAACTGAATTGTGATCAGGACTGTACAATTCACTAGCCAATGTAGTATTAGATTTCGTGCACTTAGCAAAATGGAGAGAAATCTTTAAGGTGAAAAAAAAAGCATCAATTTGCCTTCAGAGAGTATTGCCTACTTGACCTAAAGCTGGGTGGGAGAACAGAGGAAGGACACAGGCCAGAATCTTCTTACCCCATAGACCACATGGAAGAAGAAGAAGACAACTGTACACTTGCGTTAGGAACCAGGGATCGTCTGATGGTCATAGATGGTCTTGGTCCAGCCATTCTTTATTCAAGAGAGACTGATTCTGTCGTGAATGTTGAGAAAAACATGATAGTGGGAAATAGAACCTAAAATTCCAGCTCAGTGTTATCTCGGCTGATGCATGATATTGCAAAGTAGGGCTTTCTCATCAGGTTGAATGGATACCCCTTCAGTCTTACCACCAGTCAGCTGAGGAACCAAAGACCTTGTGCTTATAAGCAAAAAAACAGGCACATGTATGTCAGTGCCCAGCTCAGTGTTGGCCTGCTGTGTAGGGCAGAGAAGGAGGAGAAAGAGCCACACCAAAGTGGGTTGGGCAGTCTGTGTCAGGCCTTGTCTGGGCCACTGTGTCCCATGAAGGTCAAGAGTGGAGGACAATGGTGACTAACAGAGGCTCAGCTTACCAGCACCTCTGCCCCAACAAAGTCAGGAGGTAGAAAGGGAGGGAGGAAGGGTGAGAGGCGGGAGAAAGAGAGAGAGAGGTAGAGAGAGGCAGGTAGTCCCCACATGTGCAACACCTGGTAAGCACACAGGCCCTGCCCACTGTCCTGGAATCTGTCCCTGCCAGACTGGTATCTACTTCTTTGGGGGAAAGAAAGAGCAAAAGTGGGCAGAGACGTAGAAATCTCTTACCCTCTGAACTTTGCAAACACATTTATGCAAATTTTCTAGCACATCTATAATGAGCCCAAAGAAGTGGAATTCAATGGAACATACTTTGGAAAAATTCTGCTATGTTTCTGGCTTCCCACTCATTTGTCTCACTGCTGTGACTGAGGCCCTGGGTGTTACAGATACCCTGACTCCCATCTGCCTCTGTCTTTGACCCATTGTCCTGCCTGGATTTCTAGTTCTCCAGTTTTATTTATTTATTTTATTTACACTTTGGTCCTATTTCTTTATCTTTCAACTTGTTGCAGATAGTGTCTATATAAGTTGCTTCAAACCCTTTACAGAATGAGGGCGAGGTGTAAGTGAAAAAATTCTGTACAAACATAAATGGAATGCACTGGTTAGCTAGCACCACCATGTCCTTTAAGGCCAAGGTCATCAGGTCTAAACCTTTTCTTATCCAATGAGAAGCCTGTTGCTCTCCTCGAGGTTTCAGCCACTAGTTAAAGCTCAGTTTTTTCCTAATAACTCTGGTTGCATTTGTACAGTGCCTACATAGTCAAAAAAATTTGGAATTGCACGTAGACTTCTGTGCCCAAATTTGGCACTTCCCCCGGTTGCAGAAGTTGGGAGAGTTCTTTCTTAACTCTGGCTGCTTTCCAGAAATTTGACGATCACCTTCCCCAGTTTACAGTGCTAAGCATTTGGGCTCTCCCTGGCCATGTGTCCAAACACTGGGCCTACCTCATCCAGTCCAGGCTCAGTACTGTGCCCAGCCAGCCCACGGGCCTGAGAGAAGATCTGAAGTGCTTGGCTTTCCCTTTTTCTCTTTACGCCACCTCAGCAAGGGGAAGTCCCCTTGCAAACATAAAGTTCACTTCCTCCCAATGTAATTGTGCCACCTTGCCTGAAAACATTTTGATTCCTTTGAGTTAATTAGACTTTTCTGTCCTCCTTTTTTTGCATGAACAAGGGGCCCGCCATCTTCTGACCAGATCTGGCCATGCTCCTCCTCCCAGGGGCTAAGAACCGCCTTGGAGGTTGGGCCAAGGGACAATCAGTGTGTCATTGCATCCACATCACACTGCTCTGCAATTTCACTTTTCCTTTTCTAGCCTTTGGTGCCGCACCTGAGAGAATTTGTCTATCGATGGGTAGATGTTCTTGTCAGAGCTCTGGGAAGGCAGAGAAGCAGAGGAAGTCAAACCAAGTGTGATCTAGGCCAACTCCATGGCCCAGTGGGGCCAGCAGTAGAAGATGGCAGGTGGAGGCAGCAATCTGAACTACAGGTTAGTCCTGGTCTCCTCTCTTGCCCTTCATCTCTGATAAGGCTGACATCTACTTTTGCTGTTTCTGTTTACCCAGCCTCATTCCACACGTATACAATAGAATGAGATTACATGTAAACACATAATGAGCAAATCAAGTTTTTAACTTTGCAGTGGAGAAGCTGGGGGAAATTTAAAGCCACCATGATCCTGCCACTTTCTTTTTTCGCAACTGCCATTGCAGCTGGGCTGGTGCTATTGAAAGTCCCTCGCACCTCTGGGGCCTTGCTGCAGGGTGGAATGATCCCTCATGCCCTGTGAGACCTCCCATTTCCCTAGCACTCCCTCTTTCCCCAGCCCAAAGACAACTCTGTTCACAAAAGGTCTTTTTAGAAAAACTAATATCCATGTCAAATGCCTGGCTATTATTCAACTTTTTCCAGTTTCCAGGTAGTTTGAGAGCCAGTTCTGTTCAGAGCCCATCTGTGTGGCCTTGAGCTGGAGAGTCAACTCAGTGCCTCTGACCTTGACAGAAAGAAGTGAAAATAGACAGGGCCCAAGGACAAATGCAATCAGATGAGGAGTGAGCATTGCTTTTTTTTAAAATAAATTCTGGGATGTAATATACATCTGATTAAAGAAGGGTGCAAATTGTCATTTAAAAATGCAAGATAAATACAGTAATACATTCATGTTGGTAAAAATTAAAGCAATACATAATTGTATGGAAACTCTTCTAACCCTGCACTCTGAGCTGGGGCTATTTCTGGTACTGGCCATGCCCCAGGAAGGCAGTGGCATTGCCACCAGCAGCACTTAAGCTTGCTGGGTCCTCAGCACTCATCATTATCCCTCCTGGTGGCAGAAAGCATGTCCTGACCACCACTCCTCCATGGAAAGGTGACTGAGTGGAGCTTGAAATCCAGTCAGCCTTTGGCCTCAGGAAGAAAAAGAAGGGCACTGAAATGTGAGAGTGGGGGGATAATGCTGACCTCATAGAATGAGTTGGGGGCTGTTGCCTCTGCTGCCATTTTCTGGAAGAGATGGTAGTTTAAATGGTGTGGTAGAATTCACTGGTGATACCACCTGGGCCTTTCTGGGGAGAAGGCTATTAATTATTGATTCAATTCCTTTAATAGATACAGCCCTATTCAGATGATCTATATTTCCTTTAGTGTATTTTGGTAGTTTGTGCCTTTTAAAGAATTTGTCCATTTCATCTTTTATCAAATTTTTAGGCATAGAGTTGTCCATAGTATTGTTTCTTACTTATTCTTTTAATGTCCCTGGGATGAATAGTGATGAACCATTTTTTGTTTCTGATATTAGTAATTTCTCTCTTCTCTCTTTTCCCTTTGTTTCCCTGGCTAGCATTTTGGCAATTTTATTGCCTTCTTTTTTCAAGAAATCAAGTATGGTTTCATTGACTTTTCTCTAATGTTTTCCTGTTTTTAATTTCATTGAGTTCTACTCTATTTTTTATGGTTTCTTCTCTCCTGCTTGTGTTAGGTTTATATTTCTCTCTTTTGCTTTTAGTTTCCTCAGGTGGTAGCTTAGGTTACTGATTTAGACCTTTCTTCTTTCCTAATATATGAATTTTTCAATAGATTTATTGTAGTGACATTGATTAATAAAATTATATAGGTTTCAAATATGCAATTCTATCACACATCTGTATGTTGCATTGTGTATGCATTTTAGCGCTACACATTTTCATCTAAGCACTGCTTTTGCTGTATCCAATAAATTTTGATAAGCTGTGTTTTCATTTTCATTTAGTTCAAAATATTTTTAAATTTCTCTTGAGACTTCTTTGATTCTAGGAGTGTGCTGTTTAATCTCCAAGTGTTTTGGGACTTTCTAGCTGTCTTTCTGTCATTTCTACTTTAATTCCATTGTTGTCTAAAAATACTTTTTTATGATTTCTATCATTTTGGATTTTATAGGGTCTGTATTACAGGACAGAATGTGATATAGGTTGTTAAATATTCCATGTGAGCTCGAGGGGTATATGTATTTGTTGTTGTTGAATGGAATATTCTATAAATGTCAATTAGATCACACTGATTGATGGTGCTGTTCAGGTCAACTATATTCTTACTGATTTTATGGCTGCTTGATCTATCAATTACTAAAAGAGGAGTACTGAAGATGTTGAACAAACTCAAAAAGAGTCTGGAGGCAATGACTAGAAATAAATAATACAGATTTATTTAAGGGTTTTGGAGTTTGCAATCTGTGAACACAGGTAAAAACACAGAAGTGTTCCAGAAAAAGAGAAAAATCCTTATAGTAAAAAGGACATTCTTGAGAATTATCATCCCTTCATTCTTACCCTAGGGTTGGTCCAGGACAGTTATCAGTCAGATGTCAGGCAGTCTGGATGATGGATGCCAAGTGGTCCAGAAGATGGGCACCTGGAGGTCTGGTCATGTCCAGTGGTCTGGATAATGGATGTCAGATGGATGTATATAGGAGTACTTTAGGGAGTATTCAAGTGGTCTGGATACTGAGTCCTTCAGAGGGTAATCAGAGGGTTATCTGGAAGTTCAGATGTACACTCATATCTTGACATAAGACTGGAAAGTTAAAAAAAAGTTTAAGTTCCTAGGCTAGTTAGAACAAGAATGAAGTGTTTTCTTATGCATCAGCCTTCATAATGTTAACAATTTTAACAGCTTTGTTAAAATGACTGCACTCTATGTATTCCCTGTCTTTACTCTCTTCAAAGTCTTCAACAACAGTAGTGGATTTGTCTATTTCTCCTTTTAGTTTTATCAATTTTTCTTTCATGTACTTTGATGTTACTTTGTTGGTTTCGTGCACATTAAGGATTGCCATGTCTTCTTGGAGAAATTCATCCCTTTATCATTATATAATGCCCTTTTATCCCTGGCAATTTTTTTGTTCTGAAGTCTGCTTTATCTGAAATTAATATAGCTTCTACAGCTTCCCTTCAGTTAATGTTGGCATGGTATCTCTTTCTTCATCCATTCACTTTAACCTATCTGTGTTGTTTTTTTTTTTAAAGATTTTATTGGGGAAGGGGAACAGGACTTTATTGGGGAACAGTGTGTACTTCCAGGACTTTTTTCCAAGTCAAGTTGTTGTCCTTTCAATCTTAGTTGTGGAGGGTGCTGTTCAGTTTCAAGTTGCTGTCCTTTCAGTCTTAGTTGCAGAGGGTGCAGCCCACCATTCCTTGCGGGAGTCGAACAGGCAACCTTGTGGTTGAGAGGACACACTCCAACCAACTGAGCCATCCGGGAGCTCAGCGGCAGCTCAGCTCAAGGTGCCATGTTCAATCTTAGTTGCAGGGGGCGGAGCTCATCAACCCTTGTGGGACTCGAGTAGTTGAACTGGCAACCTTGTGGTTGAGAGCCCACTGGCCCACTTGGGAATCGAACCGGCAGCCTTCAGAGTTAGGAGCACGGAGCTCCAACTGCCTGAGCCACCCAGCCGGCCCAAGCTATCTGTGTTTTTATATTTAAAGTGGCTTGCTTGTAGACAGCATAGAGTTGGGTGTTAATTTTTTTTTTACTGTCAGCTCTCTTTTAATTAATGTAATTAATGCATTAATTAATGTTAATGCACATTTAAAGTGATTATTCATGTAGTTGGATTAATATCTACAATTTTATAAGTGTTTTCTATTCATTGTATTTATCTTTTTTCTATTTTTCCTTCTTTTTTTCTGTTTTCTTTTTTTTTTTGTTTTAATTGAGCACTCTATGATTCCACTTTCTCATCTCTCAATATATCAATTATACTTCATTTAAAACATTTTTGTTGGTTTCCCCAGAGTTTGCAATAACTACTTATTACTAGTCATATCCATTTTAAATTATGGTGTACTGCTTCATGCTCAGTGCTTTCATCTTACAACAGAAAGTAAAAAATTCCTCTCGTTTTTTTTTTTTTTTTATTAAGTTTATTGGGGTGACAGTTGTTAGTAAATTTACATAGATTTCAGGTGTACAATTCTGTATTACATCATCTATAAATCCCATTGTGTGTTCACCACCCAGAGTCAGTTCTCCTTCCATCACCATATATTTGATCCCCCTTACCCTCATCACCCTCCCCCCACCCCCTTACCCTCTGGTAACCACTAAACTATTGTCTGTGTCTATGAGTTTTTCTTTCTCATTTGTTTGTCTTGTTCTTTTGTTGTTTTTGGTTTATATACCACATATCAGTGAAATCATAGGGTTCTCTGCTTTTTCTGTCTGACTTATTTCACTTAGCATTATACTCTCAAGATCCATCCATGTGGTCACAAATGTTCCTATATCATCTTTCCTTAACGCCGAATAGTAATCCATTGTGTATATATACCACAACTTCTTTATCCATTCATCTATTGAAGGACATTTTGGTTGTTTCCATGTCTTGGCCATCCTCTCGTTTTTTTAAAACACTGTTAAGTCATTTCACTTAACCAAATGCTACAACCACATAGTTACTATTATTATTATTTTTTTTTTTTGGCTTAAACAACAGAAATTTATTTCCTCATAGATCTGAAGTCCAGAAATTCAAAATGAAGGGGTTGGCATGTTTAGTTCCTTCTGAGGCATCTCTCATTGGCTTGCAGATGGCCAGTCTTCTTGTTTTGTTTTCATATGCCCTTGCCTTTGTGTGTGTGCCTCTCAGGTGTCTCTCCCTCTTCTTTAAAGATAGCATTGTTACAGATTAGGCCCCACCAATCTAACCTCATTTAACTTAAACCACCCTTTTAAAGGTCTGTATTAGTCAGAGTTCTCCAGAGAAACAGAACCAGTAGGATGGGGAATTACATATATAATGATGTATATCTACACATATATACATATGTAGATGTGGATTTATTATGAGGAATCGGCTCATGCCAGTGAGGCGGTGAAATCCCATGTAGTTTCTATTATTACAATGAACAAACAACCATCTTTAGATCAATTTAGAACAGGAAAAGATTATTGAGCCTACGTTTAATTCCTTCTCTGAAGTTTTTCCTTTCTTTATGTAGATCTGAGCTTCTAACCCGTATCATTTTCCTTTTGCATATAGAACTTTTTAAAGCATTTCTTTCAGAGTATATCCTCAGAGAATTTTCTTCCTTCCTTCCTTCCTTCCTTCCTTCCTTCCTTCCTTCCTTCCTTCCTTCCTTCCTTCCTTCCTTCTTTCTTTCTTTTGACATTCAATATTATTTTACATTAATTTCAGGTATGCAGCAGAGTGGTTAGACATTTATATAATTTAAGAAGTGATCCCTTTGACTAGTTTAGTATCCACCTGGCACTATGCATAGTTATTACCATATCATTGACTATATTCTCTATGCTTTACATCCCCATGACCATTTTGTAACTACCAATTTGTACTTCTTAATCCCTTCACCTTTTATACCCTGCCCCCCAATTCCCCTCCTATCACCCCAATAAATCTAGTACTCATTTGACACCATACATAGTTATTATAATATTATTGACTATATTCCGCATGCTCGTCTGTATATCCCCATGACTACTGTGTAACAAAAAATTTGTACTTCTTTTTTGTTTTTTGGAGGGGGGGTGAAGGGTAACAGTATGTACTTCCAGGACTTTCTCAAGTCAAGTTGTTGTCCTTTCAATCTTAGTTGTGGAGGGCGCAGCTCAGCTCCAGGTCCAGTTGCCTCTGTTAGTTGCAGGGGGTGCAGCCCACCATCCCTTGCGGGAGTCCAACCAGCAACCTTGTGGTTGAGAGGACATGCTCCAATCAACTGAGCCATCTGGGAGCTCAGGGGCAGCTCAACTCAAGGGCCATGTTCAATCTTAGTTGCAGGAGGCGCAGCCCACTATCCCTTGTGGGACTCAATGAGTCAAACAGGCAACTTTGTGGTTGAGAGTCCACGCTCCAACCAACTGAGCCACCTGGCCAACCGAGAGCTGAGCAGCAGCTCATTGACTTCATTCTAGTTGCAGAGGGCTCAGCTCGCTGGCCCATGTGGGAATCAAACTGGCAGCCCCATTGCCCAGAGCTTGCGCTCTAACCAACTGACCCACTGTATGCCCCCCAATTTGTACTTCTTAATCCCTTCCCCTTTTTCACTCACCCCCAAACTCCTCCCATTTGGCAACCATAAAAATATTTTCTGTATCTATGAGTTTGTTTCTGATTTGTTTGTTTATTTTGTTCTTTAGATTCCACATATAAGTGAAATCACATTGTATCTGTCTGTCTGTGTCTGATATACTCCACTCAGCACAATACCCTTCAGGTCCATCCATGTTGCCACAGATGGTGAGAACCCATTCCCTTCCATGGCTGAGCAATATTCCATTGTACGTATGTACCACCTCCTCTTTATATCCATTCATCCATTGACAGACACCCAGGCTACCTCCATATCTTGGCCATCATAAACAATGCTGCAATGGACATATGGATGCATTCATCCCTCAAAGTAACATTTGGGGTTTCTTTGGATAAATACCCAGAAGTGGGATTACTGGGTCCTTCTTTGTCTTTTGTTATAGCCTTTCTTTAAAAGTCAATTTTGTCTGGTATAAGTATTCCTACTTCAGCTTGTTTTATTTGTTTCCATTTTCATGAAATATTTTTCCCCCATGTCTTTACTTTCGGTCTCTGTGTGTTTTTTGATCTAGAGTCAGTCTCTTGTAGGCAGCATATGTAAGAGTCTTGTTTTCTTATCCATCAGCCACCCATTCTTTTGATTTGAGCATTTAATCCATTTACATTGAAGGTAATTGTTGCTAGTAATTATTGCCATTTTATTTTTCGTATTTTTTATCTGTTTTTTTTTCCTTTTCATCTTAAAGAAGGACATCTAAGATTACCTGTAATGCTGGTTTGGTGGTGATGAACTCCTTTAGCTTTTTCTTGTCTGGGAAGCACTTTATCTGTCCTTCCACTCTAAACGATAGCTTTGCTGGGTAGAGTAATCTTGGTTGTAGGTCCTTACTTTTCATCACTTTGAATATTTCCTGCCAATTCCTTTTTGGCCTGCAAAGTTTCTGTTGAGAAATCAACTGTTAGTCTTATGGGAGCTCCGTTGTAGGCAACTAACTGCTTTTCTTTTGCTGCTTTTCAGATTCTCTCTTTGTCTTAACCTTTGTCATTTTAATTATGATGTGTCTTGGTGTGGGCCTGTTTGAGTTCATTTTGTTTGGGACTCTTTGCTCTTCCTGGGTTTGTATATCTATTTGTTTCACCAGGTTAGGGAACTTTTCAGTCATTATTTCTTCAAATAGGTTTTTAATTACTTGTTCTCTCTCTTCTTCTGGTACCCTGATGATGCAAATGTTGGTATGTTTGATGTTCCAGAGGCCCCTTAAACTCTCCTAATTTTTTTTTTTTTGGATTTTTTTTCTTTTTGCTATTCTGATTGGGTGTTTTCTGCTATCTTATTTTCTGAATCACTGATTTGATTCTCTGCTTTATCTAATCTACTGTTGATTCCCTCTAATGTATTCTTCATTTCAGTTATTGTATTCTTTATTTCTGACTGTTTTTTTTTAATGTTTTCTATTTCCATTTTTATGTTTCCTATTTCTTTGTTAATGTTCTCACTGAGATCGCTGAGCATACTTATAACCAGTCTTTGGAACTCTGTGTCTGGTAGATTGCTTGTCTCCATTTTGTTTAGTTCTTTTTCTGGGGCTTTGTTCTGTTCTTTTATTAGGGACATGCTTCTTTTTCTCCCTATTTTGACTGCTTCCTTGTGTTTGTTTCTATCTAGGGCTGTTATGCACCCCAGTCTTAGTAGAGTGGCCTAATGTAGTAGGGGTCCTGTGGGACCCAGTTGAGCAGTCTCCCTGGTCACCAGAGCTGGGTTCTCCAGGTGTTTCCCTTGTGTGGGTTGTGTGTGCCATCTTGTTGTAGTTGACCCTTGGTTTCTGTTTGCATGTCAAGGGGAGGATTGACCCTCAGGCTAATTGGTTGTGAGAACTGACTGTGACTACAGTGGAGGAGCTGTGGTGCAAGGGCTGACCTTATAGTGCAGGGTTCACCTTAGTGGGGCTCTGGTGCCTGTACAGTCTGCCCGGTGGGTGTGTCATCCTCGGAGGCAGCTGGGTGATGCTTCAGTTTGGTCTGAAGCTGGCCACCAGGCATACCAGCCCTGGGGCCTCCTGAGAGGCCAAGTAAGCTGCAGCCTGTGCCCTGTGTGGGGTCACTTGTTATGAGCCAGAATGCAATCTGAAGATGGCCACTGCCTGCACTGGGCTTGGAGGTACCTCAAGGCCAATCTGCAAATTGAGGCTGGCTATTGCTCGTGCTGGCCGTAGGGCTGCTCAGCCAGAGGTATAGGACATACCAGAGCCAGATATTGCTTGTTTGGGTTTTGTGAACCTTTGAGAAATTTTATGAAAGTTCGTAGCATGAGCTAAGATAGGTGTTTGTATGGAAAAGCCCCTGGAAGTGGCTTGGGTATGCCTGAGAGTTGGGTAGGTGAGGTCTCATGGAATCACTAGCTGTGGGGGCGGGGGGCAAGATGAAAGGTGATAGCCAGTTTGATGGAGACCTACCTATGACATCTGCTTGTGTCTGCATACAGGCAGGGGGAGGGCTCAACAAAGAAACAATGGCTTACACCAGCTCCTCCCTCTGGGAGAAAGCTGCCCCTCCAGCCCTCACCCTGAAGTTAGACAACTCAGTTCCTCACCCATATGTCCCTGGCATCTTTCAAGCTTCTGCCCTAGCACCGGAGCTCAAAGTAAGTGACTCCTTCAGTGAATAAGTCCTTGCATGGAACCTTTAAGAGGAGTGCCTAGGACTGCAGCCACCCTTTGGCCCACTTAGCCACAAACTCCACTGGTTTTCACAGCCAGAAGTTATGGGGATTTCTCTCCCTAGCACTGGAACCCTGGGCTGGGAAGCCTGGTGTGGGGCTGGGACTCTTCCTTCCTTTGCGGGGACCTTTGCAGCCAAGATATCCCTCACAATTTTTAATGGTCACATGTAGGTGTGGGACCAACCCATTCTGTGGCTCTGCTCCTCCTACTAGTCTTGACGTGGCTTCTTCTGTATGTCCATAGTGGTAGGGCTTCAGTTCAGCTAGACTTCAGGTGATTCTCAATGATGGTTGTTCTGTAGTTTAGTTGTAATTGATATGGTCCGGATAGGAGGTGAGCACAGTTTATGTACTCCACCATCTTGACTGGAAATCTTGAATTACTTCTGTTTTTGTTTGTTTCAGAAAATATTTATTTCTCTTTCTCTTAGAAGGTTAACTTCAAAGAATATAAAAGTGTAGATTGTGGTGGTTCCCCCCCGCCCCATTACTTTAAATAGTTTTCTTCAATTTCTTTACCTGCATGGTTTCTGATGAGAAATCTGATTTAATTTTTATCCTTGTTCTTCCATAGGTAAGATATTTTTCTCCTCCTCCCACTGGCTTCTTTCAATATTTTTCCTTTGTCTATGCTTTTTTGAAGTTTGAATATTACATTACTATGTATAGGTTATTTAGTATTTATACAGTTTGGTGTTTAGTGAGGATCCTGAATCTATGGTTTGTTGTCTGTTAGTAATTTTGAAAAGATTTTGGCAATTACTACTTCAGCTATTTCCTCTGTTCTCTTTTTCTCTTTCTTCTCCTGGTATTCCACTTGCACATTTATTACACTTTTCAGATTGTTCCAGCATTCTTAGTGTGTTCTGTTGTGTTTTTCTTTGTCCTCATATTTTTTTTCTCTTTGCATTTTAATTTATGGAGTTTCTATTGACGTACTTTCAACTCACTTATTCTTTCCTTATCTGTGTCTAACCTACTGATAAGCACATCAAAGGCATTCTTTATCTCTGTTGTAGTGTTTCTGACTTCTACACTTTTATATTTTATTATTTCTTTGAGTTTCTGTCTTTTTCCTTGCTTTGTCATTGCATGTTGTCTGCTTTTTCCATAGAGCCCTTAACATATTAATTAGTCACAGTTATTTTAAATCCTTGTCTAATAAGTAGAAAACCTGCCATATGTGAGTCTGGTTTTGATGATAGCATTGTGTCTGCAGATTGTGTTTTTCCTTGTCTGTTGGCATGCCTTGTAATTTTTTTTTGAAAGCCACATTTGATGTATCAGGTAACAGGAACTGAGACAAGTAAGTGAATAATGTGAGGATATTTTATGTTAATCTGGCTAGGAGCTGGGCCATGTTGAACGTATATTCTGTCAGTGGCAGAGGCTTCAGATTCCGCTATTTTTGTTTGTTTCCTGTATTTTCTTTGGATTTCCTTAAGAACTCTTTCTTAAATAGAGCCTTGCAGCATTTTCAACTGTAATGCACAGTTATTTACTGGACCTTTTTGATATAGTAGTGAGTTGTTGGAGGGAAAGAATTATATAATCTTATGATTAAATCTCAGTTTTTTAGTGGAACTGTGTTCTTGGACTGTGCCTCTTAGAATTGTTTCATAGCTATTTTCCCTTCCCCCACCTCATCTGGATGAGACTGAAAGGGTAGGAGGGTCTGTATTTTGGTAATTCTCCTTTTCCTAGATCAGGTAAGTTTTAGATAAAGTACTTTTCTCTGGAGAGTAGGCCTTTGTTATGGAGAATAATCTGGTTGTTTCCAAGGGTTTTTTTTTTTTTTTTCCTCCTCCCTTGCCAGAAGCACAATGAGATTTATCTGGCTCTTTACCAAGAGTACCTGGTGGGGTTCCTAGAGGAGAAATCCACAAAATGTTAGAGGCTATCCTAAGCCTTGGTCCCAGGAATTTCTCGCTCTCATGCAGTCAATACTTAACCTCCAGCAACGCATGAAATTTACCATTTTACTATGCCTACTGGCCTATGGCTCTAGTGGCTTCTGCTTCAGGTAGGTGATTTTATCTGTGATTCTTTAAATTTGCCTATCAATCCAGATTTTGGTGTAGCAGTTTGCCCTGTGACCTCAATTCTCTGCTAGGTACATGAAAAGTCATTGATTTTCAGTTTGTTCAGCTTTTTTGTTTTTGTAAGGATGTGAGTGATGATGTCCAAGGTCTTTGCGTGTCAGCGCTAAAACCAAAAGTCTAGTAAACTTTAAAAATCTCCATTAGTTTAGAATTTTCTTAAAAGAAACTTTTTTTCTATGAAAATTTGATCTTATTGTAATATTATCTTATAGCCAGAACATGTAACCTGTTTGATTTCTCCTTACTATTATTTAGATTAATTTAGGGCCAAATACTGGGCATGTTCTTGTGTGTTTAAGATCAAGGGTTATTAAGGAATATATTTTGCTAATTTGTAAAACTTACACGCCATATATCATTTCTAAAAAATATACTTTAGGGGTTAAAGATTGGAAGTTAAATGGTTTCTAATGACCATGAAAGATTTATCTATTAATAGTCTTAAATTTTACTTTTAAAATACAGATTTTGTAAATTTGGCTTTCTATCTTGTTTATATTTATCTTATGTAACTTGTCCATCTTTTCACCTTTAGCATTGTAAATGTCACTTTGTTTTGGTTGTGTCATTTGTAGTTAGATTCTATTTTGGTCATTTATAATTTGAGATGATAATTTAATCTGCTTTAAATGACATATATCCTATTTCTTATGAATTTTTTGCACTTATGCCTCTTTGTTTTCTCTGTTTAAGGAAAGCAGATTGTATTTACTTTTATTCTTTTATAAGGTTTATAATCTTATTTTGACTCTGTTTGTTACCCTTAGAGTTTTCTAACTAATTCTCTAATGTATATTTGTCGAATTGATAGCATCAAATGTGAAACTATGTTATTTGAGTTTCCTGTCTTTGAAATAAGTCATTTAACTCAGTTTGTGAAACTTGCCTGCATTCAATTTAAAAGTTTTAATACAATTTGATGTTTTACATTAAAACTAGTATAATTTTACTACTATATCTAGTATATATCCTCTCTTTCTAAAACAGGACTTTTTTTTGTTTGTTTGTTTCAGGACCCTTTTATATAAATACATATCATTGAGAACCCCAAAGAACTAGCTTTTGTTCGTGTGGGTGATATCTATTGTATTTACCACATTAGAAATTAAAACTCTGAACACTCCAAAATATTTATTTGTTTAAAAACAACAATAATGAACTCATTAGCTGAACATAAATGACATATTTTATGAAAAATAACTGTTTTCCAAAATAAAATAAATTAATAAGATGATTAGCAATGCTTTACACTTTTGCAAATCTCTTTAACGGCTGGTTCAGTGGAAGGCAGATGGATTCTCCTATCTTCTTCTGCGTTCAATCTGTTCTGATACCACAGACTATGTAGTCTCTGGAAAATTTGACTACACCTTTGTCAGAGGATGAGAGAGAAAAGGGTAAATAACATCTTTGTATTATTATGATAACAGTTTTGTTGTTGGTGACACCTGGAAGGGACTTGTAGAATCCCAGAGGACTATCAATGTAGAAACATCCAAACCTATAGAAAAAGTTTACAAGCGTCTATTAGAGTTTATTTGAGCCAAGCTGATGACATGGAAGCAAGCTCTAAACAGATTAAAAAACTGCTCTGGAGAGTGGCAGTTTTGCAGTTCTTTTTATGCATTTGTAATCCAAAGAGGGAACATAAGGAAGATTCTTATTGGTGGTGGATTAAGGAGGTGGAGAAAGCAATGTGGGGAAATGTCTAGGCTTGGATGAAAAGTAAAATGGAGAGAGATACTTGTTTTACATTGGTGGATACAAGATAGTTAAGTTAACGTTTAACATTCACAGTAAGAATGGTGTACAGGCAACAAGATCACGTCCTCCCTTAAGGGTGGTTATGCCTCTGAGGGGTCTGAAAAGGAGGATTACTCTGGCATTTCAAAGGTGTGTTAACCTACACACACAAGAACAATGTGCAGGGCTTGCTTAAGGCAAAGATAAACCTTTTAGTAAAGAAGTTATGTGCCTGGGATGTATGACCTGCCCAGTTAGGAATCTATGTCAGATTACCCTGTGAGGTTGCTTTTGGTCATTGATTTTGTCAGATTTGTTATAGAACCCCTTTTTTGTTCACTGGTCCCTGGACCATTCTTTGAGAGTTATTGTTCTAAAATAATTTTTTGAGATGTGATTTTTTTTGTTCTCAAATAAAATTTACAATCTTTTAGACATCAGTATTTTAACTGAATTTAGTTGTCTGCCATTTCTTTTGTACCAGGACTCTATTGGTATTGATTTCTTGATTCTCTTATTCTAGTATAGCATCAACTAATTTGTCCCAGAGAGTGTGTCAATAAGAATGAGATGGATTATTCTATTGCAATAAAGAATTCCAAAATCTCAGTGGGTCACCAGCCTCTGCTTCTGGGAACTCTCACACTGGACACTGTCTCTGGCTGATCGGTAGCTGCCATCTGACATGACACCCACTGTAGCAAAGGAAGAGTGAGCATGGATAACTAGATGCTGGCTTTGAATTATTCTGCTAGTGTGATACCCCTCAATCCAAGAAGGCAGGAAGATGCAATCTTATCTTTGCTCAGAAGCAAAGAACACTGGACACTGAGAACTGTGTGGCCAACTCAGAGTGTACATGAGCAAAGTATTTTCTGAGCCTTTGCACAACTATTTTTCCTTTACACATGAATACTTAAACAGGTTGTACATTTTGAATCATTTCATTCTATCTTTGAATCTATAGACTTGCACAACTATTTTAAGACATTTAGGGTTTCTATTTTATTTTTCATTGTTCCTTTAGTGTTTTTCTTTTCCCCCCAGCTATGTTCTGGGGGGGAAATTCCTTCCCTTTTATTTTACAACTATTTTAGTTAACTTAAAATTTTTTTCAGCAATAAGTTTAGTTTCCAAGCCTGCTATCTTATTTTTTGGTCTTTTCCTCGTGACTGCCTGGGCAAATATCTTCTCCTACCTGTATGACAATATTTGGTTTTTGAGAAAAAGTCTCCTGTTTCTTGTAATATTTCTATTTATGCTGGGGTCATGTTTTTTCTTTGCTCATCTTGGTTCTACTCCTTCACGTGATAGGTTTCCACCAAAGCTTGTGGCCTGTTGTTTGTTAAGGGTGAGGCATCAAAAAGCTAGCTTGGAACTCCAATTAATGAGTTTGGCTTGCAAACCTGTGGCCTTTGCTTGGAGAATCCCAAATGTGTGAAGGTAAAGGTTAATTTTCTGAGTCATTTCCATTTTTCGTAAGAAGAAACCTCTACTCTCCTTTCTGGATGCAGGCATTCTGTGTGGCGGGGTCAGGGAGAAGTTAGGGAGTAGATCCTGGTGTGTACTGCCTTTTGAACAATCCTGTTTGTATCCTTACAGCTCCCTCCTGATCTCCACTATGTCTCCAGGGTCAGGAAGAGGTTCACATGAAACTCTTTTTACAGTAGTTTTGATTAACATAGGATGAACAGTTTCACTTCTCTGTACAAGTCTTTCTTCAATTCACTGTTTTCTTCTATTGCACCCTTGATTATTCTCTAAGTAAGTAAGTTCCATTTATTCTGGTATCCCCACAAGAACACTATTTTACGCATGTTGACTCTCCATTGACTATCTTTCATCTCTGAAATCTTCCAGCCACCACAAGCCTCTTGGAAACTCAATGTCTGTTTTACGTTGTGTCTTTTTTATCTCAGGATGTGCACAGGAGATGAGAACCCAGAGGACCAGAGCCCAGAGGAGCAGCTTTTCTATGAGTTCATTTTCAGCCTTTTCAGAGAAAATAAGGTGGAGATTGCAAGTGCAATAACGAAGCCATTTCCTCTCCTGATGTGTTTCCGTGACCGTGGCTATATCCCTGAGCAGATGTATGAAGTAAGTGAGGAGAATTTCCTCATGATAAACAGCTGCTCACTATAGGATTGCAAACTTCAGGATGCAGTGAACAGGTTAAAGGTCCGCCTATGAATGAGGACCTTCACCATCTCATAAGTAAGGAGGTGACAGGAGAAGCAGCATCACAGAAAACAGTAAATGTTGTACATGTTGGTGGAGGGGCATGGGGATGGAGATGCGGCAGGACTGGAAACAGGCATTCTCCATACATGCAGAACATCACCGATAACTATAATTAATCTAAGTAAGTGAGCTGGGCAATGTTTCATTACAAAGCTCTCTTATTTTACACACCTGAACCTGAGTTTATTGAAACTGACAGGAAAGCTGTGGATAAATTTAAAAAGCAGATACTTGCTGCTCCCTTTCCAAATTGTTCCATGTTCTTTAGAAATTTCTGGAGCCCTAGAATGCAGGTAACCATTAGCCGTGGGACTTCCTGGGGATACTGAAGACAAGACTTCTATTTCTCTTTGTGAATTTTCTTTGTAGTTTTGTCAGATTCACAGCACAGTAGAGTGATTTTCTGGTTTCTTGGAGCCTTCAGGCCAAGTCAGTCCTGGGGGCAGGCAGTGGTTACTGTCCAGTCACCAAAATGGCCGCTCATTACCAATCAGGGCCACTCCTGAAGCATCCAGGCTAGGCTCTTAACGCTTCCACATTCAACTTTGAACCCACTTTTTTTTTTTAATTAATTTTATTGAGGTGACAATTGTTAGTAAATTTACATAGATTTCAGGTGTACAATTCTGTATTACATCGTCTATAAATCCCATTGTGTGATCACCACCCAGAGTCAGTTCTCCTTCCATCACCATATATTTGATCCCCTTTACCCTCATCACCCACCCTGAACCCACTTTTATTCTTCAGAATTACTCTGTCAAGTATACATCAACGTCAGAGAGTCAAGTTCACAAAATGATAGTCTATTTTTCTGGTGGAGAATACTTAAGTCATCTAAATATATGTAACATTCTAACATTTTACAAGAGAACAAACAAATACCCTGTTTACAATCTGAGTCTTCTATAACCCATAGTTGCATATCTAAAAAATTGTCTATTCGATATTTTTAAGCATTTTCAAGAAGCTTGTAGAAATCTGGTTCCAGTGGAGAGAGTGGCGTATGATGTTCTCAGTGAATTGGAGAAGACATTTGACAAGACAGTTCTGGATGCGTTGTTCAGCAAGGTTAACCTGAAGGCCTATCCTGATTTACTAGAGATTTGCAGAAACTTCCAAAATGGTAATTATAGCTTTCAGTGACATTTGCAGATTCAAGTCCATTTCATTCACTCACTCTTCATTAACATTTGAAAAAATTTTTATTGAGTGATTACTGTGTGGCAGGCGCATGATAATACAGTGTTGAAATAAACACAAATGACCTATGTCCTCATGGTGCTGACACATGGTGGGAATGACAGATGTTAACCAAGTAATCCCACAAATGATTCCTCAGCTAAGACCTGAATTCTGTGCTAAGCAACATACAATTTGAGAGTCTAGTTTTCTGGGGGGAGACATGAATTATGTTCACTTGTAGGAAAGGAGGAAGCCCTCTCCGATAATCGCAGACATGCTCAAAAATGAAAAGATTTTTTTTGTATTAGAAAATTCGTCATGAAGTACAATCCTGGGCCAACTTACTTCTCCAAACAAAGAGTGGAGAAGTCAGAAGAGAAGATAAGCACATGCCATACAATAAGGAGGGGCAGCCTGTGAAAGCTACAAAGTGTGAAAGAAACTGTGGACTTAAAGTATTCTGTGGCTAATAAATAGAGCATGGGAGGGAGTGCTTGGAAAATAATTCTGAAGAGAGAAGTTGGAAGAGATATATTTTTTTTGAGGGTCTAACACTCTGTGTCAAGGAATTTGAAGTTTATTATTTGGGAAATAAAGAAGCAATAAAGGATTTTTAAGCAGAGCAAAAGTAAGTCAGTGTAAAGATGGGATGTGTTGATTTGTGAAAGCCACATTTTAATTATAATAAGAGCTATGTCATTTTCGCACTATGATATATCCAAGTCAGAGAAAGGAATAAAGGAAATAAAATACCTTGTCACAAATTTCAAGTCAGCATTATATTTGTAACCAGGGTGTCCCCAGGCCGTGGACATGAAGAGAATGGCAGTTACTTTTGTTACCTACATCTTAGGGGCTCTAATTCTCTCCATGGACTGTGGAAATACCCCTACAGGGTCTAGCACCCACATCACACGTGTTAGTTTCTGGAGCTCCCTGTGCTGGGGTACTGTACTTCTCAGGCTCACTGCTGCTGTGGGCGTGTGAGGGCCTGCACTGCCCACTGCCTGTCTCAGCACAGCTGCCCACCTGTCCCCAGTGGAAGTTGCTACTGGTGCCTCCTAACCCTGCTGTCCATGGGAGCTGCTGGTCAGTAGCCCAAAGCCAAGCTGGTAGTAGGAGTGGAGAAGATGCCCCCATTTTGAAATGCTTTTGCTTGGGTCCCCCCCTTATGTTCTCTAGGCCACTGATTCACACAGCATTTACCTACCATGTCCTCCTCTAGACATGTCTGGACATGAAGTCAGCATGTCTTGGGTATGGCAAATGCATCTGTTGTTTTGATAGGTCCTTCTACCTTCACACCCTCTCTATTGCCGTGACTACTCAGTGGGATTTGCTATATGCAGGACGTGTACTCTATCATCTGTCCTTCTGCCTGGCATCTTTTTGTATTTCTTGATTTTTTTCCCCCTCATGTCTTGGGAGTCTTGCTTTTCCATCTCTTTGATGAGTCACCTTGAAGTGCAGCTCTGAAGTAAAGTGCCCAGGGCTGGTTTCTTGAACTTCTTGTTACCACTTCCTGAGTCACTGGTAGAGCTATGGTATATGCACTTCCTGTATGTGCCTTCAGAACATACTCACTTTCTGTTTGCATCTTTTGAAAAATACTCAATTCCTGTTTGTGCTTTATAGGAAGTGTCTTTCATGTAATCCCTCCCACCCAGTCCACTCTGGGGTTGTGCTACTTCCTTTTTCTTAATTCCTTCCTCCCTTCCTTCTTTCCTCCTTTTTTTTTCCTTCCTCCCTTCTTCCCTTACTCCTTTTCTTCTTTCCTTCCTTCCTTCTTTCATTCTTTTTTCCCTTCCTTTCTTTTAAATTCTCATCCTTAAAAGATGTTGCCTCTCTCTCTCTCTCTCTCTCTCTCTCTCTCTCTCTCTCTCTCTCTCTCTCTCTTCCTTTCTTTCAATATAGGTCAGTTTCTCTATAGGCATTGCTTTTCTTCTGAAGAAATTTCTCTGCTCCTTTCCTATTCCTAGTTGCATATAATTTACAAAACAAATTCCCCATATATTATTTATGTTAAATTGGCTTCCACTGTTTTTTGATCATTATGAAGGGGGTTAAACATGATTTACACCTTACCCACTGTCCATCCTTTTTAAATCTTGAGAGGTATATCTCTATGTGGAACAGGTGTAGAATTCCAGGAGCAACATTAAGTCACAAGTCACATGAGAACCCCTGAAGCCCAGGATTCCCTGAGGGCTAGAAGTTTCCCTCTGAATTACCAGAGTCCAGAATGTTCCTAGGTGTGTAATGGTAAGGTGCAGCTCCTGGTCACTGCTGAAGTCTCCAAATGCCCTTTCCTTCCTCTTCTCAGTGATTCGTGAAAACTTCAATTGCCAACTTATTGATGATGAAGACACAAGAGAGATACTCAACTTCCAGTTAAGCTGTGAACAAGGTAATTATAACTTGAGAGAAACTCATTTTTTCATCTACCAAGAGCAAAGGAAATGAGAGGTCAGGGGGCTGAGCTGCTGAGTGGAGAGTGTACCCTGAGGAAGGGATACAGAAGGAGATGGGGAAGCCAGAGCAGTGGTGTGTTGTATGGGTTCCCAATTCACCAGCCCAATGTAGAATCCAAGCATATTGCCAGACAGATATAACAAAGAAGAAGATGGAACATGAACCCAAGAGAGAAGACCTCACTGTGACCATGAGACAGAGTTAAGGGGAAGAATTGACTCTGGTAATTTTGAGTTAGGAATTCAGTGGATCTGAGAAAGAGTAAGGATTGGATCTTATATAACAAGTCCACAGAGGGAAGCCCTTGGTGTGTCGAAAGAAGGAATTGTTGTAAATGTTACTCATAATAAAAGTAAAGAGGGAGACAACGAGTAGTAGTTGTGTATAGAAGAGAATGTGGAAGGAGTGGTACTGTGTAGAAAAGAGAGGACAAAGAAAAGGAATAAAAGGGAGAAAAAAACAGAGGGCCTTAATAACTTCAATAATGATGATAGTAACACCTAACTTTCATGCAGCACTAGGCATATGGTCGATACTTTACATGGATCAATTCATTTAATTCTCACATATGAACTATGTACTATTGTAACCAATAACCACTGATTCTAACTTTTCTTATTTATTTATTTATTTTTTTTTTTAAATTAAAGTTTATTGGGGTGACAATTGTTAGTAAAATTACATAGATTTCAGGTGTACAATTCTGTATTACATCATCTATAAATCCCACTGTGTGTTCACCACCCAGAGTCAGTTCTCCTTCCATCACCATATATTTGATCCCCCTTACCCTCATCTCCCATCCCCTTTTTCTCTTACCCTCTGGTAACCACTAAACTATTGTCTGTGTCTATGAGTTTCTGCTTCTCATTTGTCTTGTTCTTTTGTTTTGGTTTATATGCCACATATCAGTGAAATCGTATTGTTCTCTGCTTTTTCTGTCTGACTTATTTCGTTTAGCATTATAATCTCAAGATCCATCCATGTTGTCACAAATGGTGATTCTAACTTTTTAATCATCCTTTCATTCATATTATTACTAATAATTATTCATTAAATTATCACATATAAGACATTAATACTGAAAACTGTGAGCTCTGGCAAAGTTTCTATAACCCAGACATATTGTTACAAGTAGCATCTCACTTAATTCTTATAACAACCTTATCATAAGGGTTTTGTTATCCCCATTTTTCAGGAGAAAAAAACTGAGGTGTGAGGGAGGATAGTTAGTGATGTGTGCAGTTCCCACAATTAGGAATTGGCTTATCTCGACCTCCAATGTTCTCCTCCATATCAGCGGAGAGCAAAGATTCTGAGGCCCCACTGCCAGGCTTCAAATCTTGGTTTTACTACTTGCTTACTTGGGAAAATTACTTAATTTCTGTCCAACTTTCTCACTAGAAATTGGTGTCTATATCTATATCTAAAATAAGGTTGTTATGAGAATTAAGGAACATAGTTTATATGAAGCACTTATACTAATTGCTACGTGCTTACTACTATTATTATAATGTGCATCTGACTCCACCAACTAGACATTTACTCAATGCTCTACATTTTGAGATTTTTCTCCTCAGACACCCACTAAAGAAAAAATTATTTTCCAGACTAGAGTAGCAGTGAGTGAAACAGCCTTCAAGCCCATCCTTAGGCCAAATGGTCCACAATAAATTTATTTATTTGTTAAATGTTGATTTTTTTTTTTTACTTGGAAATAGTCAATGTAAGAAAAACCATAAGAATGTAATCAGCCTTGTAGTGTTCTATTAATTTGTATCCTTTAATTTGGATGTACACCTCAGGTATTATATGTTTTAAATGTATTATACATTTATATACCATTTGGATGTATTTTAATAATCATACTCATTCTTTTGAATAAAGACAAATTGCTAAAAGTATAAAGTGTAGATTAAAACATACAAAGTATATAAAAAATATATTTAGAGGTTTTTCTACCACTAAAGGTAGGGGGAAGGAGAAGGGCAGTGGAAGTAATAGTAATAGTTACTAGCAAAGAGAAAAATAGGTTCATCATGAAGGGAAGGGAAAACACATTCTTCAACTTTTCTAATGTGATCCAGGTGACGCCCTACCTAGAGCTAGAATCCCAGAGCATCTCAGTGATGGACAGCAGATGACTACAAGGAAAGAAGAATCATCTCATGGCCCAAACAATATAGTGCAAACCCAGGAACTGACAAATGAATGTGCCCAAGAATCTCAACAAGAAGGTATGGTTGACTGACAGTCCAACGTTTCTTGGATGACTCTGAGTGACTGTCACACATAGAGGCAAAGGGGAAAGCGCTGGAAGCCTCACTAGGAAAGAGAGAGGCAAAAACAAAAAGTGACAACATTCTTCAAAAGAGAGATGCCTTCAGCATCAAGGATACACAAACAGTTCCTAGGGCAGAGGCAGCAGTGAGGACCTGAGTAGAAGCAGAAATGTGAAAAATGGAGAGAAGTAGAATGAGCTGTAAAAAACTGAATCAGAGACAGAACAAATATGGAAAAATTAACCCTTGCTCCTTCACACCATCCACAAAAAATAATTCAAGGTGGATCACACATCTAAAAGTCAAGGCAAAAATTATAAAACTTCTAGAAGAAAACACAGGAGAGTATCTTTGTAACTTAGGTAAGCAATAATTTGTTATGTAGGACACAAAAAGCATGGGTCATAGGAGAAAAACTTGCCATATTGGACTGCATCAAAATTAAAAACTTCTGCTTTTCCAAAGATAGCATTAAGGAAAAAAAGGCAAGTCATAGACTGGGATAAAATATTTGCAATACACATATCTGACAAAACATTGTACCCAGAATATATAAAGAACTCCTATAAACAAATAATAAAAAGCACACCTGAAACTAAAATAAAATAAAAAATAAAACAAAAACAAAAACAAAAGAAAGACCCACCACCAATTCTAAAACGGACAAAACAATTACATTGTTTTGTACACCTGAAACTAATAAAAAAAATAAAATAATCACCCAAAAAATAAATAAAATCAGGAAATTAAAAAACAAACAAAAAAACCCAAAAATGGACAAAAGAGTTGAACAGACACTTCACTGCAGAAGATATAAAATGACCAATAAGAATATAACAACATGTACAATGTCATTAATCATTAAAGAAATGCAAATTTAAAACCACAACAGATTACCATTCATGCACTAGAATTGCTAAAATTAAAAAGACAACGTCTAAAGTTGATGAGAATGTGGCACAATTAGACTCCTATGTATATTTTTGGTAGAAATGTAAAATGATGCAACCACTTTAGAAAACTGTTTGGCTGTCTCTTATAAACTTAATCTAAACTATGACTCAGCATTCTACTCCTAGGTATCTGCTCAGAAATGAAGTTGTATGCACATACAAAGATTTGTACATGAAGGTTTAGAGTAGCCGTATTCCTGTTAGCTAAAATCTGGAACCAAAGAAAATGCCCATCAACAGGGGAGTAAATAAACTGTGATATATTTATAGAGTGGAATACGAATCAGGAATAAAAAGGAATGAATTATGGGTGTATGTAATAACCTGGATAAATCCCAAAAACTTTATGTTGAGCAGAAGAAGCCAGTCATAAGAGTACATGCTGTGGGATCCCATTTGTATGCGCATGAGTACACATGAGTATAGTACCAGGAAGGAAGGCCTCATTAGTGGTGATAGAAATCAAAACAGTGGTTGCTTCTAGTGGGTGGAAACTGACCGGAACAGAAAGCACAAGGGGACTTCCAGTCATGGTGAAACTGTTCCAAATCTTCACTGTGCTGATGGTCGCACAGTGTTTTTCATTTATGATATGTTAAACTCAGGACAAAAGGGGAACAGGACTGTTGGGCCTCAGGGTAATGTCTTTGATGCTTGAATATCAGAGTGCAGCTCGAGCACTCAGAAGTGTCCTCTCTGGTCACTGAGTTCTGTCATTTTTGGTTACTCTCTTTAGTGGGCCATGAACACTCACCTCCCCAAGTGAATAATGTAAGAGGGTTTGAAGTTCGACCCAGCTTATTGCTACATGATGGACAAGGTAACTATCATTTAACTTCTAGATTCTGTATTAAATCTTTGTTTTCTTGTCTTAATGGAAAGAAAGACTGCATTTTGTCTCTTACCCTAGGCCTCTGCTAGCCCCACTTCTCCTGTCTGCCCTTAGCTGCCCACAGTTGTGAGAGAGACCATGAGAAAAGGAATCTGAGCTCCTAAGTAGACAGAGTATCCATTGATGAAAAATATACAAAGAGAAATTTGAAAAGGTAGACAGGAATTAATATATGACAAATTACATGAATGGATAGTTTGTTAAAGGGAACATAAATTCCTACCATTCCAAGTTAGGACGGGGATCATTTTCAATTTTACGTAACAAGAGGAAGTTGGAAATAATGTGACAAGTCAGAATTGTGTGGGAGACCTTCATTTTGAAGCTGGCCAGTTGGAGGTCCCTGGACCTGGAGTCAAAGTCCAAGAGGAGAGTTTTGGAGATAATGAGACAGGGGAACTGGAGGATGTGATCATAGAGAGACAAAAGTTAAAATAATATTGGCAGACAGAAGGTCAAAGTTAGGTGGGAGAAACAGATGGAAAGAGAGCAAGTGTATGACACCACAGGGAAGAGATAAGCTGAAAAATCTTGTAAGGATCAGAGATAAAAATTGAGAGAAAAACATGGAGAGGAAATTAAATACGAAGAAATGGGGAAAGTCAGGGAAAGGTACAAAGTCAATTATCTACAGAAAGAGTTGAAGAATGGATGGAAATAGGTTGAGAGTAAAAGAGGATAAAGGGGAAAGAGGAACAGATTGGGACACAGTAAGTCTGAGGTAAGGTAACTGGGTATAAGCATCTTTGGGCACAAGAGTTGACAACATCAGCTTGAGTTTTCAGATTAAACTGACCCTAATCATTAAAGTGGCACTTGAAAAATGCACAGATGGCAACAGACCTCTCCCGCAATATTCTAATGAGACCCAAGAACAAATCTCCACCCAAATTATCTCAGAGTCCATTTACCCATGGACCGCAGGACCAAGGTTCTGATAGAGATCTACACTTGCATTTTTTCAGGAACTTTAAACTTGGCACTTCCAGTTCTGAAAGCAGCATCTTCATGGCTCAAGCTAGATGTAATCCCCCCTCAGCACTCTTCTCACTGTGAGAGATCACTATTGTTTAATGGTTTTCCAAGTTGGAAACCTGGAAGTCATCCATGCCTCCTCTTGCCCTCAAATACATCCCTGTTTCTCACTTAACATAGCCATTTTTCTTTTAGAATAACTTCCCCGTCTTTCTGTCACATGCCCTAGGCCAAATCTCTAATCAAAATCTCTGTCACGGTTCACAGAGCAGCAACCATCTGCTCATCTCCTCCCTCTAATCTTGCTCCCATCAAATGAGTTTTTGGTACTTCAAATAGATGGGACATTTGCAAATGAAAATTAGATTATATTCTTTTCCTCCTTACCTTATTAATAGACTAGGACTACATAAAAGTTTCTTTCAGTGGCCTCCACGGTCATCGACAATGAGCTACCTTGCTATTTCCCTAACTTCACCATCTGCCTCTTACACTATTCACGATAGAATAAACTTTCTTCCCCAATAATTTGAATTGTTAAATTTCTCTTTTCTATCTGAGCCCTCTCATATGCCTTATTCAGAACAGTCTTTGTGTTCTACTACCCTCCAATGCTATCTCCACTCTGCTTAAATTCTGTTTAAAATTTACTATCTCAGTGAGGCCTATTTTTATGAGGTGCAGAAAGCACAACTGAGAGACAAAGAATAGGAGAGAAAGAGCAGTATCACAGAAAGCAAGAGAAAAAGTTGTAGGAACAGAGGAGAAGAGAGAACCGAACCAAGAGAAAGGGACGCTCTAAGAGACACCAGCAGAAAGCAACAGCGGTAGAGATTGATAACAATGTACGGAATCAAATGGAAAGGGATGACATAGAAAGAAAACCAGGTATAGGAAAAGGAAAATTTCCCCATGATGGTTGAATGTTCTCAGCCTGTAGAGAAAGCCAATGAAGCGAAGTTAACTTTTAGTCAGGTTGTTTGCAGAGTGGGACATTCCAATTTCTCAGGCTTTCTTGGTTTCTTATAATTTTCTTGCGCTGATATTTTATTTTTTGTCATAAATTGAGATGTCCGTGGGATTCCATTACTTTTTAAAGAGGACAGCATGGCTTGTGGCGAACCTTGCGATGGAGATGAGCCTCCGGAAGCACTGAGCTCCCCACCAAGTTGTGAGCCAGGTGAGGAAAGGGGTTTATCAGCCTTGGGCTGCAGGGTGTCAGGTGACAATTCAGAACTGGTGTGTCCTGATGCGTTAAACCCTGAACATACTTCACAGTCAAAACATCCAGTGTTTCCTGTAAACTCATTTTCTTAAGTACATATCCTAGTAAAAATATGCCTGAGAAAGGGGTGTCTTTCACACTCATTAATAGTAAAGATTGGGACTTGCCGTAATGAATGCAAGAGATCTAGATGGAGCAGAAAAGAGAGACTCAAGTAGGAAAAGTGATAAAGAGCAGTGAAGAGAAATGAAGAAGGGAAAGACAGAGAGGGAAGCCAGAGAGTCAAGGAGATGAATAATCCTTCATGGCATAGAAGCTACAGTGAAAGAAAAATGAGCAGGAGAAAGGAGGTGACTGAGGGCAAACAGGAAGAAAAAGAGGTAGAGCAAAACTATAGGGGATTAGGTGAAGTCCTTGGAGCACCTGTACGTTTTTCCTGAGGAGAAGGGCTCCTGAGCGCTGAACATCAGGATTCAGCATGAGCAGCCTGAGGTCTGCTCCATGGTCCCCATGTCTGGTTGGTCATTTCTGCGTTTCTCTTCAGTTTCCTGTGATCACCAAGCTCTTGAAAGGACTAACAGAGGTGATTCCAAAGAAATACCCAAACTGCTACCAGATGATGGAGATGGTATTTAGCATTTAAATGACAAATTACCTCCTTAAATCTATTTCTCTGTCTATATGCAAGGGACACTTATTCCTTCCCCCCAACACAAATTGCGCTCTTTGCCTCTTGCTTGCTTTCTCTAGGTATGTGGGAGGCAAGGGGCAAAAGAGGGCTGAGTGCCTTAATGAGGGGCTCCTGGGTACAGAATTTGAGAACATCAAATAATGAAAATGTAGATTGGGGGCACCAAATGGAGTTGCGTAAGTGGGCCCAAGTTTATCTAAATAAATATATATGGAATTTAAATACTACCAGTTTGGGGTTTGGGAAGAGAGAGATAATTTTAAACTCACTCCCCAGAGATTACAGGGGAATAATAAAATATAGTTAAGAGGAAGCGAGGTAAAAGAATAAACAGGGAGATAATGGAGCAAAAAGGTAAAGAACACCACAGAGGAAGGATAAATGCAGAGATGGTAGGAGTTAAGGATAGAAAGTCCTAGTCAAGGAGATCCATAGATAGCCTCATGGTACAGACGCGGCAGTGTGCTGAAACAGGGTTAGAGGGAGAAGAAGAGAAGAGAGAAGGAGAAAGGGGAAGGGGGCCTGATAAGGTGCTCATAGTGCAGAGAAAAGCCCGTTTGATGCAGACATGCTTTTATTCCCACTCTGAACATCGGAGCTCTGATGCACCCTGAGCACGACCACATCTAGGTAGAGTCCAGGTCACTCTCAATTGTTCATCATGATTTGATTATGTTTCTGTCTTCACTGTCCATGAAACTTGTAGCTCTACAAATGGATGAAGGAAGAAAATCAGTGGAAATGCCCGTGTTACTACCTTATGATGCAGAAGGTAATTAGGATTTAAATACCTATTATCTAACTAAACTTTACTTTCCTGTAAAAAAAAATAGAGAAATGCCTATTCTTTCATCTCTTTTCCTGTTTGTTCGTCCGTCCATCCATTCATCCATCCATCCATCCATCCATCCATCCATCCATCCATCCATCCATCCATCCATCCATCCACAGTCACACACATAGACAGACTATGACCAGCTTCTGGTTGCTTTCTTCTAGAGACACAGAAGAGTTGAGAATGGTTGGAATTTCGCTGGGTATAGGACACAGACAAAGAGAGGGAGAATGAAAAAATGTAGATGGAGTCATTAAATGAAGGCAGACTGGAGTGCTGCGAATTTTACTTAAATAAAATTGGAATCCAAATAATACCAGGTGAGATGTGTTATCAGTAGAGGACACAATTTTTCAGCTACTTTCCCCAGCTTGTGCCAGGACCATGGGCATAATGAGTGTAATTGCAAAATAGGAGATGCTTGAGAAAGACTTTTTAAATGGATCTGGCGAGGGGAAGGATACCTCTCTGTTCATCAATGGCAAAAGAAGAGAACTTTGATGACATGGGAGAAGAAATATGTGAGATGAACAAAATATACAGAAAGGCTGAAATTTAAATTTTTTGATTTAACTTTTAGGTTTAAAAATTAGAAACAGGAAGACCTAGAGAGATCACCACAAGAGAAAGGAGAAAAGCTCAATAATCATGGTGCAGAATAAAAAGGTAGAGAACATAATATTAAGAGAGAAACTCAGAGGGGAAAGTGCTAAGAAATAGAAGGAGTGGGGGAGAGGCACTGTTACACAAACAGAAAAAGATAGAGGAGAATGAGTGAAAAGTGAGTAGAAAGGGAGCCCTGTGTACAAGGGATCAAGAGATGGTTTGGGACATTGCAGGAAGTGAGTATGAGTCACTGCATAGAAACAACTTCTGATGCTAGGAATGGAACTTTTTAGCCATGAGTTTTCAGATTATGGTGTCCTCAGTTATGAAAGTGGCACCTGTAAGATGCTCAGAGGCAATGGGCCTCCCCCCAGCCATTTTTGTCTATTCCCATGATAACTTAATAGTCCCCAAATTCCAATGTCTGGCCCAGACTTGTCTTAGCTCATTCTTCAAAGGGCCAGAATACATTTCTGCAGGGATCTGAAAGACATCTTCATTTGGATTTTTTTTCTAGGAACCTCAATACAAGATGCTTCTACAGTTGCACGTACCATCTTTCTTAACACCATATCTCCTTTCTTTCTGATGTCCCCCATCTCCATTTTTCAAGCATGAACCTAGGGGTTATCAGTGTCTCGTCCCCCTCCCTCAACTTACACACCAATCAATCATTGAGTTTAGTCAACTATACATTTAACATGTCCCACTTGTCCGTTTCTTTCCACACCAAACACAAAAACTCTAGTCAGATCTCTCTTCTCACTGGAACTAGAGCAATGACCTTTAGTCTTATATCTTCACCCAGTCATGCTCCAATCACATCCATTTTCTCCAGCTCAACTAGATGACTCTTTGAAAATTTAACCTGATGGTACTTTTCTACCTTGATCAATAACTTCTTGTTGTCCTAAGGATTAAATCCATTTTCCTTCCCATGGGTCCGGTCTCACATCTGCCTCTCCCGCAATCACTTCAAAACTTGGTATATCAGGGCAGCTGGTCAGCTCAGTTGGTTAGAGCGTGGTGCTGGTAGCACCAAGGTTGCTGATTTGATCCCCACATGGGCCACTGTGAACTGTGCCCACCTTAAAAAAAAAAAAAAAAAAAATATATATATATATATATATATATATATATATATATGTATAAACACACACACATACACACACACATACATATATATAAAAAACAAAAAATCTTGGTATAAAACTTCGCAAGAATTTAAATTTTCTGATTATTCTTTCTCATCTGAACCTCTGCATGTGCTTAGCTCTGTTCCTGAAACAGTTTTCTTAGCCCACTCTGCTCTCCATTCTGCTCATTAATCAGGTGAATTCATGTGCAAAGTGTGTACTATTCCAGAGATGCCTTTTCTGACCTATAGTTTAAGAAATCAGTAGGAATAAAGAAGACATAAAGCATAGCATCAGGAAGCAAAAGGGAAAATTGGGAAGTTGGGACAGAGATAAGGAAAGAAACAAATCAGAACAAAGACAGGTACCAAGGGATTCCAAATGGAAGATACAAAGATAGAAACAAAAGAAGCAGAGGCACGTGGGAAATGTGAAAATGAGAAAGGACAAGGTGTGGAAGACAAGGAGTGCAAGGTTTCTGACAGTCTCCATCAAATTGTTGGATTGTGCAAGAACTTTTACCTTCCCAAAACCTAAGACACAGACACAAAAACTGGTGTAACGTCTGTTTTATGGATGAGAAAATAACGCACAGAAAGACATTCAGCTCAGTTTTCAAGGGCAAAGTCTAAATGGAAGAATGGCACAAGTGTCCTGGATGTGTCACTGAGGGTGACAGTTGAGCAAAGCCAGCCCATGGTCAGGGCAGGGTCCTGTGGTCAGACTAGAAGTAGGAAGTCAAAGAGTCCTGCAGGTTCCCAGGAGTGAACCAGGATCCAAGAGTATAATTTAAGGAAAAAAACAAAACATTGATTGGGATAGAAGAGAAACCACTGAGAGAGAGTAGGAATGACCCAACCACTTGGGCTAGGAGAGTTCTAGAATAAAAGCTCTAGAAAGGGTAATTGGAGAAATTATAGATTATCACTGAAAAAACAAAAGCAAGACCTGAAAACAAAACAGGGAGAGAAGCCTAACAATGGAAGCAATGTACAGTGAAGAAACAGAAATGTGTGAATGCAAAGAGAAGGAAACGGAGGGGAAATAAGATGGCAAAAAAATAGCAGAACCAGGTGGCGTGGCTCTCAGGAGCAGTGCTTGGGGTAGACATATTACTTTCTACCATGGTTGGCATGAACACGCTGAGGTCTCTTTCTGATCACCCTCCATGGTCCATCATTTTCTTGTTTCTCTGCAGTGATCTGTGATTCTGAAGCTCCACAAATGACTCAAGGAGGACTGGAGAAGGTGCTCAGCCTACTATCAGCCGAAAGAGAAGGTACTTATGATTTAAATTCCCAATGACATCAATAAATGTTTGTTTTCTGGTCAGCATGATAAAAAATCTCCCTCTCCTCCCATCCTACCATTCTCTTCCTCATATTCACATACATACAGATGGGATTGCTTTGTTTTTTACGAACTGTGAGAGAGACAAAGGATACAGGTGAGCTGAGTTCCTGGGAGGAGAGGGGATCCTTCAATGGAGAATGGAGGGAGACAGAATATGCCAAAGGAAGGCTGAGACACCTTGGAGTGCCTGGGTGATTTTATTAAATGCATGCAAACATCCAGCTATCAGCAGGTTATGGCAAATAAGGCAAGGATAACATTTTCAGCCTACCTCCAGAAGTATCAGGAACATGGAAATAAGTTTTATGAATGATTGATAGGCTTGTAATTTAGAAAGTTTCTGTGGGAGCCTGTTAGGATACAGGTGATTAGCAAAGCCTCTGTGGCAGTGTGGTCCGTGTGAAATGGAAGAATTTTTGTCAATTTGGGAGAAAGGATCTGTGAGGATGATGACAATACATAAAATAATGAAAAATTTACAGGCATCCAGAAGGTTAAGAGTTGGAGAAATAGAGATAGAAAAGGAGAAATTGAGAGACGAAGTAGAAAGAAATGAGGTACAGAGAAAAAAATTAGAGAATTTGTATATAGAGGCAAATAAATACCAAAAAATCATAATGTGAAAGGAAATTATGCGGAGAAGAGGTACCAAGGTAATTTCAAAATCAATAAGGAGTGAGCACTGTTGCATAAGGAAGAGAGGTAAGAAGTTGGGATCCTGTAACGCTGAAGTGTGAGTCATGAGACAGGAGCATCTCCCAGCAAAAGGGGTGTAGCTCATTATTGAGTTTTGAGCTTCAGGTCCCCCCAGGTAGAAGTGGGGCCCATAATATACTCAGTAGTACTTCTCTCTCTGGCTGCCTCAGCCACTCTCAGGTAACAGCGTGAGTCCCAAGGTCATCGATCTATGATCTGGTGGCATTTATGCCAGGGCCTTCTCCATTTGGATCTCTTTCAGGAACTGATGCTTCCAAAATGGGAACCAGCATTTCTTTGGTGAAACTAGGAACTCTTCCTTCTCCAGGGTTGGTCCTCTTAGTAGAGGGAACATAGATGTCCCCTTTTCTGTTGCTCCCTTCCTACTGAGTTTCTGCACTTTAGCACAATTGTTATTTACAATATGTAAATCATATCATATTCTTTTCCCACATATACCTGGGGACTTTTATTGCCTTCTTGGGATTAAATCAGCTATCCTTCCTGTGGCTTTCTTTGCCTTCCATTCACCATGGCACCCCAGCCATTTCTTCTGCCTCATCTCTAATGAGAGTATAAATATTTTCAGGGATTGGAATGCTCTGATCTCTCTTTTACAAGTGGGCCTTTGACCAACTTTTTCTTGTGTTTGGTGGTGTTGCCTTGGCCTACTCTGCTCCTTATCCTGTTTCCTGATCAGGTTGTATTACACTATTTCAAGGATGCCTTTCCTGACACCTAGAATGAGAAAGGGGGTAAGGAGATAAGGGAGATGGGGAAGGGTGAAAAAGAGCAACATAAGGAACTCAAGATTCAAAGAGGCAGGAGCAGAGGACACAGCAACACATCAAAACAAAGAGAAGCATCTGGAGACAGTGGCAGCAGGAAGCAAGGGCAGAGACAGAAGTAAAGTGCAGAGGTGATGGGGCGGGAAAGAAGTAGAGAGAAGATTAGGTATATAGGGAAGGAGGAAGATGGTGGATGGTTCTCAGCCTCTGGTGGCAGTGACAGGAGTGAGTCAACCTGCAGGCCAGGTGAATGCAAAGGGCAGACCAGGATGGAACAGGACAGGGACAGTTTCACCGAGGATGTGCCTGAGCTTCCCATGTCTTCACTAGGAGTTTTCTTGGCAAGATTTCCCCATGCTTGTATAGTGAGACCCTGATGGCTTTCCGTTCTTTCTGCAGAGGATGGCAATGCCTGTTTGGAGCACTATGATGAAGAGGAACTCCAGGAATCCTTGAGCTCCCCACCAAGACGTGGGTCAGGTAAGGAAGTGGGAGATTGCCAGCCCCGGGCGGAAAGGTGTCGGGAGGTGGAATCCAGAACTGAACAGCGGGACCCTTATTGTTAGAATTGATGGTTTCCCTCTTTATATTGTAGAGAGTAAACATCACAGGAAGACGGCTTTATTTTCCTTCTATATTCTTTGTGCCTATTTATACTAAAGACTCAATATTGTGATTTTTAAGTACTGCCTGCACTTTATTTTTTATAAAGAATAAAAGCTAAGTATTTACCTAGGCTTAATAATAACACTATGATGGCATAACTTTGGTTAGGCTTCAAAAGGAACATGGTTCTGAGATCTACTTGTCAGAAGAAAGATCAATTACTCTCAAGCCCAAATTATAGTTTTTGCCACATGTTCCTCAGGTTCTGGGATTACATAGCACCTTTTTCTTTCAAAGTACTTTGGTAAGTGAGATTTCCTCACAAAATTTTAGGACCTAGCCAGGGAAACTGTTGTTATCCCTCCTTAGAGATAAGGAAATTGAAGCACAGAAAAATAATATTTGTTTTTCCCTGAGATCAAAGTAGCAGAATGAGCAGACCCCCATATCCCGAGTATCTCACTGCAGGTGGTGGCTGTGTGAGGCTAGTAGGGGTCAAAGTGGTAACATGATCAGAGTCCAAAGGGAGACCTGCCGGCTCCCAGGGGGGATGAGAAGAGGGCTTGTTGCAGAGACACTTCTACTCTATAAATAAAGAATGTCAGTGGGGAGGTGAAGAAATCCAGAGACACAGTGAGAGAACAACTGGATCCTGGTGTAGGGATTGGAGAGACCTGGGAGAACAGAGCTAGAGAGAATAAGCAGAAAAGAAGAGATCAAGGTCACCAATGAGGGGAAAAAAAGACAGAAAAGTAAAGAGATAGAAGTCAGAGGGAGCGGAGCCTACAAAATCAAAGGTGCACAAAGATTGTCCTGGTGCAGAAGCAGAAATGTTAGGAGGCAGGTCTTTAGGTAACTGAGAAGCAGAGAGCAGGAGGGTGAGGTGAATGAGATGGAAGCAGACAGACCAGGAAGGACCTGGTTGGATCTGAGGTGAGGTCCTTGGAGCAGATGTCCCATTTCCCAACGGGCAGCTCACCTGTGCTCTGGACAGCCTGGTGCAGCTCATTTGCTTGATTCTCTCCAGTGTCCTGTGATCCTGAAGGTCCCCAAATGACCGAAGAACTAGAGGAGGTGCCTCACCAACGACTATGTGTTGGAGAAGGTAATTGTGATTTCAATTCCCGTTTAATGAACCGAATCTTTGTTTTTTTATTTACAGGGAGGAAAACCTCCCCTTTTCTTCTCCCCTGCTATGCTGCTTCCCTTCTTATACCCAGAAAGAGAAAAATGTGTAGAGCTGAGAGAAAAGGATCAAAAACAAAGAGAGAATTAGGTGTAAGGAAAGGAGCGAGATGGGTCGACTGTTCTCATGTTCTCATGATAGTTGCAGGAGCCATGTTATAGCCCAACTCAGGTGAACACAAAACCAGGAGGTCAGAAGGCAGGACATTTCCACTGGGAGACACGTGACCTGCCTTGTTCTTCCTGGGTGTCTCAGGGTCGGCTTCCTGCTTACTTTGTTTAATGCCTTCAGATTTTGAATCAGGCATGGTATAGGTATGCTAATGTTCACATTAGGTATAAATTGATCATGTGTTACAGAATATTCCAGACATTCTGAAGTTAGTCCTTGTTTAGTACATTTAATCTGATACTTTCATTTGCAGAATAGATTCCCTACCTATTAAATATACAGGTGTTATTACTTTTTTTCTTTAAAGAAAGAAAGTGTTAGATAATGGTCTGAAAGTAATAGTTACTGGTTGGCAAATGATAACTTTGGGGCATTTCAACCATTTTTTAAATAGAAATACTATCAAATGTATTACATACTTTGGATGTGTCAGAAGTTCCCCCCTTGAGCCTAAAGTCATCTTTCATGAGGTTTTGTCATTTGTTAAGATAAGTGCAAGGGTTAAAATCATACTGAGAGTACAAAGAGGAAGTAGAGTTCTGCCAGTGGGAGAGTGCAGCTTTGGCAAAGACAAGCCCGTGACGAACCGCAAAGGGGCCACAATACTCCGCCATAAGTGTGAATGGTCTCCTGCATGTGAACGAAGTATGGGGTTCACCCACCAAGTAGAGACTGAAATGTGGACATGTGATCAATTACATGGTAATAGTTGACTCAGATTACGTGCTAAACAAAATGATTTTCTTTCACAAATTGACAAACTATGAAATGCCTTCATGAAGGTTTTGGTCAGGTATTCAAGACAAAGTGTGAACAGATATCTTTGTACAAACTGGCTCCTGTCTAATGGACACACACCTATTAATTCGTCTTCGGGGCTGGTGTGGATAGGGGACTTACCAGGTCTATGCCTCCATCCATTTGCTTTGCATCACTTTCTTCTTACATTCAGAAAGCACAGAAAAAACAGTGAAAATAAACACACATGAGACTATGCTTTCTACAAATAGATAAAAGGGAGTGAGAGTAAATGTAGTCATGGAAGAATGAGCACATTAACAGAATATTTGCTAAATGCTGCACCTCCAAACCAAGTGTCTGACTGCTTTGTATCTAACTGCACACAAACAAATTTAAATAATAAGATAATTTCAGGACAGAGAGCTCACGAAACACATCAGATTCACTTGACAATGAATGGATGAGGAAGACAATCTGAGTTGGGCACGAGAGGCCGGGAATTTACACGTTTGGTCCAGGAGTCTCGCAGGACCTTCCTAAGTAAGAGTCTTCAAGATGATGTTGGTGGGAACTCCATTTTGAAGGAATAGCCCATCACGCAATATCTGAAGCCAAAACAGGAATTTATTGCTTACTTAGCAAGGCGTATGGTGGGAGGAGGCACCATGCTTCTTGGACACAATTTCTTTAAAAATGGAAGCTTGATTTTATATAGAGTTTTGAAAAGCACGTGGTTCAGGGACTGCAGATGTTCAGATACAGGAGTGCTTATGAATGGGCTCCATTTAGCCACAGGCACAGGCTTTCTGGAGTGTGGCTGTTGCTGATTGGCTGATTTCAGAAGTGTAAGTCTGCCACTGAATAGCAGGCTCTAAATGCAGTTAGTGATATCAGTAATCATTGGCAATGGAGATAAGTTTAAAAGTGGTTCTGGTAGTTCCTTTTCACAGTTTTTAAAGAACAGGTAGTTTGTTCCTGGAAAAGTCATATCTTTTTATTGCATTTTTAGGGCTACAAGAGGAAAAAAAAAGTAGAGGAAACAGAATGAGGTAGAAAGCAAGTGAAAAGCATGGCTCTGGAGGTTCTCAGATGTGATTATTTGGAGCAGGTCTGTTTTTCTGAGGAGCAGCTCATCGTAGTTCAGAGTATATATGTGCCACACAGGAACACCAGGAAATTTTCCCTGATTATTGTCTCAGGATCCAGGGACAGTAAATTTCTTGTTTCTCTTTAGTGTCTGTTGAACTAGAAGCTCCCCAATCGAACACAGAAGGAGATTCAGAAGTTCTTAACTCAAGCCTACTATCCTTTGATGGACAAGGTAACTAAGACTTAAAAAATAATAAAAATGGAAACAGAGTTCTGATAAGGAGAAAAAGATAGAGAGGAAAGAGGGAGACTTAAAGACTTAAAGACTTAAAGGAAGGGTCAGGTCTACGGAAGATCAAAAGATTTCAGAGGGAGAAGTGAAATATGGGGATCAACAAAGTTACAGAAAAGGGAATCATTGAGGGAACTGATAGGTCTTCATAAACCGTAATTTTGGTCGAGGAGCAGAGCTACCAGCATGTGGTAATGAGATGTGTTTTTATGTTATGTGCTTCTCAAAAGATGTGCCGGGAGGTTCAGAAGCAAGGCCTGAATGTAGCCCATCATGTGACACAACAGGTAAGTAGGTGGAAGAGTCGGGGATGGGGGTGGTCCACAGGGACCACAGACCCCAGGTAGTGAGGTGGCAGGTGGTCCAGTCCTTCCCACTATCCGTTTTGTGAACCTTTTGGGAGCAGGAGGGGGGCAAGGGGTCATTATGAAGTCGTTTTAATGGATCCACCCTGTTGGTTGTATATGAATGATGTAGGAGAAATACCCTCTTACAATGGCAGTATCTGGTTACTGTATTAGAATATTGGTAATAAGCCTTGTATTTATACAGTGATTTCCATCCCTAGTCGAAGTGTACTTCTGGTAGTAGATAATAGTGTCATTTTTGTCACAACCTTAGAAAGCCCTCAAAGCACAAGTGATCCTGCCACTTAATTGTCAGTAGGGGAGACTTCAGATTAGGTACACTTTTCTTTTTTAAGTTTGAAAGAGTAGTTTATTAGAAAAAAAAGTATGCTTCAAAGAGGTAGAAGTGAGCCTGAGCAGAATGCAGTGGCTGAAGGGTCATTATTAGAAGAGAAAGTACACTCCAAAGAGTTTGGAGCGGGCTGGGCAAAAGAAGGGGCACAAAAGGCCCAGAGGGCCAAAGGGCCAAGGGGTTCAAAAGGCCAGATCAGGTACTCTTAACCCAGCACTTAGTTTTGTTGGGTGTCCATCTAATTTATATAGTGTTTTCTTACAGACTTTGCACATGAGATCTTATTTAATCCTTACAAAAATATCTTAAGACCTGAGCAGGGTAGGCCACCTGTAACTATGCATGAGTAATCAGAAGTATGTAGGTATTTAAGAGTCATTTTCAAAGTCCCACTGAAAGATAAAGGAAGTCGTAGGGCCGTCCTCAACTCCTACGTCTCAACTTAGTAGATTTTTGTTCCTTTAGGAGGAAGAAAAAAAGATAATCCAAACATTTTTATACACTCAAGCCTCTGGACTGTGAATCATCCTAGGATTTGTAACTTTTATTGATTTATTTCTAGTTTCTCACCCCCACGTATTATTTTCTAGATACTGTGGATCTTGGGAACAACGCTACTTTGGGAAAACCCAAGAGGAAAAGAAGTAAGAATGCATATGATTTTACTTTTCTTTTGATGTTAAAATGAATTTTTAATACCAGAGTTTTATTATTCTTACTTACAATAATAAACTATAATGATATGATGATCCCTGGAAAATGTCCATATCCTAATCTCTGGAACCTGTAAGGTGTTATCTTGCATAACTAAAGGGACTTTACAGACGTAATTAAGGTGGGGACCTTGAAAGGGGTGATTATCCTTGATATCTGGGTGCAGTCAGTATAATCAAATGGGCCTTAGAAATGGGAGAGCTGTTTCTGGCTGTATTTTCTAAATAAATCTATTCATACTGTTACATTTCCCTTACTTTAAATCAGTATATCATGCATAAGACATTATAAATGTTTAATATTTGCCAACTGAACTGTGAAATGTTTCCTTTTGAGAGAAAATTTACAATGAAATATACAAATATTAAGTGTATCATTTGATGACTTCTGATGAATGCATTGTCCTGTAATCCAAATACTATCTAGACACTGAACGTGACAATCACCCTGGAAAGGACCCTTATGACCTTTCTGGGATATCCTTACTCTCACTCACCGAGGCAATTACTATTTTTGTTTTTTCATGATAACTTAATATGGCCTGTGTTAAAACTATTTTATTGTAAAGTTTCTTTCAGTCAGCATAATGTTTGGAGATTTAGCCATCTGGTTGCATGTAACAGTTTGATTATTTTATTGCAAAGTAGTGCATATTACGTGAATACACCAAACACTGTGTATATATTCTCCTATTGATGGACAACATCAGTATTTCCAGTTGTTGGCTTCATATTGGCCTTAAAAGCTGCAATGGACATTCTTGCAGAAGTCTTTCTGTGGCTCCATGCCTTCATATCTATTGTATAAATCCTAGACATGAGATGGCTGGGACATGGGATGGGTACTTCAGTCCTTTTGTCTCCCAAACCCATGTGGAGGTGATGGGTTACACACAGGCCATGCCAAGCTGAGGACTACAATGCTTCAGAAACTGTTTCTAATCTGTCAGAAACCCCCAGGCTTAGAAGGGGGCTGTTAGCAAGCTCAAACCTTACCCCTGGGGGAGACATTATCTTACTACCTGGAACTTTAGCAAATCTCTGAGGGAAGGAAGATTTTCTTTTCTGGAATATTTCTAAAGAGGAATATATTCTCTGTTTTATGTTCGTCAGGAAACAAATGTGCCCTCTGACCTAGAGGGCTTTATTATCTCTAGTTTCCAAGACCATTCACTAGTCAAACATCCTTGAAATGATATTCTGAGACATGTGCAATGCCATGGAGAATTGCCTCCCAACAAATTCACCTCACACAGCACATTATGGCTATTTCCCCATGAGGACACCACTCCGTCAGCTATTCCAATTATTCTGACCAGTGGGGGCTGGGACCACATCCATTTGACTTATTTCCTGCAACAGTTAACAATCTTCACAAACCATATGCTTTAGATTTCTATGACACTCCTAACATCTGTGCACTATGTTTACATGAGGACACAAGTGAAAGCCTGGCTTTCACCTCAGGAGTACAATCCGAAGGGCACATGTGGTGACTCTGGGAGAGAAGCGTTTATAGTTGTTGAAGTCCCCTAACGGGATGCCCATTAGCCAGTACCTCCAATATGGGTCTTTGCCAGCTGTAAGCGTCATAGTTCCTAGATCCATTCGTTGTGTCCAGTGCTTGATGTCCAGAGGGGTTTTGCCTGGGATGGACAGAAGCTGGGGTCAGCCTATTTTCTCGTGTCTGCTGAGGAATGGCAGAGCTGTACCAGGTCATTTTCCTTCTGGAAGAAGGATTCAGGACAGTTCTGAAAGACAGATATGTTTAATGCTTCTCCATCCATCGTATGTCCTAGGGTGTACGGTGTCCCTTCCTCAGATGCCTGGATGTTTGCTCTTCCTTTACTGCCCCAAATTCTGTGTTTGCCATTCCAGTGGCCGTACTTCATCTTTCTTACCAATCATCTTTTATTGTCACTGAGACCTTTCATCCAGGAGGACCAGCTATAAGCAGGCAAAGGCAATATCATAAAATGTAACCAGACTTAAATCTGAATCCTCTTGGCTTTCCGAGCTTGTGCCCTCCACACTGGTTCAGGAAGAGGGAGGCATCATTTCCAGGGATGGGCAGGATAGAATCCTGAATTTTCTGAGCTGGTCTGCATAACACTGTTTATTCCCTTGCTTTGTTTGTCCTGATCAGGATGCAGGAGGGACCTGATCCCTTTCTGGGCACAGCTGCCTCAGTGAGCAAAGAGCCTCACAGAGGTGTGTGGACAGCAGGAGGTGAGGGTCTCTGAGTCAGACAACCAGTGCATTGGGAGTGGCTTTTGTTAAAGAGCACACAATGCTCAGAGTGCACATGGTCCTGCCAGCCGTGCTTATGACACCAGTGAGTGTCTCGAGTCACAATGGTGTGGGCGGATTCAGTTGGTCTAAACTGAAGTGTGGACCAAGAGAGGCTTGAGGCTGATCAGTGTGGCAGGAGCAGTCAGGCAAAGCCCCTTGTGATGGGGCTCCCTGGCCTTGGGAGTAATGCTTCTGCTTCTAGCAGGAGTCACGAGCCTGGAGCTCAGCCAGAGCCCCTGCAGGAGAATGATGGTGTCAGCCTCCGTCAGCAGAGACCAGGCGCTGGGCATTCTCAGGAGGGGCCCGGACCAGTGAATGAGCTGCACAGTTTATTTCCACAATTGTGTCCTGAGAGACAGGTGCCTTTACTCTGTCAGTCTGTAGGTTTCTACGTGGCAGACGAAGCATCTAGGCCACATACAGGAGACCAGTCTCTGACTCTTGTCAGTCACTAGACTGACCACATCTGCTTTTGGTTCTGCAAAGGTGGTCCTCATGCCAAACAGCCACAGCAGCCCAGTGGACATCGGCCGTTAGCTTAGCCAGATGTCAGGGCACCTGGCCCAGGTCACCAGGACAATCTTGTTGAATTGAGGACCCTGGAGGCTGAGGTTTGCTTCACACTGTGAAGGGTAATTGGTCCACCTAACACCGTTTAGTCCCTCTCCTCTCTTGGATGACCAATGGTTGGGTGCCATTGGCCGAAGTCCCCTCATGTTGAGTATCCATTTCCATTGGGAGAGCCAGGCTTTCATGTCCTTTGTGCTCTAAATCCCAGAGCTGGGTTGACCCACCTCAAAATGGGAATCTCAGGTGGGAGAGTCCCAGGCCTCGGTTCATGAATTGGGGCTTCGCTCCCAGCGGTAATAATCGAATAGCTAGCTGTTATGATCTCACAATAATGATAACAAGATATGATCTCTGTTTACTCAGTGCCAATGGTCCTCTCACGTTCACGTTTTCAGATAATTTCTACAGAAGCAGTAGCACAGCACAGAAACCCACTGTGGTTCTTTAAGTACTCCTGGAATGTCAGGCACTAGATTCAACACAACTGAGAGGATTTGTGTTACAACTGCAGGAGTACAGAGATTGTTTCATGAAAACTGTCCCCATGAAAATGAGTGTCTCCCGGTTTTAGCACAGTATGTTATCCATGACGTTACTCAGCCAGGAGTGCGTCTCCTTGGTGCACATTTGAAAATACAGAAAACGCTTGAAAAGGCAACATATTGATATATAACCACCGTTATCATTCAGCGTGGAGCACCAGCTGGAGTTTATTTTATCATTTTTTAAAAAAAGATTTCAAATGCAGCTCATCTCTTATTTTCTCCTAAGTTTACACACAGTAAAAAATAACTCTATAATTAACCTTATACTGCTACACTGGTAATTAGAGATTTTCCCCTATTCTTGTGGACCAAAGTTTGAAAAAAATACTTGAACATGACTGACCTATAAGCTTTGAGAATATAGTCACAGATCTGAATGATTAATTTAATTTTTTTTTGGCTTTTTTTTTTTTTTTTTTTAAGAAAGAAAAAGAGGGCATTCTTGGACAAGATATAAAAGGAAGTGGCTGAGAAACGTACATCAAAGTGGTAAGCAGGCAAAGTGAAGTAGTCACACCTGTTGAGTTTGTCATAGCACCGCTTTTGTGTCCTTGTGTCCTCTAGTCGCCTGAGGGCATTGATAGTTTCCCAGCTACTAGGTCAGCTAGGATAGAGGCTAAGGCCCCGTAACAAAGGAGCTGGGAAATGCAGTGGCTTCAACAAAATGGTTTATTTCTCATACATGTAATTGTCCAGAGCTAAGTGACCCAGGACTAATCGAGAAGCGCTGTCAGCCTCAGTATGTGGCTTCTTTCCTGTGTTGAGAAATGTTTATTCATTTGGAAAGATGTTCCAAAGAAGGCTAAATGAAGAAAGCAGACTATGTGTGTCTGTGTGTGTGTCTGTGTGTGTTTGTGTATCCGTGTGTGTGCACATGCTCATGTGGTAAAAAATATGTATGTACATATATATTTGTGAAAATACGTTTATGTATGTTTAAATGCTTATTTATACATATTTACCAATCTATATATAGAGACACAGATATAGATATATAGAAGAATCAATGGCAGTTCATCCATAAAATGTTATGCAGTGGTTATTTAGTCATTGAAATATAGATGATGTTTTTGTTTTTGTGTTTTTTAAACGTGTGTGTATATTTAAAATAGGAAACATTTTCAACTATTGTAATGAAAAAATATTATTTAAATAGTAACATATGCCACAAAAAAGTCCAAGAGTATATTTTTGAACAAATTAATTTCCAGCTGGTGATATCATCGTACAACTTTTATTTTCTAATTTTTCAGTAATGTATATGTATTACTTCTAATCAGATCTCTGAAATCTTGTTTAGTTTAGGAGTTGTTTAAGGAACTCCTTTCTTTTAGACAATGAGGGCAAGACTACTCATTTTGAATCAGAAAATCTGTGTAATAAGATTTAATGTCCAACGAAAAATTATTAATTTTCATCAACCTACATATCTTATATTCTCAACAATTTACATGGCTGGCCTGGTGGTCAATGTGTATATTTTTGTTTAAAGAAAAAAAAAGTGGTTATATCCATTTTAAGAACAGTTATTTTCAAAATACTAAATATAGGGGTCTAGTCATTATAACATTTTTATTTAGGTCTTTGTGTCAGTAGATTAATTCTAAACTGCCTCTTTCCAAAATACAATGAAATATTGCATGGAATTTTAAAGTTGTCCAGAATATTCTAGAAACCTGAGATTCTTTGCCATTAACTTGCTTTCTTGTCTGAGTGTAGCGTGAAGGTGTTCAGATTGAATGTCGTGTTCTTTCACTAGCTTTTGGCCTCTCATGTCAGCTGCTGTTGTGCCCAGCTCTGTATTTTCCATGCTTATCCCTAGAGAGCAGCAAAGCTGCTGGCCTATGGGTTTCAAGTAGAAGGAAGGTGAAAATGACTTCAGGATCCTGCCAAGATTAGGCATATGATAAAATTTGTGCCACTTCCATTTTGCCTCGCGGGTCAATACAATGTTTGCTAAGGTTTTGAGAAACAGAGATCCTCCTTAATTTTTTACTAGTCAAGTTTGCCAGTCAATTTGAGAAATATGAAATCTAGAAAACAAATCTCTTTGGAGCCAGTGTTGCAAAATGTTTGCATTTATATCATAGCTTGTATATATTCAGGGCCTACAATTTTCCTCTGAGTTTTACCTGCTTTTCATGGAAATCCCTTTACCTTACATCATTGGTTCATTAAAATGTCAGGAATTGGTAAATTTTTTGCAGCACTTAGGATGAGTAGTGTGGAAAATATTTCTGCATGGGATCCTTTTAACCCCACCCAGCATCACCAAATGGTGGTCATTGGATGGTGGTCATTGAACACTGAAGGAAGGAAATGAGTTTGTCTTCCTGTCCTAGAAAATAAAACACATCTGAATGACAGCAGACATTGAGGTACACATTTATAGCCAATTAACTTACAAATTGAGGCATGTTCTCTGCTGCCACATCTACCAAGTCAATTCTTAGTTACTGTTTGAAACTAAGGTTTTGGAGGACTCAATTCTACCCATTACTCTGCCTCAGCCTCTTCTGTTGGTTGTAGTAGACAGAATACCACACAGGGAAAAGAACGAAAGATCTGCACAAAACTTCCATTAACTTTATTGGAACTGTTAGTATGTTATCTCTAGCTCTGTATTGCTATTTCCTAGGAATATTTGTATTTCCCTGTTCAGCACAGGATCATAATCTTTCGTTTATGTATTGTCTACTGAAAATAAATTTATCAGTTAAGCTGGCATAACCTACTTTATATCATCATCATTATTTTCTTTGCTCAAAGGTTTTGAATATTTTATTATAGGAATAACTCATGGCTTCAGAAGTTTGAGTCTCTTTGGGGATTTGATTTGTTTCCCACTTTGTGAACAACTCTCAGAGATGGAATACAGTTGGGTTTAAGCTGATTCTTATGATCAGGTGGAGTCTTTATATAGGAAGTTTGTAGCACCCTTGTCCTGAATGCTTATCAGTAGATATCAGACTAATATTTATTAAGTCTATTTATCCTTGATTAAAATTAATTTGGAAGCATAATTGCAAGTAAAGCCATTATTTTTTTCCCTGGAGTTATCTTAGGATGGCATATTCACAAATTCTTCAAACTGGCTACACTAGAAATATTTTGGAAGAACTGAATTAAAAAGCTCATGTGGTGATCATTCTGTATGAAGATAGCCTAAGAAATTTGTTATTAGTTGTAAAGAGTACAGTATGGAGAAGCCAGACATTTCAAACATTGAATCAGTAAATTAAAAAAGCTAAATTAATAAGAATAAAGAATGAAAGTGCAAAGGGGAATGTGACAATGTATGTGACATCCAGGAAAGTCTTACTCTGATGATCGTGAGGGGAAGCAGTCTACTTTGTGCAGTGTCTGCATGTTCTGAGGATCTTTGGGTTGTAAAAATACATCAAATAATTTGTTTCATATCCACATTTTATAGAAGTACCTGAAGAGATTTAGAACCTATTTGTTTCTATACCATTCAGAAATTGGGACCTACTCAAAGCATGTTGGCTTTCTGTTTTAGCAATGTGATACATCCTAGAGAAGGCCCCAGGTTCAGTTAGTTGAGATGGTTTTGCTTTCTGTAAGAGAGTGGACCCTACAAGGGCGTCTAGAACAGTCATTGCATAACCAACCTGGTATTTTTATTTTATTTTATTTGTTTTTTTGTTTTACTTTATTTTTATTTCAGAGATAATACATATCACCAAACAATATTAAGTCAGGATTCAGTATGATAGTATACAAAATAACTTTTCTGCAAGTGGACAATGGAAACAAAATTCTAGGATTTTCCTTCACTGTGTGAGAATTACAGAGTTGCTGGAAGAAGAGTCTTTTGCCACATATCAGTGAAATCATAGGGTTCTGTGCTTTTTCTGTCTGACTTATTTCACTTAGCATTATACTCTCAAGATCCATCCATGTTGTCACAAATGCTCCTATATCATCTTTTCTTAACGTCGAATAGTATTCCATTGTGTATATGTACCACAACTTCTTTATCCATTCATCTATCGAAGGACATTTTGGTTGTTTCAATGTCTTGGCCACCGTAAACAAAGCTGCAATGAACATTGGAGTACACGTGTCTCTATAGAGAAATGCTTTCAGATTTTTTGGGTAGATACCCAGGAGAGCGATTGCTGGGTCGTATGGTAATTCTATTCGTAATTTCTTGAGGAACCTCCACACTGCCTTCCATAGCAGCTGCACCAGTCTGCATTCCCACCAACAGTGTATGAGGGTTCCTTTTTCTCCACAGCCTCTCCAACACTTGTTACTATTTGTCTTGTTGATGAAAGCCATTCTGACTGGAGAGAGGTGATATCTCATTGTGGTTTTCATTTGCATTTCTCTGATGATTAGCGATGTTGAACATTTTTTCATATGTCTATTTGCCATTTGTATAGCCTCTTTGGAGAAATGTCTCTTCAGGTCCTCTGCACCAAAAACAACAAAAGAACAAGACAAACAAATGAGAAACAAAAACTCATAGACACAGACAGTAATTTAGTGGTTACCAGAGGGTAAGGGGGTGGGGGGTGGGTGATGAGGATAAGAGGGATCAAATACATGGTGATGGAAGGAGAACTGACTCTGGGTGGTGAACACACAATGGGATTTATAGATGATATAATACAGAATTGTACTCTATGTAAATTTACTAACAATTGTCACCCCAATAAATCTAATTAAAAAAAAAAAGAGTCTTTTGCCTGTACAGGATGATAGAAGAAAGAGAAAGTAATGATATTTCACAGATAGTTAATTGAATGGCAGATAATTTGAATGCTTTCAATTAGCAATACAATTATACAGTATGCAATCTATCATATGTAAAGATGATCCAAGTTCAAAATCTGAAAAAGCTTGAACTAATGGCCATTCCTGCTTCGAGGAAACCAGGATAAGCTGTGACTACTAGAAATGGGCTTTTGATGTCTGCCATGTATTGAACTAATACTCCTAGAGCAGGGGTGTCCAAATTTTTTTCAACGTTTTTCACCAAGGGCCATATGCAGTAAAATACACGAACACCCGGGCCACTCACTCGAGGTGAAGTACCTATTGCCTCACCTGGTTTATTTAAGTAAACTAAATATATTTTTGGAATTTGCTGCGGGCCAATTAAAAATGGATTGCGGGCCGCAGTTGGCCCGTGGGCTGTAGTTTGGACACCTCTGCCCTAGAGCATGCTTTATTTTCTTATGTACATATAAAATAAAAGGATTATGATAATTTGGGGGATCCAGTGCAGATGGCTGTTGAAGGGGTGTTTTGAGACCATGAAGGTCTTTTCAATTTCTATGTTCCATGATTTTTATGTTCCGTGGCTCTAAGATATTTGGTGTAGTCAAATATAGGGAGACTTTTACAGAAAAGTTTGACACCCATGGTCTTCAATACCCAGTTAATTCTAGACATCTTCTTATTTGTCTTTTAGTAATTGGCCTGGGTATTTTGGATACTTTGTAACATTTCTTTACATAATGTTTTTTCTTCAGCTAATGGAGCGTAGCTGAAAAAATTGACTTGTTTTACAAACTTGGAGTTTTTCCCTAGAAGTTTTATATGAGTAGACTGTTTTCTTTTTTCTTTTTTTTTTTCTTTTTGACCAGCTCAGTGACTAGATCAAAAATTATCTAGACCTATCAGAGTATAAGAAAAGGTGATCCATATGTTGGATCAGAAAGGATGCACAAATGAACTTTATACCCCTTAGGTCTTATTTAAGACTTTGAGAAAAAGATGTCTGTGATAGTTTTTCATTACTACATAGCAAATCACCACCACCTTAGTGGCTTAGCACTAGACTAATGTATTATCTCACAGTTCCGCAGGTTGCAAATCTGGATGGGTTCAACATAGTTCTCTACTTAGGGTCTCACAAGGCTGAAATCAAGATGTCCACCAGGCACTCTTAAATGGATTTATCCAAGTTGTCGACAGAATCCAGACCCGTGTGGTTGTAAGACTGAGATCCCAGCTTTGCTGCCGATAGTTGGCCAGGGGTCATTCTTAGCTGATAGAGGCTACTCACGTTCTTTGACATACGGCCCCTACGTCTTCAATCCAGTGATAGCCTGTAGTTTTTCTCAGTCCTTCTCAATCTTCTTTGAATCTGGTGTTTTCTTTTTCTTTTTTTTTTAATGTATTGGGGTGACAATTGTTAATGAAATTACATAGATTTCAGGTGTACAATTCTGTATGACATCATCTATAAATCCCATTGTGTGTTTACCACCCAGAGTCAGTTCTCCTTCCATTACCATATATTTGATCCCCCTTACCCTCATCTCCCACCCCCACCCCCCTTACCCTCTGGTAACCACTAAACTATTGTCTGTGTCTAGGAGTTTTTACTTCTCATTTGTTTGTCTTGTTCTTTTGTTGTTTTTGGTTTATATACCACATATCAGTGAAATCATAGGGTTCTCTGCTTTTTCTGTCTGACTTATTTCGCTTAGAATTATACTCTCAAGATCCATTCATGTTGTCACAAATGCTCCTATATCATCTTTTCTTACTGCCGAATAGTATTCCATTGTGTATATATACCACAACTTCTTTATCCATTCATCTATCGAAGGACATTTTGGTTGTTTCCATGTCTTGGCCACTGTAAACAAAGCTGCAATGAACATTGGAGCACACGTGTCTTTATGTATAAATGTTTTCAAATTTTTTTGGTAGATACCCAGGAGAGGGATTGCTAGATCATATGGTAATTCTATTCGTAATTTTTTGAGGAACCTCCACACTGCCTTCCATAGCAGCTGCACCAGTCTGCATTCCCACCAACAGTGTATGAGGGTTCCTTTTTCTCCACAGCCTCTCCAACACTTGTTACTATTTGTCTTGTTGATGAAAGCCATTCTGACTGGGGTGAGGTGATATCTCATTGTGATTTTTATTTGCATTTCTCTGATGATTAGTGATGTTGAGCAATTTTTCATATGTCTATTTGCCATTTGTATGTCCTCTTTGGAGAAATGTCTCTTCAGGTCCTCTGCCCATTTTTCAATTGGGTTGTTTGTTTTTTTGTTTTTGAGCTTCATGAGTTCCTTGTATATTTTGGATATAGCCCCTTATCGGAGGCACTGTTTGCAAAATCTTCTCCCATTCAGTCGGTTGCCTCTTTATTTTGTCGATGGTTTCTTTTGCTCTGCAGAAGCTTTTAAGTTTCATATAGTCCCATTTGTTTATTTTAGCTTTTACTTCCATTGCCTTTGGAGTCAAATTCATAAAATGCTCTTTGAACCCAAGGTCCATAAGTTTAGTACCTATGTTTTCTTCTATGCAGTTTATTGTGGCAGGTCTAATGCTAAGTCTTTGATCCATTTTGAATTAATTTTGGTACATGGTGACAGATAACAGTCCAGTTTCATTCTTTTGCACGTGGCTATCCAATTCTCCCAGCACCATTTATTGAAGAAGCTGTCTTTCCTCCATTGTATGTTTATAGCTTCTTTGTCAAAAATTATCTGTCTATATTTATGTGGTTTTATTTCTGGGTTCTCAATTCTATTCCATTGGTCTGTGTGTCTGTTTTTCTGCCAATACCATGCTGTTTTGATTATTGTAGCCCTGTCGTATAATCTAAAGTCAGGGAGTGCAATACCTCCAGTATTGTTCTTTTTTCTTAAGATTGCTTTGGCTATTCGGGGTGGTATTTTCTTTTTTTTTTTTTTTTTTTTTTTTCTGGATGAACCAATTGATGGAGATATTTTTTTTTTTTTTTTTTTTTATTATTTATTTATTAGTTTCAGGTGTACAAAACAAGGTAATACTTAGACGTTCATCATTTATATCCCTCATACTGTGAACCCCCCTCCCTCCGACCTCACACTGAACCATCACATTATATATATAAAATTATAGTTGGCATTCATTAATGTTTAGCTTCTGATGGTATTTTCTTTTGATACCGCCTGGAGGAAAAAATTCTGCTTTTAAAGGGCTTATGTAATTAGCATAAGCCAACCAGGATAATTTTCTTTTCTTTATTGTATTTTTTGATGCTCACAAAATCCTTTCCTTTTTTTCTTTCAGTTTTATTGAGATATAACTGACACACAGCACTGTATCAGATTAAGGGATAGAGCATAATAACTTGACTTACACATATTGTGAATTTACCACAATAAGTTCAGTTAACATTGTCTCTTATAGCCATACACAAAAAAATAAATTTTTATTCCTGTAATGACATTTAGAATATACTCTCTTAGCAATTTTCAAATATACCATACAGTAGTATTAACTATAGTCACCATATTGTACATTACATTCCCAGTATTTACATATCTTTAAACTGGAAGTATGTACCTTTTGACCACCTATAGCCAATTTCCTGACCCCTTATCTCCCACTTCTGGTAACTATAAATCTGAGCTTTTTTTCTATTCCTTTGTTGTTGTCTTTTTTGTTCTTTGTTTAAGACTCCACATTTAATTGACTTCACGCTGTATTTCTCATTCTCTGTGTGATTTATTTCACTTTTCATATGCCCTCAATGTTCATCAGTGGCAGGATTTCCTTCCTTTTTACAGCTGAATAACATTATATTGTGTATATATGGACAAATATGTATCTCATTTTCATTATCTAGTCATCTAGATAAAGACACATGGGTTGTTTCTTAAAGACACATAGGTTGTTTCACATGTTTTGGCTATTGTAAAGAATGTTGCAGTGAACTTGGAGGCGCAAGTATCTCCTTGACAAAGTTATTTTCTTCCTTTGGATATGTACCCAGAAACAGAATTGCTGCATCATATGGTAGTTCTAGTTTTAATTTTTTGAGGATGCTTTTTTGAGGATGCTTTTTTGAGGATGCTACAGTGACTCTACCAATTTACAGTCCTACCTAGAGGGCTCAACGGTTCTCTTTTCTTTACGTCTTTACCAGCATTGGTATCTTTTGCCTTGATAATCTATTTTTTTCTTAGCATCATTTCTGCATTATAACATAACCTACAAATGGGGTAATATATCATGACATTCATAGTCCCTGTGTTGAGGGAAGGAAATCTTGGAGGGTCCTTTTAGAACTCTGCCTACAATAATGAGGCTTAAGTAAATCTCTACAAAATAACTGTCCATATGAGTATTGATTTCCCCGAGCAAATAATACAAGCTATCATTATCAACTGGGGCATCAAACAAAGCTGAGCATAAATATATTAAGGAAAAGATTTGGTTTTAGAAAAGAATATAGTAATTGGGCTAGGCACTACAAAGAAATGAGATATGCCTATTTTGTTTATTGCCACTCACTCAAGGTGAAGTATATATTTCCTCACTTGGTTTATTTAAGTAAACTAAATATATTTTTGCAATATGCTGTGGGCCTAGATCTTGAATCATGCCTAGAGTAGATATACTTACATATAGATCAATCGTAAATTTATCATGTGTAAAGAATTTTTGAGGAATTCTGAAGTCAGTCCTTCTTTAGTCCATTTAATCTGGTAGTTTCATTTATAGAATAGATCCCTATCTATTAAATGTACAGGTTTATTTTTTTCTTTAAAGAAAGAAAGTGTTAGATAATGGTCGGAAAGTAACAGCTGGTTGGCAAATGGTAACTTTGGGGATTTCCACTCTTTTTAAACAGAAATACTATAAAAGGTAGTATTTGTTAGAAGTTAGAAGTTCCCCATTGAAACCCAAAGTCATCTTTCATGAGATTTTGTCATTTATTAACTGCAAGGGTTAAAATCAGACTGAGAGTACAAAGAGGAAGTAGAGTTCTGCCAGTGGGAGAGTGCAGCTTTGGCAAAGACAAGCCCGTGACAAACAGTAAAGGGGCCACAATACTCCGCCATAAGTGAGAATGGTCTCCTGCATGTGAACGGAGTACAGAGCTCACCCACTAAGCAGAGACTGAAATGTGGACATGTGATCAATTACCTGGTAATAGTTGACTCAGATTACGTGCTAAACAAAATGATTTTCTTTCACAAATTGGCAAACTATGAAGTGCCTTCATGAAGGTTTTGGTCAGGTATTCAAGACAAAGTGTGAACAGATATCTTTGTACAAACTGGTTCCTGTCTAATGGACACACACCCATTAATTCGTCTTCGGGGCTGGTGTGGATAGGGGACTTACCAGGTCTATGCCTCCATCCATTTGCTTTGCATCACTTTCTTCTTACTTTCAGGAAGCACAGAAAAAACAGTGAAAATAAACACACATGAGACTATGCTTTCTAAAAATAGATAAAAGGGAGTGAGTGTAAATGTAGTCATGGAAGAATGAGCACATTAACAGAATATTTGCTAAATGCTGCACCTCCAAACCAAGTGTCTGACTACTTTGTATCTAACTGAACACAAACATATTTAAATAATAAGATAATATCAGGACAGAGAGCTCACGAAACACATCAGATTCACTTGACAATGAATGGATGAGGAAGACAATCTGAGTTGGGCACGAGAGGCCGGGAATTTATACGTTTGGTCCAGGAGTCTCGCAGGACCTTCCTAAGTAAGAATCTTCAAGATGATGTTGGTGGGAACTCCATTTTGAAGGAATAGCCCATCACGCAATATCTGAAGCCAAAACAGGAATTTATTGCTTACTTAGCAAGGCGTATGGTGGGAGGAGGCACCATGCTTCTTGGACACAATTTCTTTAAAAATGGAAGCTTGATTTTATATAGAGTTTTGAAAAGCACGTGGTTCAGGGACTGCAGCTGTTCAGATACAGGAGTGCTTATGAATGGGCTCCATTTAGCCACAGGCACAGGCTTTCTGGAGTGTGGCTGTTGCTGATTGGCTGTTTTCAAATGTGTAAGTCTGCTACTGATTAGCAGGCTCTAAATGCAGTTAGTGATATCAGTAATCATTGGCAATGGAGATGAGTTTAAAAGTGGTTCTGGTAGTTCCTTTTCACAGTTTTTAAAGAACAGGTAGTTTGTTCCTGGAAAAGTCATATCTTTTTATTGCATTTTTAGGGCTACAAGAGGAAAAAAAAAGTAGAGGAAACAGAATGAGGTAGAAAGCAAGTGAAAAGCATGGCTCTGAGGTTCTCAGATGTGATTATTTGGAGCAGGTCTGTTTTTCTGAGGAGCAGCTCATCGTAGTTCAGAGTATATATGTGCCACACAGGAACACCAGGAAATTTTCCCTGATTATTGTCTCAGGATCCAGGGACAGTAAATTTCTTGTTTCTCTTTAGTGTCTGTTGAACTAGAAGCTCCCCAATCGAACACAGAAGGAGATTCAGAAGTGCTTAACTCCAGCCTACTATCCTTTGATGGACAAGGTAACTAAGACTTAAAAAATAATAAAAATGGAAACAGAGTTCTGATAAGGAGAAAAAGATAGAGAGGAAAGAGGGAGACTTAAAGACTTAAAGACTTAAAGGAAGGGCCAGCTCTACGGAAGATCAAAAGATTTCAGAGGAAGAAGTAGAATATGGGGAGCAACAAAGTTATAGAAAAGGGAATCATTGACAGAACTGATAGGTCTTCATAAACCATAATTGTGGTCGAGGAGCAGAGTTACCAGCATGTGGTAATGAGATGTGTTTTTATGTTATGTGCTTCTCAAAAGATGTGCCGGGAGGTTCAGAAGCAAGGCCTGAATGTAGCCCATCATGTGACACAACAGGTAAGTAGGTGGAAGAGTCGGCGATGGGGGTGGATCCACAGGGACCACAGACCCCAGGTAGTGAGGTGGCAGGTGGTCCAGTCCTTCTCACTATCCGTTTTGTGACCCTTTTGGGAACAGGAGGGGGGCAAGAGGTCATTATGAAGTCGTGTTAATGGATCCACCCTGTTGGTTATACATGAATGATGTAGGAGAAATACCCTCTTACAATGGCAGTATCTGGTTACTGTATTAGAATATTGGTAATAAGCCTTGTATTTATACAGTGATTTCCATCCCTAGTCGAAGTGTACTTCTGGTAGTAGATAATAGTGTCATTTTTGTCACAACCTTAGAAAGCCCTCAAAGCACAAGTGATCCTGCCACTTAATTGTCAGTAGGGGAGACTTCAGATTAGGTACACTTTTCTTTTTTAAGTTTGAAAGAGTAGTTTATTAGAAAAAAAAAGTATGCTTCAAAGAGGTAGAAGTGAGCCTGAGCAGAATGCAGTGGCTGAAGGGTCATTATTAGAAGAGAAAGTACACTCCAAAGAGTTTGGAGCGGGCTGGGCAAAAGAAGGGGCACAAAAGGCCCAGAGGGCCAAAGGGCCAAGGGGTTCAAAAGGCCAGATCAGGTACTCTTAACCCAGCACTTAGTTTTGTTGGGTGTCCATCTAATTTATATAGTGTTTTCTTACAGACTTTGCACATGAGATCTTATTTAATCCTTACAAAAATATCTTAAGACCTGAGCAGGGTAGGCCACCTGTAACTATGCATGAGTAATCAGAAGTATGTAGGTATTTAAGAGTCATTTTCAAAGTCCCACTGAAAGATAAAGGAAGTCGTAGGGCCGTCCTCAACTCCTACGTCTCAACTTAGTAGATTTTTGTTCCTTTAGGAGGAAGAAAAAAAGATAATCCAAACATTTTTATACACTCAAGCCTCTGGACTGTGAATCATCCTAGGATTTGTAACTTTTATTGATTTATTTCTAGTTTCTCACCCCCACGTATTATTTTCTAGATACTGTGGATCTTGGGAACAACGCTACTTTGGGAAAACCCAAGAGGAAAAGAAGTAAGAATGCATATGATTTTACTTTTCTTTTGATGTTAAAATGAATTTTTAATACCAGAGTTTTATTATTCTTACTTACAATAATAAACTATAATGATATGATGATCCCTGGAAAATGTCCATATCCTAATCTCTGGAACCTGTAAGGTGTTATCTTGCATAACTAAAGGGACTTTACAGACGTAATTAAGGTGGGGACCTTGAAAGGGGTGATTATCCTTGATATCTGGGTGCAGTCAGTATAATCAAATGGGCCTTAGAAATGGGAGAGCTGTTTCTGGCTGTATTTTCTAAATAAATCTATTCATACTGTTACATTTCCCTTACTTTAAATCAGTATATCATGCATAAGACATTATAAATGTTTAATATTTGCCAACTGAACTGTGAAATGTTTCCTTTTGAGAGAAAATTTACAATGAAATATACAAATATTAAGTGTATCATTTGATGACTTCTGATGAATGCATTGTCCTGTAATCCAAATACTATCTAGACACTGAACGTGACAATCACCCTGGAAAGGACCCTTATGACCTTTCTGGGATATCCTTACTCTCACTCACCGAGGCAATTACTATTTTTGTTTTTTCATGATAACTTAATATGGCCTGTGTTAAAACTATTTTATTGTAAAGTTTCTTTCAGTCAGCATAATGTTTGGAGATTTAGCCATCTGGTTGCATGTAACAGTTTGATTATTTTATTGCAAAGTAGTGCATATTACGTGAATACACCAAACACTGTGTATATATTCTCCTATTGATGGACAACATCAGTATTTCCAGTTGTTGGCTTCATATTGGCCTTAAAAGCTGCAATGGACATTCTTGCAGAAGTCTTTCTTTGGCTCCATGCCTTCATATCTATTGTATAAATCCTAGACATGAGATGGCTGGGACATGGGATGGGTACTTCAGTCCTTTTGTCTCCCAAACCCATGTGGGGGTGATGGGTTACACACAGGCCATGCCAAGCTGAGGACTACAATGCTTCAGAAACTGTTTCTAATCTGTCAGAAACCCCCAGGCTTAGAAGGGGGCTGTTAGCAAGCTCAAACCTTACCCCTGGGGGAGACATTATCTTACTACCTGGAACTTTAGCAAATCTCTGAGGGAAGGAAGATTTTCTTTTCTGGAATATTTCTAAAGAGGAATATATTCTCTGTTTTATGTTCGTCAGGAAACAAATGTGCCCTCTGACCTAGAGGGCTTTATTATCTCTAGTTTCCAAGACCATTCACTAGTCAAACATCCTTGAAATGATATTCTGAGACATGTGCAATGCCATGGAGAATTGCCTCCCAACAAATTCACCTCACACAGCACATTATGGCTATTTCCCCATGAGGACACCACTCCGTCAGCTATTCCAATTATTCTGACCAGTGGGGGCTGGGACCACATCCATTTGACTTATTTCCTGCAACAGTTAACAATCTTCACAAACCATATGCTTTAGATTTCTATGACACTCCTAACATCTGTGCACTATGTTTACATGAGGACACAAGTGAAAGCCTGGCTTTCACCTCAGGAGTACAATCCGAAGGGCACATGTGGTGACTCTGGGAGAGAAGCGTTTATAGTTGTTGAAGTCCCCTAACGGGATGCCCATTAGCCAGTACCTCCAATATGGGTCTTTGCCAGCTGTAAGCGTCATAGTTCCTAGATCCATTCGTTGTGTCCAGTGCTTGATGTCCAGAGGGGTTTTGCCTGGGATGGACAGAAGCTGGGGTCAGCCTATTTTCTCGTGTCTGCTGAGGAATGGCAGAGCTGTACCAGGTCATTTTCCTTCTGGAAGAAGGATTCAGGACAGTTCTGAAAGACAGATATGTTTAATGCTTCTCCATCCATCGTATGTCCTAGGGTGTACGGTGTCCCTTCCTCAGATGCCTGGATGTTTGCTCTTCCTTTACTGCCCCAAATTCTGTGTTTGCCATTCCAGTGGCCGTACTTCATCTTTCTTACCAATCATCTTTTATTGTCACTGAGACCTTTCATCCAGGAGGACCAGCTATAAGCAGGCAAAGGCAATATCATAAAATGTAACCAGACTTAAATCTGAATCCTCTTGGCTTTCCGAGCTTGTGCCCTCCACACTGGTTCAGGAAGAGGGAGGCATCATTTCCAGGGATGGGCAGGATAGAATCCTGAATTTTCTGAGCTGGTCTGCATAACACTGTTTATTCCCTTGCTTTGTTTGTCCTGATCAGGATGCAGGAGGGACCTGATCCCTTTCTGGGCACAGCTGCCTCAGTGAGCAAAGAGCCTCACAGAGGTGTGTGGACAGCAGGAGGTGAGGGTCTCTGAGTCAGACAACCAGTGCATTGGGAGTGGCTTTTGTTAAAGAGCACACAATGCTCAGAGTGCACGTGGTCCTGCCAGCCGTGCTTATGACACCAGTGAGTGTCTCGAGTCACAATGGTGTGGGCGGATTCAGTTGGTCTAAACTGAAGTATGGACCAAGAGAGGCTTGAGGCTGATCAGTGTGGCAGGAGCAGTCAGGCAAAGCCCCTTGTGATGGGGCTCCCTGGCCTTGGGAGTAATGCTTCTGCTTCTAGCAGGAGTCACGAGCCTGGAGCTCAGCCAGAGCCCCTGCAGGAGAATGATGGTGTCAGCCTCCGTCAGCAGAGACCAGGCGCTGGGCATTCTCAGGAGGGGCCCGGACCAGTGAATGAGCTGCACAGTTTATTTCCACAATTGTGTCCTGAGAGACAGGTGCCTTTACTCTGTCAGTCTGTAGGTTTCTACGTGGCAGACGAAGCATCTAGGCCACATACAGGAGACCAGTCTCTGACTCTTGTCAGTCACTAGACTGACCACATCTGCTTTTGGTTCTGCAAAGGTGGTCCTCATGCCAAGCAGCCACAGCAGCCCAGTGGACATCGGCCGTTAGCTTAGCCAGATGTCAGGGCACCTGGCCCAGGTCACCAGGACAATCTTGTTGAATTGAGGACCCTGGAGGCTGAGGTTTGCTTCACACTGTGAAGGGTAATTGGTCCACCTAACACCGTTTAGTCCCTCTCCTCTCTTGGATGACCAATGGTTGGGTGCCATTGGCCGAAGTCCCCTCATGTTGAGTATCCCATTTCCATTGGGAGAGCCAGGCTTTCATGTCCTTTGTGCTCTAAATCCCAGAGCTGGGTTGACCCACCTCAAAATGGGAATCTCAGGTGGGAGAGTCCCAGGCCTCGGTTCATGAATTGGGGCTTCGCTCCCAGCGGTAATAATCGAATAGCTAGCTGTTATGATCTCACAATAATGATAACAAGATATGATCTCTGTTTACTCAGTGCCAATGGTCCTCTCACGTTCACGTTTTCAGATAATTTCTACAGAAGCAGTAGCACAGCACAGAAACCCACTGTGGTTCTTTAAGTACTCCTGGAATGTCAGGCACTAGATTCAACACAACTGAGAGGATTTGTGTTACAACTGCAGGAGTACAGAGATTGTTTCATGAAAACTGTCCCCATGAAAATGAGTGTCTCCCGGTTTTAGCACAGTATGTTATCCATGACGTTACTCAGCCAGGAGTGCGTCTCCTTGGTGCACATTTGAAAATACAGAAAATGCTTGAAAAGGCAACATATTGATATATAACCACCGTTATCATTCAGCGTGGAGCACCAGCTGGAGTTTATTTTATCATTTTTTAAAAAAAGATTTCAAATGCAGCTCATCTCTTATTTTCTCCTAAGTTTACACACAGTAAAAAATAACTCTATAATTAACCTTATACTGCTACACTGGTAATTAGAGATTTTCCCCTATTCTTGTGGACCAAAGTTTGAAAAAAATACTTGAACATGACTGACCTATAAGCTTTGAGAATATAGTCACAGATCTGAATGATTAATTTAATTTTTTTTTGGCTTTTTTTTTTTTTTTTAAGAAAGAAAAAGAGGGCATTCTTGGACAAGATATAAAAGGAAGTGGCTGAGAAACGTACATCAAAGTGGTAAGCAGGCAAAGTGAAGTAGTCACACCTGTTGAGTTTGTCATAGCACCGCTTTTGTGTCCTTGTGTCCTCTAGTCGCCTGAGGGCATTGATAGTTTCCCAGCTACTAGGTCAGCTAGGATAGAGGCTAAGGCCCCGTAACAAAGGAGCTGGGAAATGCAGTGGCTTCAACAAAATGGTTTATTTCTCATACATGTAATTGTCCAGAGCTAAGTGACCCAGGACTAATCGAGAAGCGCTGTCAGCCTCAGTATGTGGCTTCTTTCCTGTGTTGAGAAATGTTTATTCATTTGGAAAGATGTTCCAAAGAAGGCTAAATGAAGAAAGCAGACTATGTGTGTCTGTGTGTGTGTGTTTTGTGTGTGAGTGCACATGCAGTAAAATAATCTATTTACATGTATTTGTGCAAATATGATTTTACACATGTTTAATTGCTTATTTATACAAATTTATCAATCTGTATATAGAGAGACACGTAGATGTAGATATATAGAAAAATCAATGGTAGTTCATCCATAAAAAGATATGCAGTTGTTATATTTCTCACTGAAACATAGATGGTGTTTAAATTTCTGTGTTTTTTAAATGTATATCTATATTTAAAATAGTAAACATGGTCTACTGTTGTAATGAAAAAGTATTATTTAAATAGTAGCATATGCCAAGAAAAAGTTCAAGAGTTTATTTTTGAACAGATTAATTTCCAGATGGTGATGTCATTATACAATTTTTTTTTCTGATTTTTCAGTAATGTATATGTATTACTTCTAATCAGATCCCTGAAATCTTGTTTAGGAGGTTTAAGGAACTCTTTTCTTCTAGAAAATGAGGGCAAGACCTGATTTCTCACATGATTTCCAATTCTGAATCAGAAGATCTATGTAATAAGATTTTAGTGTCCACAGACAATGGTTTAGTGGTTACCAGAGGGTAAGAGAGGTCGGGGGTGGGAGATGAGGGTAAGGGGGATCAAATATATGGTGGTAGAAGGAGAACTGACTCTGGGTGGTGAACACACAATGGGCTTTATAGATGATGTAATACAGAATTGTACACCTGAAATCTATGTAATTTTACTAACAATTGTCACCCCAATAAATTTAAAAAAAGAGAGATTTTAAAGTGTCCAATGAAAAATTATTAATTTTCACCAACTTACATATCTTATATTCTTACCAATTCACATGGCTGGCCTGTTGGTAAGTATTTATAATTTTGTTAAAGAAAAAAAATGGGTTGCATCTATTTTAAGAACAGTTATTTTCAAAATACCAAATACCGACTATTGGGGTCTAGTCATTGTAACATTTTCATTTAGGTTGATGGGTCAGTAGATCAATTCTAAACCACCTCTTTCCAAAATACAATGAAATATTGCCTGTAATTTTAAAGTTGTCCAGAGCATTCTAGAAACCTGAGATTCCTTGCCATTAACTTGCTTTCTTGTCTGAGTGTAGCATGAAGGTGTTAAGATTGAATGTAGTGTTTTTTCATTTGCTTTTGACCTCTCATGTCAGCTGCTTTTTGCCCAGCTCTATATTTTCCGAGCTTCTCCCTAGAGAACGGGAAAGCTGCTGACCAATGAGTTTCAAATAGAAAGAAGATGAAATGAATCTGCAGGATCCTGCTGAGATTAGGCATACGATAAGGTAAATAAAAAAGCCTAATTAGAAGAATAAAGAATGAAAGCACAAAGGAGAGTGTGACGATGTATGTTACAACCCAGGCATCCAGGGAAAGTCTTACTCTGATGATCTCGAGGGGAAGCAGTCTACTTTGTGCAGTGTCTGCATGTTCTGAGGATCTTTGGGTTGTAAAGATACATCAAATAATTTATTTCACATCCATTTTTCATACAGATACAGAGCTATCAACATGTGGAAATGAGAAGTGTTCCTGTATTGTGTGCCTTTCCCAAGATGTAGTAGGAGGTATGGAAACAAGGGCTAAAATTAGCCGAGCATGTGACACAATCGGTAAAACTGTGCGAGAGTCAGGGGATGGGGGTGGTTTCTACAGGTACCACAGACGCCTGGTACAGTGGTGGCAGGTGATCCAGTCCATCTCACTATCCTGTTCTCTGCATTTACTCCACCTGACCCTTTTGGGAGCAGCATGGGGGCAAGAGATCATTATAAATTCATGTTAATAGGATCGACCCTGTCGATTACATATAGATGATGTAGGAGAAACACACTCTTAAAAGATGGCAATATCTAGTTGGCCACATTAGTATATTGATAATAAAGCCTTGTACTTATATATTTGTTTCCAATGCTCTCAAATATTCTATGGAACCCATGGAAACGAGGTATACTTCTGCTAATAGATAAGTGTCATTTTGTCACAACCTTAGAAAGACCTCAAAGACAACTGATCCTGTCACTTAATTTTCAGGAGTAAAGAAGACATCAGATCAGCTATTCTTTTTTTTAAAAGTGTATTAGGGTGACATTGTTAGTAAAGTTACATAGATTTCAGGTGTACAATTCTGTATTAGATCATCTATATATCACATTGTTTGTTCACCACCCAGAGTCAATTCTCTTTCCATCACCATATATTTGATCCCCTTTACTCTCATCTACCACTCCCCACCCCCTTACCCTCTGGTAACCACTAAACTATCGTCTGTGTCTATGAGTTTTTGTTTCTTCATTTGTTTGCCTTCTTTTTTTTGTTTTCAGTTTTATATACTACATATCAGTGAAATCACATACTTCTCAACTTTTACTGTCTGACTTATTTTGCTCAGCATAATAATCTCAAGATCCATCCATGTTGTCACAAATGGTACTATTTCATCTTTTCTTATGACAGAATAGTATTCCATTGTGTGTATATACCACAACTTCTTTATCCAAGCATCTATCAAAGGACACTTTGGGTGTTTCCATGTCTTGGCCACCGTAAATAAAACTGCAATGAACATTGGAGCATATATATCTTTATGGATAAATGTTTCCAGATTTTTTGGGTAGATACCCAGGAGAGGGACTGCTGGGTCATATGGTAATTCTATTTGTAATTTTTTGAGGAACCTCCACACTGCCTTCCATAGCGGCTGCACCAGTCTGCATTCCCACCAACAGTATATGAGGGTTCCTTTTTCTCCACAGCATTTCCAACACTTGCTATTATTGGTCTGGTTGATGATAGCTATTCTGACTGGGGTGAGGTGATATCTCATTGTGATTTTTATTTGCACTTCTCTGATGATTAGTGATGTTGAGTGTTTTTCGTATGTCTATTGATTATATCAAACTAAAAAGCTTCTGCACAGCAAAAGAAACCATCAACAAAATAAAGAGACAACCATCTGAATGGGAGAAGATTTTTGCAAACAACGCCTCCGATAAGGGGCTAATATCCAAAATATACAAGGAACTCATGAAACTCAACAACAAAAAAACAAATAACCTAATTGAAAAATGGGCAGAGGACCTGAAAAGACGTTTCTCCAAAGAGGACATACACATGGCAAATAGACATATGAAAAAATGCTCAACATCACTAATCATCAGAGAAATGCAAATAAAAATCACAATGAAATATCACCTCACTCTAGTCAGAATGGCTGTCATCAACAAGACAAATAGTAACAAGTGTTGGAGAGGCTGTGGAGAAAAAGGAACCCTCATATACTGTTGGTGGGAATGCAGACTGCTGCTATGGAAGGCAGTGTGGAGGTTCCTCAAAAAATTACGAATAGAATTACCATAAGACCCAGCAGTCCCTCTCCAGGGTATCTACCCCAAAAATCTGAAAACATTTATCCGTAAAGATATATATGCTCCAATGTTCATTGCAGATCAACCATTCTTAACCTAACCCATATGTTTTTATGGATGTCCTCCAGCGTGTCACTAAGTTATGTGGTGATTTCCTACAAACTTTTGCGCATATGATCTCATTCAGTCCTCACAAAAATCTTAAGACCTCAACAGGATCGGATACCTGTTCCTATCCATGAGTAAACTGAAGTAGGAAAGTACTTAAGAGTGTTTTTTAAAGTCCCATTGAGTGAAAAAAGGTAGACCCAGGGTCTATTCTGTTCTCCTCTAATTCTCAATTCAGTGGATTTTTAGTTTCTTTAGAAAGAAGAAAGAAGATAATTCAAACATCTTTATTAACTCAAGCCTTCTGTTGTATGACGCATCCTAGAATTTGTAACTTTTATTTATTAATTTCTGTTTTCTCACCACCCCTGTTATTTTCTAGATACCGTGGCTCTTGGAAACAGCTCTACTTTGGGAAAGCTCAAAAGGAAAAGACGTAAGAGTGCATAAGATTTTCCTTGCTTTTGATGTTAAAAATGAGTTTTTAAATGCCAGTTTTGTTATTATTTATAATAATAAGTGAGAATAATATTATTATCCCTCAAAGATATCCGTATCCTAAACTCTGGAACCTGTAAGGTGTTATCTTCCTTAGCAAAAGGGATTTTACTGGCATAATTAAGGTGGGGACCTTGAAAGGAGAGATTATCCTCGATATCTGGGTGCAACCAATATAATCAAATGGGCCTTAGAAATTGGAGAGCTGTTCATGCTGTAGGGAGAGGCAAGAGTGACTATACTCACAGAGAGTTGTAATATGTCTGGCTTTGAAGATAGAAGAAAGGAACAAAGAATACGGGTGACTTGTAGAAGCTGAAAAAGTTTAGGAAGTAGATTCTTCTTCACAGCCTCCAAAAAGGAATGAAGGCCTACTGAAACCTTCCTTTTAGCCCAGAGAGACCCTTGTCAGACTTCTAACTGACATAACCACAAGATAATAAGTTTGCATTGTTTTAAGCAACTAAATTTGTGTTCTGTTCTGGCATCAATAGAAGAGTAATATAGCTTTTGGATATTGGAAGTGGGGTTTGGCTATAACATTCTTAAAAATGTGGAAGTGGCTTAGGAACTGGGCAATGGGCCAAGGGAAATTGGGCAATGGGAAGAATTTTAAGTAGAACGATAGCAAATGTCTTCATGGCTTTGAGCAAGTTTGTTAGTAGAAATGTGGATGTTAAAGTCTGCTAGTGAGCACGCAGAAGGAGGTGAAAAGCATGGGAGAGAAAACCTATAATGACTCAGAGAATATGTAAATCATCCTGACCAGCTGTCAGTACAAATAGGGAGGTAAAAGTGTGACTGGTTAGGTTCGAGAAGGAAATAAGGAACATGTTTTTGGAAACTAGAGGAAAGGGTGTCCTTCTTAAATAGTGGGAGAAAGTTTAGGAAAATTCTATCCTGTAGATATGTGGAAAGCAGAATTTTCTGGGCATACAGCTAAGATTTCTAAACAAAGTGATGAAGGTAAAGATGGTATTATTTATAGCCCGTAGTAAAATGTGAGGCAACATAAATTGAGGGAAGAATTGCTAAACAAAAGAAATCAAGACTTGATGATTTGGAAAATTCTCATCCTATCCAGGTTACAAAGGATGATAAAATTAGGAGATTTACAGTGTACTCTGTAGACTGACCGAGAATCTGGCCTAATGACTTATTGCTGCTGCCTAAGAAGTCGTGAAAGATCAGCATGTTCACATAAAGGTTGCTTTGAAGTGATTAAGTGTGGGGCTCATAGATTCCCTAGCCATCTCAGTCGAAGTTAAACGTAGATATATACTTACATAGGAAAGACCTGTGGAGAATTTTAATAAATTTTAATTTTAATAAAGCAATTCTCCATGACATACATAGGAGATCTACACGCTTGGGAAGGTTATACCAACAGAAACAGAAATGTCCATGTCTAATCCCTGAAATGTGTAATCTGTTTCTTTACGTGGTGAAAGAGACTTTGAGAATGTGATTAAGGATCTTGAGATGAGGAAATTATACTGGATTATCTGGGTGGCCCCTATCAAATTATATGCATCCTTAATATCAGAAAACCTTTCTTGCTGTGGAGAGAGGGATATGTACCCATGAAATCATGATCAGAGAGGTGCAATGAGGCTGGCTTTGGAAATGCAGCAAGAGACAATGAGCCAAAAATGTGGCCAGCCTTCAGAAACTGCAAAAGGTAAAGAAATAAATCATCCCCTACAGCCTCCAGAAAAAAAACAAAGCCTGTGGACAAGTTGATTTATCCCAGTGAGACTGGTGTCGTATTTCTGAGTACAACACCAATAAACAATGAGTAGCTTTCATGAAACCAAAAAAAAAAGGAAAATTTTACATTTATGTTTATTTATTTATTTTTTTTTGGCATTCATTATTGTTCAGCGTCAGGTGTACAGTACAGTGATCAGGCATCTACATCTTCCCTGAGGTGGTCTCCCAAATGGGACCTGTGTCCATCAGATATCCTACAAAATCTTTACAACATTATTGATTACGTCCCCCAAATTATTCACATTTATGTTTAGATTACATCTTCTAAAATAGCAATTTATATTTTAAAAAAATTCTTACATCTTTATGTTGCTTTTTATTATGATATATATGATCTTTGTAAATTTTGATGCATAGTTTTCCAGATATTTTCTAGGCATGTATTAACACATTTAGAATTAATTATATCACATCCTGAGGTTTTGAGGGACAAAAAAAATAGAATTAATTATATATCCAAATAAATCTATTCATACTGTTACTTTTCCCTTACTTTAAATCAGTATATCATGCATAAGACATTATAAATTTTTAACATTTGCTAACTAAACTGTGAAATGTTTTCTTTTGAAAGAAAACTTACAATGAAATATACAATTTCTTTTTTTACCCAAACAAATCTAGTTTTTACTTTTATTTATTTATTTTATTAGTTTCAGGGGTACAAAACAATGTAATAGTTAAGACATTTGCACCCCTCACACAGGGATAACTGCCCTCTCCCATCTACTACCCCTCTGACATGGTATAGAGCTGTTACAATTCCATTGACTCTATCTCCTATGCTGTACTCCACCTCCTGTGACTATATAGTGAATGAAATATACAAATATTAAGTGTATCATTTGATGACTTCTAATGAATACATTGTCCTGTATAATCCAAATACTATCAAGATACAGAACATGATCATCACCCTGGAAAGTACCTTTATGACCTTTCTGGGATATCCTCACCCCTCACTCATCAAAGGCAATTACTAGCTACATTTTCCTCTTTATAACTTAATTTGGCTTATTTTAAAATGATTTTAGTGTAAAGTTTCTTTCAGTCAGCATAATGTTTTGCAGTTTTATCCACATTGTTGCATGTATCAGAAGTTTGTTTAGTTATTGCAAAGTTGTGCATATTATATGAATATACCAAACTCTGTGTATATATTCTCCTATTGACGGACAACACCAGTATTTCCAGTTGTTGGTTTCATATTGGCCTTAAAAGCTGCAATGAACATTCTTTCAGAAGTCTTTCTGTGGCTCCATGCCTTCATATCTGTTGTATAAATCCTAGAAATGAAATGGCTGGGATATGGGATGGGTGCTTCAGTCCTTTTGTCCCCCAAACCCATGTAGGGCTGATGGGCACACACAGGCCATGCCAAGCTGAGGACTACAATGCTTCAGAAACTGTTTCTAATCTGTCAGAAACCCCCAGGCTTAGAAGGGGGCTGTTAGCAAGCTCAAACCTTACCCCTGGGGGAAACTTTATCTTACTACCTGGAACTTGAGCAAATCTCCTCTGAGGGAAGGAAGGAGACTTTCTTTTTTGGAATATTTCTAAAGAGGGAAATCAGGAAACAGTTTATTTTCCTCTGACCTAGAGGGCTTTATTATCTCTGGTTTCCAAGACGATTCACTAATCAAACATCCTTAAAATGATATTCTGAGACATGTGCAATGCCATGGAGAATTGCCTCCCAACAAATTCACCTCACACAGCACATTATGGCAATTTAGCCATGAGGACGCCACTCCGTCAGCTATTCCAATTATTCTGACCAGTGGGGGCTGGGACCACATCCATTTGACTTATTTCCTGCAGCATTTAACAAACTTCACAAACCATATGCATTAGATTTCTATGACACTCCTAACGTGTGTGTACTATGTTTGCATGAAGACACAAGTGAAAGCCTGGCTTTTACCTCAGGAGTACAATCCGAAGGGCACATGTGGTGACTCTGGGAGAGAAGCGTTTATAGTTATTAGAGTCCCCTAACAGGACATCCATCGGCCAGGGTAAAGGTGGACAGTGCCTCCAATATGGGTCTTTGCCAGCTGTAAGCGTCATAGTTCCTAGATCCATTCATTGTGTCCAGTCCTTGATGTCCAGAGGGGTTTGCCTGGGATGGACAGAAGCTGGGGTCAGCCCATTTTCTCGTGTGTGCTGAGGAATGGCAGACTCCCATGGTGGGAGAGCTGTTCCAGGGCCTTTTCCTTCTGGAAGAAGAATTCAGGACACTTCTGAAAGACGGATATTGTTAATGCTCCTCCATCCATTGTATGTCATAGGGTGTACGGTGTCCCTTCCTCAGATGCCTGGATGTTTGCTCTTCCTTTACTGCCCCAAATTCTGTGTGTGCCATTCCAGTGGCTGTAACTTCATCTTTCTTACCAATCATCTTTTATTGTCACTGAGACCTTTCATCCAGGAGGACCAGCTATAAGCAGGCAAAGGCAATGTCATAAAATGTAACCAGACTTAAATCTGAATCCCCTTGGCATTCTGAGCTTGTGCCCTCCACACTGGCTCAGGAAGAGGGAGGCATCATTTCCAGGGATGGGCAGGACAGAATCCTGAATTTTCTGAGCTGGTCTGCATAACACTGTTTATTCCCTCGCCTCGTTTGTCCTGTTCAGGATGCAGGAGGGACCTGATCCCTTTCTGGGCACAGCTGCCTCAGTTAGCAAAGAGCCTCACAGAGGTGTGTGGACAGCAGGAGGTGAGGGTCCCTGAGTCAGACAACCAGTGCATTGGGAGTGGCTTTTGATAAAGGGCACAACATGCTCAGAGTGCACATGGTTTTGCCACCCGTGCTTATGACACCAGTGAGTGTCTCAAGTCACAATGGTGTGGGCGGAGTCAGTTGGTCTAAACTGAAGTGTGGACCAAGAGAGGCTTGAGGCTGATCAGTGTGGCAGGAGCAGTCAGGCAAAGCCCCTTGTGATGGGGCTCCCTGGCCATGGGAGTAATGCTTCTGCTTCTAGCAGGAGTCACGAGCCTGGAGCTCAGCCAGAGCCCCTGCAGGAGAATGATGGTGTCAGCCTCTATCAGCAGAGACCAGGCGCTGGGCATTCTCAGGAGGGGCCCGGACCAGTGAATGAGCAGCACAGTTTATTTCCACAATTGTGTCCTGAGAGACAGGTGCCTTTACTCTGCCAGTCTGTAGTTTTCTACGTGGCAGATGAAGCATGTAGGCCATGTTCTGGACACTAGTCTCTGGCTCCTGCTAAGCAGGAGACTGACCACATCTGCTTTTGGTTCTGCAAAGGTGGCCCTAGTGCCAAGCAGGCACAGCAGTCCAGTGGACATCGGCTGTTAGCTTAGCCAGGTGTCAGGGCACCTGGCCCAGGTCACCAGGACAATCTTGTTGAATTGAGGACCCTGGAGGCTGAGGTTTGCTTCACACTGTGAAGGGTAATTGGTCCACCTAACACTGTTTAGTCCTTCTCCTCTCTTGGATGATCAATGGTTTGGTGCCATTGGCCAAAGTCCCCGCATGTTGACTGTCCCATTTCCATTGGTAGAACCAGGCTTTCTGCCATCTTCTTGCTCTAAGTCCCAGAGCTGGGTTGACCCACCAGAGAAAATGGGAATCTCAGGTGGGAGAGTTCCAGGCCTTGGCCCATGAATTGGGGCTTCGCTCCCAGCGGTAATAATCGAATAGCTGACTGTTATGATCTCACAATAATGATAACAAGATATGAGCTCTGTTTACTCAATGCCAGGTGTCCTCTCACATTCACATGGTTTCATATCATTTCCTCAGAAGCAGTAGCACAGCACAGAAACCCACTGTGGTTCTTTAAGTACTCCTGGAATGCCAGGCACTAGATTCAACACAACTGAGAGGATTTGTGTTACAACTACAGGAGTACAGAGATTGTTTCATGAAAACTGTCCCCATGAAAATGAGTGTCTCCCAGTTCTAGCACAGTATGTTATCCATGACGTTACTCAGCCAGGAGTAGGTCTCCTCAGTGCACATTTGAAAATACAGAAAACGGTTGAAAAGGCAACATATTGATATATAACCACAGTTATCATTCAGCCTGAAGCACCAGGTGGAGTTTATTTTCTAATTTTTTAAAAAAAGATTTCAAATGCAGGTCATCTCTTATTTTCTCCTAAGTCTACGCACAGTAAAAAATAACTCTATAATTAACCTCACTGGTAGTTACAAAATTTACCCCATTATTTTTACCGAAGTTTTCAAAAAATACTCGAATACCACTGACCTACGAGTTTTGAGTATATATTCACAGGTCTGAATGATTAACTTTACTCTTTTTCCTTTTTTTGAAGAAATAAAGAAATGGCATTCCTGGTCAAGAAATAAAAGGAAGTGGCCGCGAAACATGCATCGAAGAGGTAAGCAGGGAAAGTGAGGTAGTGACACCTGTTGAGTTTGTCATAGCACCGCTTTTGTGTCCCTGGGGCCTATAGTCTCCTGAGGGGATTGATAGTTTCCCAGCTACTAGGCCAGCTAGGATAGAGGCTAAGGCCCCGTAACAAAGGAGCTGGAAAATGCAGTGGCTTCAACAAAATGGTTTGTTTCTCATACATGTAATTGTGCAGAACTTAGTGACGCAGGACTAATAGAGAAGCGCTGCCAGCCTCAGTATGTGGCTTCTTTCCTGGGCCGAGAAATGTTTATTCATTTGGAAAGATGTTCCAAAGAAGGCTAAATGAAGAAAGCAGACTGTACGTGTGTGTGTGCATGCCCACATGTGGTAATAAAACATGTATAAACATATATTTGTGGAAATATGTTCTATGTATCTATAAGTCCTTATTTATGCATATTAATCTTTCTACATATAGAGACATGGATATAGATGTATAGAAACTTCAATGGCAGCTCATCTTTAAAAATATATGTAACAGTTATATTTAGTCACTGGTGATGTTTATATTTTTATTTGTTTTTTTAAATTGTATTGTGTATATTCAAAATAGTAAACATTTTCAACTTTTGTGTTATTGAAATAGTAACATATGCAAAGGGAAACTCCTAGGAGGATATTTTTCAACAAGTTAATTGTGGCTATTTCTAGATGTTGATGTTTCATACAATTTTATTTTCTAAATTTCCAGTAATGTATTTGAATCACTTCTAATCAGACCCCTGAGATTTTGTTGATTTTGTAGAAGTTTAAAGAAATCTTTTCTCTGAGACAATGAGGGTAAGACCTCATTTTCCATATCACTGACAATTTTGAATCAGTAGATATACATAAGATTTTGAGTCCAATTAAAAATTACTAATTTTCACCAATCTGCATATCTTATAAGAATTGACAAGAATGTCAATTTATGTGGCTGCCCTGTGAGTGAATTTGTACAATATTTTTTAAGGAAAAAAGTGGTTGCATCGATTTTAAGAATGGTTATTTTCAAAATATCCAATATTTAGATTTAATCATTTATAACAATTTCGTTTAGGCCTGTGTGTCAGTAGATAAATTCTCTCCAAAGTCCAGTGAAATATTGCATGTAACTTAAAAGTTGTCCCTCCTGAAAGTAGAGAATGCTCCGGATACCTGCTTGGGGTCCCTTATCATTACCTTACTTTCTTGTCTGAGTGTATAGTGAAGGTGTTCAGAATTGAATCCAGTGTTCTCTCACTTGGTTTTGGTCTCACACATCAGTTGCTGTTTTCCCAACTCTATTTTCCCTGCCTATCCCTAGACAGCTGTCAAGCTGCTGGTATTTGGTCTTGACTGAAAGGAAGTTGAAAATGCATCTGAAAAACCAAGATTAGGGATACGTAAAGTGTGTATTATTTCTACTTTGCCCTGTGGGTCAATACAAATTTTGCTAAGGTTTTGAGAAACACAAGACTACTTAATTTTTTTTACTAGTCATTTACCTGTCATTTTGAGAGCTGTGAAATCGAGAAAGCCAACCTGTGTGGAGCCAGGATTGTCAATTGTTTTTATTCAGATTATAGTTGATATGTGCCCAAGACCTAAAATTTTCTCCTCTGAGTTTTATCCACTTTTCATGGAAATTCCTTTGCCTTCCATCATTGGTTCATTAAAACGGCTGGACTTGGTAATTTTAAGGAGAGAGCAAGTTTATTCTTTCACTGCCCTTTTAAATCTACCCTCTAGATGAGTTTTTCCTTCCTGGGTAAGTATGGTAGCTTTTCTATTCCCTTGTCCAGTAGGTGAGAGTCCTTTTAACTACTATTATTAAAACTTCAATATTTTCTTTGATTCAAAGCACCTCCCCTCTTTTAGCCTCAGCAAGGCTTGATCTGGGCCACCTTCAGTTAGAAGGTGGAAAGGTCAGGTTTCTTTCCCATTCTCCTTGAGTCACAGCCCGACTCAAGGGCTGCTGGTTTGGGCCCATCCAGGATGGGGTGGGGGGGGGCGGGGGTGGAAGGGAGAGGAGAGATAAGAGTACAGAAGTATCTTACCTGATGGGCACAGCTGTGAGGTGACATTGGAGATGGATGATGCACAATCACTAGCTCTTTCCTTCATGAGATACTTTCATCAGCTCCGCAGTGAGGCGGGAGGCAGGCTCAGGAACCACAGCTTGATTTCTTTTGAAAGAAATCAAGAAATCTTTCTTCTACTCTGGATGCCACTGAAGACGTAGAGCCAACATCACCAGTGCCACCAATACTTTGTATGGTCGCCTCATAGGTGATTTGGTGCATTTTCTTAGGATGTTGGCTGACCAGTTGAACCTGATTTCCCTGGGATTTTTCCAGTTTTGCCACTGAAAATCCTGTGCCCCTTAGTCCTGAACAGACTGGGTCACTCTTTTATGGGACTTAATGACTGGTTCCCAACTGTTGAGACTTCTGTTAAAATTTTGAAAAAACAGGAAGGAATTTAAAATTCTGTAATACTTCTAGAGGTTAATGAATACCAAGTGTAACAAGATTTTAAAAATAGCCTTCAGTGTTATTGACTGCCACAGTATTTATTAGGCTTGTGAAAGGGTTTCAGTGTTATTAAATGGGTATTACAACTGGGCACACAAAAATAATTAAATCCTGCCTTGCTTCATCAATATATTTTGAGAGTAAAACACAATAATGCTATATTATGAATGAACTGGTTTTAAACTCCAAGTGTTCTTATCCCAAAAGCTTCATAGGCTAGAGTGGACTTTAATGTATTTTCTTTTTCTCCCTAAAAATATTAGGTCTAACAGGTTTGGTGAAAGTTAATTCAACGTATCCACTAGTCTCAGGAAAGGTGTAACCAGAGAGAGACAGAGAGCAAGAAAGAACTCTATTTGCTGGATTGTCCAAAGTTGTGATTAAAATTTAGTGTCAAGCCTGACCAGGATATAAGAGAGGCTAGAACAAGCTGTCTGGGTCTCTTCTTCTTGGGCTGTGAGCATGGACTTTCAGAGGCAGAGGGAGAAATGAGAGAAAGCCAGACATGTCCTGGCATTCCAGGGTCCCTCATCACTTGGATACCTTGGGTGAAAGACGAGGCGAGGAAAGCCTCTGGGTGGATGACCTTCCATTGCCTTGTGACTCCACCTTTCAGAGAGAGGAAGTGAAAGGCAGCAAACACATTAATCTGCCTCTCCGAGAACTACATTTCCACCTATTTAATACTCGTTCTTCGCCCATGGCTGTTAATATCCAAGTCTTCTACTTTCTTACTCAAGTTTATCAATCTCTGTAGACCTCTTGTTTGAGCTGCTATTATTATCTTGGTTAAATAATAATAATGCGACAACTTTCAAGGCTGTAACGTGTTTGATCTTGTTACCAGGTCTAATTATTAATATTTTTCCCATGAGGCTATTTTGATCTTGAAGAGACAAAAAATCCCCTCAGTAAGTGTTAGCCTGAAGACCAGAAAGTGGAAACAACAACAACAAACACCAGAAAGTGGGATTTTTTTTTTTTTAACCAAGTAATAGGTCCATTTGAGGTTTGATTGAAGGAACTGTCCTTTTTACTTTGCTGGTCTAATAGGTTCATAATATGCTTAGCGTTTACTGCACTTAGGACTGAATAGTCCAGAAAATATTTCTTCTTGCACTCTCCATCACCTCACCCAGCATCACCTGATGGTGGTCATTGGACAGTGGGCATTGAACACAGAAAGAAGGAAGTGAATTTGTTACACAAAACACATCTGAATGACAGCAGACATTGAGGTGCACATTCACAGCCAATTAACTTACAAATAGAGGCACATTTTCTATTGCCATATCTACCAAGTCAATCCTTAGTTACTATTTGAAACTAAGGTTTTGGAGGACTCAATTCTACCCATTACTCTGCCTTAGATTATAATATTTTTTCCGAACCAAGGTGGACAAAGCCCTTGGTCACATTTACTTCACTTTTACATCACTTTCTGCACAAATTTACAAATAAGTTTATTCAAGGTGACGTGCATCATTTGCGCCTCACCTATAAGCCCAATAGAGGGTTTCCCTTAATGTATAGAACTTCTATTTTTCTCTCTCTCCACCAAAAATACTCCCTGAAATAGCTTCACTTAATTTTGTAGTTTTTGTCTCAATTTTTTTTCTGAATATTTTGGTTTCTGTAACGAGAGTAATCATCATCTTAATCTCATATATTTATTGGAAAGACTAAGGAAATTAATAGATGTATTATACAATTGGCATCTATTGAGCACTTAATATATGGCTGCTTTAGGTATAAGTGAAAAGCTGATTCCAATTATTTGTTTGTTTTACTAATGGGGGGTTATGAAAAATAAAATAGAAGATGAGCCCAAGATTAGCCATTTAATTCTTGGTAGTTTAAAGAATAGGGATTATATGTTTTTCTTTATGCATTAGACAGGCTTTGGGGAAGTTACATGTAAATGGAAATTTTGAAAAGCACTAATATGTGCAATGTAATTGCATGTCTGTGACTGTAATTATATTTTTCTATTTTTTCAGGGAAAAAGAGAGGTAGATCTAGAATCCACTTAACTCATAGTGACAGAGCCCCAAAAAAGACAGTCCAGTCAGAGGCAATGAAAAAAAAGGGGTGGGGGATATACTTTCAATAATTAAACAACTAATTTCCCGTGCCCTAGTCTGTGTTTTTAGTAATAGACCCATATACCTAATTGTTTTGTGTAGCTTTACTACCTATTCAGAAATATATACAATTTGGTCTATTTTCAAAATGTGTCAGGGATAGAAAGAAGATAATTCCACAAACCAGTAACGTGGTGACAGATCTAAAGCAGACCCCAGGGATCCAGGGGCCATTGCAGTGATGCAGTCACCACTGAACTGGTATCTTTCAAACTGGACATAGTCTGATGCCATATAAAACGTATATATAAGCCAAAAATTATCTAGTTGACTCTTCTCTTACTACACGTAGAGTCACAGTTTGCATACCACAAGTGGTCCAGCGTGGTGGTCAGAAGTCTGTACTTTCTCTCTTTAGAATGTGTGGGCTTGGGTCAATTACTTGACCACTTTTGCCTCAGTTTTCTCATCTGTAATGCAAGAGAGTGAGTTAGGCCAAACATGCTTCTCACTCCACACCAGTTCTAAAAGGCTACCTACCTATCCCAAACTGACAGCCCGACGGACAGCTCCACTCTTCCCATCAGGGCTCTAAAATGCCTACTGGAAGGACAGCCTCAGCTACACATCCTCGTAGAGTTAGTTCATTTGAAGATCCTTCACTTCTCCGTCTGTGGAATAAGATCTCCAGCTGCCCTTCCTCCATGCAATTTGCAGACTTTCTAGCTTTCTGAGATCCTTTTACAGCTGATTTGATGGAGAAAGCTGATGTGAGGGAGAAATAAAGCAAAGCAGAGAACACAGAGAGCAGGCAGATACCATCTCTGTTAGGTTACCCCATCATTACCCTCTCTCTGCTCACTCAGTCAGAGCTCAAATAGGGAGATACAAGTTTAGTCTCTAACTTTGTCTCCAGCCAACTTTGCTGCAGCCACGCAACTGCAGCAAAATAGGATAGGTGGCGAGCTCCCTTCAGAACATGATGGCAGCTGTATATTTCATTGTCTTGTAAGAATCAGTGGGGCTGACTGGATTGGGAGTTAAGAAAGTTTTATTGAAGACTGACTTTTCTGCCAAAGCATTCTGTTTTGTGTGAAATTTGAGGGTAGAGGTAGACACTGTAGGTATGTGTAAAAACTACCACTTGGAAGAATTTGACTCTAGAGATTTGTAGAATAAAGTTTCTTAAGTACCCCATATCCTTATAAGGAACAACCTCAACATAAGAAGTGGGGTACATGTGCAATTGCAAAATAAGACAGAATGAAGAAATCTTCTCTTTCAGGGTCAAGAAAGCACGGAGAAGTGAATGTGAATTTTCGCTCTCAAATACTTCCTGTGACCTGTGGTGAGGTCAAGGGGATGTTATATAAGAAGAAATTGAAACAAGGTGAGTTTCATGGTCTAATTGGCAATGCTTCAGGAATTACAAGAAGAAGTGGAATTACCCATGTGAATTACACATAATTCAAGGAATTGGGGCTGTATTTTGGCTTGAGAAAAGGAGGAAGGAATCCCTAAGATGATATTTTCACACATTAAGAAATCATATACATTAGATGCTCACTACCATATGGAAGTGTCCGTGGAAATGCCCAAAGAACCAAAGAGAAGTGAATCAAAAATAAAAGGGGAGAGGCCCTTAGCTTCCATCTTCATATCCTTTCTCTTTTCTGGGTAATCACCAGGCAGGGTACTTGGTGCAGTGACAAGATCACAGAATTTAGAATCAGAAAACCTCAGTCCCAGCCTCAGCTATGCCAAGAATGACTAATTCATCTGTGTGAGAAGGGAACCTTTTTGAGCCTGAGATTTACCATCTGAAAAAGAGATAATAAAAATTTTCTTCATGGTGTAGCTGTAAGGAATTAATTTACTTAATTGATGCATAAAATTTAAATTCCTTTACTGTGATATAATTCACATATCATACAATTCACCACTTAGAGTCTACAATTAAATGTTGAGTTTTTATATTCACAGGATTGTGAATTTTAGAATCCACAGTCTAATTTTAGAACATTTTTGTTCCCCAATAAAGGAAACCCCATGCCTATTAGCAGCCAATGCCCATTCACACCTCACTCCACCACCCATCCCTAAGCAATCACTAATCTATTTTCTGCTCTGAAAATTGGCCTATTCTAGGTATTATATATAAATGAAATCATATGCGCCCTTTTGTGATTGGTTCTTTCACTTAGTATGAGGTTTTCAAGGTTCAGCCTTGTAAGAGCATGTATTAGTACCTCATTTCTTTTTATTGTCAAATAATATAATACTCCATGGTATGGATATACCATATTTATTTATCCATTCATCAGTTTGGGTTATTTCTACTCTTTGGGATTATGAGTAATGCTGTTTTGGACATTTGTGTACAAGTTTTTGTGTGAACACGTGTTTTCAGTTCTTTTGGGTATATACCCAGGAGTGAAATTGTTCGTATATGTGGTAATTTTATGTTTAGCTTATTAAGAAACATCAAAATATTTTCCACAGTGGCTGCACTATTTTATATTCCCACCAGCAATGTATGAGGGCTCCAGTTTCTCTCTCCTTGCCAACATTTATTGTCTGATGTTTTTAATTGTGGCCATTCTAATGGGTATGAAGTGATAATCTCATTGTGGTTTTGAGTTGCATTTCTAATGACTAATAATAATATCTAGCATGTGATTATCTTTTATACATAACTTAAACTTTCCACTGAATAACGTTTCACGATTATTTTTAATATTGGCTTTTCATGAATTCAAGAATGCGAAAATCTCTGCTCAATAATGTCATTAATGATCCTTTTGTAGTTCAGAAATATGATGATTGGGTGTTCACGCTCTTGTGTGAGATGTGATTCCCTCCCACCTCCTTATGACATTGGCACATTACCTGTCCAACATGAAAAGAAAGAAGACAAATAATGTCATTAAACTAGATTAATGTTGTAATAGATGGCACAGATGTTGCCATGGTGCCATTCTGAGCTGCAGGGCCCCCACCTGGGATCTCAGTTCGACTGAAGCTCTGCCTCCACATTGCCCCAGGGCCATCAAAGAGTCTGGACTGTTCTCTTTTCTCAGCAAACTGAAATTCTCTCATCCTTCAGAATCATTTGCTTATCCTTTGAAGATGATTCTGCAATATGCTTATAAGGTTGAATTTGATGGTAATAATCACTTTTTTGTTGCACAAAGATAGAAAAAGTGTGCACACAAAGCAGAAATCTCCTTGGAGGGGACTTACAGGTTGGGTTTGGGGATTCTAAGTCTGAAAGGGGAGGCTGGACTCTGCTGCTATTCCTCTTGATCCCACATCCAGTGTTCTGGGAGATCCAGTGTGCTCCAGGTCCAGTATGGTGGGAGGCCGCTGTCCGAGTTCTGAGGAAAGAGGTATCAGGATCAACTTACCCCATCTTACAGGTGTCCACAAGAAGTGTATACAGAGTGAGGATGGAAATTGGTTCACCCCCAGGGAATTTGAAGTCGAAGGAGGCCGTGCAAGAGCAAAGTACTGGAAGCTGAGTGTGCGCTGTGGTGGGAGGCCCCTAAAATGGCTGATAGAGGTATTCCAGTGGCAGGGGGCGGGAGATGTGACTTTCTTTGTTGCACCTAAGATAAGGTCACTATTTGCTCACCAAATACTTGTTGAATTCTAGCTAAAGCCCTGAAGCCCCTGAGTTTACCTCTCAATGGGGACTGGGACCCCACACTCACACCTCACTACAAGGCAGCGTTTCAGTGTTGTCAAGGGGCTCTGTCAGGATAGATGTGGGAGCTTGGAGGAGGGAAAGGTCATTGACTGGGGGGTGGAGGAGAGCGAGGGAGGGCTTGCAGACAACTTTACGCACTGAAAGAAAGAAGACAGTCTACAGTCTAACAAGTGGGAAGAAGACACTCCAGAGAAAGACTGGCATGAAAAGCAAAACCAGACTAACGTAGCTCCGTGGGTTGAGGTAGACAAATTGTGTGTGATATGGCATAATCTATTAATTGGGGTGATTTGTAGAGGGATTTAATGCAAGGCTAAGAAATTTAAACTCGTAACATCGATAATGCAGAACCAGTGAGGTCTCCTGAGGTGTGTGTGAAGTGACATGTCTTTCAGCCCAACAAACTTATACTCAATGTACAACGCTCAGCTCAGATGTCACCCCTCTCTGTATATTTCCTGACTGACCTGGCCTTGGACATCCCTTACTTGGGCCCCCTGAACCCACTATTAAGGCTGTTTGCACATTGTTTTATACTTCTTCCATGCTTTCTCTTTTTCTCTCTAGACCCCTCTTCCTCCAGGATTTGTCCACCTTTGTGTGCCCAAGACTGTCCAGAGCGTCTGACACCCTTACAAAACAGAAACAGGCTAAACATGTATTTGGGTCTTTTTATTTTTCAGAAAGGATTTCTACGTAATCCTCGAAGAATATACGATAAGAGAAAAAAGGTAATTGTTATATAACTTTCTGCAAATTCTCATCACATAACTGATTTTCCATATACAGGGTGTTATTTTATGGTTTCTCAATTGAATAATTGCAATTAAGCATCCTCCTTTTTCTTTTTTGGCGTGTGCCTTCAGAGTTGCTACTTTGAACATTATGTTGTATGCAAAGCCGTCTTTGACTAGTAAACCATTTGAGATGGAGATAATAAGGAGCCACCATAATACATCTCACAGATGAAGTTTAGCTATTGTGATGCAGATGTTGTAAAGATGTCAAAGTTATAAAGGCAAACATGATTATGGAATACATAGACATTCCACAATAGGGTCACAGGATCATCTTCAACGCAAACCCAGAATTTTTTCATCAAGGTTATTATTTTCTAATTGTATTGAAATCTGATGGTCCAAATGTTTGCTCACCATTATCCAGATGACCCTGTTCTAGTAGACAGTCTATATTGGGACACATATGAAACCATATACTATTTTATGAGATATGCAACAAAAAGCATATTTCCTTTTTAATCCTTTACATCTTCTTCTACTTCCCAATAAAACATACACAGAGACACACAGAATTCTTTTGCCCTTCATGAGGGTGGTGCTGTTGGGGAGAAAGCTTTTGGAACATTGATATATAGGAGGGCCTGACCTGGAAAATCATTTACTTTGATGCCATCCTTTCAGCTCCAGCAGAGGGGCTGTTTAGTTCTCATTTCTATCAGTGAAAGTGATTTCTCCCTCTATGGAAGAAAGCTATGGAGCCAACAAACAAATACATAAAATGCAGTGTAGATTCAGGACAAGGTGATGGCTTTCCCAAGATTAGGTATGTGTGAGAACTTGAGAAGGAGAGGAAGGTGAGAAATGCTATTCTTACGTAGTTCAGGTAGCAGTGGTCATTCAAGACATTCCCAGACTCTTTAGATAGTTCACACATAGCTGGCCACGGGGACTTTATCTTCCATTAGGAATGTGAGATCCAGGCATTTACGTTGTCTGATGTTCTGGCTGGTTTGAACTATTAGTACTTGGAACATTTCATCCACTGAATTTTCTAAAGAGAAACTTTCATTAGACCTATTTAGTGAATATGTTAAACATCAGCATTGGTACCATTCCCCAGGTTCAAGAGTTACTCAGTTAGACTACCCAAGTGATCTGGCAAAAGTTCGATCACCAGGATCGAACCTCATTTGTGAATCCAACATTTTTCTAAGCTACAGTTGCCTCTGTATTTTGGGTCTCCTTGATCAAGAACAGAATCTGCCCAAAGTGTCAGAACCCAAGACCCATTACTACCTCTGGGGGTCTTCTGTGTCTCAGAACCTTTCTTGCTGATGGCGCCCCTTGACTTCTGGAAACTTCAATTTGACTCTCAGCACCACATGACAGATTCCTGGCTCCTGATAAGGGGCACTAAAATATCTTCTGGTGACAGCTGCTGTGTTATAAAATAATATACTCCTTCAGAACAATCATTTATTGTGTGCTAACATTTGTCTAAGAGATAACAAGTAATGTCTTTTCCTAAGTGAAAGAATACTCATTTACTCACTTGTTCAATATATAATTATCAAGTGCATTCTAAATGCCCAATGGCCACTAAAGAAGATTGAAACAATATCCTTCACCTCAAGAATTGTTTCAACTTCATTGTCTAATATAGAAGAATAACTAATGTTTATGGCTCGGGGAATTCTCAGCTATACAAAGAGGTAGGCAGTGACGTGGCCACCTCTCAGGTCATTGTCCAATGGATCACACTTATCTATGCCCTCTCAGCCTGGGCTGGAGATAAAAGCTGAGGCTGTTTATTTCCAGAAGGAAAAGTCACCAAGTCATTCTACTGAATATGCATAAGCAATGTAAATCCAGTGGGTGGTAGTCAGTTACCTCTGAGAAGTCATCTAGCTGACCTCTTGGGATTCAAATGGAGAGAAGAGTGAACTTCTGGAAGAATTGCTGCAGTGATGGGATCCTTGAGCACATTTTGTCTTTAAGGCTATGCCTTAGAAGAGCTGCAGAAGGTGGTGGAGTTCTTCTCTGGGACACTTGTATGGATTCCTGGATTCTGGGCTCGATGGGGGCTGGTGGTGATGAATCCTCAGCTTGATACTCTCATTGCAGCTCCTCCGGTGGGATGACACTTCCTAATATAAAGAATAATGCCCGAGGGCCCCTTGATAGGAGAACCAGCATTGTTTCTCCAACTCCATCTGTGGTAACCAGGGCCAGACTCCTTCCATAGCTTCACAAAAGCCCACCTTGGGTCTGAGAGCCAGGGAATGTAACTACATTGGGCCAAACAGTGGTACTTTGGCACTTTTCTCCTAGGTATATAGGTCCATGAAATAGGGGGTATACTGTGGTTTGACTTCCTCAAAAGATGGCTGTTTAAATGAATGATAGATGCAAACATCACATTCAATATTGTTACTCAGTCTTTTTCTCTTCTCAGCGGCGAATACTGGAGTCTTCTGACCCTTGTGTAAGTATTAACTTGCACCTGACACCCCAAAATAATGCTGGCCTTTCCCCTTGGTACATGATCTGTATCTGTGTCATCTCATTTCCCTGAAGCACGCTCACACTCAGTTGGAGCATGTCGCTGCGTGTGATGAACAGGGAATGGCACACGCATCACCCATACCAGGTAGATGGTTCTGGGGTTGGGTTTTGGCATGAAAGCATTCTTTCCATTGGTTCAGTGGAACCCTTCCCATTTCCTCATTAGTGTGGGAACCAGAGCTCTAGACCCCTGAGGTCTCTAGAGCTAGGACTTGAGGTGGTAATGGGCAGGGCTGCCCTGTGGATTAGGAGTAAGGAGCAAACCTGAGAGGATAGTCTCATTTTAAATGAGGCAGCAGAGAAGGAAAAGGAAAGTCCAAACATCCACTCCAAGGTGCAGACAAAGCTAAGATGGTTTCATTCATCAGCTGGAAGGAACAGGTCATGCTAAGCTGGTGAGTTCAAGATGTCGGCTGCCATCACTCCTACAGAGAAATGTACTCAGGGTAAGTGGGTCCTTTACAGAGGCCCTGCATCCAATCTCAAAGGGGCCATTAGGGCGCTGAGCTGGTTAGGACTGAAATCATCATCACTTAGCAAATCACAGGCATTTTTACTCAGACTGATACCAAATGGCTGCCTGCTTTAAGGACTGCCAAAATTATAGATGACTGCACTCTGTAAGCTAAATCATACTTTGATTCCATTCATTGCAACAAGATAGACTTTTTTAAAAAAAAATTTAACATTTTAATTTGATATGAATTATGTAAAATACTTTCTAAAATACTCTACTGTAAAATATATAAAAATGGTATCTGAGAAGCCAGAGACCACAGAGAAACTGTAATTAAGGCACGACGTTTATTTACACGTAATTGCATACTAGACAGTTTTATAATTCATATTTACAATCCCATAAAGCTTTTGTATTCTGAATTATTCCTTCACATTTTCTTATATTTGGCATAATGTCCAAACACACTTCATACACACTGACCTCCTCTCCCAACACCACTCACAAGACCAAATAAATACTAGAGAAAAAAATGAAAATATTGTTTGAAGGCTGGATCTAGCAACAAGATAGACATTTTAAGCAGTCACCTTTGCACAACTCCAGGGGGCAGCACTCATAGACTATCATGCAGTATATCATATTCATACATGACATCCAGCAGAGGAGGGATAGTCAAATAGTTTTTACATCCACTGTACCTCCAAAGCAATCTAACAAGATTTAGATCTTATCCACACTGATTCTGACCCTCGGCCAACTAAGGGAGTCTTCAATCATCTAAAGAGCCTGGAGTCCATTGTTTGTGTGGCTTGTTTGGGATGGATGTAAACACAGAAGGCCAGGTCTCACAGCTCACAGCCAAAGGAGGAGAGGGCAGCTGTTCCAGCACGAGTACCCTTACCCCGATTAATATTTTTCCTGGGATAGATATTACAGGCCAATTCAACGTTGACTTATAATACTTCTGCCTTAATAAGCAGACTCTGCTCAGGTTAAATCTCAACTTTGGCTGCACCCTGGAATCATCTGAAGACGTTTGAAAAATAGCACTGCCTGGATCCCACCCCAGAGAAAATTCTTTTCCTTCTTAACGTTCAATATTATTTTATGTTAGTTTCAGGTGTACAGCATGGTGGTTAGACATTTATATAATTTACAAAGTGATTTGCCCTCGATTAGTCTAGTACCCACGTGGCACTATGCATAGTTACTACAATATTATTGACTGTATTCCCTATGCTGTACTTTACATCCCCTTGACTATTTCATAACTACCACTTTGTACTTATTAATCTCTTCATCTTTTTCACCCCCCCAATCCCCTCCTATTCATTAACCATCAAAATGTTCTCCTTATCTGTTAGTCTGTTTCGTTTGTTGCTTAGATTCCACATATAAGTGAGATCGCATGGTATTTATCTTTCTCTGTCTGACTTATTTCATTGAGTATAATCCTTTCCAGGTTCATATAGGTGGTTACAAATGGTAAGATTTCATTCGTTTTTATGGTTGAGTACTATTCCATTGTATATATATGTACCACTTCTTTATCCAATCATCTGTCGATGGACATTTAGGTTGCTTCCATATCTTGGCTATTGTAAATAATGCTGCAATGAACATAGGGGTGCATATATCTTTTCAAGTTACTGTTTTGGATTTTTTGTGGATATACACAGAAGTGGGTATATCCAGAAGTGGAATTGCTAGGTCATATGGTAGTTCTATTTTTCATTTTTTGAGGACCCTCCACACTGTTTTTCATAGTGACTGCACCAATTTGCAATCCCACCAACAGTGCATAAGAGTTCCCTTTTCTCCGTAATCTCACCAACATTTGTTGTTTGTTGATTTCTTGATGATGGCCATTCTGACAGGTGTGAAGTGATATTTTGTTGTGGTTTTAATTTGCATTACTCTTATGATTACTGATATTGAGCATCTTTTCATTAGTCTGTTGGCCATCTGTATGTCCTCTTTGAAGAAATGTCTATTCAGGTCCTCTGCCCATTTTGTAATTGGATTGTTAGTTTTTTGGGTTTTGAGTTGTATGAGTTTTTTAAAAACAAATTTTGGGTATTAACTCCTTATTGGATGTATCATTGGTGAATATCTTCTCCCATTTATTAGGTTGTCTTTTTGTTTTGTTGATGGTTTCCTTTGCTGTGCAAAAATTTTTAGTTGATTTTTTTTTAATTTTTAGTTTGATATAGCCTCATTTATTTTTCTTTTGTTTCCCTTGCCCAAGGAGATATATTAGAAAAAGTGTTTCTAAGAGCAATATCAGAGTTTACTGTCTATGTAAGGAGTTTCATGATTTTGGATCTTACATTTAAATCTTTAATCTGTTTTGATTTTATTCTTGTATATGGTGTAAGAAGGTGGTTTGGTTTCATTTATTTATTTGTTTGTTTGTTTATTTATTTATTTTTGTATGTATCTGTCCACTTTTCCCAACATTTGTTGAATAAACTATCTTTACCCCATTGTATATTCTGGCCTCCTTTGTCATTAATTTATTGACCAAATAGGTGTGGGTTTGTTTCTGGGCTCTCTATTCTGTTCCATTGATCTATGTGTCTGTTTTTATGCCAGTACCATGTGGTTTTGATTACTATAGTCTTGTAGTATGGTTTGCTATTAGGCAGCATGGTTCCTCCAACTTTGTTCTTTTTTCTCAAGATTGCTGTGGCTATTTGGGGTCTTTTGTGGTTCCATATACATTTTAGGATTATTTGTTCTAGTTGCCATTGGTATTTTGATAGGGATTGCATTGAATCTATAGATTGCTTTGGGCAGTATGGACATTTTAACAATGTTAATTCTTCCTGTCCATGAGCACAGTATACGCTTCCATTTATTTGTGTCTTCTTCAATTTCTTTCTTCAATGTATTATAACTTTCGGAGTACAGGTCCTTCCACCTTGGTTAAATTTATTCCTAGTTTTTATTTGTTTGTTTTTGTTTTTGATGCAATTGTAAATGAGATTGTTTTCTTAATTTCTCCTTCTGATAGTTTGTTATTGGTGTATAAAAGTGCTCCTGATTTCTAAATATTAATTTTGTATCCTGCTACTTTACCAAATTCATTTATCAGTTCTAATAGTTTTTTTTTTTGTGTGTGTGGAGTCTTTGAGGTTCTTTATCTATAGTATCATGTCATCTGCAAATAATGACAATTTTACTTTCTCCTTTCCAATTTGGATGCCTTTATTTCTTTTTCTTGTCTAATTGCTTTGGCTAGGACTTCCAGTATTATGTTGAATAAAACTGGTGAAAGTGGACATCCTTGTCTTGTTCCTGATGTTAAGAAAAATGCTTTCAACTTTCCTCCATTGAGTATGATGTTAGCTGTGGGTTTGTTATATGTGACCTTTATTGTGTTGAGGTATGTTCCCTCTATTCCCTCTTTGCTGAGAGTTTTTATCATAAATGGATGCTAGATTTTCTCAAATTCTTTTTTTTGCTTCTATTGATATAATCATATGTTTTTTATCCTTCATTTTATTTACATGGTGTATCATGTCAATTGATTTGTGGATATTGAACCAATCTTGCATCCCAAGAATAAATCCCACTTGATCATGATATATGATCTTTTTAATGCATTGACAAATTTGGTTTGCTAATATTTTGTTGTGGATTTTTACACCTATGTTCATTAGGGATATTGGCCTATAATTTTCCTGTTTGGTAATGTCTTTGTCTGGTTTTTGATTCAGAGTAATGGTGGCCTTGTGAAATGAGCTTGGGAACCTTCCCTTCTCTTGAATTTTTTGGAATAGTTTGAGATGGATAGGTATTAATTCTTATTTGAACATTTGGTAAAATTCACCTGTGAAGCCATCAGTTTCTGGACTTTTGTTTGTTGGGAGTTTTTTGATTATTGATTCAATTTCATTAGTAGCAATTGGTCTGTTTAGATTTTTTATTTCTTATTTATACAGTCTTAGAAGATTATATGATTCTAAGAATTTGTCCATTTCTTCCCGATTGTCTAATTTGTTGACATATAATTGTAATGCTTTCTTATAATCCTTTGTATTCCTGCGGTGTAAGTTGTCACTTCTCTTTCATTCTGATTTTATTTATTTAGGGCCTCTCTCTTTTTATCTTGATAAGTCTGGTTAAAAATTTATCAATTTTTTTTTATCTTCTGAAAGAACCACCTCTTGTTTTCAGTCTTTTTAATTGTTTTTTAGATTCTATTTTGTTTATATTGAGGAAATTCTGATTTCATCAATATGTGCTATGACCTGGACATTAGCATTGTTTAAAAGTCCCCAGATGATTCTGATACACACAATTACCCATTTTATGACTTAGAGAAGAATACCAGTGCTTGTGCCCCACCTAGACCAATTGATTCTGAATCCTGGTGTTGAGACCAGGGCATTAGTGTTTTATACACTTTCCTTGGATGATTCCAATGTGCATCTGGGCAAATAACCAGAGAGAGAAGTCTGTTAAAAAGATTATATATGTGAGATTCTTAAACATTGGTTACATTTGATATTTCCTTGCTCTGGAAGAGGAGTCATCACTTTTGAAGAATGATGATGATAATCTATGAGTCCCTGCAGTGAGGAGAAGGAAAATGGCCCCATGCCTCCACGATAGAGCACTCTGTCCCCACAGGGAGTATGTTTCAGGAGCCCCCAGAACACTGAATAAGAGCTCTTGGCAAGACATTGTTTGGGGCTAGCACTTCCTCATATATGGCAATTTTTAAAAACTGAAGAAATGACCAGAATCCCAATTCATCCAACACGAGTATTTTCACCCAAAAGCCCAGAAAAATATTTAAAATAATTGTTAATTAGTGTTTTCTCATCTTTTATTACTTCTCATATTAACAAGTTTATTCATTCTTATTTAATTCTCAATATACCACACTTCCCATGAGTCATTTTAGTCACTGTGGTGTAGGCCAATGCATTTCACACTATTTCAGGACTTTGTTTTATCTGTAAGACAATAAATTTATTCAGATTCCTATGAAGTCATCCTCTTGTTTTGTTGCTAGTTTTTCATGTTAGAATCTCTGGTTTTATAGGGAAAACTTTTCTGGTCTGACACACAGATTCCCTCCTCCTGAACTTTACTGCAGACCACAATTTCTTTTTCGGAAATTTCTATTCCATGCTGTCCCTTAATAGCTCAGGGAGAAGCATGTAAGTGTCCAGGCAGGTTTGCAAAAGGCTGTGAGTTCTAGATTCCCATAGTGCTGGTCTTCAGGTTCTCACTGGGGATATGGACATTGTTTTACCTTCTAGGCTGGAAATTCAGACGTATGTGAGATCTGCCTGGATGGAGGAACGCTCTTCTGCTGTGACACATGTTCGAGATCTTTTCATGAGCACTGTCACCTCCCACTTGTGGAAACTGAGAGGTTTGTGAGATGCAGTCCCCTCCTCCCTTATTAGGAATGCTTCTTCCTGCCAGGCACCCTCCCCCTGCAGAATTCCTACTTGTATCCTGATGCGGAAAGAGCAGGACCATAGGTATGGGCTCCAGCAGCGTGATCCGGGGAGCTGTTTGCAGACATTGGCAGCAGGAGGGTACCATTTTCTCTCCTCTGGGAGTCTGAGGCCGGTGGCTGCATCCTTTGCCTACATGCTGCTACTGTCCTTTCCCAGAACTTTTCCAGCAAGGACTCCTGTTCACAGGGGTGGCAATGCCACTGGTTTGTGTTCTGTTCTTATTCAAAAAAGACAGAAACATGACCTGGTTCCCTCATTTTGCCAAATCTCAACTGGTGACTAAGGCCCCAGAGCCCCAGGAGTTAAGGCCTAGTTTCAAACACTCAGGCCTGGCTGGACAGGGCTCTTTGTGCTCCCAGAAACTCAGATGGGGAAAGAAGAACCCTCTACTCACCTGACACCACTCTCCAACCACCTACTCTCAGCTGCTACCCTCAGTGGGGGATGGGTCATCAGCTCGATCCCACGTGGGGGTCTTGGAGACTCTGGGAAGTGTCCTCTTCTTCTCCTGGCTATACCTATTGGCCATTTCTGAAAGGAGGACAGTGGCAGCCAGAGGAATAGTGGCTGTTTCCAGGGGCCTTGCACTTGCTCACTTATATCCAACCTTCCAGGAGCCCGTGGAGTTGCACCTTCTGCAGGATGGAGGCGTCTTCAGGAAATCAGGAGTGTCACAGGGAATCTGAGGTCCTGGAGAGACAGATGGGACCTGAAGAGCAATTGGTGAGTCAGATTCAAACCCCAGGCCTTGTCCTTTCTGCTCACACGTGAGAAGTCAGTCAAAAGGGGAGGCAGAGGCCCCAAAGGGAGCCTGCTCTTCTGAGCCATGTTTCAACCACTCTGAAGTCTCACCAGAACTTGTTTGCAGAAAAAAATGACTCAGTTATTACATGACTGTTTCCTAGAGCCAAACCTCTTTGGGGAAACTTCTGGACGACTGGTGTGCTCATGCCTCTGCCTGGGCATGCATATGGCTGTTCTCTCTAAGCTGCTTTTTATTCACGCTCTCCTTGTTTTGCAGAAATGTGAATTCCTCCTCTTGAAAATCTATAGCCATTCAGAAAGCTCATTTTTTGCGAAGATTCCATATTATTATTATGTAAGTAATGACAACACACCATGATGACAGACCGCCATGATGTTACATGATCTTGAGATGGGCACTGTAGGATTTGTGATCTGAAACCTACGGGAAAGTGGATGAGCAGCTTTTATCTTTCCCTTGTATTTCTGCTAGATTTTATGGGAATCCACAGGAGGCAGACATTGAATTATGCCAGTAATTCTCCCATTGATACATTTTTTTGTTCTCACCAGGATAAAGAGTCTTCTAAAAACATAAAGGAACCCATGTGGTTGGACAAAATCGCCAGGAGGCTAAAGGAGCGGAGTTACTCCCAGGTGGAAGGGTTTGTGCAGGACATGCGCCTCATCTTTCAGAACCACAAGGCATCTTACAAGGCAAGTGGCTCTCCCTGCTTCCATTTCACTTTCTTGTCACTGAGTCCCTCCGCCCTCATTTCCTGATGCTGGGAAATTTTAGTTTCCCTCATCCTATATGAGTCTGTACAAGCAAAGTTTATAGAAGTGAGTGACTTTTTATTTCATTTTAATCAACTTAATGTTTATTTGGAATCAAAGGCATCACACCTATTTTGTCAATCATATAGTAAGAATCATTCCCAATGCATCTGTTTTAGCATAATTTATGCTAAGTTACTTTTGAGAGTAAAATAAATATTATTCTGTTTTCTCAGACATTTTAATGAAGTGAGTGACTCTTTAAACTCAAGATTTAAGCTCAACGTGAAGAGTAAGAATGAGGCAAAAGGGTGTCTCTGCAACCAGACCCCCCCCCAGGTCCCTGAGAGGTCATCCCCTCAGAAAAGGCAACAGACACCCACTGAGAACAGTTGTATCCCGTCTGCTCCAAACCTAAGGAGAAGAGTATTGGGTCCTAAAGTCATACTGTGCTTCTTCTCTATCCCCAATTATACTCACTCAAACTTCTCAGAAATCCCAAACTCCAGATTCCTTTGCGTGTGAATGAACCATTTAGTTAACAGGGGTCACCAGAGGGGAATAGAAGTGACAACGTGAAAGGAAGATCACCGATTATACTTACACATCTGTACTATTTAAACTGTTACCAAGAACATAGATTACTTTTCTAACTCTCCCTAAAATAAACAACCTCAAACCAGTGAGTAAGAATCCCCACGTGTAGTAATGATTTCCCATTTCTGTCTAGTTAAGAAGTAACTGTGCACCTAGAAAACTGCAGTTACTCTTAGCTGCATGAGTTTTTAATGTTAAGCTGGTTAATGTAACTCAGGTGTTTAAGGTAATCATTCATGATTTCAATGTATCTAAATGATAATGAATGTCATTACTTTCGTCATTTTTTTTTTCAGTACAATGACTTTGGCCTAATGGGAATTAGACTGGAGAAAGAATTTGAGAAGAATTTCATCGAAGTGTTTGCTATTCAGGATACAAATGGGAAAAGTTCGCAGGTGTAATGGATGCTGTTGGTACCATGGAAAATCCCCTTTTGGGGTGGACTTCTCCTCCCTCAGCCGCTATGAGAGAGAGAGCGCCAAATCCTAACCACTAGACCACCAGGGAGTCACTGCAGCCGCTATGAGGATTGGCTGCCAGTGCCACCCATCCCCAGAGTATTGCACTGCACCAAAATGAACCTCCTTCACCTGGAGGGTACACTTCTTGACCTGGGGTACAGCCCCAGGCCCCAGCATGGAACCAATGCATGATGTGATTCATACTCCTTGTTGTCATGCAGCTGCCTGCCCGTCTGTCCCCTTGAGCCTACCCCTAAGAAGAAAGAAGAGTCTGTGAGACTATTCCTTTCAGGGACATTGCTTCACCTTTATGCCATCCTTGTTTGGCCCCAAAGGATGGTTGGCTAGCCAATGACGGGTAAGATTCCTTAAGAAAGGAACGACCTAAGACAGGCACATGTGGACCACTAGGAGAATTCATGGGGTTGATAGAGGTGGGCATAGACCCTCACCTTCCCCCGTCTAAGGAGAACTTCTGCCTCTGTGGCTGTATTCCTTCCCACAACCTGCTTGGGAAGTGCTTCTAGATGTGATAACATCAGTTTTCCATCTCATTAGTTTTTAACATAAAGGTTTTGTCCCCTGGGGAGGTACAAACAATAATTATTTATACATAATGGGACTTTTGACAGGCAAGAGTGATCGATTTGAACCAGTTTTCTGGTACGGTGTATGGGACTCACAGACCCTAGAAAAAACAATGCTACTTCCTTGTATGTGTATCAATAAAAGCCACAAGGTGGCCCGATTCGGGGATCCCAGTCCTTTAAGACTGTGAGGCCCTTGGCCCCTGTTTCAAAACTTTCTTGATTTCTGTTTCTTTCTTCACTCTTCGCATCCCCTTCTCGTTCTCTCACTGCTCATGTTGCTTTGGACGTGACACTCCTGGGCTCTCTCTCCACTGGGATCAGACTGGAGCTAGTCTCCACCTGGACCACATCCTTGCTTAGCTTTCCCACCATGCTATCCTGCTTCCTTCACCGCTCACTTGCTGTGATAATTATAATAAATCACCTACTTAAGAGACTTCATCTCAGGCTCTGCTTCTTGGGAACCCAAATTAAGATAATTGTCCTAGCAAGCCAGCCCAAAGAATGGTGTTCTGGAGTTGGATCAATGTCTAGCCAAAGGGTGACAGGTGGAATATTTAATGTCCCAAGGGTGCTATAACAGTGCCATTGCCCAAACTCCTACCTGTAGGAAACTGGATGAGACAGAGGGAAAGAGGTGGGCTAGCTGGTAAAATGTATGGGCATTTACAAAAGGTGAAAATAACTGTGAGAACTATGGATTTGGGTGGCTATTCTTAGTGTCACTGATATGTTGGAAGTAGTAAATGACAGGCTTAAATCTATTATTCACCACCTAAAGCAAAGAGAAGACTGAATTCTAAGCTCAGGGGGCCTCTTATTCCAAAGTCAAGGCCCTGATAAAGGAGGAATGAAGCCTTGAAACTCAGAATGGGGCTTTCTGGGTAGATGCACATGAGAATTCTGAACTCCAGGTCCCCCTGACCTCCTGGGCTTGCAAGAAGTATCCCCGCCCCTTATTAGAAAGCAGAGCCCTTTCCCTCCCCTCCATCTTTCTTAAATGAAGACTACGCAGAGCCCTCTCAGCATGACCCAATGGCCAAGTCCTGGGTGGCACTGCTGGGTGAAGAGAGGGTTTCTCGTCCAGGGGAGCTGCAGGACTGGCCACCATGTACCAGCTGGTGCCAGGAGATTGTGTCTGGGAGTAGATCCTGGACTGTGAAAGGTGGAATATGAAACTGGATAGGGAGAATTATCAATGCAAGAGCACTGTTCTGTGCCACAGAGTTTAATTAGCCTGGCAAGGGCCAAGGTGATGATTTTAATGTGCTCCTGGGTGGCTCTTCGATATTTGCTATAAGCCATGGTACACACTAGCTGAAGTGGAAGTAGAGACCTGCCAGGGCAAACTATGGACAAAGGGGATCCAAAGGCCTCAGGAAGATGGCATGGCTCTACTCTCTTCAGCTGGAAAACCCATCCTCAGATGACTGTGTCCTCAGGAAGCCTCACAGACACTAACTAAACAAGGTGAGAAGAAACACACTGCTGAGGGGGCACGGGCATCCTTGAGGTTCTCCATAGGAGCTGTGCTCTGTGGTTTGGAATAATGTAGGAATGTTTTATAGAACTGGATCCTAGTAGCAAAGGAGATGAAAGGATTCCAGAATAACCAAAGCAGGTGCAGCCTTAACTGTCAGAGCAAGATGAAGTCATTTCTGCAATGGACAGCGAGGTTAGAATGACAGCCAGGGGCCTGGCCTATAAAGGTGTATGCAGAGAGCTGAGAGGACATGGTTTTCTTTTAGGAAGCGAGACGGGCAGCCAACAAAGATATTGCTGCATAATATCATCAGAAGAGATTAGAAATACGTGATCAGAGGTCTGATTTCAGCTTCCCCAATGCGCAGTTTCCAGACCTGAGCCAATTCTTGGACTCTGAACCTGCTGATGGAAGTGAGGGCAGTTCTCGTAAGACAGGACTCTGCAAGTATACATGTAGAGATTTCCTGAGCTCTTCACCAAAAGGACCAGTGGCCATTAATTTAAGTAATCATATTTCAAAGAAAGAAAAACACAGATCTTTTAAAGGTGGTTGAAGACAGCATCTGATTTGATGCTACTCCGAGAATCCAAAGCACCATCCTGGTCCCTGGTAGAGCAGAGTATACGAAGGTCTGGTAATGTCCACCTCTCAGTGGGTACATTCAATCCACAGAGCCAACCAATAGTCATTTCCCCAGGTCCTGAAGATATAAACAGGACACTCACAGCAGTGGGCTGAGCTGGTTCTTTAACCTATGATACACGAGTACTCTATGGATTAACTATGACTGTCTTAAGGAAAGCCCAGTGGAAAGCCCTGAAACTAAAGTTTCCCATGGTGAAAATAGGAAATCAAAAGCAATATCATATTCCCAAAGAATGGCAGATAAGTGCCACCTGCAAAGACTTTCAAGATGCAGCAGTTGTTTTCCCCATTACATCTCTATTTGATTCAGCAGGCTAGCCTCTGCAAAAGCTGGGTGGTTCATGATTACCCGATGCCTTTCAGAACCTTAACCAATAGTGATCCCAATGGAAGCTGTGGTGCTAGGCATGGTACCTTTATTAGAGCAGATTAGCATGGCCAACTGTGGGGACAAAGCCCCAAAAAACAGTTTCCAGGCTCTCGGCCTCACATAGAAAGGTGCTGGCTTGGGTAGTAAATGGCCATCAACTGTGATCAGATAGCCAGCAGCTGTGGCTAGTTGGCCGTCAGCTGTAACCTGTAAGCCATTGGCCACTAATATAACGGCTGTGGCTATGCTAGCAGAAAGGATGGGGGGCTAGCAAGAAGATGGTGGCTGGCAAGCGCGGACTGCTGTTAGGACGGCAGGTTGCAAATTATGTAGATCCTGCTTCCTGTGTCTCCAGCCCAGCCACCAGCGAGAATATAGTAGTATGACTTCCCTATCTATGGCTCCGTGGGTGTTCCTTTTTGGCCTCACCATGTCCTGTGTTCTTATGAGGGGAGCGGGAGCTGAGACCCCGCCGGCCGCCCCTCATGACAAACGGCGCAGCAAGCAGGGTCCCCTGCGTGACACATGGCGTAGTCGGCAGGATACGGAGCTGGCTAAAGCTTTCCGAAGGGCAGTGGAGCAGTTTGTGCATATGAACACTCAGTCTGAGGAAGACCAGGAGGAGCAGCTGCCGGAGAGCTCGATTCCCATGGAGGGGTGGAAAGACGTGGAAGGTTCCCCAACCAGCAGAGTCCGGAGAAAGCGGAGGTTGTTGCTGCCCTGTAGGCTGGGAACTGCTTGCTGAGGCAGCCCGGATGCAGGACTTTTAGTCCCAGGAGGAAACAAACGCTAGCTGAGTCCTCCGTGGGAGATGAGGGTGAGGTCAAGGTCATCCCTCACCCCCAGGACAGCCCTGGCGAATGACTATGGACTATGAGGAATTGCCTTCTATCCCTGATGTAATGGACGCTTGACTGTTTGGGAACATACCACCATGTAGTGGGACTGGCGGATGTTTGCTTTTGTGTCTTGACTGGCCGCCATTGATAATATGTAAGTACCTTGATGTGAGCTGCTGTTGTTCTAGCACAGTACCCCGAGAGGCCCAGAGAGAGAGTGGCAGTGCCCTGAGAGCCCTGGCTGAGTCCAGGAAGTCTGGCTGTGTCCAGAGAGAGTGGCAGTGTCCTGAGAGGCCCTGGCTGTGCCCGGGGAGACAGGTGGTACCCTAAGAAGCCCAGGAAGTCTGGCTGTGACAAGGAGTACTGGGGTGGTGCCCTGAGAAAACCTGGCTGTGCCCAGGGAGACTGGTGGTACCCTAAGAAGCCCAGAAAGTCTGGCTGTGCCCAGAAGTACTGGTGGTGCCCTGAGAAACCCTGGCTGTGCTCAGAGAGCCTGGCTGTGTCCAGGATATTGCATTTACCTCCAGCCTCCTCACACAGGGACCCTCGCGGAAGACACTTGTCGAGTAGATGTGAGGCAAGACCCTGTAGGGGTGGAATGTGAGGACAAAGCCCTAAAAAACAGTTTCCAGGCTCTCGGCCTCACATAGAAAGGTGCTGGCTTGGGTAGTAAATGGCCATCAACTGTGATCAGATAGCCAGCAGCTGTGGCTAGTTGGCCGTCAGCTGTAACCCGTAAGCCATTGGCCACTAATATAATGGCTGTGGCTACGCTAGCAGAAAGGATGGGGGGCTAGCAAGAAATGGTGGCTGGCAAGTGCAGACTGCTGTTAGGCAGATTATGTAGATCCTGCTTCCTGTGTCTCCAGCCCAGCCGCCAGCGAGAATATAGTAGTATGACTCCCCTACCTATGGCTCCGTGGGTGTTCCTTTTTGGCCTCACCATGTACTGTGTTCTTATGAGGGGAGCGGGAGCTGAGACCCCGCCGGATGCCCCACATGACAAATGGCGCAGCGAGCAGGGTCCCCTGCATGACACCTACGGTGTGTGCTATGTAACTATTAACATGGAAAATGTACTTTGAAAATATCCAGTAGGAAGTGGAAAATAGGATGAGAAGCAGTTCATATTCATATACAAATATATATATGAATTTATTATGTGTCATTAGCTTGTGTGATTATGGAGGCTGAGAAATCCCAAATATGCCCTCTGCAAGCAGGAGACACAGTAAAGTTGAGGTATGACTCTAGTCCACGTCTGAAGGCCCAAGAGCAGCCCAAGAGCTGGAGGACACCTATGTCCCAGCTCAATTAGGCTGGCAGGAAGATAATGCATTTCCCTTCCTCCACTTTTTGTTCTATTCAGACTCTTACGAATTGGATGGTGCCTAACCACTTTGAGGAGTGCCATCTGCTTTGCTGAGTCCACCAATTCAAATACTAATCTCATCCAGAAACATCCTCAAAGACACACCCCAAAATAATGTTTAGTCTGTGCACCCCATGGCCCGGTTAAGATAACACATGAAATTAACTGTCACGGTGATGGTAGAGTTACAGTTACCAGTGAAATTAACTGTCACAATGATTAGTTGGACTTGATGAGCAGCAAGTGTTGAGTGTCCTGATTGTCATGTCATAAGCACTGCTAATGGTGAGAGGTAAACCCTACAAAGATTCCGAGACATGCCATGTAGGTAAGTTATTAGGGCTTCAATGTTCTGGAGCATATCAGGATATCCCCTCCGAGCTGCAAATTATTGTATTTTGCACATCCTACCACTAAGAAGCACACTGCTTGGCCTGCCTCACCGGTAAAAAGAATAACCATGGTTGACAATTTGATGACAGTTATTCTAGGTTTTGTAACGTGTGTGTTGAGGGCTGGGGGCGGGGGTTGTTGTTTACCATGTTATTAATGAAATGTGTCCCTCATCAATGTTATCCACTTAATAGTACGTGATGGGCACTGTTACCTGTCAATATAAAGATAGTGCTATATCATTTGTAGCATAGCTTTTATTTTTCATCAAACGTGACTGCAGTTGGCTTTATTGATTTTTCTTGATGTTGTAAACGATACTAATTTGTACTACGAGGCAGCAAAACCTAATGTATAGGAGCACAGGCTCTGCAGTTGGCCGGTGTGGGTGGAGATCCAGCTCCTTCATGTGCCTGCTGTGTGTCCTTGGGGAAGTTACTTACCCTCCCCATGCACTAGTGTCCTCTGTAAAATGGATCATTGTGAGGATTAATGAGTTAATATTTTTTATGCACTTAGAAAGTGCTCGACCCTGAAAGTACTGAGAAAATGTACACGCAAACATCCTTGTATCAGTTAGGGCTCTTTGCCAGCGACACCACCTTTGTCTAGGTTAGACAACAAGGGACTTCATGGAGGAGATGCACCGTGGCTCACAGAAAGGGCAGGAAGGCTGGGCACTGAGCCGGCAGCAGCCCAGAATCAGCAGGAATTGAGAGCCAGGAGGAACCCAGCCTTCTTGTTAAGGACTGCTGCAAACGAATGTTTTCCAACTATGGTATTTAACTTCTTAATGAAGGTCACTCACAGTCCCACTCCCCAAAGAAGTCCTGTGGGCCTGGCTTGCTCAAGGGCCAGCGTATTGATCAACACTCCCTCCACTCCTGCACAGAAAGGCGAGAAGTCATCCACTGAAAGAACGGGGTGCTATTAGGGAAGGGGGAAGGCGGCTAGATGGCCAGGGAAAACATGACTGGCAGATGAACCCACCCAGGGGACCCCCAGAGGTGGGCCCTGCTGTCTAGTAAGGGGAATAGGGCTGTCTCAGGCCAGTCAGAGGGGCTTCAGAGTCTTGGGGTTTCCTTAATGGAGCAGGTTGATTGTGTTCCCTCTGCCCTGTTCTGTGGAGATAAAGGCTGAGTTGGTCATCATGCTAGAAGGGAGGATGTCTACCCCACCTCGCTAGACAGCCCAGGGCAAGGAAGGCCACTAAGCCTGTCACTCTGCTAGTCCCATTTACCTGGACACAGATGCTGGCTGTTTGCTGTGATGCTGGAGAGCCCAGTTCTGGTCTTACCTGGCGGGAGTGCACCTGTGTCCCTGGGAGCTGCGGGAGAGCCTGGAGCTCCTGAGTCCTGGGACTCCCGGTAATGACCCCTCAGCCTGAACCTCCCAGTGCGGCTCTTCTGGACGTCAGCACACACCCTGCTCTGCTGTGCTGGAGAGAAGCGCCTTCTGTCTGGGAAGAGGGGACAAGGGGTTCTCCAGCTCTGAGTGCACTGGGTGGGGAGCCATCCCTGTGAGGACAATATTCAGAGATCAGCTGCCTGACTTCTGGAAAGGAAACAAAGGCAGGGGACTTTGGAGGGAAATTGAAACTCAGAAGCAGCAAGCATGATGTTTCTTGTTATCACCTGGCTATGAGAGCAGACACAGGCTTTGGGGTGGCCCAAACTTTGGTAGAAAGTCCATTTTCTTTCTGGTCAGCAGAGACAGACGAGAAGCCAGGGCAACTAGACTTTTCTGGAGAGCAAGGGAGAAATCCCAGAAAAAAGAAAGTCATAGAGCAGGCCCCCAAATTATGTATAGAAACCCTCTCCTAGTCTTCCAACCTGAGTTCCAAACTGACAGACAGGCAGATGTAAGACAGATGGGGTTCAAAATACCAGCTTTATTTCCTGATAAAGCTGTGATCAGGGATAAGGCTTACATGTATGGTCAGAAAGGATCCCTAAATCTGAACCCCAGAATTGGGCTTCGCCACAAGGCCTCAGGCTGTTTACCCACCACACCTCCCCACACCCCACAGGCCTCTGTCCCTGTGCACTTGAGCTTGGGGGAGCACAGAGCCCTGGCCTCTGCAGGCAGGCTGAGCCCAGGAGGCCCATAAGGAGCAGACTCACCTTTCGCATAACTGCCAATCCTAGAGTCTCCCCAGAGAGAACGGAGGGCAGGAGTCCTGCTGATGGATGGCCCTCTTCCTAGAAAGGGACATTGGTGAGGACCTTGAGTTTCCCACTGAGGTCCCAGGTGCCCGCTCCCTCTCCATTTCTGCATCCACAGAGGTGCTGAGGGTTTCCATCCTCTGGCCCAGTGGCCAGTGTTGCTACTGTCATTAAATGCTCAGGTCTGGGACTCTACTGCCTCATCTCAGGGACAAACCTCTGTCCCCGCAGGGTCTCTCAGGTTGGAGACTCTGCCCCACTACTGAGGTCTGAACCAGGCTGCTCCTGGTGAAGCTTAGGACACCGGTCCCCTTGGTGTGTCCTCCACCACATGTCCCTCCTCACTCGCTGCCTCTCATGCTTCCCAGGTTTCCAGGCCCAGTAGCCCGGGCCGCCTCCCGGACAGCAGACGTGGTCTCTGGTGTCAGTGCTCCTTGCAGTCATGGAAATGCCCAAGGGGCTCCCTTATTTCCTTCAAATCATGCAGCAGGGTTGTGAGGATTCAACCTGCTTCTGAAAATGGTCCTGTCTGGTTCCTAGCCGCGTGTGTCTGACATTCATTTCTGAATCAAGGAAACTTTGCTTTCTCTGCAGAGGCCTCCTGATTCCACGGAGAGCATGGCTGCTCTCGCAGAGTGGGGTGCCTGCCCAGCTTTCTCTGACCCCACAGGAACATCTCCTTCCTTGGACAGGGCAGCCCCAGTGTGGGAGTGCCCACCCAGAGAGCTGGCCCCTGTGGGTTTGCCACCCAGCAGCTGCTATCAGCCCCTAATTCAGGTAGTGTACTTAGTGACTGTAAGCAGACCCAGGGAAAAGTGTCACATTAATACTAACACCCAGCATGGTGGTGGCCTGGTCTGCCTGCTGCTCAGGGACAGAGGAGAGAGAGAGGTGACATTAGAAAAGACAGGGATGGGCTCTGCCAGGCTTTGTCTGGGCAACATGTTTCACAGAGGCCGGGAACAGAGGACAGCCCTGCCCAGTAGAGCTCAGCTTTCTAGTTTTACTACCTCTCAAGTTAGGAAGAAAGAGTGTGTGGGGGTGGGGGTGAAGTGTGAGTTGGGGGGTGGCGTGGGGAGAGATCCAACACCTGGTACACACCAACACCCTGCCCACTGGTCAAGGTGTCCTCATCTGTGTCCTGGTATCTCTTCCAACCAGAATGACGTTTGCTCCTTTTGGGGAAAGAAAGAAGTAGAGAGAGGGTAGAACCTTCCCCTGCATCTTAAATGTAATCGGGCAAGAACCTTATTCACAGCCAGAGGAAATCGGATTCAGGGGAACAAATGTGGAAACCATGGCTCTAGAGTATGTCCGCTTCTCCAGCCCTGGGTCGGAACATGGGGAGCAAACTCTGTAAACGCTGTACCTCTTAGAAGGTGGGAGCAGCTGAGGACAGCAGGATTCACACAGATGATATTAGAGTCTTTGCACAAACAAGGGGGCTCCTGGGAGCTGGCCCTGCTCCTCCTCTGGGGTCCTCCTCCCCTGGCCTCCAGGCTCTGACTGTCACTCCTTGTCCTCCATTCCTGCTGCCACATCTCATGATGGCTGAGAACCACCAGGGGCTGCGGGAGGAGGGAGACATGTCTGACAGCCCACAGAAAGTTACTTTCACTTTTCTTTTCCCCATTTGGGTGGAGCCCTCTCTGGGGGAGTGGGTTCACAGACTTCAGGCTCAGGGCTGGGCAACCAGGCAGAGGAAACGCAGGCAGGACCCAGGGCAGGAAGCTGGCCAGTGGGGACAGGGACCTCAGCACCAGGTCAGTTTCTCTGTCCCTTCCTTTCTCTCTGACCATGTGTCTGTTTTAGGGGCTGTCATTAGACACTCGTGTAAACCTTAACCTTAGGCCTGCTTTACAAGAATAATCACATGCAGTGTAATGAAATTTAGGAAAATGTAATGAGAAAATTGGATTTTGAAACTGTAGCAGGACAGCTGCTCGTGTAAGAGAAGCTTTCCGCAGCCACCCCGACATGGCTCTTGTTTTGCAACCGCTGCTGCCGAGCTGTCAGGTCCTTTCTGATGCTTTGAGGGAGTGATTTGTTATTTTCATTTTTTTTCCAATTAAAGTGTTTTGGGGTGACAATTGTTAGTAAAGTTACATAGATTTCGGGTGTACAATTCTGTATGACATCATTTATAAATCACATTGTGTGTTCACCACCCAGAGTCAGTTCTCCTTCTATCACCATATATTTGATCCCCTTTACCCTCATCTCCCACCTCCTACCCCCCTTACCCTCAACCGCTATGGAAGGCAGTGTGCAGGTTCCTCAAAAAATTACAAATAGAATTACCATATGACCCAGCAATCCCTCTCCTGGGTATCTACCCAAAAAATTTGAAATCATTTATACATAAAGACACGTGTGCTCCAATGTTCATTGCAGCTTTGTTTACAGTGGCCAGGACATGGAAACAACCAAAATGTCCTTCAATACATGAATGGATAAAAAAGTTGTGGTATATATACACAATGGAATACTATTCGGCGGTAAGAAAAGATGATATAGGAACATTTGTAACAACATGGATGGATCTTGAGGTTATAATGCTAAGCGAAATAAGTCAGACGGAGAAAGCAGAGTGATTTGTGATTTTCTCATAACCTTTGAACCCTTGCATTTCCTTCAGGCCTTCTCTAGGTCATTTCAAAGAAAGTGGTTTAAAAAATATAAAATTGAGGGAAACCACGTGAGTCATTTTCAAACACTGGTTGGTGTGGTCTCAAACCTGACTTATGGACAGGCTTCTACAAGGAAAAGGCTAGAAATCTTATCTTTTTCTCTAGTAATGGGTTCTGAAATAACATTACTTAATGTATTTAACTTTTTGATTTTTTAATATGTAAGAAATATATTATACACTCTTGGTCATAAAATTTCAAATGACATGGAAGACAAAAGTCCCATTCATCACCCACCCCTCTGCGGCTTCCAATCCTGGTCCTGTTGAGTGTTATGGGCATACACTCAATATCTTTTTCTGTGTATTTCCACATATAACTTATTTTCCTAAATACATAATTTGTCTTCTTGGTGTTTTTTTCAATTATTATTTAATTTTATTTTATTTGTTTCAGGTCTACAAAGCATAATGATTAGACAAAGTGATAACCCCACCAAGTCTACTACCCGTCTGATATCGTACATAGCTATTTCAATACAACTGACTATTTCCCTATGCTGTACTTTAGATCTGTGAATATATACATATATACACACACACACACACATATATATACATGTATATTTATAGTTGACATTCAATATTATTTCATATCAGTTTCAGGTGTACAGCACAGTGGTTAGGCATTTATATAATCTATGAAGTGGTCTCCCATAAGTCCAGTATCCATCAGACACCTTACATAGTTTTTACAACATTATCGATTATATTCCCCACAATATATTTCACATCCCCATGACTATTTTATGATGACCAATTTGTACTTCCTAAACCTTTCACGTCTCACGCATGCCCCAGCCATCCTCCCATCTAGCAACCATCAGTATTTTTTCTTTATCTGTGAGTCTATTTCTGTTTTGTTTGCTTGTTTATTCTCTTCTTCACTTCCACCTATAAGTGAGATCATATGGTATTTGTCTTTCTCAGTCTGACTTATTTCACTTAGCAGAATATCCTCTAGGTCCATCCATGTTGTTGCAAATGGTAAGATTTCATTCTTTTTTATGGCAGAGTAATACTCCATTGTGTAAATGTACCACAATTTCTTTATCCAACCATCTATTGAGGGACATTTTGGTTGTTTCCATATCTTGGCTATTGTGAATAATGCTGCAGTAAACATATGGGTACATAGATATTTTTTAATTAATGGTTTGGATTTCTTTGGATAAATATCCAGAAGTGGAATTCCTGGGTCATAAGGTACTTTTATTTTATTTATTATTTTTTTTCTGAGGAAACTCCATACTGTTTTCCATAGTGGCTGTACTAATTTGCAATCCCACCAATAGTGCACGAGGGTTCCCTTTTCTCCACATCCGCGCCATTACTTGTTTGTTAATTTATTGATGATAGCCATTCTGACAGTAGTGAGGTGGTATCTCGTTGTGGTTTTTACTTGCATTTCTCTAACTATTAGTGACGTTGAGCATCTTTTCATATGTCTGTTGGCCATTTGTATGTCCTCTTTGGAGAAATGTCTATTCATGTCCTCTGCCCATTTTTTAATTGGATTGTTTATTTCTGGTGTTGAGTTGTATGACTTTTTTTGTTTTTTTTGTGTTTTTTCTTTAATAAATTTTGGATATTATCCTTTTATCAGATGTATCATTGGCAAATTTCTTCTCCCATTCAGTAGGATGTCTTTTGTTTTGTCGATGGTTTCCTTTGCTGTGAAAAAACGTTTTAGTTTGATGTAGTCCCGTTTATTAATTTTTTTCTTTTGTTTCTCATGTCCAAGGAGATATATCAATAAAAATATTAAGGGTAATGTCTGTGAGTTTACTTGTTATATTTTCTTATAGGAGATTTATGGTCTTTCATTTAAGTCTTTAATTCATTTTGAGTTTATTCTTGTACATGGCATGAGAAGTTCGTCCAGTTTCATTTTTGCATGTGTATTGTAGATGCTGAGGAAAATTTACCTTCATTGGTTGATGTGAGCTTTTGTCTATTAGCTTTTATCTGTTCCTTCATGTGAGGTGATTTCTTTGCTGTGATTAGGGGTTGAGTAAATTCCCTCTTTGGTCTCATTCTCCTGAGCAGGGGAGATATGAGATGATGTTGCTTTCTGGGTCTCATTCTCCCGAGCAGGGGACATATGGATGAGGCTGCTTTTCTGACCCCCTTTGGTCTCATTCTTCCAAGCAGAGGAGACATGAGATGAGGTTGCTTTTCTGTCTGTGCTGTGAGGTGATGGTTAGCTTAGGGTTAAAGAAATTCTTGACCAGGGGTTGAGAGAATTCCCTCTTTGTTCTATCTGTTTTGCCTGCATCAACAGATGAAGTGAAAAAATAGCTAAGTTACATCAGGATGACACGACAGGCACGTTGCCAGGCTCTGGAAGACCTTGGGCTGATGGTCCCAAGCAGGAACAGTAGATGTTACTTGTCCGGATGAACTAGCCCTTCAGCCAGATAAACAATATTTTTATCACAGTAACTGCTGGACCCTCCCCAAACTGGCCATTCCCAGAGTGGGAGACAAGAACAAAGAACTTGGCTCCAAGGTATATTTTTGAAAGGATATATGAGACACACCTCAGTTGGCAGTGTAATTTTTGTCATTTGGTTATTTGTCATTGGTGATTCTTCATCATTTTGACATTCTGGAAACTTCCAGCAATATGCAGCTTACCACACCCGGAGATGTCCTCACTTCCACCTGCAGACCTGGTGAGGTCTGGCTGGTTCCCGACCTTTTCAGTGTTGTTCCCCACAGATAGCTTTCTTGAAAACTGTTAACATTTAAGAAGCTTGTATGAAACTTGCAGCTTCCAGCATCAGAAGGTGCCCTAAGTTCCAGCAACAACAACTGCAACAACAACGGCAACAGCAGCAACATTCTTCAGATTGTTAGCATCTTTAAAAACTTATATGCAGCTTGCAGCTTCTACCATCAGAAGACGCCTTGACTTCTAGCCTCAGCAACAACAACAACGGCAACAACAACGCCCACAGCAGCAGCATTTCTGGGAACTAACAAGCAGCCAGTGAGGGAGACGCCTGAGTTTCTCTCAGCTACAGACCTGGCAAGGTTTTGATTTATGACTTTTTCAGTGCTGTTCTCCCCTAGTTTGGTGAGCTTTTGGCATCCACTGTAACAGTTACTATCCTATAAAGCTTATTACTGCTTTTGAATATGCCTTATAATGTTGTTTGTGTATTTAACCAAGCGATTTTTGATCAATAGTAAACATATGTTGAGGTCTCTTAAACTTATATGTATGTATACTCCTTTGACATGACATTGTTTTCAATGTATATAGTTTAGTCTTAACCACCCGTGCTTTCTGTCATTAGCACATTCTATTTATTGCCTTTGTCTTTTGCTATTACATATTGCTAAATAAATTGATTAGATATTGCTAAATAAATAAATTGATTAACCCCACTCTCTTGTGTCCCTCCCCTTTCTCTTCCCCACTCATCATTACAGAATGTATCTGTCCAGTTTTCCCAGCACCATTTATTAAACAGACTGTCTTTACCCCAATGTAAATTCTTGCTTCTTTTGTCATAGATCAAATGACCATATAGGCATGGATTTTTTTCTGGGCTCTGTTTTTTTCCATTGATGTATATGTCTGTTTTTATGACAATATCATGCTGTTTTAATTACTATAGCCTTGAAGTATAATTTGATATCAGATAGCAGGATACCTCCAGTTTTATTCTTATTTCTCAGGATTGTCGTGGCTGTTTGTGGTCTTTTATGGTTCCATATAATTTTTAGGATAATTTACTCTAGTTCTGTGAAAAATGCCATTGGTATTTTGATAGGGATTGGGTTGAATCTATAGATTGCTTTAGTTAGTATGAATTAATATTTTAACTATATTAATTCTAACTATAAGCGTGGTATATGTTTCCATTTATTTGTATCTTCTTTAATTTCTCTCTTCAGTATCTTACAAATTTATGAGTATAGGTCTTGTACTTCTTTGGTTAAATTTATTCCTAAGTATTTTATTTTTTTGATGCAATTGTAAATGGGATTGTTTTCTTAAGTTCTCTTTCTGATAGTTTGTTATTGGTGTATAAACATGCAACCAATTTTTGAATATTAATTTTGTATCCTGCTACCTAATTAAATTCATTTATCAGTTCTAATAGTTTTTTGGTGGAATCTATGGGGCTTTCTATATATAGTATCATGTTATCTGCAAATAATGACAATTTTACTTCCTCCTTACCAATTTGGAAGCTTTTTATTTCTTTTTCTTGTCTGATTGCTGTGGCTAAAACTTTCAGTACCATGTTGAATAAAAGTGGTGAAAGTGGGTATCCTTGTCTTCTTACTGATCTTAAAGGGAATGCTTTTAGCTTTTCCTCATTGAGTATGATATTAGCTGTGGGTTTATCATACATGGCCTTTATTATGTTGAGATGTGTTCCCTCTATTCCAACTTTGCTGAGAGTTGTTTTTTTTTTAATCATAAATGGATGCTGGATTCTGTCAAATGCTTTTTCTGCATCTATTGATATGACCATATGATTTTCATTTTTCATTTTGTTTACGTGGTGTATCAGGTTAATTGATTTGCGGATATTGAACCAACCCTGCATACCAGAAATGAATTCCACTTGATCATAATGTATGATTTTTAAAAATTTATTGCTGAATTCTGTTGGCTAATATTTTGTTGAGGATTTTTGCATCTATGTTCATTAGGGATATTGGCCTATAGTTTTTGTTTTTTGGTTTTTGGTTTTTTTTGGAATGTCTTTGTTTGGTTTGGAAATCAGGGTAATGGTAGCCTTATGACATGAGCTTGGGAGCCTTCCCTCCTCATGGAGTTTTTGGAATAGTTTGAGGAGAATAGGTGTTAATTCTTATTTGAATGTTTGGTAAAATTCACCTGTGAAGCCATCTGGTCCAGGACTTCTGTTTGTTGGGAGCTTGTTGATTACTCATTTAATTTCGTTGGTAGTAATCAGTCTGTTTGGATTTTCTGTTTCTTCTGGATTAATCCTTGGAAGATTGTATGCTTCTAGAAATGTATCAATTTTTTCCAGATTGTCCAATTTGTTGGTGTATAGTTGCTCATAGTATTTTCTTAACTTTTTTTTTTCTGTAGTGTTGGTTGTCACTTCTTCTCTTTCATTTCTGATTTTATTTATTTGGGTCCTCTCTTTTTTTCTTCTCCCCTCCCTTTTCTTCTGCCTCCCTCCCCCACTCTATTGTTTCTCAGTCTAGTTGTATAGGTCATAGCTCCCTGGCCTATGCTGGTTTTATGAGCCTTGTGGGGGTGGGGGGTGGGTGCTGAGACAGTTGGTCACCAGTCATTGGTCAGCTGCTCACAGCAATTCATGGCAGCTCTCCCCGGCTGCAGGCCACTCACAATGGCTGCTGGTCACTCATGCTGGCTGCCGACCACTCATGGCAGCACACGGTAGCCCACAGCAGCTCATGGCAGCTCACGGCAGCTCATAATGGATGCTGGGCAGCTCACAATGGTTGCCGGGCAGCTCACAATGGTTGCCGGGCAGCTAACAGCGGCACACAGCAGCACACAGCAGCCCGCAGCAGGACACGCCAACCTCCGGCTGCTCACGGCAGCCCAGCTCCAGGGAGAGCTGTTGTTCACAGTCTTAGCTGTAGAGGGCACACTCACTGACCCATGAGGGAATCAAACCAGTGACCTCAGGGTTAGGAGCTTGGCGCTCCTACCACCTGAGCCACCAGTCCGGCCCTCTTTTTTTCTTGATGAATCTGATTAAAAGTTTGTCAATTTTTTTTTGTCTGTTCAAAAACCCTGCTCTTGGTTTCACTGATTTTTTTTTTGTATTGTTTTTTAAAGTCTCTATTTTGTTATTTCTGCACTGATCTTTAATATTTCCTTCCTTGTACTCACTTTGGGCTCTGTTTGCTGTTCTTTTTTCCAGATCCTTAGGTATAAAAAACAGACTGTTGATTTGAGATATTTCTTGTTTCTTTAGGTAGGACTACATTGCTATAGATTTATTTCCCTCTTAGGATTGCTTTTGCTGTGTCCCATAGATTTTGGGTCATTGAGTTTTCATTTTTGTTTGTCTCAAGGCATCTTTTGATATCTTCCTGATTTCATTGCTGACCCTTTCATTATTTAGTAGCATGTCATTTAGTTTCCATGTGTTTGTGTGTTTTTTAAATTTTTTTCTTGTAATTGATTTCTAGTTTCATACCACTGTAGTCAGAGAAGACGCTTAATATGATTTCAATTTTCTTAAATTTATTGAGACTTGTTTTGTGGCCTAACATGTGGTCTATCTTGGAAAATGTTCCATGTGCACTTGAAAAGAATGTATATTCTACTGCTTTGGGGTGAAATGGTCTAAAAATATCAATTAAATCCATGTGGTCTAATGTGTTATTTAAGGCCACTGTTTCTGTACTGATTTTCTGTCTTGAGGATCTGTCCATTGGTGTCAATGGAATGTTGAAGTCCCCTACTGTGATTGTGGTACTGTTGATCTCTGCCTGTATGTCTGTCAATATTTGTTTTATATATTTAGGTGCTCCTATGTTGGGTGCATAGATGTTTACTAGGGTTATGTCCTTTTGTTGGATTGATCCCTTTATTATGTAATGTCCTTCTTTGTCTCTTATTATAGTCTTCATTTTACAGTCTATTTTGTCTAAGTATTGCTACCCCAGCCTTTTTCTCATTTGCATTTGGATGAAATGTCTTTTTCCATCCCTTTGCTTTCAGTCTGTGTGTGTCTCTCAACCTGAGGTGGGTCTCTTGTAGACAGCATATGCATGGGTCTTTTTTTCTTATCCACTCAGCTACCCTATGTCTTTTACTGGAGCACTTAATCCATTTACATTTAAAGTGATTATTGATAGGTACATAGTTATTGCCATTTTATTATACATGTTTTTGGTCTTTGTTTGTTTGTTTTCTCCTTTCTTCTGCTTAAAGAAGTCCTTTTAACATTTCTTGTAATACTGGTTTGATGGTAATGAATTCCTTTAGATTTTTCTTGTCTGGGAAACTCTTTATCTCTCCTTCAATTTTAAATGATAGGCTTGCTGGGTAGAGTAGTCTTGGTTGTAGGCCCTTGTTTTTCATCACTTTGAATATTTCCTGTCCCTTCCTTTTGGCCTGCAGTGTTTCTGTTAAGAAATCAGTTGATAGAGTTATGAGAGCTCCCTGTAGGTAACTGCTTTTCTCTTGCAGTTTTTAGGATTCTCTTTTTGTCTTTAACCGTTGCCATTTTAATTATGATGTATCTTGGGGTGGGCCTGTTTGGATTCATTTTGTTTAGGACTATCTGCATTTCCTAGGTTTCTATGTCTATTTTCTTCACTAGGTTATGGAAGTTTTCTGTCATTATTTCTTCAGATATATTCTCAATCTCTTGTTCCCTGTCTTCTCCTTCTGGTACTCCTATGATATGAATTTGGTAAGCTTGATGTTATCTCGGAGGCCCCTTAAACTATCCTCATTTTTTGCATTCTTTTTTTTTTTTTCTGTTCTGATTGGGTGTTTTCTGCTACCTTATCTCCTAAATTGCTGATTCAATCCTCTGCTTCATCTAATCAACTGTTGATTCCCTCTAATATATTCTTTATTTCAGTTATTGTTTTCTTTATTTCTTAATGGTTCTTTTTTATGTTTTCTATCTCTTTTTTAATATTTTCTACTTCTTTGTTTAAGTTCTTCCTGAGATCATTGAGCATCCTTATAACCAGTGTTTTGAACTCTGCATTTGGTAGGTTGCTTGTCTCCATTTTGTTTAGTTCTTTTTCTGGAAATTTGTTTTGTTCTTTCATTTGAGACACGTTTCTTTGTCTCCTCATTTTGGTTTGTTTCTATGTATAAGGTAGGGCTATTATGCCTCCTGGTCTTAGTAGAGTGGCCTTAGGTAGCAGGTATCCTGTGGGACCCAGTGGTGCAGTCTCCCTGTCATCAGAGCTGGGTGCTCCAGGTATGCCCTTTGTGTAGGTTTTGTGTGCCCTACTATTGCAGTTGAAATTTGGTTGCTGTTTGCTCATCAATGGGAGGGGTTAATCCTCAGGCTGATTGGTTGGGAGGACCGGCGTTGACTATAGTGGAGGAACTCTGGTTCACTGGATGACCCTACAGAGCAGAGCTCACTTTAGCATGGCTCTGGTGTCTTTCCATTCTGCCTTTTGGATGTGTCATTTTTGGAGGTAGCCAGGTGATGCTCCAGCTTGGTCCAAAGCTGGTCACCAGGTGTGCCAGCCCTGGGGCCTCCTGGGAGGGAACATGCTGCAGGCCAAGATAGCTGCAGCCTGTGCCCTGCCCAGGACTATCTAGTATGAGCCATAAGCAATCTACAGAGGGCTGCTGCCCACACTGAGCGTGGAGGTGCTTCAAGAGGCCAATCTGTGAACCAAGGACAGATGTCGCTAGTGCTGGACTTAGGGCTGCTCATGCAGAGGTATGGGACATGCCAAAGTCAGATGCTGCTTCTTTGGGTTTTGTGAACCATTGAGAGATTTTATGAAAGTATGTAGCATAAGCTAAGACAGGTCGTAGGGAAAAGACACTGGAACCCGCTTGAGTATGCCCCCAAATTGGGTAGGGTGGGGTCTCAAGGAATTACTAGGGCAGGGCAGACAAAAGGTGATAGCCAGGTTGATGGAGACTCAGACGTGGCATCTGCTTTTGTCTACATGCATGGAGGTGGGGGACCTCAACAAAGAAACAATGGTTTCTACCAGCTCTTCCTTCTGGGAGAAAGCTACCTCTTGATCCTTTACCCTGAAGCTAGACAACTCAGTTCCTCCCCATAAGTCCCTGGCAACTTTCAAGCTGCTGCCAAGCACTGGAGCTCAGAGCAAGTGAGTATATCAAAGAGTAAGTATATGTCGCTCACTTAGCCACAATCTCCACTGTTTTTCACAGCCAGAAGTTATGGAGAATTTTCCCCCCAGCACTAAAACCCTGTGCTGGGGAGTCTGGTGTGGGGCTGGGACCCCTTGCTCCTCCAGGGAGGATCTCCACAGCCAAGATATCCCTCCTAATTTTTAATGGTCACATGTGGATGTGGGACCAGCCCATTCTGCATCTTTGCCTCTCCTACTAGTCTAGAGATGGCTTTTTCTGTATGTCTGTTGTTGTAGGGCTTCTGTTCAGCTAGACTTCAGGCGATTCTCAATGATGGTTGTTTTGTAGTTTAATTGTAATTGATGTGGTCGTGAGAGGAGGTGAGCATAGCATTTACCTACTCTGCCATCTTCAGTTACCAATTTTTTAATTCTTTCTGGAAGCTTTTAAAATCTTCTCTTTGTTTTTTAGATGTTGTCATTTCAAAATGATTTGCCTTGCCTTGATCCATTTAAAATTCATTTTTCTAAGTACCTAATTGTGCCCTTTCAAAAAGTTCATGTTCTTCTACTTGTGGTATCACCTTAAATAATTCTCTTGGCATATTCTCCTGTGCCTTTTCCTTACACAGATTTCTTGAGTCCAGTTTGGTGGCTATTATACCACCTAAGTGAATGCTTTTTCTTTCTCAAATTTACTTTTTGTTTTCCCATTTGATATGTTTACTTAATTTTCTGGGAAATTTCCTCAACTTTATTTAACAACCATTTTAATTAATTTCCAAAACTTAATTTTAAAAATATCTAACTGCTATCTTTTTCTCTTGTTGCCTTTTATTATTTTCATCCTGGCACAATATGTATCCTCAAATCTCTCTAAGAATATTGGTACATGTTGAGTACTGGAAATTCTTCTCTGGTAGGACACAAAAGAAAGCTTACACATCTTCGTAACTTTTAGGAATACAAAATGTTGATCAAAACATTATTATCAGAATAATAAAATGACGAACTAAGAACTAGAATTACAGACTCAAGTTTACAATTACTTTCACAGGAAACAGCACCCATTTCTGAAATTCAGATGCTAAAAAGATTATATACAACAATACCACAGACATTTATAGTAACACAAAGAAGTTCCAAGAGAAATAATTGGTATTGTGAAAATCTCAGTTTATACCTTATTACACTGTTATTAAAACCACATCTTATCATTTATGAAGTAATTTTACAATATAATATGGTATCTCCCTTAATAGCTTTGTCAGAGAGGAGGCACCTCGTTTTCTATCTTTCTGAGATTTATTTTCTCTTAGTTGTTAATTAAGAAGTATTTTCAAGGTTACATTTTTTTTTATTCCATTGGTTTTCATTCCTCTGTTTATTTTGATTTTGTATGAATTTAAATTTTTTTATTCAAAAAATGTTTCAAATATGGTAAGATACCTTTATAATAGCTTTGATAAGGACAGACTGGAATGAACTCTTCAGTCCTGTGTTTAAGTCTTTCTGATCCTCCATGCTTTCTTCAATTACATTTTCTTGGTTTATTGCTTCAGCCTCATTTATTGTAGTCTACTCAGGACCACTTATTTTGTGTATGTTGGTTCTTCACAGCCTATCTTTTATCTGTAGAATCTTACAGTCTCCACAAGCAACTCAGAATCTTGATGACCATTTTCACATAATATCTTTCCTCCCTAGGGATGTCTACAGAAGACCAGAATATAGACGACAGGCTTTTCTATGAGACTGTATTCAGGTACTTCAAAAGACATAAGATTGAGATTTCAAGTGCAATAAAAAAGACATTTCCTTTCCTTGATATTCTTCATGACCATGAACTCATCACCAATAAAATGTATGAAGTAAGTGAAGTTATTGTGTCATAATTTGGTAAACGGGCCCCAAACAAAGTTACACTTTGATATCCTGGAATCAAAAGTCATGGCACAACTAGCCGACTGAAGAGTGGGGACCTATGAGTGGGGACCTTCTCAGGTATTGTTGTAAGTGTTCCTATAAGGTAAAAAGGGAGAGTAGAAGCAGGCATCACTGGAGACAGTCCTGCTCCTAATTGAAGGAGTGGTGCTCCTTCAATGGCGCCCCGTGGAGTTGAGGTGAATTGCACTGGAGATAGGCTGGATCTGAAGTGGGTGTGCTCCATAGATGTATAATGCCTTATAGGAATGCGTACAATATAGTATAAACTAGGAATTAAAAGTAGTTTTTAATGAATGGATGAATAAATGTAATGAATTGATTTAATGAAATAATAATTGACACATTTCATTTCAATGAACAGCAATTTAAACACTTAGGTCTGAGAACATTAAAACCCACAGAGAATTAATGTCTTGTTAGGACAAATTTGTAAGTAGATGTTTGTTATTATTTCTCCAACAGTTTTCAGTTTCCTTTTCTTTTTCTTTTCTTTTAATATCTCTGGTGTCTTGGAATTTAGATTAATTTTATCAAAAGACTTAGATGGAGATACAGAGATGTCATTCTTTGTTTTTTTCCCTTATGAATATGCTTTCTCAATGGCCACATTCACAAAAAGGGAGAATTGTCACCTGGTTTCCTTGAGCTCTTCCAGGCCAAAGCATCCTTGAGGAAGGGACAAGCGTTGTCTAGTCAATAGAATAGCAGCTCTTCACTTGCTAAGTTTATTCGTAAAATATTTGGCCAGGTTCTTCAAGGGCCACAACATCATTTAACTTTTAACTCACCTTTATTCTTCAAAATTGCTCCTTCTTGCGTCTAATGTAAATGAGGATGAAGATATCAGGTTCACAAATTGGTACTTTTATAGATGAAAAATTTACTTATTTCACTTAGTAGCCACACAAATACATAAAAATTCTAAACATTACATAAAAAGTTACCAATGTAGGAAAATTGTAATACATTAAGAGAATCACTTTCTAGGTCTCTTGTGTATCTTGAAAGTCTGTGTTTACATTTTCTTCATTCAGTGTTTTTTAAGGATTGTCAAGAGTCTTATAGAAACCTGGTCCCCGTACAGAGAGTGGTTTACAATATTCTCTGTGAACTGGAGAAGACATTTGACCTGCCACTTCTGGAAGTATTGTTCAGTGAGGTCAACATGCAGGAATACCCTAACTTAAGTCACGTTTTTAAAGGCTTCCAAAATGGTAATTAAGTTTGTTACCTACCTTTTGATATATCCAGAGACAAGATTTTCAACAAATACATATTGAGCTCCTACCATATACCTCACATGGGGATAGCAGTGGGGATACAACAGTTAAGAAAACACACATATCCTGAGCCCTCTCGAAGCTTATGATACGATCGCAATTGGCACAACACCCACCCAGAGGTCTGCATAACTAGGCTTTAGACTCACAGGACAACCAGACCCACAGTGGCATCACATTTACTTAGAAGGACAAATGACAGGACACACAGCCTCCCAGTAAGGCAGCATCAGTTGCTCCTCCTCCGTGGGCCCCCTTGCAGCGATCCACACAGCAGCCCACCAAGTTGACTGCCACCGTCCTTGAGGGACAGCTTAGCTGTGGGTGCAGGATCCACCCTGGCTCAGCAGCACCATGCCCTTGGGAGGCAAAGTCTCATGTAACAACTCTGTAGTCATAAGTTCCAGGAGCCCCACGAGGGACAACCAAGTTACAAGCGTCCCCACACTGAAGGAAGACCAAAAGTGGCTGATAGTGAACACACAGTCCCTCCCAGGCCACACGCAAGTTATCTACCTACAGTCACAGGTCATTTTTCACCCTAAAGCCAGTGTTGGCCTAGAAACACCATGGAGAGGCCGCCTTCATCTGGTTTCCAGAGTAATGGGCAAGAAAGTTAACCCCAGGTCAAATTTGCCCTTAAAAAAGGTGAAGTGGTTGCATTAGCTCTTTACCCACAAGGGGTGATAACAAATATTCAAATAATCAGAAAAACCAATTGCTCTGCCCGAGATTATTTTTGATATTGTACAAAGCTACAGGTTTGGTTCACCACTTTTTCCTGAGACTCATGATTTTATACTTTTTAATTGGTACTCAATAAAGAAGATGTCCCTCCAATAATCATTTTTGTTTTGACTTGTTTAGGATGCTTTTTATTCCAGCACAGTTTAATGTCAACTAAGTCCTCCAAATAAATATGGAGAACTCTCAAGAAAAATGATTATGTGAACTGAGAAGGGCTGATGCTAAGGGGAAAGGCATAGAGTGTGAAAGGGTCCAGTGTGTCTGCAAAACAAGGACAATTAGCTTTTTCTCAATCAGAGACTGAGAAGCAGACCTTGGGAGTTGATTCAAAAGGGATACATTTCAAGTAGATTTTGGAAGGTCTGGCGTCCAAAGATAAGGCTTTCCAAGTTCATTTACTGGACATTAAAGAGATCCTACAGGTTTATAAGTTTATAAGTACAGGTTTATTGCCTCAGGAGGTACCACTGTTATCAGCCCTGGGCAATGTGGGCCCACCACATTCCTTGACTCCTCCACCCTGGGCTCACCCCCAGATTCCAACCCCTTGGTATCTGCTTTTTGGATTATTTCCTTTCTCCTTACATTTTCTGGGTCACCATTATGCAGGGGCCCTGGGCTAATGGCCTGCCTGCCCTCTCTGGCAGCCTCCCTGGGTCCCTGGTCCAGACGTCTCTGGATGTCTCCCAGTGCCATAATGTGCTCTCTTGCTTTCGAGGCATCAGACAGTGTCCTTCCTTTGTTCCTGGGATCTGGACCCCTGAAAGGTCTGTCTAGTTCCTCTGGTTTGTCCTCTGATGTCCCTTTGGGAAGCGCTCACCCTCCATTACCAATTAGGTCAACCCTCCTCTTGTCCAGCCCCATCTATAAAGCTGTTGGACTTGATCTTTTATACATGCGGACTCCCTAGGATCCTACCCTGTTTCCCCAAAAATAAGACCTAGCTGGACAATCAGTTCTAATGCGTCTTTTGGAGCAAAAATTAATATAAGACCCAGTATTATATTATATTATATTTATTATATATTATATTAATTATATATTATATTAATTATATTAATTATATTATATTATGTTATGTTATTGTATATTATATTATAGACCCTGTCTTATGTTATAGTAAAACGAGACCGGGTTTTATATTAATTTTTGCTCCAAAGGACACAGTAGAGCTCATCGTCCGGCTTAGGTATTATTTTCGGGAAAACACGGTTGTCCTTTTACCAAGGAAATCCCTCTGTTTCTTCCTTACAGTTTGAACAGATCAGAAAACCCATTTCACTTCCAGTATTTATTTTGATATGTACTTTCCCAGCCATCTGAATTTTTTTTACATGAGTAACAAGCTCACGATATTTCCACGACTCCTTTATCCTGACATTTGAGTGGCTTCCTTCTGTGTGGGAGACATAAAGGCTCCCTTGTGGGGGTTCTCCTTTCTGTCCCAGGGATGAGGGGAGATCTTTATTATGAGGATTGGAACTCACTGAACCCTGAGTGACCCAAGGGCTGAAAATCCCTAAATGTGTAAGATTTGAGATGTTGTCCCTCATCTCTGATGGAGATTTCTAATTGTCTTCTTCTCTCTCACTCTCTTCAGTTTTCCTAGAGAGAATTTGTCACCAAGCAAGTAATGGAGAACAAAGGGAGGACAGCTCTAATAAGCCACTAAGCTTTCAACAGGGTGACTGCGACCAGATAAAAACCGAATCTTCTGGTAAGAGGAAAGGAAAAAGGGAGGTGGGGTCCTGTCCTGAGTGGAGATTGAGGAGCATAGAGAAGGCAGGGAGCGGTGTTTGTATGAGCCTGTGACCAGAGGCCGATCCTGCAGGAGTGGCTATGACAAGCCACTGTTGACCCAATGACCAATTCAACAAAACAGAAACCCAGGGTGTCAGGAAACTAGATTTAAAGAGAACGATGACCTGGAAGTAATTGTGATTTAGCAAGATGCCACTAGAAGATCAGTATGAAACTGTGACAGGCTAAGAGCTATGGGTTCAAGGTCAATGTGAAAGAGGAGAACCTTAATGACAGCAGAAGAAAGAACTGATTAAAATGTGGGAGATGATGTTCAAGAGCAGGAATATTTAAGGAGACAGGCAGTCATCTAAAGAAAGAAGACAGGAAGTTGTAGAGATGTGGAGAAGAGGATGTGGGTACTTTGAGAGAGAGAAAGAAAGAGGGGAAGTGAAAGAAGGGAAAGGGGTAAAAAACAAAACAAAAAAAACCCCAAAAAACAAATGAGAACAACCATATTATTTGCACTCGCTTATTGAACGTTTACTGTGGCGGTTGTGGTTTTAGAGCTCACTGCTGCCATTAGAGGTTAGTATTACTCATGAGCCCATTCTGCAGATAAGGAAACTGAAATCAGAGATACCAGGTGTGTGGGGCAAATGAGCAGGGATGGACCCAGGCATTCTGAACCCAGAGCCTGTGTTTTTAACCCTGGACACACCCAGATAATCTCATGAAAAAGACAGAAACATGAGACCAAAAGAGGGAAACATGCAGAGAGAGAGAGAGATACAGAAAGGAGAACACCAGGAGCTGGAAGAAGTGGAGGAGAATCAGCCACTCACGCTCAGGGAAAGGCCAGCGAGAGAGAGTGAACAGATGCAGAGGGAGGGTGTGGTGTGAAGGGGTGGGGAGCGAGGCACCAGGACTCTGTAGGAAGTAAAGTAAGGTAAGGCCACTTACCTTATCATTGGCAGCTCTGGGGATAAAGGCAGGTTTGCTATGGCCGTGGGGGACAAGAAAAGCCATTGCCAGTTATCTGGGTGGCTCTTGGAGGACACACAGTGAGGTGGCCTGGCTGAGGTTAAGGGTGCAGCTGATGGCAAGAGTTGTGCGGGATCCTTTAGGTTCAGATTAATGCGTTATTGATACCTGAAGAGGGTCTTCAAATTCTTCATTATAATGAGAAAACCTAGGAACTGGTGAAAACCTGACTTCATCAGGAGCTGGCCGCTCATCTTACATAGGCTGTTCCTGTTGACTCTTCTGTGATCTTTGCAGTTCTTGTCCCATTCTAGAATGTGCCGTGGAGTGAGAGTTGCTTTTTCTCAGTAATGATTGCCCCAAATTGTCAGTCTTTGTATCTCTAACTTTTCCTAGATAACAGTCTGTACTCTGGGCTTCCCGAGAGGGTTGCTCCTTCCATACTCTTAAACTTGCTGTCAATTTCTGATGACTCTGTCCCTTTGTCCATGCACATGGCTTCACAGTTTTCTGCCTCTGTCTTGCTTGAATTTGTCCTGGACCTTGGTGCTTTGAAGTCACACCCAGGGTGGCCAGCATTGTGGAGAGAGTGGGGGGAGGGGGCGATGAGCATGTTCCTAAGGGTCAATGTACACTCCCCGAGGACCTTGGACTCCAGGTGCCTCTCGAGCAAACCCTCTCCCATCAATCCCGGGGCAACAGGCCAGGAGCTGCCTACCAAACACCAGGCTGGCCTCTAGAAAAACATGTTGGTAGTTAAACAACAGAAAAACTGTTTATGACTCTTGTTCTCCCTTAATCCATTACACCCTTAATAATGTTATTAAATTATATTATAAATTTAAGCATTAGTTATAACGATTTAATTTTCTGATCAGTCACAATATCATTTCATTTAATCTTCTCAAATACCTTAAAATGATGGTCTATCATCTACGTTTTTCAGAGGACAAAGAATCACTTCAGAGACTTGGCTATTTGTGTAAGTTCACCCACTGAGACGAGGGACTGAACTGTGCTGTGAGCTGGTGTCAGAGCAGGAGGACAGGTGACCAACTGCCTGACGTCAGATTCTGCCCTGTGACCTTGGGGACGTGACCGCCCCTCTTTGTCCCTCCTTTTCATCATCTATAAAATGGATGTGATAATAGTACCCAGCTCAGAGGGGGATGGATTTTAAACAAGTTGTGTCATGCAGAGTACTCAGAATCATGCCTGGCACTTCATCAGTGTTCCGTGCATTTGTTATTATTGCTCTATTTAGTTATCATCCTTATTTGTATCTTGAACCAGAATCTGACCTCAACCATCACGGTACACTTTGGTATTTTTCTGGAAAAACAGTGATAAAAGCAATACAAATCTCAGGCCCAGGAAAGTAAATTGAAGGCCATAGATTCCCCACCCTTATTTCTATAATAATAAATTATAGTCTATAATAAATGTCATGTCTTTATTACATGACATTCTTTTGAAATGAGTAACATGGAAGAATCTCAGGGAATTTGCCAAACCATGGAGAGCCCTCATTATCTAGCTTCAGTAGGATGTGTTATTTAAGAAAAGATGTTCTAAATTACTAACCTATTTTTATAAAGAAAAACTTACAGAGTAGTTTTTGAAACAACTGTTATTCTTTTTTTCAAATTAAAGTTTATTGGGGTGACAATTTTTAGTAAAGTTACATAGAGTTCAGGTGCCTCATCTATAAATCACATTGTGTGTTCACCATCTAGAGAGAACTGTTATTCTTTTGTGTGTGTGTGTGTGTGTGTGTGTGAGTGTGTCTTTTTTTATTAATTAAACTTAATTGGAGTGACAGTTGTTAGTAAAGTTAGTAAAGTTAGTAAAGTTGTTAGTAAAGTTACATAGGTTTCAGGTGTACAATTCTGTCATATTGCTATTCTTTTAACAAGTCATATTTATTAAAAAAATAACATTTACAAATACAAAAATTCCAACATGCATCAACCCAAATTCTTAGTGCTTCATGTACCAGTGCAGCTGGTGGGAACAGGAAGGGGAGGGTGAGTGGAAGGAATTATGACTGGTCACGAGCAGAGGAGAAGGATTCAGTGTGTGTTTGTGTGAGTGTGTGTGCGTGTGTGTGTGCGTGTGCATGTGTATATGTGTGGAGCATGAAAGGAGGATTATAAATTGCATTATAATCCAAATGATGTACAGCAATCCACCAAACTGTGTCCAAGAGTCTGACCCAGCAGGGACAGCTGACTGACATGCACAGGGAGGACAGGGCTGTGTCTGCTGTCCACCGCCCCAAGAGGAGGCTGCAGGAAACTGAATGTGACACAAAACATGCACCAGGGCCCACATTCTATATTAAAATTGGGGGAATTAATTTTTAAATCATACTTTACATAAATTGCTATGCTTAGAAAAATATCACTAAATAAAAAAATCTAAATGTACTGAAAAAAACATTTATCCATTCATACACTATCGAGGTTGGTGGGAATGAGTGGGATGGGTTGTTGGAATCATAATGAGCAGAGGGGGTTGCCATAGGGAAGGGGGTATGCTGGTCCTGGGTGGTTTGCACAGGGATTCATTCCCTATCATTTCCTGCTCTGCTTTGCCTTCTCTCTCTGACCACTGGCCCCTGCAAACTTGTTTGCCAGCTCTCTTGCTTGCTGGCTTCCTGCTGGATTCCAAACATGGGAGGCATTGCTAGCAAGACATTAGGAGCAAGGGAGAAGCTGGGCATTTCCCCACCACTGCCTCAGCCTGCAATTCTGGCAGCAGCTGCGTCTCACCCATGACACCACCTCCCACCAAACAGGGCAGCCCTTGTCCAGCTCCTACCTACCTGTGTCCCTCCCATAGCTTCCTGTTGACTATTCTTCAAGTTGCCACATTCTTCTACTTGGGCTTCTCAGCACGTCGATCAACTGTGTAACCAATGCCATGGATTAAATTCCCTCTGCTTTAAAAGCTATGGGAGGTTTATGTTTTATTGTTGGACCCTAATTGATTCACAGGTCAAATGAAATATCTATGAATCAAAACATGGTTTAGGCACAACCCCACCTGAAAACAGACTCTCAGAGCACCTCTATGAAACAGAGCAGATAAATGCAAGGAGAAAAGATACAACCAGTGACAACAGTCATGCACTAGAAAGCCAACAAGCAGGTGAACAACGTGCCCAAGAGTCTGAGCCAGCAGGTAAGGCTGAGTGACTGGGTTTTATAGTGTGCAGGGACCAAGGGGTACTTGCTGGTGGTAGAGAATGAAGTGAAAATTAATTAAGAGGCTACCTATTAACAAAGAAGGGGAACTCACACAGATACACAGCTTGCAGGAGTGGAGCCTGATATATTGATAGGAGAGACCTGAAGACAGAGAGAGAGAGAGAGACAGAGAGAGAGAGAGAGAGAGAGAGAGAGAGAAGAAAGAAAAAAAGAATTAAAAGATGAAGGGTGAAGAGCCACAGAGCCTCACAAGGAAGAAAGACAGAAGCAAAAGTCAAAAGAAGTGAGCAACAGATTGTTGTGGAATCAATGAAGAACACTTTCACTGGCTGGAGGTGGCAATATACAAGGTGTGATCAAACAATACGGTGAATGTTTAAATAAAAAATTTATTACAGTAGAAGACACATTGCCATTAATCCTCCACAAAATACTCCCCTTCACTTTGAACACACTTATCCCATCGTTCTTGCCACTTTCTGAAGCAGTTCTGGAAGTCCTCTTTCGTGAGTGTCTTTAGTTGTGCCGTGTGGCTGCCTCGATGTCCTGAATTGATTCAAAACATTTATCTTTCGTGGTCATTTTGACTTTGGGGAAGAGCCAGAAGTCTCATGGTGCCAAATCCAGTGAATAAGGTGGATGAGGACACACCATAATGTTTAATTTGACAGAAGCAATGCGTAACATGGAGTGTTGTCATGATACAGGATGAAACCATCTGCCCATTTCTTGTTAATGCATTGTTCGTGATCCATGATTGATGGAATACTTTAAAACATACCTCTCAACCATAGCTCATACCCAACTGACTGCACCAAACAAGTTGAAACTTGTCACAAACTGTTTCTAAGGTTCGAGTTGCTGCTTCCTATATTGAAGATCCCTGCTTTTCGGTCGGATGGCACTTGGCAGCAGCATTCAAAAATATAATAATCACACCCTATATGCAGACAGGCTATAAGCAGGAGCATGAGAGGAAAAGAGTAGCTGGGTGAGGTGAACAAAATGGTAACAGGGCAGAGCGAGGCTCTGTTGAATCTCAGCTTTTGTCTTTTTTATCTTCAGACTCCTGCGAACAAGTGTCCATCCAAGTGAATAATCGAGGTGCAAGATCAGAGACACCCAGCCAATTGCCTTGTGATGAAGAAAGTAATTATTACCTGTTTTGCCAATTTTCTAACTATATCTTTGCTTTTCTATGGGAGCAAAAGCTTTCCTTTGTTCTCCCATACTAACCATCTCCCCCACCCACCTTAACACCACCCAAAACACATAACCTTGTGCACAACCTCTGACTGCTTTCAACAGGTATGAGATGGAATGGAGTGAAAGAGAGCTCATCTTTTCATGGAGGGATGTCCCTGGGGAGAGAATGCAAAGAGAAAGATCATGGAATAGGTAGATTGGGGAACACCAAATAAAGTATAAGAGTGAGATAGATTTCAGATAAATTGTCATGGAATTTGAACAGTGCCATATCGTGCTGTTGGCAAAAAGAAGTAAGTTGCCACTGGGGTTTAGAAGTCAGAAACATGGAAGTCATGCATGATGCTGCTGGTCAGCTTTGGAAGTAAGCAAGCCCCGGAGAAGGACCTTCAGAAACGAAGGGGCAGGTGGAGGGACTTGGCGTGGTGAACAAAGGCACAGGGGAAGAGCTTTGGGGATGATCTGAATGCTTGAGATGAGGGAAATTTATGGAAAGACAAAATTAATACGGAAGAGGCATACAGAGGTCACACTGATGATTAAGAAACAGGGATAGAATGGAAGAACGTAGGAAATGTAACAGAGATAGGATAAACTGAAAAATCCAGTAGGAGACAACAGGGCCAGGTCTAGAGTGAGGCATGGGAGACCCTAGGGCACAAATAAGGAGGCTCTCCCTCTTGGCACCTTCTTGTGTCTAGAGACCTCCTTTGCCTCACCCTAGACCTGCTGGGGCCTGAGGGACAGTGATTTAAAAAATTTAGAGGAAAATAGTGTGAATAGAGAAAGACACAGAGGAAAATGAATACCAATGAATACAAAAATGGGGGGAGACACAAAGAGAACTATGTAGATAATGAGCAAAGGACGATGAAGAATTGGTAGAGAGCAGACAAATCAAGACACTGTCTCATTTGAGGAGACAGTCTCAGTAAAGAAGACACAAGGGGCTGTTCATAATACATAGAGAAGGATAAGGTATTCACGGTGATCAAAATGGCCCCAGAACCCTCTCAGATAAAAATAGGCCTCTTTCCAGGCTCTCATTCTCTCCATAATTTCAGTTACCGTCTATAATCTAGTGATTTCTGAACAGACATCTCCAGCCCAGACCTGTCATATAGGCTCATTCCTTCAAGTGTCTGAAGATCTTTGTTGGAAGATCTGATGGACATCTGTATTTGGAGGCTATATCTGTTATCTACTGCTGAGTAACAAACAGTCCCAAAACTTAGCAAATGGAAACAATCATGATTTTAGGAGCCCCTCTCTCAGTTCCAACATTAAAATATCTCTAACCTGTCCATTTTTCTCCATACTAAGCATACTCACTCTAATCAAGATCCCTATCACTTCTCACTTCAATAGAGGAACGGTCTCCTTCCTTTTATCTTGCTACGCTCAGATCCATTCTCTACACTTCAGCTCAATGAATCTTTCAAAAATTCCAAGCAGGTCATATTGCTTTCCTGTTTAAAAGCCAATACCTTTTTGTGGCCCTCAGCAATTACTCAATACTGCATGGCATGGAGTATTAAAAGATGCCTACCACACAGCTGCATATTTCCCCTTTCTTTTCCTTTCATTCCCTCATGCCACATTCCCACCAACCAAACTCCAGTTAGTTACTTGAATTTGCCAAGCTCTCAACTAAATCACTGAGATTACATGTATTTTTTGGAAAATAGTTTGATATAATCTTCCAATGGTTTTATTTTTAATGGATAGTTTCTATAATGGAATACTATACAGCAGTGAAAATAAATATACAAAATTAACAAGATGAATGTCAGACACATAATGTTGAGAAAATAAATCAAATTCCCGTAACCGAATGACAGAGAAGCTGAAGGAGGGCGAGGAGTGCAAAGCTGCCCTCTGTGCATGAATTTCCTCACGTTTTGTGTAGGATCTGGAGCAACCGCAGGTCACACACATTCAGGCACAGACCTGGGTGACCTAGTTAACAGCTTCTAGGTCTTCCTGATACTTTTGTTATGGAATTTCCTGTCTGTGGGCTCTTGGTTGCCACCCTGAGAACCTAATAGTTTTGTGTTTCTGTGCAGAGATCACCATTGATGACTTCGTTGAATTCAGTGATGGAGACACATCCCCAGGAGCTTTCCCCTGGGAACTAAGGAGGCCTGGTAAGGAGATGGGAGGAAAAGGCTTGGGATACAGGAACCTGAATTATGAGCTACTGTTTCCTGAAACATCTTGTTCTGAGCCCCTTCTGTACCATGGATACAGTTTATCCTGGAATCACATTCTCTGAATTTCTGTCCCTGGATCTTTTTGGGAAATGCAGGGAGATAAGAACTCATTATACAATATAGGAGATGAAGCCTTTCAATCAGTGAGTCCTGTTAATCAGTATATGTACCCTGTATTGATTATATAGTAGAAATAGGCTGCAAAGTGTTTAGTTTGTTTTAAAAGTAGCTCCTTGCTATACCTATAAAATGTTGGATTTTTACAGTTATTTCTATAAAACAAAAAGCTAAATATTTCTTTATTGGAAGGTCCTATTGTCATCTGATCACAATCTTGAATCATATCAAGAGACAACTCATTCAGTTATCAGATCTTAGCAGAAATAAAGACTTCAGATAAAATATTCTGAAACCCAAAGTATTGTTTTTGACAGAGTCCTTCAGGAAGTCATGACATACATGGTTGTTTTTCAAAAGACCTCTATAAACAGTATCTTATTTTTTCCTTTACAACAACACTGGGGGGCAAACAGGATGGACATTGTTACCCTTGTTTCTCAATGAGAAAACACAATCACATAAATGTTTCAAGGTCTCTACAAAGTCTCATGGAGACAGAGGGAAAGAGAAGACTAGCGTCCTGGGTTCTGCATTATTTCCTTTGTAAAATTAGAGCTCGAAAAGGTCATCAAACTGTTGTTTTCTCAATCCGATGTGCTGCGTGAGTTGCCATAAGATCTGTCGCTCTTTAGTGCACAAATTGGTAATTTGTTTTCCCTTCCTACTTTCTCAGAGGATTTAAAAACAAACTATTTAGGGAAGCACACTAGGAAAAGACTTAAGAACAAATAAGATTTTTACCTGACCTTGATGTTACAAAAGACCAATATTTTAAATAATACATTCATTCTAAATGCTCCACTAGATCTCTGAAAGTAAAATGTAAAATGCTTCAGTTTTTAGAGAGTGTGCACTCTAACTTGTGCCTTAGTGTAGGCAAACTACTCTAAATGTAGTTCCAAAATAGGTCTATAGAACAGACAGAAGAGAAGATTGTTTCTCAGCCTTGCAAACAGTTCAAGGTACACCTGGGGGTTAAGAAGGCTTCAACACAAGATTTCCAAGGCCTCTTGGCATGAGAAACAGCAGACGAAGGAAGTGTGAAATGACAACAGAAGGGGTAAGAGGCAGAAGAGAGACAAGTGTAGGAAGGTCAGGTTCAAATACAGCAGAGGTGCCCCTGCCAGTGAATTGTGTCTCCTCTGGGGACAGGAAATGGAGCATCACTAACCTGCAAGGCTGGTGACTGAGAAGGGCAGACCAGGTGGCCTGGGTGCAGGCCATGCTTTGCATGGCGTTTCAGGATTCTCCCATGTTTTATTTGGGAATTTCCTGCTGAATCGGTTCCTGGGTCACACACTGAGACACCTAGAGCATCCTATTCCTTGTGCAGAGGTCAATGACCTTGACTCGTTAGGATCAAGTGAGAGAGGAGACACCCATGAAGTCACCCACTCAGGACCCCAGACTGAACCAGGTAAGAATATTAAGATTGCGTTCCTGGACCACAAATATCCAGAGTCTAAATCCAGAGCTCTGTGTTCCCGATGAATCTTATCCTGACATTTTCCACATGCCTTGATTTGATTACTTTCAGGACACCATTTCTAACATTTAACTTCTTTAAACCTACTGGAAAATAGAAAGAGGCAAGAAGGCATTATAAATTGTTTAACTGGATAAGTCCAATCAATTGATATATAAAAAATGTAGCAATAACAGCTAGTAAAGTAACAGTCTTTTTTACTACATACACTATCATATCTATTAATGCTAAAAAGATGAAATAATGTACTTAGTTCCACAAACATGCTTTACTGTCTATAGAGCATAGTAAGCACAGTATTCCACTCCTGATAATATTGTCACTAATTCCCAACTTAGAAAGTCATCATAGAATAATTTGTGCTGCTATTTAATTACTGATGGGAAAAACATGGCTTTAGCTCAGCTACTCTTAAACCCAAATTATAGTTAAAGCACTATCTTACATTGTGATTTTTTTTGCAGGGCTTTTGTGAATAAAACTTTATTTTGTTTTCATTAAAAAGCTGAACAGGGAGACAGATTAACCAGATGATTTCAGCTTTATAGATGAGAAAACTGGAACAAGTAAAGTTTAAGAGTCATTTACAAAATCATATGGAGAGTACAAGGGAGAGCCAGAAAGGAGCCCAACATTGTGATCCTGGGCACCAGAAATAGGTTCAGTTCAGCTGTGTACTAGACTTACCGGGAGGATCACTTCCTAAGTTATATAAATGTCTAACCACTATGCGATACACCTGAAGCTACTATAATATTTAATGTCAACTATAACTGAAAAAAAGAAAAAGAAAAAATTCACAAGAATATAAGTATATGAATCAAAGGGTTACACATTTGTATTAGTGTCTCAAAGGAAATAAAAAGCATGTCGTAGTTTAAAAAAGAAGAAATTGTAAAACTTATGCAAACAAATAACTGTTTTCTCCCTCTTACTTTACAGAACCCATGGATTTCAGAAAATCTTCACCCAGAAAAAGATCACAGAAAAGAGGTAAGAGCAAATAAAAACTCTTCATGGTTATGAATGAACAGTGCTACAAAAGGTTCATTCTAATTCTTTGCTATATTTTTAAAGTAAAATATAAATTTGCTTTAATTAATATGGTTTATATTTTAACTTTTTATTAGTTAGGCTAACAACTGTAACAGATAAACCCAAAGAAGTCAAGAACTCAAACACAATAGAATTTTTCTTTTTCTCAAGTAAACATTCCAAGAAGTTTTAGATGGGGGGTGAAGGGTCTGACTCTGTTTTAAGTGGTCATTCTGGGAAACAGTCAGGTGGGAGATCTGCCTTTTTCAACACCAGACTTGCAAGACTGTACTAGGAAAGCAGCAGAGCTACAAATAAATACAAATACAGTTATATAAACAACAACAAATCCAAAAACACACAAGTAAAAGAGGAAAGAGCCTTAAGGCAGTGTAAGAAAATGGGAGAGCCAAAACAAAGCAGAGATGCCCACGAGGGGTGAAATGTCTTAACCTCAGGCTCAGGGGACAATGAGATATAAAATACTGACCTACAGGTCATGTGACTAAAAAAGGCAGACCATGGAGGTCTGTGGGAGGGACAGTCTTGCCCTGGATTTTCATAGCATCCCAAGTTTTTCCTATGTTGGTTCCTGTGTCAGACAATGAGACCTTCAAGGGATATTCGCTTCTTCTGCAGAGAGAAGACGTGAAGACTCTTCAGGGTCCAGTACAGACGAGGTGCCCCACCCAGCCCAGAGCTGAGAAGTGGTCCTGATGAGAAGGGTAAGGACGGCCATCACTGGGTCCAGGACATCAGGAGTCTCAGTTCAGAGCTCCTGTTTCTCTGAGCACACACCACACCTGGGAGTCTACTGTCGACATTGATCTTATGTGGCCATTTTGAAAACTGCAAACAAAGAAATCATTATGAATTCAGTCTTAACAAGATGGCCCTAGTTGAATGGCAGTGCCATCTTGCTACATGTTCTCAACCATTTTATCACTGAAAGTATTGGATTATAGAGTAATGTCCATCCCTACTCACCACCTATTTTGTAGAGAGAAGAGAAAGTGTGATAGTCAGTTATTGTTCAGTTTTGTCACAAACTTGTTCAAAACTCAGTAACTCTGGTCATACTCTCTAATTATTGACAGAATGAAAAACATCTGGTTGCTACTATCAAATTTAATTTATAACTTTTGACAGATGATCCCCAACACGATATTGGACTGTATAATGATATTTGAAAATATCTCTGCGAAAAAAAAAAAAAAGAAATTCTTTTACATTTACAACAACCTAAAAGGTAGACCAGATGCTGTTGTTCCCTCCATTCTACATATGGGGAAAGGCCCAAACAGAACAGTTTTAAAAAAATTTTTAATTACGGTTGACATTCAACATTATATTAGTTTCAGATGTACAGCATAGTGGTTAGACATTTATATAACATATGAAGTGATGTCCCCAGTAATGTTTTATTGTTTTAAAAAGACACTATTGTAGAATGATAGTAGCAAAATGATAGTATCTTTTTAAATATTCATTAACAGTATGATCTTAGATTTATATTGTTCACATTAATGTCATCTTTAACAGTAAAAGCTTAAAAAGAGAGTGACGGTCCTGGTATGTAATTATAGATAGATATAAAGTTTCTGGTCAACCCCTCTTAAATCTTCATATACTTGTAGATTTTGATAGATGTTCTCTACAATGCAATTGGATTACAGTGTTTTATTTCAAAGTGCTTTTGCAAATAAGATCTTATTTTGTCATTAAAAATATCCTTAATGCCTGGTCATGGCATTGTACACCAGAGGCTGGACATTAACGAAAGCCAACTATAATTTTATGTGTATAATGTGATGGCTCGGTGTGAGGTCGGGGTGGTGGTGGATGGGGGGTGGGGGGTTCACGGTGTGAGGGATGTAAAAATAAAATAAAAAAAAATAAAAAAAATTAAAAAATATATATATCCTTAAGACTTAAGAAGTAAACTCTTGCTGTTCCCATTCTGGGATGAGAAAATAGATGAACAAATTATAAGGGTCCAAAATACTGAAGGAACAACAGGGACTAGTTACCCAGGAGTCTCACTAATGATAACTGTCATATATAAAAGGGAGAAACATAAGAGCTGTGTCAATGATCAATGTCAAAAGAGCAGGGACACAGAACCTGGCATCTTCACAAGGAATGTATCCATTCTAAATGGAAGAAAACTTATTTAATTACATCTACATATGTGTATATACACACTCTAGTATATGTCTATGCATTGCTGTATATACACCAATGAAGAAGGAAAATTAAAAGTCACAAAGAAAAAAAGGATAAGAATGGAGCCAACTTTATCACATAGGAAATACCTAGAAGGATAGAGCCAAAAGGGATCAACAGAGAAATAAAGAGAAACAGTTATTAAGAGCATCAATGATGAAAGGAGAGAAAGCAACACAGGAAACAAGAGAAATCATGGAATCATAGCATTGGAGACAGAAATGTGTAAGGCAGGGAACCCATGTGGTTGGACAAAATCAAGACGAGGCTAAATGAGTGGAGTTACTCCCAGGTGGTGGGGTTTGTGCCAGACATGTGCCTCATCTTTCAGTACTACAGGGCATCTTACAAGGCAAGTGGCTCTGCCTGCTTCCGTTTCTGTTTCTTTCCTTTGAGTCCCTCTGCCTTCATTCCCTGGTGCTGGGAAGTTTTAGAGTTTTCCTCATCCTATGACCAGTCTGTACAAGCCAGGGTTGTCGAAGTGAATGACTTTCTAAACTCAGGATTTAAGCTCTTCATGGAGAGTAACAGTGAGTCAGATGGTGTCTCTGGAACCAGAACCCCAGGTCCCTGAGAGGTCATCTCCTCAGAAAAGGTGACAGATGCCTATTGAAAACAGTCATGTCCTGCCTGTTCCAAACCTAAGGAAAAGAGACTTGTGTCCTAAAGTCAGATTATCCTTCTCATCCCTCCCCAAATGCACTCACTCAAACTACTCAGAAATCCCCAACCCAAACTCCAGATTCCTTTGTGTGTGAATGAACCATATAGTTAACAGGGGTCACCAGAAGGGAATAGAAGTGACAACGTGAAAGCAAGATCACCGATTGTACTTACACATCTGTACTATTTGAACTGTTACCAAGAACATAGATTACTTTTCTAACTCTCCCTAAAACAAACAACCCAAATCAGTAAGAGTCCTCATGAGTAGTAATGATTTCCCATTTCTGTCTAGTTTTGAAGAAATAATTGTGCACTTAAAAAGCAGAAGTTAGTCTTAGATGCATGAGTTTTAAGCTTAACCTGGTTACTGTAATTAGGGGTTTTAGACACAATTGCAATGTGTTTAAACACTGATAATGGATGTCATTATTTTCGTCTTTTTTTCCCCCAATACAATGAATGACTTTGGCTTAACACAGGCTGAACTGGAGAATTTGAAGAAAGTGTTTGTTCTTCAGGAAACAAAAAAGAACAGGTCATTGGTGTAGTGGATGCTGTTGGTATCCTGAAAACGCCCCTTTTAAGGCAAACTTCTCCTCCCCCAGGCGCCGTGAGGGTTGGCTGCTGAGGCCACTCCTCCCCAAAGTTTTGACTTCAGCCAAATGAAGCCAGCTTCCCCTGGATCTTACACCTCATTGGCCTGGGGGCTGGCCGCCTCCCCTTCAGTGGAACCAATGTATGGAGTGACTCAAGTTCCCAGGCTTCCCACTAGCATCAGGCTGGAGCTAGTCTCTAGATGTGACCATCATATTCTTGCTTAGCTTTCCCACTGTGCTGCTACCCTGCTTCCTTCACCCCACTTCTCCTAATTGAACTTTTACAATAAATCACTTACTAAAGAGACTTCATCTCAAGCTCTGCTTCTAGGAAATCCAACTTAACATAATGGTCCTAGTAAACCAGCTCTAAGGATGGGGTTCTGGAATTGGATCACTGTCCAGCCAGATGGTGACTGGTGGAATATGGATAGTACCTGTGGTGCCGTGGCAGTGCCATTGATAAAATTTCACCTGTAGGAAACTGGATGAGATATAAAGGAAGAAGTGTACCAGCTGGTAAAATTCTCTGCCATTTACAAAGGGAGAGGTAGTAACTGTAAGAACTGTGGATTTTGGTAGCTATTTCTGAGCTCCACTAATGTGCTGAGAAAAGTAAATGAGAGGTTTAAATCTATCAGTCATGACCTAAAGCAAAGGGACTCTCATACCTGCAGCTGGAAGGCAGATAGTAAGAAAGGCCTGGCACAGACCCTAATTTCAAGAATGGCAGAACTTCAGAGAAGACTGAATTCTAAGCTCAGGAGGCCTCTTGCACCAAATTCAAGGCCCTGATAAAGAAAGCATGAAGCCCTGAAACTCCGAATGGGGCTTTCTAGGAAGATGCAGCCGAGAACTCTGAACTCCAGGTCCCCCTGAACCCACTGGCCTGCAAAAGAGTGCCTTTGCCCTAATTAGAAGACAGACCGCTGCCCTCCTCCGCATCTTGCTTGAATGAAGACTATGCAGTCTTCTCCGCATGACTCAAGGGGCAAGTCCTGGGTGGGGCTGCTGGGGGAGAAGGTTGCTATTCCTGTGGAACTGTAGGGCTGGCCACCATGTCCCAGAAAGTGACGCAAGATTGTATTTGGGAGTGGATCCTGGATGAATAAAGGGGAATACGACACTGAAAAGAAAAAAATGTTGATATAGGCACACTCTCCTGTGCCACGGAGTTTAATTAGCCTGTCAAGGACCAAGGTGATGATTCTATTATGCTCCTGGGTGGGCCTTCGAGGCTTGCTATAAGGCATGGTACACACGAGATAAAAGTAGAGATACTAGACTTGCTAGGGAAGACTATAAAAAAGTACCTCTGAAAGCCTAGGGAAGACGGCATGGCTCTACTCTCTACAACTCGCAAACACACCCATCTAGTGTCTGTGTCCCCAGGAGGCCTCAGAGACACTAATGGATCAAGGTGACAAGGGACACACTGCTGAGGGGGCACCAGCATCCTTGAGATTCTCTTTAGGGACTGTAGTAATGTGGGAATGTTTTACGGAATTGGATTCCTCAGTAGCAAATAAAATGTTTAGATTTCAGAATAATAGAAACATGTAGAAGAATTTAACTTTCGGAGCTGAATGAAATAATTTCTGTTGTAAGCAGCAAGGTGAGAATGACACCTGGGGTAGAGTGAAGAGCTGGGCCATAGGTATCTATAGATATAGCTAATAGGATGTGCTTTTTTTTTTTTTTTTTTTTAAGGCAAGATACTTGAGCGGCCAACAAGAATATTACTTCATATATATCATGAAAAGAAATTAAAACTCTATGATCACTAAACTATTGTCTGTCTCTATGAGTCTTTGTTTCTCATTTGTTTGTCTTGTTCTTTTGTTGTTTTTGGTTTATATACCACAGGGGGTTGGGGGGTGGGAGATGAGGGTAAGGGGGATCAAATATATGGTGATGGAAGGAGAACTGACTCTGGGTGGTGAACACACAATGGGATTTATAGATGATGTCATACAGAATTGTACACCTGAAATCTATGTAATTTTACTAACAATTGTCACCCCAATAATTTTTTTTAAAAAAGATTTAAAAAAATCAAAAAAACTCTATGATCAGATGGCTAAGGTCAGCTATCCCAATAAAAAGTCAAGATCCTGTGCCTAGTTTCCAGACTTGAGCAAATTTTTGAACCTAGAACCTGATGATGGAAATGAGCATAGGTCTCACAAGAAATCTTCCAAATGTACGTAGTGGTGAGTCTCTGAGTTTTTAACCAAAAGGACCTATGGCCCCTTATCCAAATAACTGTATGCCAGACAATAGAAAATACACCGATCTTTTAAGGGTTTTTGATATAGCATCTGAGTTACTGCTAATGCCTGGGGACCCAAAGCACCTTTGTGGCTCCTGTTAGAGTAGAGTATATGGAGGGAAGGTATATCCATCTAACACTGAGTCCATTCCATCCATGGAGCCTCCCAGCAATCAGTTCCCAAGTCCCCAAATGTATAATCAGAGCAGAGCCAGAAGTCCCATGTGGCTAGAGAGTTTGGTTGGCAGTTTAGCCTGATTTGGGTCCCCTGTCAGGCCAAACCAGCATGGAGCCCATTGTGCCACCCCACCCAGGTGGTAAAGCAACTTTGCAGCCCCAGCCAACTGGTGAGTGTAGCTCCTGGCCTTCCTTTGCCATCCAGAAAGTCTGGCCAGGGAACTGGGCAGCTGCAGGGACAAGCCTATGGTACTGATGAGCAACAGAGCCTCATCTCCAGCCCTGCACAACAGCAGAGCCCTACCTATGGCCCTGTCCAATTGCCAAAATAGATGTGCCCTCACCTACTTAGGAGCCTAGCCAGTGAGCTCACCCAATCGGAGATCATTGAACTCCATGCAATCGGGGAACCTGGAGAACAACCCTGCTAAACAACAGAGCAGTCTCTGCTCACCCCCAAACACAAGATACAGCTGGAGACCCCTTCAAACCAGAGTGTGGGCAAAAACTGCTGAACAGCAGAACACAGACAGTGGTCGAACTGATTATGAAGCCAACCTGTGACCCTGCCAAATTCAGGGCACAGTTTTCTGCCTCACCTTATAACAACACAGTATAGGGCTCCATGTGACAGCAAAATCCAACCTGTGGCCCCTCCTAAACATGGAGTCTAACCAATGGCAACATCAGACTGGGGAGTATAGCCTGAAACTACCCACACAGGAGCTATTGCAGGACCACCCTATAATATTGACGAATCAATCACAGAGCCCAACTGGTGGCGTCAGCCTGGTGGCATAACCAGAACAAAGGCGATTGCAGAGCCAAGCAAGTGGGTCCCTCTTATAAACAAAATCAGAAGTTCAAAAAAGAAAACAAGAAAACTGTCAAAAAGACAGACAAACAGAAATCCTAGAGCTGAAGAATAGAATGAATGAACTGAAGAATTCAATGGAGAGCTTCAACAACAGACTGAATCAAGCAGGAAAAAAAAAGTGAACTAGAAAATAGGTTATTTGAAATCATTCCTCAGAGTGGCAAAGGACAATTTTAAAAGAATGAGGAATACCTAAAGAACTTAGGTGACACCATCAAGGAATACATACACACATTATGGGAATACTAGAAGGAGAAAGAAAAGGAAAGGGACAGAAAGTCTACTTAAAGCAAAAATGAATGAAAACCTAAATTTTGGGAGAGAAACGAACATTCATATTCCTGAAGCCCAGAGGACTCAATACGTTGAAACATGACCTGAATTCTCGGTTGTACACATTTAGGTGCACTTTCTTCTTAGTTACATGCACAGCGATTTAGAGCAGAAAGGAGGCAGAGGGAAGGTTGTGGCCCAAATTCCTTGACAAGAGACGGGTGTGTGAATAAGTTCCTGAAACAAACAAAAAAAAATTCCACAACCATAACTCAATCACCTCCTTTAGCAAAGAAAAAAGAAATTCTTAGATTTTTTTTTTTTTTTGGCAACAACTTATATGTCTAATCATTATAGATAGTTGTTAAGCATTAATTTCAACTGAAATTTTATAGTAACCCATGTCTTTTCACTACACATACTATGTGCTCTGTTATTTTGTTTATGAAACAGGCACACTCTAAGCAGGTGTGTGTTTGTGCTCCCGTGAGCACAGAAGCAAAAAGTGTACATAGTTCTGTATGCGTCTCCTAACAAAGGTGTGCCTCTGATGCCCTGCACATAGCATCACTCCCCCTTAGCTGGGCAGGGGGTTTTGGGGCCCTGGAACCACTGGGGTCTCCAGAATCAGGGCTGGGCCCGGAAGTGGCCAGAGCTAGTCTGCTGCTTACGAGTGAGGATGAAGAATTCTGCTTCTGATCTACAGGAATGAGCTCCTAACAAACTGGCCTCCTGCAGAAAACATCTAGAAACTGGACAATATTCAGAGAACAGCTGCCTGAGACTTCTGGAAAGTGAACAAAGGCAGGGCGAAGCTCGAGGGAAATCGAAACTCAGAGGGAGCCAGAGTGAAATATTTCCTGTTTACTATAGTCTGGCTGTGACAGCAGCCATAGACTTGCATGGGATTGCACAATCTTTGGTAGAAAATCTGCTTTCTTCCTGGTCAGCAGAGACAGGCAAGAAGCCAGGGCAGCCAGGTATTCTGGAAAGCAGGAAGGGAAATCCCAGGAAGGAGAAAGTCACAACCAGGAAGCCCAAACTCTGAGTATAAACCCTCCCCAAGTCTTCTGACCTGACTTCTAAACTGACAAGTAAAAAGGTGAGACAGATGGGGATCAAAATACCAGCTTTCTTCCTGCTAAAGCTTCATCGGGGATAAAGCTTACATGTATGGTCAGAAAGGATCCCTAAATCTGAACCCCAGAATTGGGCTTCACCACAAGGCCCAGGCTGTTCCACCCACTGCACACCTCACCTTCCCACAACCCACAGGCCGCTGTCCCTGTGCACTTGAGCTTGGAGGAGCACAGAGGCTGCAGGCAGGCTGAGCCCAGGAGGCCCACAAGGAGCAGACTCACCCTCCCATTGTACCCCCAATCTGACAGCCTTCCCAGAAAGAAGGGAGGAAGCAGGGGGACCAAGTGGTGATTAATGGGCTAGCTCCTAGAAAGGGACATTGGTGAGGACCTTGAGTTTCCCACTGAGGTCCCAGGTGCCCTCTCCCTTTACATTTCTGCATCCACAGAGGTGCTGAGGGTTTCCATCCTCTGGCCCAGTGGCCAGTGTTGCTGCTGTCATTAAATGCTCAGGTCTGGGACTCTACTGCCTCATCTCAGGGACAAACCTCTGTCCCCGCAGGGTCTTCCAGGTTGGAGACTCTGCCCCACTACTGAGGTCTGAACCAGGCTGCTCCTGGTGAAGCTTAGGATGCTGGTCTCCTTGGTGTGTCCTCCACCACATGTCCCTCCTCACTCGCTGCCTCTCCTGCTTCCCAGGTTTCCAGGCCCAGTAGCCTGGGCTGCCTCCCAGACAGCAGACGTGGTCCCTGGTGTCAGTGCTCCTTGCAGTCATGAAAATGCCCAAGGGGCTCCCTTATTTCCTTCAAATCATGCAGCAGGGTTGTTAGGATTCAACCTGCTTCTGAAGATGGTCCTGTCTGGTTCCTACCCGTATGTGTCTGGCATGCATTTCTGTATTAAGGAAACTTCGCTTTCTCTGCAGAGGCCTCCTGATTCCACGGAGAGCATGGCTGCTCTCGCAGAGTGGGGTGCCTGCCCAGCTTTCTCTGACCCCACAGGACCATCTTCCTTAGACAGGGCAGCCCCAGTGTGGGAGTGCCCACCCAGAGAGCTGGCCCCTGTGGGTTTGCCACCCAGCAGCTGCTATCAGCCTCTAATTCAGGTAGTGTACTTGGTGACTGTAAGCAGACCCAGGGAAAAGTGTCCCATTAATACCAACACCCAGCATGGTGGTGGCCTGGTCTGCCTGCTGCTCAGGGACAGAGGAGAGAGAGAGGTGACATTAGAAATGGCTGCTGTCATATGTGTCAGACCCTGACTGGGCCCCTTGCATGATGGAGGATCGGAGCAGAGGACAGGTGTGCCCTTCAGATACTCAGCTTACTAGTCCTTCTCCTTCCCAATTAAGGGAAGGAGGGTGCAGCGACAGAGAGATCCCCACGTGTGCTACACCTTGTACACACCGACATCCTGCCCACTGGTCAAGGTGTCCTCATCTGTGTCCTGGTATCTCTTCCAACCAGAATGATGTTTGCTCCTTTTGGGAAAAGAAAGAAGTAGAGAGAGGGTAGAACCTTCCCCTGCATCTTAAACGTAATTGGGCAAGAACCTTATTCACAGCCAGAGGAAGTCGGATTCAGGGGAACAAATGTGGAAACCATGGCTCTAGAGTATGTCCGCTTCTCCAGCCCTGGGTCGGAACATGGGGAGCAAACTCTGTAAATGCTGTACCTCTTAGAAGGTGGGAGCAGCTGAGGACAGCAGGATTCACACAGATGATATTAGAGTCTTTGCACAAACAAGGGGGCTCCTGGGAGCTGGCCCTGCTCCTCCTCTGGCCTCCAGGCTCTGACTGTCACTCCTTGTCCTCCATTCCTGCTGCCACATCTCATGATGGCTGAGAACCACCAGGGGCTGCAGGAGGAAGGAGACATGTCTGACAGCTCAGGGAATGTTACTTTCACTTCTCTTTTCCTTGATTGGGTGGAGCCTTCTCAGGGAGAGTCAGTTCACAAGCTTCCTGCTCAGGACTCCAGCCTCCCTGCAATCAAGAGGGAGAGGAGGGGTCAGAATCCAGTCAGTTCCTGGGACAGAACCATGGCCAGTGGGGGCAGCGAACTCAGCACCAGGTCAGTCTACCTCCTTTAAGTTTCCCTCTGGCCATGTTGCTGCTTTAGAGGCTGTTATTAGATACCTTAACCTAGATAAGAACCGTCACACACAATGTAATGAAATGCAGGAATCTGTAATGAGTAACCGGGTTTTTAAACTGCTGCAGGACAGCTACTGGCATGAATTTAGCTTTCTACACTCACAGGACTCTTGTTTCACAACGGCTGCTCAGCTGGCAGGCCCATCTGGTCTCAGCTGTCCTTTCTGACGCTTTGAGGCAGTGATTGTTATTTTCTCGTGATCTCTGAACCGTCTGATTTCCTTCTGGCCTCCTGCACCTTCACTCAGGCTGTTTCAAAGAAGGTGCTTTAGAAAATATAAAATTCAGGATAAACATATGACTTGTTTGCACACACTGAGAGCTGTGGTCTCGTACGTGACCTGGGGATGTGTCAACTCCGGGCCAAGTCCCATTTCTGGGTTTGGTTCGGGGTTCTTCCTCGACCTATCTCTTTTTTAAACATTTTTTTTAAATTATTAGTTTCAGGTGTACGAAAGAACATAGTAGTTAGACATTTACACAGCTCACAAAGTGATAACCCCAATATGCCTATTACCTATCAGACACTGTACATAGCCATTAGAATATTATTGACTATACTTCCCATATGTACCTCACATCCCAGTAAGTCTTCTACAACCCAAAACTGCACTTCCCAATCCCTCCACCCTTCCCACCCAGCCCCGCAATCACCTCCCATTTAGCAACCACCAGGCTGCTCCCTGTATCTATGGGTCTGTTTCTGTTTTGTTTGTTTGTTTATTTTGTTTTTTAGACTCCACATGTAAGTGAGGTCATATGGTATTTGTCTTTCTCTGTCTGACTTATTTCACTTAGTATAATCTTGATCAAAGGAGTAAAAAGAATAGAAAGGACACTAAAGACTAGTGCAGGCTGAGTATTTTCATTTTTATTTTGATTTTCTTCTCTGGGTTATACCTCTGACAAGGAAAAGGCTAATCCTGTCCCTATCCCCCTCCCATCTGGCAACCATCAAAGTGTTCTCTGTATCTTTGAGTTTGTTTCTGTTTTGTTTGTTTAATTTGTTCTTTAGATTCCATATATAAGCAAAATCACATTGCATCTGTCTTTCTCTGTTTAATATACTCCACTCAGCACAATACCTTCCAGGTCCATCCATGCTGCCACAGATGGAAAGAATCCATTCTCTTCCATTGGCAAGCAATATTCCATTGTATATATGTACCACCTCCTCTTTATCCATTCTTCCATCGACAGACACCCAGGCTGCCTCCACATCTTGGTCATTGTATTGTAACAATGCTGCAATGAACATGTGGATGTACACATCCCCTCAAAGTAGCATTTTGGGTTTCTTTGGATAAATATCCAGAAGTGGGATTACTGGGTCTTTTTTGTCTCTTGTTGTAGCCTTTGTTTTAAAGTCTATTTTGTCTGGTATAAGTATTGCTACCCCTTATTTTGTTTGTTTGCTTGTTTCCATTTTCATAAAATGTCTTTACTTTCCATCCCTTTACTTTCAATATGTGTGTGTTTTTCAATCTGAATGAGTGTCTTGTAGGCAATATATGTAAGGATTTTGTTCCTTATCCATTTATCCCTCTTATGTCTTTTGATTGAAGTATTTAATTCATTTACATTGAAAGTAATTGTTGATAGATATGTAGTCATTGCATTTTATTATTCTTAATTTTTATATGTATATTTTTTTCATCTGAAAGAAGTCCCTCTAACATTCCTTGTAATACTGATTTGGAGGTGATGAACTCCTTTAGCTTTTTCTTGTCTGGGCAGCTCTTTATCTGTCTTCGATTTTAAAAAATAGCCTTGCTGGATAGAGCACTCTTCTTGATTATAGGTCTTTTCATTGCTTTGAATATTTTGTGCCAATCCCTTCTGGCCTGCAAAGTTTCTGTTGAGAAATCAGCATGACAATCTAATGGGAGCTCCCCTATAAGTTACTTGTTGCCTTTCTCTTGCTGCTTTTAGGAGTCTCTCTTTGTCTTTAACCTTTGCCATTTTAATTATAATACGTCGTGGTGTGGGCCTCTTTGGGTTTATCTTGTTTGGTACTCTCTGCACTTCCTGGTTTGTATGTCTATTTCTTTTGCCAGATTACAAAAGTTTTCAGTCATTATTTCTTCAAATAGGCTCTCAATCCCTTGCTCTCTCCTCCTTGATACACCTATCATGAAAATGTTGTTATGCTTGATATTGTCCCAGAGGTCTCTTAAAGTATCCTCACCTTTGAAAATTCTTTTTGCTTTTTGCTGTTTTAACTGGGTGTTTTCTGCTACTTGTCTTCCCAGTCGGTGATTCGGTCCTCTGCTTCATCTACTCTGCTGGTGATTCCGTCTAGTGCATTCTTCATTTCAGTTATTGTAGTCTTCACTTCTGACTTGTTCTTTTTTATGATTTCTACATTCCTTTTTATGTTTTCTATCTCTTTGTTGAAGCTCTCACTAAGTGTCTTGAGCATCCTTACAAGCATTGTTTTGAATTCTGTATCTGGTACGTTGCTTGCCTCCATTTCATTTAGTCCTTTTTCTGGAATTTTCTCTGGTTTCACTTGGGATGCATTTCTTTGTGTTCTTATTTTGGCTGTCTCTCTGTGTTTGTTTCTATGCATTAGGTAGATCTACTACATCTCCCAGTCTTGGCTGGGTGCCTTATGTAGTAGGTACCCTGTGGGACCCTGGCACACTCTCCCTAGTCACCTGAGCTGGGTGCTCCAAGAGTGTCCTTGTGTGGGTTGTGTGTGTCCTCCTTATAGTTGAGCCTTGATTGCTATTGTCACATCAGTGTGTGGGATTGACCCCCAGGCTGACTGGCTGTTGGGTTTGACCACACCCACAGCTTAGAGGCTGCTATGCAGGGGTCTTGCCTCACTGAGTGGAATTTACCCCAATGAACTCTGGTGCCTGTTAAGACCACCCTTTGTGCGCCACTTGTGGGGTTAATGCGTGGTGCTCTGCTATGGTATGAAGCCAAACTCCAAGTATGTTGGTTCTGGGGCCTCTTGGGAGGGGCTCCAGTGCAGGTGCAGGTCACCCACTGCCTGTGACTGGCTGGGGGCTACTTGGTAGGAGCTACAAAGTGATCCGTGATTGTTCACTGTCTGTGTTAAACTTGGAGGCACGTGGGAGAGGTCACACTGCAAACTGAGGATATCTGCCACCAGTACCGGGCCTGGGGTAGCTCTGCAAAAATTCAGGATATCCTGAGGCCTGCTGCCACCTGCCAGCTCCTTTAAAGTTCAGTTGCTAATAAAGCCTCATGTAGTATGCACATTGGCTGAGGCGGGGTCTCAGGGAGTCACTAGAGTGGGAAGCATTGTAGTCACCAGGTTAATGTAGATTCTGGTTTGCTTCCAGTGCTCAGCCTAGAGCTACTCAGCAAAAGTCTCAGAGCACATCAAGGCCAGTTGCCACCTGCCTGAGGCCGCAGACCCCAATAGTTTTCCAAGAAAGTGTGCAATGCGGGTGGAGCTGGCTGCTTGCCGAGAAAGTGCTTCTGGCACTGGGGAAGTTGGGTAGGGTTGGGTCCCTAGGAAGCTCACCAGAGGAATTCAGGTTCAGATTTGTCCATGTGGGAGAGGGCTGAACACAGGAAAGATGGTGCCTGCCTGCTGGCTGCACAGGTAGAGGACCCCACACAGGGAAAATTGCACCTTTCCTGCCAATCCTCACCCTGCACCCACACAACTCAGTTTCTCCTTGTATGTCTTCGATACACCCCAAGTTACTGTCCCTCCACTGTAGCCCAGGGTGCGTGTCTATGAGCGAGCGAGGCTGTGTTTAGGTCCTTTAAGACGACATCTGGTTTCCAAGAGTCTTCTATACCACTGGAACAGGAGGAATCCCCATGTTTTCATAGCCAAATGTTGTGAGGACTCCTCTTCCTGGCACCAGTACTCAAGGCTAGGGAGCTTGGTGTGGGGCTGGAGTCCCTTGCTTTTATGGGGAAAACCTACTGAGATAACCCACCCAGTTCTCAACAGCCACATGGAGGTTTGGGGCTGGCCCATGCCGCATCTCTGCCACTTTTACCAATCTCGATAGGGCTTTTTCTTTCTATCCTTAGTTATAAAACTTCTGTTCAACTAGACTTCAGATGGTTCTCCAGGTAGATTGTTTTATAATTTAGTTGCAATGTTAATGTATTCATGGAAGGAGACAGGCACAGAATTTATCTACTCCACCATCTTGGATTTTTGAGTTTGTGTTTTCTGATAAGATGTAATATACCTGTGGTTTGTCCTGATCCCAGATGAGGACATCTAGGGCTTCAACTGAGAGACTGCATTCAAGTAGTATTCTCTACTTTTCACATTTTTGTCATATTTTCACCCATTTGCTTCATGCAGTGTTAGAACTGAGAAAAGTTCTTGAGGAGAAAAACCAACTGAAATTTTAATTCTTTGAAGTCTCTAATTTTATAGTCCAACTTCAGATGCATCAAAACTTCTGTTAAGTTTCTTTGTCCTTCAGCCATAACTCTCTGCCTGGACCAAGCCCAGATTATCAGCCTTTAGCTATGTCCAGAATTGACATGTGTTCCCAGGGGACAAAGTGATTACATTTTGTAGTTAGATTATGACCCTCTTCAGTGTTTTCAACTCTCTCCCTTTATGTTCTATAGACCTCATCATAGTTATCATTGCCATTTCTGAATGGTAAGCCTGCAGATAATTCTGAGCTTTCCAAAGATTTTGACATGCTTTCTCTAGCTTCTTGGCCTGGAAAACTTTACCAAGTATCTTGATGGGGAAAGTGACTGTATGTTGGGTCCCCTTTCCTGCAGCCCTGCATGACCATCACAAACTCTTCTGTCTTCCTTGATCCCAGCCCAGATTTGACCTTGACCAAGTCCAGATTCTCATTCTCTGCTCTGTGACTAGTCTTTTCATTTTCTTAAGGAGTCTTTTGAAGCACAAATGATTAAATATTTTAAATTCTAAGTTACCGATTTTTTTTTAATTAAAATTTTTTAATTTAAAATTTAGATTATGCTTTTGGTGTTATAGCTCCTTTTTGTCTAACCCAAAGTCACAAAGACTTTTTCCTACATAGTCTTCAAAAATTGTTATCATTTTCACTTTACACGGGAACAGCTACATAATTTGTGGGATTCAGTAAAAAATGAAAGTGTTGGGAAACCTTGTTCATAAATCATGAAGAGGTCATAGGAATGGCGGCAGCGGGGCACATTTTCTGAGTTCTCCTCCGGATTTTATTACAAACGGGACATATAACCCATCAAACAACTCTTCGCTCATCACGCAGAACAGCTAAGAGACTCCTAAGAGACTCGTGTAAGGATTACTTGAAGCTGCGCAAATTGGGCGAGCAGGGGAAGAAAGAAGGGAGCGGAGAGGAAACGCGCGGTCGCGCGGTGGAATCAAGCCGGCGGCGGCGGCTGGCGGTAAACTGCAGCTCTAAAGACACAGGGAGATATAGAACACGCAGAACAGCGGGGAGACTCGTGGAGGAATTTGCCTGAAGGTGTGCGCGGATTACAAGCAGGGGAGGAGGCGGGACAGCGAAGTGGAAGCGCGCCCCCCCACCCCCACCCACGCGGAGCCGAGGCCGGCGGCGCCGGGACTACGGAACGCAGACTCCTGGAAGCGGAGCACAGGCCGTGCAGCGTTGCTTCGCGGCTCCCAGGTCGGACGGAGGCTCGTGGAAGGTTTGCTTTGAGGTGCACTAGGTGGGCGAGCGGGGGGGGGAGGAGCGTGCTCACAGAAAAAGTGGAGGGCAGCACCCGGGGCTCTAGAGTCCCACGGGAGCCCAGGGTGTGGCGGAGAGCGTAGGGTCCAGGAGGTGAGCTCTTTCCCTGCGTCCCACAGTTGATCGCTCCCGCCGGGGCGGGCAGCTCCTGGGCCCTAGGGCAGACAAAGAACTGAGACGCCACACCTGGGCCCCTCACCGCGCTTTTCGAATCCTCCCCCCGCCCTTCCAGAGACTCAAACTACCCCTAACTGAGAAACAGTGTCAGATTACAGAGGGGCGTCTGCGCTCAGGCGCTGGGAAGATTGGCAGCCGGCTCTGACCATCGGAAGAGGCTGGGAGGAGGGGATTTTCGCTGGACGAGGAGAGAGGAGACTCCCACACCCCCAGCCACCACCTTTTCAGGCCTGCGGGAGGAGTGTGAGTGGCTGGCCTGGGAGGGAGGAGACCCCTCCATCCCCAGGCCCCACCCTTTCTGGCTGGCCTGCGGCGGGGCAAGGGCAACCGCGGAAGCAATCCCTGAGTTCAGCAGTAAGCGGCAGTCGCAGCTCCCGGCTTTCAGCAGCTTAGAGATCTCCCGCCCGCCCCCTCCCACTCATCCTTGGAAGGAGGGCCCTAAGACTCAGGAGTACTGGGCACAGGGCTGTTGGAGCTACTCTCAGCGTGCATTTGTGCAGGAAAGGACAGAAACTGCATGGTCTCTCTGAAAACTGTCATCCAGACCCCTCAGCCCCTCGCATTTAAATCTACACTCCCAAATTCACTCTGGGCACCAGGTGACTAGCGATGCCTGCGCACTAGGCAGGGAACTCTTTGGCACAGCGGAGGACAACCTGGAGATCACCTGGTGGGCTTAAGCCAAGACTGGTGCTGCTTTCTGTTTTGCTTTGCTTGGTGGTCTTTATTTTTATTTATTTTTTTATTTTTTTTTATTTTTTATTTTTTATTTTTTTATTTTATTTTATTTTTTTTTCTTTCTTTCTCTTCTTTTTTTTTTCTTTTTTCTGCTTGTTGTGATTTGCTTTGTTCTGTCTTTATTTCTTTGATATCTTTGCCTATGTAGAGTGGGGATTGTCGGTTGTATTTTATTTGTGAATGTACTTGATTTGTTTTCTTTGTTGTTGTTGTTGTTGTTGTACTTGCTAACTTTATTTGTGCTGAAACTGCCCTACCAGGGCCCAGCTTAAGAGGCACAAGATTCAACATATCCAGAAGCCAACTCTGGACCAAACCAGAGTACTACCGGGTTTGACCTACAAGTCACCCACGGAAGGAGGGCCCTAAGACTCAGGAGTACTGGGCACAGGGCTGGTGGAGCTACTCTCAGTGTGCATTTGTGCAGGAAAGAACAGAAACTGCATGGTCTCTCTGAAAACTGTCATCCAGATCCCTCAGCCCCTCGCATTTAAATCTACACTCCCAAATTCACTCTGGGCACCAGGTGACTAGCGCTGCCTGTGCACTAGGCAGGGAACTCTTTGGCACAGCGGAGGACAACCCGGAGATTACCTGGTGGGCTTAAGCCAAGACTGGTGCTGCTTTCTGTTTTGCTTTGCTTGGTGATTTTTTTTTTGTTTGTTTGTTTGTTTGTTTTGTTTTGCTTTTTTGTTTTTTTGCTTTTGTTTTTGTTTTGTTTTGTGTTGTTTTGCTTTGTTCTTCTCTTTTTTCCTTTCTTTTCTTTTTCTTTTTTTTCTTTCTTTCTCTTCTTTTTTTTTCTTTTCCTTGCTTGTTGTGATTTGCTTTGTTCTGTCTTTATTTCTTTGATATCTTTGCCTATGTTGAGTGGGGATTGTCGGTTGTATTTTACATGCGAATGTACTTGATTTGTTTTCCTTGTTGTTGTTGTTGTTGTTGTACTTGGTAACTTTATTTGTGCTGAAACTGCCCTACCAGGGCCCAGATTAAGAGGCACAAGATTCAACATATCCAGAAGCCAACTCTGGACCAAACCAGAGTACTACCGGGTTTGACCTACAAGTCACCCATGGAAGGAGGGCCCTAAGACTCAGGAATACTGACCACAGGGCTGGTGGAGCTACTCTCAGCGTGCATTTGTGCAGGAAAGGACAGAAACTGCATGGTCTCTCTGAAAACTGTCATCCAGACCCCTCAGCCCCTCGCATTTAAATCTACCCTCCCAAATTCACTCTGGGCACCAGGTGACCAGCGCTGCCTGCGCAATAGGCAGGGAACTCTTTGGCACAGCGGAGGACAACCTGGAGATTACCTGGTGGGCTTAAGCTAAGACTGGTTCTGCTTTCTGTTTTGCTTTGCTTGGTACTTCCTTTTTTTTTTTTTTTTTTTTTTTTTTTTTTTTTTTCTGCTTGTAGTGATTTGCTTTGTTCTGTCATTATTGCTTTGATATCTTTGCCTATGTTGAGGGGGGATTGTCGGTTGTATTTTATTTGTGAATGTACTTGATTTGTTTTCTTTGTTGTTGTTGTTGTTGTACTTGGTAACTTGATTTGTGCTGAAACTGCCCTACCAGGGCCCAGCTTAAGAGGCACAAGATTCAACATTTTCCAGAAGCCAACTCTGGACCAAACCAGAGTACTACCGAGTTTGACCTACAAGTCACACACCCAGAGGGAATTCTCTGAAGGCACAAGAGCCCATAGAGGCCAAACCTCATTTAAGTGGCCAACCCTCACCCAGCAGAACACCCTGTGGTGAGCAGAGCCAAGTTTCACAACTAGACGGCCTAGGAGTTAAGCCCACCTACTCACAAGCAAAAAGCAATCAAAGTTCTTCTTGAACAGGACGATATACTAAACACACGAGCCTCCTGTGGAGCACATGCAGAGAAGAACGAAGTAGTCCAAGTCAAATATAAAAGACACATACTACATAAGATAACCCAGCAAGAACTAAGAGCTCTAGGGGATCTTCCTAATACATCAAAGCAAACACAGAGAGTCAGTCAGAATGGGGAGACAAAGAAACATGTCCCAAATAAAAGAACAGAAGAAACCTCCACAACTGGAACCAAATGAAGCAGAGGTAACCAACATGTCAGAGACAGAGTTCAGAACACTGGTGATAAGAATGTTTAAGGAGCTTAGAGAAGACATAAAGAAGGATATAGAAATCATAAAGAACAACCAGTTAGAGCTAAAAAAGGATGTAGAAATCTTAACGAACAACCAGCTAGAACTAAAAAACACAATTACCGAAATTAAGAACTCACTTGAAGGAATGACCAGCAGGTTAGATGAAGCAGAGGATCGAATCAGCGACTTAGAAGACAAGTTAGCAGAGATCACTCAAACTGAACAACAGAAAGAAAAAAGAATAAAAAACAATGAAGATGGGTTAAGAGACCTCTGGGATAACATCAAGCGCAACAACATGCGCATCATAGGAATACCAGAAGGCGAAGAGAAGAAGCAAGGGATTGAGAACATATTTGAGGTAATAATGTCAGAAAACTTCCCTAACCTGATGAAGGAAACCAACATACAAGCCCAGGAAGTGCAGAGAGTTCCAACCAGGATAAACCCAAACAGGCCCACACCAAGACACATTATAGTTAAAATGGCAAAGCTTAAAGACAAAGAGAGAATCTTGAAAGCAGCAAGAGAAAGGCAGAAGGTTACATACAAGGGAACTCCCATAAGACTATCAAATGACTTTTCTACAGAAACATTGAAGGCAAGGAGGGAGTGGCAGGAGATACTCAAAGTGATGGAACACAAAGGCCTACAACCTAGATTGCTTTATCCAGCAAGGCTATCATTTAAAGTTGATGGAGAGATAAAGAGCTTCCCAGAAAAGAACAAACTGAAAGAATTTATGACAACCAAGCCAGCATTGCAAGAAATACTAAAAGGACTTCTGTAAATAGAAGAAAGATGAAAACAATTTACTACAAATCTAAAAATGGCAATAACTATGTACCTATCAGTAATCACTTTAAATGTAAATGGATTAAATGCTCCAATCAAGAGACATAGGGTGGCTGAGTGGATAAGGAAACAAGACCCTTGTATATGCTGTATACAAGAGACTCATTTCAGATCAAAAGACACACACAGGCTGAAAGTGAAGGGTTGGAGTAACATATTTCATGCAAATGGAAGCAAAAAAAAAGCTGGAGTTGCAATACTTATATCTGACAAAATAGACTTTAAAATGAAAAAAATATTAAAAGACAAAGATGGGCACTATATAATAATAAAGGGATCAATCCGACAAGAGGACATAACCCTAGTAAACATCTATGCACCTAACATAGGAGCACCTAAATATATAAAACAGGTACTGATGGACATAAAGACAGAGATCAACAGCAACACTATCATAGTAGGGGACTTCAACACACCTCTGACAACAAGGGACAGGTCCTCCAGACAGAAAATCAATATGGAAACAACAGCCTTAAATGATACTTTGGAGCAGTTGGACTTAATTGATATTTTCAGAGCATTTCACCCCAATGCTGCAGAATACACGTTCTTCTCAAGTGCTCATGGAACATTTTCTAAAATAGATCATATGTTAGGACACAAGACAAGCCTCGATAAATTTAAGAAAATTGAAATCATACCAATTGTCTTCTCTGACCACAGTGCTATGAAATTAGAAATGAACTACAGGGGAAAAAAACCAGGAAGATACACCAATTCATGGAGGCTGAATAACATGTTGCTAAATAATGAATGGGTCAAGCAGCAGATCAAAGAAGAAATCAAAAGATATCTTGAGACAAATGAGAATGAGAACACGACGACCCAAAATCTATGGGATGCTGCGAAAGCAGTCCTAAGAGGGAAGTTCATAGCACTGCAGGCCTACCTAAAGAAACAAGAAACATCACTAATTGACAGTTTATCTTCACACTTAAGGGATCTGGAAAAAGAACAGCAAAATAAACCCAAAGGGAGCACAAGGAAGGAGATAATAAGGATCAGAGCAGAAATAAATGAAATAGAAACCAGAAAAACAATACAAAAGATCAATGAATCCAAGAGTTGGTTCTTAGAGAAGATAAACAAAATTGACAAACCTTTAGCCAGACTCATTAAAAAAAGGAGAGAGAGGACCCAAATTAATAAAATCAGAAATGAAAGAGGAGAAGTGACAACAGACACCACAGAAATACAAAAAATTGTAAGAAATTACTATGAGCAACTATATGCCAACAAATTTGACAACCTTGAAGAAATGGACAATTTTCTAGAGGCGCACAACCTTCCAAAGCTAACTCAAGAAGAAACAGAAAGCCTGAACAGTCTGATTACCACCAGGGAAATTGAATCAGTAATCAATAATCTCCCAACAAACAAAAGCCCTGGACCAGATGGCTTTACAGGTGAATTTTTCAAAACGTTCAAAAAAGAATTATCACCTATTCTCCTCAAGCTCTTCCAAAAAATCCAGAAGGAAGGAAGACTCCCAAACACTTTTTACGAAGCCACTATCACCCTGATCCCAAAAGCAGACAAAGACACCACAAAGAAAGAAAACTACAGGCCGATATCTCTAATGAACATAGATGCAAAAATTCTCAACAAATTATTAGCAAACAGAATTCAGCAATACATTAAAAAGATCATACACCATGATCAAGTGGGATTCATCCCTGGTATGCAGGGGTGGTTCAACATCCGCAAATCAATTAATGTGATACACCACATTAACAAAATGAAAAATAAAAATCACATGATCATATCAATAGATGCAGAAAAAGCATTTGATAAAATACAGCAACCTTTTATGATAAAAACCCTTAAGAAAGTGGGAATAGAGGGATCATATCTTAACATAATAAAGGCCATATATGACAAACCCACAGCTAACATCATACTCAATGGGGAAAAGCTAAAACCATTCCCCCTAAGATCAGGAACAAGACAAGGTTGCCCACTTTCTCCACTTCTATTCAACATAGTGCTGGAAGTTCTAGCCACAGCAATCAGACAAGAGAAAGAAATAAAAGGCATCCAAATTGGTAAGGAGGAAGTAAAATTATCATTATATGCAGATGATATGATACTATATATAGAGAACCCTAAAGACTCCACCAAGAAACTATTAGAACTGATAGATGAATTTAGTAAAGTAGCAGGATATAAAATTAATATTCGGAAATCAGTTGCATTTGTATATACCAATGATAAAATAGCAGAAGGAGAAATTAAAAAAACAATTCCATTTACAATTGCTCCAAAGACTATAAAATATCTGGGAATAAATCTAACCAAAGATGTAAAGGATCTGTACTCAGAAAATTATACAACACTGAAGAAAGAAATGAAAGAAGACATAAATAGATGGAAACACATTCCATGTTCATGGATAGGAAGAATTAATATAATTAAAATGTCCATACTGCCTAAGGCAATATACATATTCAACGCAATTCCTATCAAACTACCAACGACGTTTTTCACAGAAATAGAACATATAATCCTAAAATTTATATGGGACCATAAAAGACCCCGGATAGCCTCAGCAATCTTGAGAAATAAGAACAAAGTGGGAGGTATAACGATACCTGATTTCAAACTATACTACAAGGCTACAGTAATCAAAACAACATGGTACTGGCATAAAAATAGATACATAGATCAATGGAACAGAATAGAGAGTCCAGACATAAATCCATGCCTATATGCCCATCTAATCTACGACAATGGAAGCAAGAATGTACGATGGGGTAAAGATAGTCTGTTCAATAAGTGGTGCTGGGAAACCTGGACAGACACATGCAAGAAAATGAAGCTGGACCACCTCCTTACACCATATACAAAAACAAATTCAAAATGGCTTAAAGACTTAAATGTAAGATCTGAAACCATAAAATATCTAGAAGAAAATATAGGAAGAAACTTCATGGACATTACCCGGAGTAAGATTTTCACTGATATATCCCCTCGCGCGAGCGAAGTAAGAGAAAAAATAAACATGTGGGATTACATCAAACTAAAAAGTTTTTTCACAGCAAAGGAAACCATCAATAAAACAAAAAGGGATCCTACTGTATGGGAAAAGATATTTGCCAATGATATATCTGATAAGGGATTAATATCACAAATCTATAAAAAACTTACTCAACTCAACTCCAAAAAAACAAACAACCCAATTAAAAAATGGGCAGAGGACTTGGGGAGACATTTCTCTAAGAAGGACATACAGAAGGCAAGAAGACATATGAAGAAATGCTCAACCTCACTAACCATCAGAGAAATGCAAATAAAAACCACAATGAGATACCACCTCACTCCAGTCAAAATGGCTATTATCAATAAATCAACAAACAACAAATGCTGGCGCGGATGTGGAGAAAAGGGAACGCTAGTGCACTGTTGGTGGGACTGCAGATTAGTGCAGCCACTATGGAAAACAGTATGGAGGTATCTCAGGAATCTGAAAATGGAACTACCCTATGATCCAGTAATTCCACTCCTAGGCATCTACCCGGAGAAATCCAAAACTCCAATTCAAAAATCTGTATGCACTCCTATGTTTATTGCAGCACTTTACACAATAGCCAAGATATGGAAACAACCAAAATGTCCATCGGTAGATGACTGGATTAAGAAGCTGTGGTACATTTATACAATGGAGTATTACGCAGCCATAAAGAAGAAAGAAATCTTATCATTTGCAGCAACATGGATGGATCTAGAGAACATTATGTTAAGTGAAATAAGTCAGAAAGAGAAAGACAAGTACCATATGATCTCACTTATATATGGAATCTAAAGAAAAGACTATGTGAATGAACTAATCAGAGTCAGTTTTGGGGACGCAGAGAAAAAACCGAGAGTGGTTAGATGGGTGTGTGGGAGGGGGTTGGGGATAAGGGGAAAGGTGAAGGGATTTGGAAGCAGCTGGTAACCACAAGATGGCCTCAGGGTTTTTCTTTTGAAAATTAATTTGGGGAAGGTATTCTATAATGTTGTAAAGATTTTGTTGGGTATCCGATGGACATGCGTCCTATTTGGGAGACCACCTCAGGGATACTGTGGATACCTGATCATGGCATTGTACATCAGAAGCTAAACATTAATGAATGCCAACTATAATTTTATATATATAATGTGATGGTTCAGTGTGAGGTCGGAGGGATAGTGGATGGGGGGAGGGGGGTTCACAGTATGAGGGATATAAATGATGAACGTCTAAGTATTACCTTGTTTTGTACACCTGAAACTAATAAATAAATTAATTAATAAAAAAAAAATAAAAAAAATAATAATAATAAAAAAAAAAAAAATAAAAAAAAAAAAAAAAAAAAAAAAATAAATCATGAAGAATTTCAAAACTGTGAAAGCAGAGCATTAAACCAAGCACAGGGCCTTGTGTGACCACATAGAGTGCATGCCCATGAAGCTGGCCTAGCCTCACATTTAAGTCTACAATACATTTTTGAGTTGATATTTTGTGTGGTATGAGATAAAGGTATAAATTAATTTTTGTACATGTGGATATCCAATTGTCCTAGCACCATTTATTGAAAAAATTAATTTTCCTCATTGAATTGCCTTGGCACTTTTGTTGAATTTTAATTAACCAAAAATATAAGGGTTTATTTCTGCACTCTCAATTCTTTTCCATTCATCCATATATGTATTTTTATGCCAGTACTATGTGTTATTTTTTCTTTTTTATTAAAATATAGCTAACATACAATATAATATTAGTTTCAGATTACTGTAACTTCATAAGTGTTGAAATCAGGAAGTATAAGTCCTCCAACTTTGTTTTTCTTTTCCCTGATTGTTTTGGCTTTTCTGGGTCCTTTGCATTTGCACATAAACGTTAGTATTAGTTTCTCAATTTCTGCAAAATGGACACTGGGGAAATGATAGGAATTGCATTAAATGTATTGATCCATTTAGGGAGAATTATCTTAAAATTATTGAGTCTTCCAATCTAAAAAAAAAAGAATGTCTATTAATTTAGATCTTTAATTTTTATGTGCAATATTTTTATAGTTTTCAGCATAAGTCTTCCATTCCATTGGTTTAATTTATTTCTAAAAATTTTAATCTTTGCCTATCTTTATTTTTAAATTTGAGAAGCTAACTTTTAAATTTCTAAGTTTCCTAGTTTATTGTTTTATGAAAACAATATTAATTCATAAGCTATGTGGTATTAAATATACTTACTCTAAAGTCTTGTTCTGTTGGCACTATTATTTCTATTTCCTCTGATCTCATCAAAAAATGGTGAAAGAAGGATCTGATGGGACCAGGGTAGAATCTTACACTCTTCACTAAGGCAATGTTAACAGCATTGGATGTAGCATTACATGCCTTTCCCAACATTTCTTCCAAATATTACACATAAGATTTTTATTACTTTGACTTATATAAAAATAGAGTCATAATATGTTAATCTAAACTTAATGTTTTTATTCATCTATAAAACTATAATCTTTCACCAAGTTACTAAAAATAAATAGCTACTGTGTTTCCCCAAAAATAAGACCTAGCCGTACAATCAGCTCTAATGCATATTTTGGAGCAAAAATTAATATAAGACCTGGTCTTATTTTAATATAATGTAAGACCGGGTAATATAATATAATATAATATAATATAATATAATATAAGACAAGATAAGATAAAAGATAAGACAATACAATATTATATAATATAATATAATATAATGTAATACCGGGTCTTATTTTAATATAATATAAGACCAGGTATTTAGTATAATATAATATAATATAATATAATACCGGGTCTTATACTAATTTTTGCTCCAAAAGATGCATTAGAGCTGATTGTCCGGCAAGGTCTTATTTTCTGGGAAACACGATATGTAGTGTTCCAATAATGTGGATTTATCATAATTTATTCAACTATTCATCCAAATGGAAAATCAGGTTGCTTTTAAGTTTGGGGGTCATATTAAGTTATTATTATTGGTTTTTTTTTCACTACTTAAGACAATGCTTCAATAAATGCTTTTGTACTGATGAGTATCTAATCAACAAGTATTTATTGGCACCTTGTGTATATCAGGTACTCAAGAAAAATTAATAGACAAAATCTCTGTCCTAATTGCATATATATCTGGGGAAGGACAGTGACAATTATAAGATAATAAATACTAAATAAAATATATAAGTAATTAATTTAGTATGTTAGGGAGTAATAAGGACATGGTAAAAAGTCATAGTACTAGATTAGGAGGTAGGGAGTACATGAACAGAGTGGGGGGCTGTAGCTTTCATAGGTTGGTCAAAGTAGGTCTCATTGAGAAGGTGACATGGAAGAAGGACCTTAAGGCGATGAGGGTGTTAGTTCACCACATGGATATCTGGACAAAGAACACACTACACAGAAGAGACAGCCAGCACCAAGTTTCTAGGGCTGAAGTGTGCCTGGTGCGGTCAAGAAACAGCAAAGAGGCGGTTTGACCAATGAGAAGTGAGCTAGGGAAGACAAGAGTAGGATTGGATTTTTTTCGGACCCTTTAACACTGTAAAGACTTAGTTTTCCCCTGGGGGAAATAGGGACGCTGTGAAACTTCCGGAGCTCTAGTTTCTGTAAGATGCTTATCAATGTTTTTATTTCCATAGGATAGGTTCCAAAAGTGGGGCTGGCTGCTAGGCCAATATATAGTGCATCTTAAAATTTAGTAGACACGGCCAGATCTTTTCTGTAAAGGCTACCGCAATTCACACTCAAACCAGCAATGAATGTCTGTTTCTCTGAATCTTCTGCTGTGCTGCAGTGTTCCTTATGAAGTTGTGTTTGCCAATCTAATGGGTGAGCAACGGTTTCTCATTGATGTTTTACTTTGGATGTATTCACATGGTTATTGGACATTTTAATTTTCCTTTCTCTAAGTGCCTGTTCAGATCTGTTTTCTTTGGGATTATATCAGTAGGCTGGAGTCTTTGTATATCAGATATATTTACCCTTAGTCATATGTGCTGACGATATTTTTCTACAATGTCTTTTAATATTTTAAGTGCATTTTAAACATTTAAATCTATTAAATCTTCCTCTATGTACTTTCTTTTTATACTTTGCTTGACTCAGATGTTTGTTCTGGCATACAAATATTTAAATTACTTTATCCAGTTTCAATGGGATTACTAATTGAAAGTGCACCATACTTTGACAATAATTTCAGAAGGATTGACATTTTTAAACTGCTATGTTTTCCTAATTGGGGGCACCTTCTACATCTCCATTTATTTAGATTTTGTTTAATTGTCTTCAATAAGACATTATAGTTTCCTTCATATAGGTTTATACCTTTCAGTTGTTTATAAATATGTATATGTGTATTTACTATTGTATTTGAAGTATTATTTTATTTCTTTTCAATATATGTTGCTGCAAATAAAATGTGTTTTATGTACTTGTTTTTTTTTTTTTTTTTTTTTTTTTTTACTCATGCTTCTTAGCAAATACTTTTTCTAGTTCTTAGGGATTTTAGTTATGTCTGTAGGGTTTCTCTGTACATAATCATCGACCACATAATGCTGTATCTTATTTTATATTTATACCAATGACTTCATTTTCTTATCCTATTGCATTAGCTAAAATGTATATGGTAGGCATCACTGTTTGTTTTTTTAATGACCTCATCATTTCAATGATTACTATAGTATTTGCTATTTTTTTTGAAATTTTATATTGTGATAGCTTCCATTTCATGTATTTTTTTCTAAAAATAGCTGCTAGGTGTTTTCAAATTTCCTTTTAAAATTCTTCACCAATATAATTGTATACTTTTTTCTGCTTTTGTTTATTGCTGTAATAAATTATATAAACAGGTTTTCTAATATTCAACCATCTTTACTCAATCTCATTCTATTATTTCCCTTTTTCTTCTTCTTTTTCAAACTAGCCTCTAACTGCAAGTTCCATTTCATCTTTTACCCAACAGAGTGCTTTCTGTTTCATTTAATAAAAATCTGAGTGTTTTCTTTTTACATGTAGCCTGTTAAGCTTCTATTGTTTATAACATTTTGATACTTGTATTGTGACCAAGATTATGATGATCCATATTCATATGCATTTCAAGGATATTAAAAAAAATTGTGTTCTCTATTTTTTGGACACAACATTAGACATATCTTTCTTGCTAAATACAGAGCCTGTATATTTTTATCATTTTTGCATATGCAAAGAGTCAAAAACTGGACGTGAAGATTTTTCAATCTCTGACAACATGGATGATGAGCAAGAGAAGTCAGATACAGAAGCACAGATGATGTATTTCCCTTTTATGAAATCCAGTAACAGGCAACATTAACACCTGGTGACAAAAGGACAGCAATATTTGCCACTGAAAGGCTGCCTGGCGGCAGGTAGTCAGGATGCAAGACAAGAGATGGAGGGTCCGAGGTCCTGTTCTTTATTTTTCAAATAACAAGTCAGTTTTCAGCACCATGTGTCCCTCAATCTTCACTGCGTCTTCAAGATTCCCCAGGGCACACTGATTGCTTTCCTGACCTAACGGCTGGGAGCAACCTTCACCTACAATGGCAATTAATTGCCATTGTAAACTCCTCTGACCAATTTTTTTGTCCTATAGATTTTAGTTGAAATCTCTCATTTACTCATTGCCTCTCTACCATTCTCTTGGTCGTTGTGAACTTAATTTCTAGATTATCATTTTAATGGAGTCTTTAATAAGAGAGAAAACAAATGCCTATCTTCAGCCTCTTATCTTTAATCAGAAATTTGGTTTTTTGTTGTTGTTGTTTTTTACAGAATTTGACACAATAATGTGACATTCTTATTCCCTGATGCATACTGGGTACTGGGAAGTGCCAATGATTCTCTTCTGGTTTGAAATAAGAAAGCTTATACATTTTCATAACATTTAGAAATATATGATGTGTATTAAAACATTGTCAGAGAAACAGAATGATCAACTAAGAACCATCGTTATAGACTCTAGTTAACAATTACTATGACAGGAAACAGAAGCCATTTCTGAAATTCAGATGCCTAAAAAGATTCACTACATAATACAATACCACAGACAGATTTATATTGACATAAAGCAGAAGTCCCAGGAGCAATGACTGATATTCTTGTGAAATTTCAATTTATACCTACCACATCATTATTAAACCACATCTTATCATTTATGAACTAGTTTTATAATTCAGAATGGTATTTTTCTCAACTGCTGTAGGTCAGAGGACACCTTGTATTTTTCCTTCTGAGATTTATTTTCTCTTAGTTTTTAATGAAGATGAATTTTTAAGGTTAGATTCTATTGTTATTCCATTGTATCTTATTCCTCTGTGGATGACCTGTTTACTCCAGCTCACTTTTTTCCAAATTTAAACACAAATTTTCTTTTTTTTAAATTCTCACCTCCCTTCTTCTACTTCAACATCCCTTCTTCTTTAACAACCATTGGCTTGTTTTCTGTATCTACAGGTCTGTTTCTGTTTTGTTCATTCATTTATTTATTTATTTTTTATTCCACATTAAGTAAGATCGTATGGTATTTGTCTTTCTCTGTCTGACTGATTTCACGAACCTCTAGGTCCATCCATGTTTTCTCAATAGCAAGATTTCATTCTTTTTTATTGCTAAATAATATTCCATTGTGTGTGTGTATCATACATATATCGTATATGATATAGTATATATATCACATCTCATAAGACATTTTCAATCTTATGTCTGTCTTTCTTATGCTCCATGCTTCCTTCTATTATTTTTTCTTTATTGCTTCAATTCCATTCATTCTATTTGCTCAGGACCACTTATTTTATATATGTTGGTTCTTCAAGTCTATCACATCTACAGTGTTACAGCCGCCATATGCATCTCAAAATCTTGATGACTATTTTATCATGGTACCTTTTCTCCCTAGGATATTTGAAGAAGACCAGAATATAGAAGAGAGGTTTATCTGTAAGACTGTACTTGAGCACTTCAAAAAATGTAAGGTGGAGATTTCAGATGCAATAAAAACAACATTTCCTTTCCTTGAACTTCTCCGTGACTATGGATTTATCTCCAATAAAACATATGAAGTAAGTGAGGTTTAATATGTCACAATCTGATAAACCAGCCCCGAATTTAGTTATGCTTACATATTCTGCAATCAAAGTAGGGTTACATCTAGCCGACTGAGTTGTCTCCTATGTTGGGGACCTTCTCAGGTATTGTTATAAGTGTTTCTATAAGGTAAAAAGGGAGAGAAGGAGCAGGCATCACTGGAGACAGTCCTGTTCCTAATTGAAGGAACGGTGCTCCATGGTGCGCACTGGAGTTGGGGCAAATCGCACTGGAGATAGGATGGATCTTAAGTGGGTGTGCTCCATAAATGTATAATGCCTTGTAGAAATGCATCTAATGTAGCATAAACTAAGAATTAAAAGTTATTTTAATGAATGGATGAATAAATTGAATTGATTTAGAGAAATAATAATTGACACAGCACTTCATTTGAATGGACAGCTATTTAAATACTTAGATCTGCGAACATTAAAACCCACAGAGAATTAATGTTTTGTTAAGACAAATTTGGAAGTAGATGCTTGCTCTTCTTCTCCAACAATTTTCAGTTTCCTTTTCTTTTTTTCCTTAACTTTTGGTATTTCTAGAATCTTGGGATTTAGGTTAATTTTAGCAAAAAACAGGTGCAGAAATAGAGATGCAAGACTTCTCTTTCCATAGGAAGATGCTTTCTCTGTGGCAAAGCTCACAGTAAGAAGAAAGTCATCATCTGGTTTCCCTGAGCTCTTCCAGACCAAGTTAGTCCTGAGGAAGGGCAAGGTTTGTCCAGTCAGTAGAATCGCTGCTCATCACCTACCTGCTAAGCTTATTTCTAACATATTTTGCCAGGCTCTGAAAGGGCTACACATTACTTAAATTGAACCCATTATTACTTTTCAGAATTGTTCTCTCTTCCATCTAATGTAAACGAGGGTGAGGAGATCAGATTCACAAATGAGCATTTTTAAGGAGGAAAGATTTACTTATTTCACTTAGTAGCCATACAAATCCATAGACATTTTAAACATTACTTGACAAGATACCAATGTAGGAAAATTTTAATACGTTATCAGTAAAATCCCTTTCTAGAGCTCTTCTGTAATTTGGAAATCTGTGTTTATATTTTCTTCTTTCAATGTTTTTTAAGGATTGTGAAGATTCTTCTAGAAACCAGGTCCCCGCACAGAGAGTGGTATACAATGTTCTCTGTGAACTGGAGAAGACATTTGACCTGCCAGTTCTGGAAGTATTGTTCAGCAATGTCATCAGGAGGACCTATCCTGGTTTAAACAATGTCTATGAAAGCTTCAGAAATGGTAATTAGGTTTATTATCTACCTTTTAATGTCTAGGGTCAACTTTTTCAACAGGTACATATTGAGCTCCTACCATATACCTCACATGGGGATAGCAGTGGGGATACAGCAGTTAAGAGAACACACATATCCTGAGACCTCTTGAAGCTTATGATACGATGGCTATTGGCACAACACCCACCCAGAGGTCTGCTTAACTAGGCATTTAGACTCACAGGACAACCAGACCCACAGTGGCATCACATTTACTTAGAAGGACAAATGACAGGACATGCAGCCTCCCAGTAAGGCAGCATCAGTTGCTCCTCCTCCGTGGGCCCCCTTGCAGTGATCCACACAGCAGCCCACCAAGTTGACTGCCACCGTCCTTGAGTGACAGCTTAGCTGTGGGTGCAGGATCCACCCTGGCTCAGCAGCACCATGCCCATGGGAGTCAAAGTCTCATGTAACAACTCTGTAGTCATAAGTTCCAGGAGCCTCACGAGGGACAGCCAAGTTACAAGCGTCCCCACACTGAAGGAAGACCGAAAGTGGCTGATAGTTCACACACAGTCCCTCCCAGGCCACACGCAAGTTGTCTACCTACAGTCGCAGGTCACTTTTCACCCTAAAGCCAGTGTTGCCCTAGAAACACCACAGAGAGGCCTCCTTTATCTGGTTTCCAGAGTAATGGGCAAGAAAGTTAACCCCAGGTCAAATTTGCTCTTAAAGAAGGAGAAATGACTTTATTAAATCACTCTCTACAACTGGATGATAAATAATCCAATATTACAAAACCAGTTGCTCTGCCAGAGATGATTGATGATACTGTACAAAACTATCGGTTTAATTCTCCACCTTTGTCCTGAGAAGGCATGGTTTTGTACTTTTTAATTGGTACTTGGTAAAGAATATGTCTCTCAATAATTTGTTTTTACTTGTTTAGAATACTTTTTATTTCAGCAATTTAATATCAACCAGGATCTCCAAAAAAGATGGACATTTTACACACACACACAAATGGTTATGTGAACTGAGAAGGGCTGATGCTAAGGGGAAAGGCATAGAATGTGAAAGGGTCCAGTGTGTCTGCAAAACAAGGACAATTAGCTTTTTATCAATCAGAGACTGAGAAGCAGACCTTGGGAGTTGATTCAAAAGGGATAAATTTGAAGTGGATTTTGGAAGGTCTGGCATCTAAAGCTAAGGCTTTCCAAGTTCATTTACTGGACATTAAAGAGATCCTGCAGGTTTACTGCCCCAGAAGATGCATCTGCCATCAGCTCTGAGCAACGTGAACCCACAGCCAGTCAAGTCTCCATCTCCCTGGACTCTCCAAAGATACCCATCCCCAGGCTCCTTGGTTTACTTCCTTTCTCTCTACATTTGCTGGGTCACCATTATGCAGGGGCCCTGGGCTGGTGCCCTGCCTGCCCTCTCTGGCAGCCTCCTGGGTCCCTGGTCCAGGCATCTCTGGACGTCCCTCAACACCGCAATGTGCTCTCCTGCTTTCAGCTTCAGAGAGTGTCCTTCCTTTGTTCCTGGGATCTGGGCCTCCGGGAGGCCTGTCTAGTTCCTCTGGTTTGTCCTCTGATGTCCCTTTGGGAAGCGCTCACCCTCCGTGAGCCAACTAAGTCCACCCCCCCTCTTGTCCAGCCCCATCTGTAAAGCTGTTGGGCTTCCTCTTTTATACACGCGAACTCTCTCTAGGATCCTAATCCTTCTACCAAGGAAACCCCTCTGTTTCTTCCTTACAGTTTGAACAGGTGAGGAAACACATTTCACTTGCAGTATTTATTTTGTGCTTTTCCAGACATCTGAATTTTACATGAATTTACACGAGTAACAGGCTCACGATATGTCCATGACTCCTTCATCCTGACACTTGAGACACTCCCCTCTGTGTGGGAAACGTAAATGCTCCCTTGTTGGGAGTTCTCCTTTCTGTCCCAGGGATGAGGAGGGATCTTTACCATGAGGATTGGGACCCAAAAGCCCCGAGCGACCCAAGGGCTGAAAATTCCTAAATGTGTAAATTTAAGATGTCTGTGGTCTCTAATGAAGACCTTTAATTGTTTTCTCTCTCCCTCTATTCAGTGATCAAAGAGAAAATTTTTCACCAAGCAAGTGACAGAGTTGAGAGTGTGGACAGCCATAATATCCAGCTAAAGCTTGAACAAGGTGATGGCGACCAGATAAAAACCGATTCTCATCTGATGAGAGGAAAGGAGAAAGGGAATTGGGGTGGTGTCCTGAGTGGAGATTGGAGATCAGGGAAGAAACACTGAGGAGCATGTAGAAGGCAGGGAGGGGTGTTTGTATGAGCCTGTGACCAGAGGCTGATCCTGCAGGAGTGGCTATGACAAGCCACTGTTGACCCAATGACCAATTCAACAAAACAGAAACCCAGGGTGTCAGTCAGGAAACCAGATTTAAAGAGAATAATGACCTGGAAGCAATTGTGATTTACAAGGGCCCTTAGGAGAAGATCAGCACGAAACTGTGAAGGGCTAAGAACTATGGACCCAAGGTCAACTCAAAGAGGAACCCTTGATGATCATAGAAGAAGAAACTGATTTAAATGTGGGGGATGATGTGCAAGAGCAGGAATATTTAAGGAGAAAGGCAGTCATCTAGAGAAAGATGACAGGAAGTTGTAGAGATGTGGAGAAGAGTATGTGGGTACTTTGCGAAAAGGAAGAAAGGGAAATGAAAGACAAGGAAAAGGGGTGGAAAAAAACACAATAAAAACAAGTGTTATGAAGTGCTCACTTATTGAACATTTACTCTGGCAGTTGTGGTTTTAGTGCTCACAGCTGCCATTAGAGGTTAGTATTACTTATGAGCCCATTTTGCAGATAAGGAAACTGAAATCAGTAAGACCAGGTGTGTGGAGCAAATGAGCAGGGATAGACCCAGGCATTCTGAACCCAGAGCCTGAGTTCTTAACCCTGGACACACCCAGGTAATCTCATGCAAAAGACAGAAACATGAGACCAAATTAGGGAAACATATGCAGAGAAAGAGAAATACAAAAGGAATACCAGGAGCTGGAAGAAGTGGAGGAGAATCAGACACTGAACCTCAGGGAAAGGCCAGCGAGAGAGAGTGAAGAGATGCAGAGGGAGGGTGTGGTGTGAAGCGGTGGGGAGAGGGGCACCAGGACTTCCTAGGAAGTAAGGTAAGGCCACTTACCTTATCAGCGGCAGCTCTGGGGACAAAGGCAAGTTTGCTATGGCCGTGGGCGACAAGAAAAGCCATTGCCAGTTATCTGGGTAGCTTTTGGAGGACACACAGTGAGATGGCCTGGCTGATGTCCTCTCAGGGTGCAGGTGATGGCAAGAGTCGTGTGGGTTCTTCCAGGTCCAGATGAGCTCTACATTGATACCTGGAGGGGGTTTTAAGTTCTACTTTATAAAAATTAAAAAGGGATGAGGGGAGAATGGCACGGCACATACTTCAATTTCTGAAAAAAACTTCTAATTTCTGTTCCCTAGGAACTGTTGAAAACTCCCTCTCCTGGATGTACACAAACACCTGGCATGAAAATGGTCTGTTCCTGCTGACTGTTCTTTGATCCTTTGCTGTTCTTGTCCCATTTTGGGGCGTGAGAGTGGGGATGGGAAGGTGTTGCTTCTTTATAGTACTGATTGCCCAGGATTGTCCATCCTCGCATCCTCGATTTCTCCAAGGATTTAGGTCTTCATTCTCTTGGTTGCCTGGGAGGTCCGCTCTGCCCATAGTCTTTAAACACACTTGCAGCCAGTTCCTCATGGCTCTGGGCCAGGATGATTTTGTCCGTGCTCCAGCCTTCACAGTTTTCTATCTCCATCCTGCTGGAATCCAGCCAAGGCCTCTGTGCTTTGAGGTCACATCCAGCAGTGGGTGGGCAGCGCTGCAGTGAGAGTGGTGGGGGCGGGAGTGGCTTGTGTTCCTCCGGGGCCAGGGTCCCTCACCTGGTGGGTCCCTCACAGAGGACCTTGCACACCGTGTGTCTCCCGAGCAAACCCTCTCCCATCAACCCTGGGGCAGCAGGCCAGGAGCTGCCTGCCAAACACCAGACAGGCCTCTGAAAAAGCACTGGCACTTTAACAACCAATAGCCACTGCTTATACCCTTGATTTTCCCTTAATCTATAACCCTCAATAATGTTATTAAATTAATTAAAATATTACAAATTTAAGGCATTAGATATAATGATTTAATTTTCTTATCAGTCACAATATCGCTTATAGTCACACAGGCAATATAATATTTAATCTTCTCAAATGCCTTAAAATGATGGTACATCATCCACATTATTCTGATGACAAAGAATCAGCTTAGAGAGTTGGATATTTGTGTAAATTTACACACTGAGACTAGGAATTGGACTCTACTGTTCTGCGATGTCAGAGCAGGAGGACTGGTGACCAACCGCCTGGCTTCAGATTCTGCCCTGTGACCTTGGGGACGTGACTGCCCCTCTTTGACCCTCAGTTTCATCATCTGTAAAATGGATGTGATAATAGTACCCAGCTCAGAGGGGGATGGATTTTAAACAAGTTGTGTCGCGTCAAGCTTCACTCTCATGCCTGGTACTTCCTCAGTGTTTCATGCATTTATTAATATTGATGTATTTAATAATCATTATTATTTGTATCTGGTGCCACAGTCTAAGCCGTTAACCACTGCAGTAAACTGGGGATATTCTCTGCTCACATATGTCCTTTGTGGATTCAATTATTCCCCAGCCATGGAGCAGTGAGAAAAGCGATACGAGCCTCAATCCCAGGAAGATAGTGAGGACCCCGGATCCCCATCCTTAGAGCACACTACAATAAACTTCATGTCTTTATTCCATGACTCTCGTTTGGAAATGAGTGTCACGGAAGAGTCTCAGGGAACTTCCCACACTATGGAAGGTCCCCATTATGTAGATTCATGTGTTATTTAGAAGGGATGTTCTAAATTAGTAATACATTTTTACAAAAGAAATAACTTTCAGAGTGATTTTTGAAAGCATAGTTATACTTTTATAAATCACATTTATTCAGAAAGTTAAAATTTCAGAATGTAAAATATACAACATGAATCAATCCAAATTTTTAGCTGTGCACGTACCAGGGCAGCTTGTGGGAACAGGAAAGTGTTAGTGGAAGGAATTGTGACTAGTAATGAGCGTAAGAGAAGAATTTCGTGTGTGTGTGTGTGTGTGTGTGTGTGTGTGTGTGTGTGTGTGTGTGACATGAGGGAAGGAGGAAGCAAGGACATTATAACCCAAATGCTGCACACCAACCCACTGGTAAGTGTGTCCAAGAGTCTGACCCAGCGACATGCACAGACGAGAGAAGGGCTGTGTCTCATGCCCACCGCCCCAAGAGGAGGCCCCAAGGAACTGTGAATGTGGCACAAGGCATGCACCAGGGCCCATGTTCTATAGTAATACTGTGAGAATTATTTTTAAATCATACTTTCCATAAACTGCTATAGTTTAAAAAAATAGCACTAAATGAAAAAATCAAAATGCACTGAAAAAATATTTATCCATTCATACACTATTGAGGTTGGTGGGAATGAGTGGGATGGGTCGGTGGAATCATAATGAGCAGAGGGTTTCAGCATGGGAGAGAGGCTATGCTGGTCCTGGGTGGTTTTCATAGGGATTCATTCCTTATCGTTTTCTGCTCTGCTTTGCCTTCTCTCTCTGACCACTGGCCCCTTCAGACTTGCTTGCCAGTTCTCTTGCTTGCTGGCTTCCTGCTGGGTTCCAAACATGGGCAACACTAGCAAGAGAATAAGGAGTGGGAGCAAGGGAGAACCTGGGTTTTTTCCCACCGTTTCCTCAGACAGCAATTCTGGCAGCAGCTGCATCTCCTCCATGACTCTACTTTTCACAAAGCAGGTCAGACATGGTCCAGCTTCTACCCATCCAGCGACCCTGGCCTTTTTGGGCTTACGCATTATCCCTCCCATGGCTTTCTGTTGACTATTCTTCTATTTTGACTTCTCAGTTCTTCACATCTGTGTAACCAACCCCTTCGATTCAATTCCCTCTACTGTAATAGCTTGGAGAGGTTTATATTTTACTGTTGGATCCTGAGTGATACAGGGGTCAAATTAAATATTTATAAATCAAAATGTGTTTTAGATACAACCCCACCTGAAAACACACTCTCAGAGCACCTCTATGAAACAGAGCAGTTCAATGCAACGAGAAAAGATACAACCAGTGACAACAATAATGCACTAGAAAGCCAACAAGCGGGTGAACAACGTGTCCAAGAGTCTGAGCCAGCAGGTAAGGCTGAGTGACTGGGTTTTATAGTGTGCAGGGGAACTGGCAATTACAGGGACTCGAAGTGGTGAACAAAATTACAGGGGAAGATCATTGGTGACATGAAGAAAATACCGAGGGTGCCAATAAAATGTATACATGTGGACACTTTGGTCAACGTTGCTCAAGCAATAGTTCGCCGTAATCAGAAGTGTCTGGATGCTAATGGTAACCACTTTGAGCACCTTTTGTAATTGCAGAAGTCAAACGTGACTTGTATTCATCTTTTGTTATAGGCATATATTAATACAGTTTTTTTCTTTCTTAAAATGTGTATACACTTTTTTGGCACCCTCTGTATAAAGGGAAAAAATTATATAGAAGAGGCATTTCCAGATCACAATAATAATTAAGAAACAGGGATAGAATAGGAGAGAGTGGGAAACATAACAGAATAGATAAACTGAAATATTACATAGAGGACAGCAGGGCCAGGTCTAGGGTGAGGCAAGGGAGACCCTAGAGCACAGTTAAGGAGACCCTCACTCTCAGCACCTTTTGTGTCTTAGACACCTCCTTTGCTGCTCTCTAGACCCTGCTGGGCCCTGGAAACAGTAATAAAAAGTGTAGAGAAAGTGAGTATGAAGAGAGAATGAGATACAGAGGGAAATGAATACCAATAAACAAACAAACAAAAATGGGTGGAGGCACAATGAAAGCTATATAGAAAATGAATAAAGAGCAATGAACAAAAAATTGGAAAGAATGGACCAGGTAAAGAGAGAGCATACAAATCATTGTCCGATTTGAGGAGACGGCAGCCTGGAAAAAGGCACAAAGGGCTGTACCTAATGCCACTGAAAAGGTAAGGTGTCCACAATGATTAAAATGGCCCTGGAACCCTCTCAGATAAAAATAGACCTCTCCTCACACAAATAAAAGCAAAAACCCCAGAGTTAAGAGAGGCATAAAGGGAAGGGCAGAGCTGAGCAGCTGGAAAGGATGGGGTGGGGGTAAGCTATCTCTTGCAGAGGGATTACAGGGAAAAGGGTTTGTTAATGGCAGTGAGAGGTGCCCACTCATTTTTAAGAAGGCAAATAAAAAATCTTCATTCATTACAATTTAGTCCAGGAACAGAGCTACCAAACCACAGAAAGCAAGTCAATTTTTGTTCTGTATATCTGGTAGGTATAAAGAAGGAAAAGACATGTTTTTTAACCCAAAAATTGAATGGCAAGCCCAAGCAAAGACTGACTATAACAAGGCGTCTTACATAATAGGGAAGGTTGACAGAAAGAACGTATAATGGGAATCATGGTACCAGGCAAATGTGTGGGACATGTCATCAGGGCCCATGGAGGCAGCCCAGGTGGCCTTGGTTAGAGATAGGAAGGGGAGGGGGCCAGCGCCTCATGCAGTGAGTTTAATTTACGTGGAGATTAAAATGGAGAGCCAGAAGGGAGTCCAGCATTATGACCTTGGGCACCAGAACTGGTTTCAGTAGAAAAAAAGAGGGAAATGGTCCTCAAACATTGTTATCATCACAAGCTCATCTGACATGTTAGTTGTCATAGAATATGTCAGACTATTGAGAACAAATAATTGTTTTCTCCCTTTACCATGGGTAAAATATCTCAGCCCCAGACTCTGGGGACAGTGAAGAATAAATTATTGACCTAGAAGACACATGAATACAAAAGGCAGATCATGGAGGTCTGAGGAAATGACAGCCTTGCCCTTGGTTTTCACAGCTTCCCTAGTATTTTCTCTGTTGATTCCTTTGTCATACATTGTGACCTTCAAGGGACATTTGCTTCTTCTGCAGAGAGAAGACATGAAGACTCTTTACAGTCTGGTGTGACGGAGAACCCAGGAGCTGGGAGCTCTAACCTGAGAAGTGGTCCTGATGAGAAGGGTAAGGACAGCCATCACTGGGTCCAGGACATCAGGAGTCTGAGTTCAGAGCTCCTGTTTCTCTGAGCACGCACCACACCTGGGAGCCTATTGTCGGCATTGATCTCATGTGGCCATTTTGAAAACTGCAAAGAAAGAAATCATTATGAATTCAGGCTTTACAAGATGGCCCTGGTTGAATGGCAGTGCCGTCTTACTACATGTTCTCAGCCATTTTATCGCTGGAAGTATTGGATTATAGACTAATGTCCATCCCTACTCACCACCTAGTTTGTAGAGAGCAGAGAAAGTGAGATAGTCACCAATTGTTAGTTTTGTCACAAACTTGTTCAAAACTCAAAAACTCTTGTCCTGCAATCTATTGAAAGAAGGAAAAACTTCTAGTTATTACCATCAAATTTAATTTATAACTTTTGACACGTGACCTCCAACATATTGGCCTATATCATGATATTTGAAAATATCTTTGAAAAAAGAAAAATATCCTTTTACATTTACAACAATCTAAAAGGTAGGCCAGATGCCGTAGTTACCCCCATTCCACATAGGAGAAATTCCTTCATGAAAACTTTTGTAATCTTTTGAAAACATGTAATCTTTTACACATTACACATGGAAAATTACCAGAAGAGGCAGAATGAACAGCCTGGACCCTTAGCAAACATCCATAATCCTTTATTCAAAACCTCTGAAGCCAGATGTAAAATAATAATGTTTTATTGTTTTAGAAAGACACTGTGGTTTACATCCTATATGTTACAAACACCCAACAGGGTCTGGGGAAGAATCCCAATCTTAAATATACAGTATTAATGTTTCTGCGGCAAATTGTGGAAATTCACAAGTGTGATAAATAAAGATTTTACAGGGACTCATGGAAGCTCAAGTGCAGGTTCACTGCCAAATTAGTTAGCTGCAAACCAAGAAAATGTGTTGGTTTTCAAAACTTCTTTGATTTTTGTGTATGGGCTAAAGGATTGTGGGTCTTTGCTCCATTTGGTAGTGATCTCTTTCCTTTAGATGGGAAGAGACAGAAATAATCATCATCTTGTCTTTATGTTCCAAATTCTTCTACAATGTGAGGAGTCATAAAATTTAACTCTTTTAGTTATAGGTTACTGGTTGTGTTTTCCTTTACTTCCATATGCTGTGGACACTGAAAACAAATCTATTTAGGGGACAGGCAATTAGAAAAGAGTTAAAAGCAGTTTAAACTTTTGATGTAACAAATATCTTTCTTTGTTACAAAAGTTTGATTCAAATATTGTTGTTTTTTCCTGAAGATAAGAAAATTAATTTATTGGAATTTTAGATGATATACATTAAACATTTTGAAGTAGGTGGGCTGGGCTAATTGGTATGAAAGTTCAATGGTTCAAGTGCAGTACAAGTTTATTTTTTACACAAATAAAAGGATAAATTAGTTCCGCTGCTCCACACAATCATTGAGGACACAGCAGAGGGGTCTCTGACGTCTCACAAAAATCTTAAGACCTAAACAGGATACAATACCTATTCCTATCCCTGACTGAACTGAAGTACAGAGGTATTTAAGAGTATTTTTCAAAGTGCTATTGAGAAATAAAGAAGACTCAGGGCCCATCCTGAGCTCCTACTTCTCAATTTAGTAGGTTTTCAGAAGCAATAAATCAAACATCTTTATTAAACTCAAGCCATCCCAAGATTTGTAACTTTTATTTATTCATTTCTGTTTTGTCACCACCACCTATTATTTTCTAGATACTATGAATCTTGGAAACAATTCTACTTTGGGAAAAGCCAAGAGGAAAAGAAGTAAGAATGATTTTACCTGCTTTTGATGTTAGAAATGAGTTTTCTCATGCCGGAGTTTCATCATTATTATTTATAATGTTGTGGTACATAGAATGATGCCCCCCCAATGATGTCCATGTCCTAATCCCTGGAATCTATAATCTGTTCTCTTATGTGGGAAAAAGACTTTACTGATATAATTAAACAGGGGACCTTGAGATGGGGGAGATTGTCCTGGATTACCTGGATGGGCCCAATATACTCCTATAGACCTTAATGTGGAGAACCTTCTGTAGAGAGAGGGAGAAGTGACTATGGAAGAATGGTCAGAGATGCAATACTGCTGGCTTTGAAGAAGTAAGAAGGGACTAGGGAATGTGGGTGACCTTAAGAAATAAGAAAATCAAGGAAACAGATTGTCTCATACCCTCCAGAAAGGAATGAAAGTCTACTAAAAACTTGATTTTAGCCAACGAGGGCTATGTCAGAATTCTAACTGACATTCATTGTAAGATAACAAATTTGTGTTATTTTAAGCCACTATTTGTAGTAAATTGTTATGGCAGCAATATAGGACTACTACAGACTTTGGTTCTTGAAAGTGGGTTATGGCTCTAACACATTCCTAAACATGTGGCAGTGGCTTTGGGCAGTGCATAGAGCCTTGAAGAATTGTAAGTAGAATGATAGAAAAAGCCTACATTGCCTTGAGCAGTTTGTTTGTAGAAATGTGGATGCTAAAGATTGTTAGGAGGACTCAGAAGGAGGTGAAGAGCCTGGGGGAGAAAACCTGTATTGTCTCAGAGAATCCGTAAATCATCCTGAACGGATGTCCGTATAATTATGGAGCCTAAAAGCCTGATGGGTGAGGAGGACTCAGAAGGAAATAAGGAACATGTTTTTGGAAAGTGCATTCGTTCGAGTCACCTTTTTTGTTCTTCAAAAAGGTGTTCAAAGGTGTTCAAACAAAAAGTGTTCAAACAAAGTTCTATGGTTTTCATTATATAGATCATGCATGCTTTTACTTTTCTTGTCAGCTTTGCTGAGATACAATTTATATACAATATAATTCATCACCTTAAAATTTTAATTGGATATGTTTGATCAAATGTTTATAGTCATGTAAATACCATCATGATCATGACATAGAACGTCATCCCCAAAAGTCCACTTGTGTCGCTCTTTGCATTCTCTGGCTCTTGACAACAGCTGATCTGTTTTTGTCACTATAGTTTTTCTTTCTGGAATTTCATATGAATGAGTTCATACAATATGTAGTTAATTTATGTCTGTTCCCTTTCACTTAGCATAATGCTTTTGAGACACATCCATATCGTTGTGTGTATCAGTAGTTACTCCATTTTTATTACTGAGACGTATTACCTTGTCTGAATATACAGGAAATTGCTTATCTATTAGCAATAGCTCTATTGATAGACATTGAGCTATTTCCAGTTTGGCGTTATTACAAAAAAAGCTACTAGGAGCATGTTCATACAAATGTTTGGGTGGACATATGTTTTAGTTTTTCTCGGATAAATACTACAAGTCGTACTACTGGGCGATATGAACATAAGTGCACATTCAACACTTTGTGAATCTTCCAACGTGTTTTTCAAAGTGGTTACACCATTTGACATGCCCACTAGCAACATATGAAATTTCCGTTGCTTCACATACTCACCAGTACTTGGTATCGTTAGTTTATTTTTTTATTTTAGTCATTCTTAGTGGATGTGTAATGTTTTTTTCTTGTAGTTTTAATTGCATTTCCCTATGACTAACAGTGCTGAGCATCTTTTCATGTATTTACTTGCCATCAACAGATCTCATTCGGTGAAGTGTATTATCATCTTTTGCCCTTATCTGTTTGGATTATCTCTTCATTTCTTTAGGTAAAAGAGTTATTTATATACTCTGGATTCAAGTCCTTTGTTGGTTGTCTTATAGTCTGTGGCTTACCTTTTCATTTTCTTGGTTCAATTTGTTGGTGAGCAAAATTTTTCAATGTTAATGAAGTCTAACCGTTTTTTTCTTTTATAATCTGTGATTTTGGGTTTCTGTTTAAGAAATCTTAGACTGATTCAAGATCCTATGTTTTCTTCATGAAGTTTTATGGTTTAGCTCTTACATGTAGATCCATAATCCAGTTTAATTTTTGCATATGACATTAGGTAAGGTTTGTTTCTTTTGGCGTATGGATATCTAATTGTTCCCGCATCATGTATTGAAGACTGTCGTTTCTATACTGAATTAATTGCTTTGACATTTTTTTTTTTTTTGAATGTCAGTTGGCCATGTGAGTTTGGGTGTATTTCTGGACTTCTTTTGTTGTTCTACTTATCTATATGTCCATCTTATGTCAATAGTATGTCATCTTGATTACTCTAGCTTTACAATAAGTCTGGAACTCAGGTAGTAAGACCTACAATTTTGTTTCTCCTTTTCCAAATAGTTTTGGCTATGTTAGGCCCTGTGCATTTTGAAGCTTCTTCTATCTTTCAGTTTAGCCATTTTCAAGATCATGTCGTTGTCCAAGGTGCCTACTGAGCTTCAGTCACGTGTCCATGTTCTACGCCACCCAAAGGAGAAATGGTGAAAAGCAAAAGATATCTTCCTCCAGAGGTCTATCCCTTTTGTGTGATGCTTTCCTAGAGTGACCTTCTTCCCATAATATTCTGCTTTCATCTCACTCTTCAAATCTTAAACTGGTGGTCTTGCCAGCTCTAAGGGAAATTATGAACTATAATATTTTGTCTGCACTGTGACATTTCCCTGAATCCAGATATTCTGTTAGTAAATTAAGAATGAAAAATTATGTTTGGAACACAATATAAAGCCTTGACTTCATTAATACTTTAAAATTTGATGAAAGTCCCTTTGGAACCTAATCTATGATCAGTATTTGTAAATGTTTTATGTCACTTTAAAATAATGTACATTTCAACTATTTGTTGGACTCTGGCTTCTTCCATATACACCCTCTTTTTCAAGCACAACCTTGTTTAAATCTACTGGTCCATAGCAAATTAGGTTGTATTTGTTTCATCAGGTTTGTATAGAGATGTGTTAAATTCTGCCACATGATTTTGTATTTGCCAATCCCTCCTTTTACTGTTGTTTTATTTTAAATAGTTGGAGGCTGTTCATGACTGTTATAACTTAGAGTATTTCTTCTTTTATAGTTACAGAGTGTTCCTCTTTATCCTTATTAATCCTTTTTGCTTTCAAATCTCTTTTGCGTGTTGCTAATATTGTTACACTATCTTTTCTGTTTTATGTTTTTTACTCCTTTTTCATTAAGCCTTCCTGTGCAGCTTTGTCTTATGTCTCTTGTAATGACACTTAGCTTTTTGTAATCTTCTCTGATAATCCTAATCTTTTAATAGTTAAATTTTAGTGGTTACTTTTATCACGATTCCCAATATATGTGGACCTTTATATTCCATTTTATTGCTAACCGTTCTTGTATCTCTTGTGGGTTTTTGTATCTCTTTCCTGCTTTCTGATCAATTGAGATAGAATTCTATATTCTACCTTTTTTCTCTGCTGGTTTGGAAATTGGAGATAAAATTTCTGTAATCTCTTTAACCATGCCTTAATTTCAAAAAATGACAAGGATTTTAGTATGAATTCCTTCAAATTGAACATCCCATCTCTATCATTAAGCCATTGCTGTTTAACATTTTATTTATTTTCGTGTAATTATAAATTTTGAAGCTATTATCATTTTGCAGTCAATGTTTACTGAAATGAGTTTTGCATCATTTTATGATCTGATCACTTTTTTCCTTTGGTTTCACTTATTGTCTACCTGAACTCACACCTGGTTCTTTTAGTGAGGGTATCTAAGTGGCAAACCTACCAAGTGTTATATGTGCAAATTTGCCTTTATTTTGATAGAATTTTTAAATGAAAAATTCTAGGTGAATGTTTATTTCTTCTCAGTATAATAATGTGATCACTTCATTGTCTTCTAGAATCTATTGTGTGACTGATGAATATTTTCTTTTTATTGTAACTGACATTTTTGTTAATAAGCTTTTCTTTGTCACCAAAATTTCTTCTCCGCATTATTGAATTATGAATATTTTAAAGGTACAGAAAATGGGAAATTTTACAGTAAATAAACATTGATTCACAATTAACATGTACTGTTCTAGCTTTATCACATTTCTATCCATTTATCCATTTCTCTTTCCATATGCTAACCATCTTCAAATTTGAAACATTTCATAGTTGCCGACGTCAGTGGACGTCCCCCCAAACATGTCAGCATACATGTTGTTAACTAGACTTCAACATTTTTTACCGTAATTTTCTTTGTCTTTTGAGATAAAATTTGTAATGAGATGCACAAATATTAATAGTTGTGATTAAAGTATTCTCCTTGTACAATCCAAATCTTTATCAAGACATAGAAATGACCATCCCTCTGGAACTTAAGAAATCTCCTCTGGGGAGAAGAGGGAGACTTTAATATCATGGAATATTTCAGGAGGGAAATGTTCTCTATACTGGACAGGAAACAGCATTAACCCTTCTAGCTGTTTCCAAGGCACTTTGTTGTCCTAACATCTTTGAAAAGATAGTGTGAGGCATGTGGAAATGCCACATAAAATCACCTCCCAACACATTCACCTTATATAGCAGACTCTGGCAATTTCCCATTAGAACACCAATTCACCAGCCACTCTGATTAATCTGACCAGTGGGGGCTGGGACCAAATCCATTTAATTTGTTTCCTGCCACATTTAACAAATTTCATAAACCATAATTCTTTTAGGTCTCCAGTGATCACGATCTAAATGTAAGTCACCATGTTGGCATCAGAGGCAAATGAATGTGGTGCCCATAAAAGGGAAGCATTTACAATTGTTAAGGTCTCTAAGGAGACATACATCAGCTGGGGGAAGATGGACAGTGCCTTCAATGTGGGCTCCTGGCCAGTTATAAGCCTTAGAGTTTTCCATTCTGTTCACTGTGTCTAGTCCTTGATGAAGCAGGCAGACACACTGCCTGAGGGCAGTCCATCCAATCTGTCCTCTCTGTCCGTGACACCAACCAACCAGATGGCATTTGTCCTCCCACAAGCCTTCACCAAATAACTGAGAATCAATGTGGGGTCAGTGTCCTGATGTATTCTGCATGGGATGTGCAGATGCGGGCACCAGCCCCCACTTCCTTGTATCTGATACAAAATGGCAGACGTAGCAGCTTTGTGGTAGAAGAGTTGTACCAGGGTGTTTTTCTTCAGAAAGAAGAATTCAGGGCACTTCTGAAAGACAGATATCATTAATGCTCCTCCATCTCCCATACCTTCTAGGTGCTTCCTCCTCAGTTACCTGGATTTTTGCTCTTCCCACAAAATCTGTGTGTACCATTCCACAGACTGTAACTTCATCTTTCTTTCCCAGTTATCTCCTATTCTCACTCAGAATTTTCATCCAGAAGGGTCAGGTGCAAGCAGGCAAAGGAATTTCCATAAAGTATAACCTAAATTAAATCTGAATCCCCTCAGCACTCCAAGGCTGTGCCCTCCACACTGGTTGGGGAAGAACGAGACATCATTACCAACGATGGTCAGAACAGAACCCAGAACTTTCAGAATCGGTCTATATAACACCATTTATCATCCGCTGCTTTTGTCCTGATGAGGATGCAGGAAGGAGCTCATCCCTTTCTGGGGACGGTTGTCTTCAGTGACCACAGAGCCATAATAGAGGAGTATTGGACAGGAGGAGATGAAGACACAGAGTTAGACAGTCAGTGTCTTGGGTGTAGCTTCTGAAGAAGGGCCCACCATGGTCACATTGCCATGGCCCAGCCAGCCATGCAATTCGCAGGTTGTTCTAGCACTCCCTGTGCTCCTCTTGCAGCTATGGAGAAAACTGATGTGAGGGAGAAATGAGGCAACACAGAGGACACAAACCGCAGGCAGACGCCATCTCCATCAGGATACCATCATTACCCTTTCTCTGCTCACTCAGTCAACTCACATAGGAAGAGGCATCTCCAGTCTCTGACTTTGTCTCCTGTTACCTAACTGCAGTGAAATAGTGTAGCTGGAGAGCCCCCTGCAGAACTGACAGCAGCTGTATGTTTCATTGTCATACAAGAACCAGTGGGCTGACTACATTGGGAGTTAAGAGAGTTTTATCAACGCCTGGTGTTTCTGCTAAAGCGTTCTGTTTCGTGTGAGATTTGAAACAAAAATCAAAGTGGACATTCTATAGTTATGTACCAAAAATGCCACCAAAAGAAAGACTTGGAAACTCTAGAGATTTGTGGAATAAAGTTTCCTAAGTACACCTACGTCTTTATAGGAACGGCTTCAACATGGGAGAAGGGGTAATGGGCAATTGCAAAATGAGACAGAATGAAGAAATCTTCTCTTTCAGGGTTCAAAAAGCACACAGATGGAAGTGTGAATTTTCACTGGGAAATACTTCCTGTGACCTGTGGTGAAATGAAGGGGATGTTGCACAAAAACAAATTCAAACAAGGTAGGTTTCATAGTCTACTTTAATTTACAATTCCTATATGTAGGCTCCCAAAAAATAATGGAATTCCCCATGTGAATTACACATCGTTCAAGGAAGTGGGGCCCAAGTTTGGCTTGAGAGAAGGAGGAAGGGATTCCTAAGATGATATTTTCATACTTTAAGAAACGGTACATGTCAAGTGCTCACCCCCACATGGAGGTGTCTATGAGGAAGCCCAAGAAAACAGAGAAGTGCAAGAACTTCAGTCTATGGGTGAAAATATTGTATATTTTACTTGAATCAGAAATAAAAAGGGAAGAGGCCCTCAGCCTCCACATCCATGTCCTATGTCCCCTCTGGAGGACGATCACCAGGGCAGGGTGCTTGGTGTAGTGACAAGATCGCAGAATTTAGAATCAGAAATCCTGAGTCCCAGCCTCAACTATGCCAAGAGTGACCAAGTAAAGAAGGTGATCTTTCTGAGTCTGAAAAAGGAACAATAATTTAAAACCTGCCCACATGGTGTGACTTTGAGAGTTAATTTACATAATAAATGTAAAATATTTTGTGATTTTTAAATTACAAAGCTTTGCAATCATTGCCTGTTATGATGGATCATATCAGATTTCTCTTATTATGGTTGTGTAAACACCAATTATTACAAATGTTTGCATCATAACTATTTTTAAACAGCTTTATTAAGATATAACTCATACATTACAAGTCACCATTTAGAGTGTAGAATTTTTTGTTGGGTTGTTTGTTTGTTTTGTATCTTCATAAGATTATACGACCATCATCACAATCTAATTTTACAACATTTTTGTCCCCCACTAAATGAAACACCATGTCTCACAGTAGTCAATGCCCTTTCCCACCTCACACCACAACCCAGCTGTAAGCAACCACTAATGTATTTTCTGCTCTATAATTGGCCTATTCTAGGCATTTCATATCAATTGACTCATATAATACGTGCCTCTGTCACTCAGCATGTTTTCAAGTTTCATTCATGTACTTCATTCCTTTTATTGTCAAATAATATAATATTCCATGACATGGATATACAATGGTTTGTTTATTATCAGTTTGGGTTGTTTTACTCTTCAGCTGTTATGAATAATACTGTTTTGAATATTCGTGTAAAGTTTTTGTGTGGATATGTTTTTTCAATTATTTTTTTTTAAAGGGATGGGGGCAGGGGGCTTCTGGTACACACCAGAAGACCTACTAGACAAATTCAAAAAGAGCTGTAAGCACTATTTTTTTCCCCAATTCTTTTGGGTATATACTCTGGGGTTGAATTGCTGGATTATATGGTAATTCTATGTTTAACTTATTAAGGAAAAAACAAACTATTTTCCACAGTAACGCAGCAGTTTATATTACCACCAGCAATGTCTAAGAACTCCCCCAAGTCCTCATGAACACATATTATTGTCTGTCTTTTTTATTATGGCCATACTAGTGGGTGTGATGTAGTCTCTCATTGTGGTTTTGATTTGCATTTCCCTAATGATTAATGTTATTAAGTGTATGACTATCTTTGGTATATAAGTTAAATTTTCCACTGAACAATAATTCACAATTATTTTAAGGTCAGCTACTCATGATTTCAGGGATGGAAAAATCTCTGGTCAATAATGCCATTAAACTTGCATGGAAAATGTTGTAATAGATGACACAGATGTTGCCGTGGTGCCATTCTGAGCTGCAGGGCCCCACCTGGGATTTCAGCTCAACCCTAGTTTCTGCCGCCACATTGCCTCAGGGCCACGAGAGAGTCTCGCCTGCTCTCTGTCGCAGAATTCAATAGCAAATTGAAATCCTCTCATTGTTCAGAATGACTTACTTCAGAACGACTTACTTTTCTTTCTAGGTGATTTTGAAGTAATTTTATACGGTTGATTTTGATGGTAATGATCAATTTTTAGTTGCCCAAAGTTCAAAGAAATGTGCACACAAAGCAGAAATCTCCTTGGAGGGGACTTATACTCTGGGTTTTCGGGATTCTAAATCTGAAAGGGGAGGCCCAACTCTCTGGCTATTGATCTTGAGCCCACATTGCATGGCTCCAGATCCAGTATGGTGAGAGCTCTGGGGACAAAGATTTCAGCACTAACTTACCCTCATTCATCTACAGGAACTATGGTGAAGTCCATAAAGAGAGAGGATGGAAAGTGGTTCACCCCCAGGGAATTTGAAGTTGAAGGAGGATACGAAAAATCAAGTCACTGGAAGCTGAATGTGCGCTGTGGTGGGAGGCCCCTAAAATTGCTGATAGAGGTATTCCAGTGGCAGGGGGCGGGAGATGTGACTTTCTTTGTTGCACCTAAGATAAGGTCACTATTTGCTCACCAAATACTTGTTGAATTCTAGCTAACCCCCTGAGGCCCATGAGTTTACCCTATCACTGGGGACTGGGACCCCACACTCACACCTCACTACAAGGCAACGTTTCAGTGTTGTCAAGAGGGCTCTATCAGGATAGATGTGGGAGCTTGGAGGAGGGAAAGGTCATTCTGACTGGGGGGTGGGGGAGCCGGAGGAAGGGCTTGCAGACAACTTTACACACTGAAAGGAAGAAGACACTCCAGAGAAAGAATGGCATGAAAACTAAAACCATGACTATCGTAGCTCCGTCGGTTGAGGTAGACAGATTGTGTGTGATGCAGGGTAATCCACCAACTGAGTGGTTTGTGAAGGGATTTAATGCCAGCTAAGGAGTTTAAACTCATCACATAGACAATGCAGAACCAATGAAGACTCCCGAGGTGTGATGTATTTAAAACAGTATCTCAGCCATGGGGCCTCGAATGACCTCCCTGTCTTTCAGCCCCAACAAAACTATACTCAGTGTACCATGCTCAGCTCGGATGTCACTCCTCTCTGAATATTCCCTGACTGACCTGGCCTTGGACATCCCTTCCCTGGGCCCCTGAACCCACTATTAATGTCCTTCTTACACTGTTGTATACTTATCCTTCCATGTATTCCCTTTTCTCCTTAGACCCTTCTAGGGTTTGTCCATCTTTGTGTGGTCAAGATTGTCCAGAGTGTCTGACACCCAGACAGTGTGTGTTGATTGAATAAGTCTGGTAAAGGACTCAAGTTTGAGTGGCACTGGTGTGAATGGAAAAGAGATGAGAGGTGTCATAATATTGTAAAGGAAAACCTCTCACAACTTAAGGGAAAAAAAGAAAAACAAAAGACAGGGAGAGATGATGCTCCAGCTATCACTGATTGAATTGTAGAAGAAGTACAGGTGAGGAGAGGGAGAGAATTTCTCATTTAGACACCCTGGATTTGAGCTGACAGAGGGACTTTCAGGTTGAAATATTTACGAGGAGGTTGAAAATGCCATACTTACTAGACAGAAATATAGGCTAACCAGCTACTTGAATCTTCTCTTTCAGAAAGGATTTCTACCTGACCTTTCAAGAACACACAGCAGGAAAAAGAAGGTGATTGTTACTTTGTACAAGTTCTTATACATAACTGGTTTTATATGTTCAGCATCTTTTTTATGATTTCTCAATTGTGTTATTATAATTAAGCACCCTCCTCTTCTCTACCTGCCTTTTATTCCACATATGTCTTCAGAGTTGCTACTTTGAACACTATGTTATATGCCAGGTCTTCTTTGAAAGGTAAACCATTTGAGATGGAGGCGATAAGGAGCCATCAAAATAGATCTCAGACAAGTTTTAGCTGTCGATGTAAACATTGTAAGGGTGTCAAAGTTGTAAAGGCAAAATAATTATAAAATACATAAAACATTGCTTAATTAGGTCACAGGGTCATCTTCAATTCAAAGTCAGATATTTTTTGTCACAGTTTTCTGCCTTTAATGAAATCTGATGAAGCAAAAGTTTGCTCACCATCAATCAGATAAACCAGGTCTAGTAGACGGTCTACCTTGGGACACATACGAAACCATATACCATTTTATAAGACAGGCAACTAAAAGCATAATTCTCTTTCCAGTCTTTACATCCCTTCCATTTTTTCAATAAAACATACACGCAGATACACAGAATTATTTGTCAAGTGGAAATTATTTGCTCTTCGTGAGGATTGTAGATTGCTATATTTTATTTAAGGGTCTGACCTGGAAAATTGTTTACTTTGGTGTCACCCCTTTGACTCCACCTCAGGGGCTGTGCAGACCTCCTTTCTATCTGTGAAAGTGACTTCTCCCTTTGTGAAAAAAGGTTATGGAGGCAACAAACCAATATGTTAAGCACAGTGAATATTCATGACATGGTAATGGATTTTCCATGAAGGATATGAGTGAGAACTCGAGAAGGAGAGGAAGGTGAGAACTGGCATTCTCACAGCTCAGATAGCAGTGGCCTTCCATGACATTCACAGGTCCCTAAGATAGGTCACGCGTAGCTGGCCACGGGCATTTCATCATCCACTGGGAATGTGAGGTCCAGGCCTTTACATTGTCGGATGTTCTGGATGGTTTGAACTACAGTCCTTGGGACATTTCACCCACTGGGTTTGCTGAAGGGAAATTATTGATTGACCTGTTCACTGACTACTTTAAAGAGCAGTGTGTCTACCTCTCCTCAGGTGTCAAGAGTTAGTCTAGATGACCTAAAAGAGCCAGCAACTTCCTCGTCCATAGCTGCAACACTTGTCAGTAACAAGCTGCAGATCCCTCCATATTTTGTCTCCTTCATTAAGAACAGAAGCTCCCCAAAGTGACAGATCTCAGGACCCAGTACTACCTCTCTGGGTCCTCTGTGCCTCTCAGAATCCCTCTTGCTAATGGAGCCCCCTTCCTTCTGGAAACATCAGTTTCACTCTCAGCACCAGATGTCAGTTTCCAGGAGTCTCTGGACAATGGCCATGTATACTATCTGGTGACAGCTGCTGTGTTGTGAAATAATCTGATAAACTCATCCAGAACAATCACTTATTTTATGCTATTATTTGCTTATGAGATAGCAAATAATCTCTTTACCTAAATGAACAGTACTCATCCGTTCATTGATTCAATGTATAATTGTCACGTGCATACTGAATACCTATTGGCCATTACAGAAAATTAAAACAATATCCTTGACATCAAGAATTCTTTCAATTTTATTGTCTGACATGGGAGAATAACTAACGGGGAGGGGAGGGGTATTCTAGGCCATACAAAGACATGGGCAGTGACATGCTACCTCTCACGTCATTGCCCAGTCGATCACACTTGCCTATGACCCTTTTGCCCTGGGCTGGAGCTAAAAGCTGAGGCTGCCTGAAGGGAAGGAGCCCAGTCATTCCACTGAACATGCAAAAGCAATGTAAGTCTAATGGGTGGTAGTCGGTTACCTCTGGAAAATCAATCAGCTGACATCTTGGGATTTGGATGGAGGGGAGAGGAAGGTGACCTTCGGGAAGAAGAATTGCAGTACCAGGGACCTTTGATTTATTTTATCTTTGAGGCTGTGTCCTAGTAGAGCTGCAGAATGTTGTGGAGTTCTTCTCTGGGACACTTGCATGGATCCAGGATCCTGTGTGCTATGGTCCTTTGGGGTGGATGGAGACGCAGAAGGTCATGTCACACTACCCATGGCCAAGAGTCAGTGGGGAGGAGAGGGCAACTGTTTCGGAAAGGGTACCCTCACCCCTGTTAATAATCTATTCTGGGAGAGAGATTACAGGCCAATTCAACATTGACTTGTAATACCCCTGCCTTAATAACCACACTTGCTCAGGCTAAATCCCTACTCAGCCTGCACCCTGGAATCACCTGAAGGCCTTTGTAAAATAGCGCTGCCTGGATCCCACCCTCAGTGAAATTCTGATTTAATCAGCCTGATCTATCACTTGGACATAGAATTGTGTAATAGTCCAGAGATGATATTGTTACACAAATTACTCTTTATGACTTAAAATAATACAATGCCTGTGCTTCAACCCAGACCAATTGATTCAAAATCTTCCCCAGGCTCCCATGGGGAAGGAACCAAAGAGCTCCATCCTCACCAGCACCCTCGTGTTCATCTGTGCCCATGGTCTTATCAACCCAAAGGCACTGTCACAGCCCCAGGGCCCCTCTAGGCACAGAATCCACAATCCAGGAAGCCCTCCCAGGCCCTTCAGCTCATGGGGAGCCGACAGCCATGAAAACAGGATACAGTCCTTTCCTAGAAGTTTATTTTGTCTTATTAAATTCTCAATATACCATCTTTCAACGAGTTATTTTAGTCACTATGGTGTAGGCAAATGGTTTAACGTTTTATTTCAGGACCTTGTTTTTCATTTTTTTTTCTGTGTCTATGAGTTTTTGTTTGTTTGTTTGTTTCTCTTGTTCCTTTCTTTTTTATTTTTAATTTTTTAATGTTTCAGGTATACCAAACAATATAATAGTTAGACATATACACCCCTTACAAAGTGATACCCCCCTCCCCCAATCTACTACCCATCTGACATATAGCTGTTACAATTCCATTGACTCCAGTTCAGGACCTTGTTTTATCTGCAAGGTAACAAAATGATTCAGATTCATATAAAATCATTGTCTTGTTTCTGGTCTTTCTGTGTTATAACCTCTGGGTTTATAGAACCAATTTTCTGCGGTGGCACACAGATTCCTACTCCTGAATGTCACTGCAGACCACTATTTCTTCTTCTGAAATCTCCACTCCATGCTGTCCCTTCATAGCTCAGGGAGAAGCACATGTGTCCCTGCAGGTTCACAAATGGCTGTGAGTTCTAGATGCCCATCGTGTTGGTCTGTGGGGTCTCACTGGTGATACATTGTTTTACTTTCTAGCAGAAAAACTTAGCTGTATGTGAGATCTGCCAGAAAAGAGGAAAGCTGTTCTGCTGCGGTACTTGTGCAAGATTCTTTCATGAGAACTGTCACCTCCCACCTATGGCAACTGAGAGGTTTGTGAGATGCAGTCCCCTCCTCCTCCCTTATTAGGAGTCCTTCCTGCCAGGCACCCTCCCCGTGAAGAATTCCTACTGTGTCCTGATGGGGAAGAGCAGGGCCATAGGCATGGGCTCCATCAGCATGTTCTGGGGAGCTGTTTACAGACACTGGCAGCAGGAGGGTACCATTCTCTTTCCTTTGGGACGCTGAGGCCTGTAGGTCCCTTGCCTACATGCTGCTATTGTCCTTTCCTAGAACTTTTCCAGCAAGGACTCCTGTTCACAGGGGTGGCAATGCCACTGGTTTGTGTTCTGTGCTTATTCAGAAAAGAGAGAAACTTGGCCTGGTTCCCTCATTTTGCCTTGTTCTCAACAGGCTAATGGAGGGCTGAGGCCCCCAGGGATTAAGGCCCAGTTCCCCACAATGGGGCCTGGTGGGTGGGGCTTCTTGTGTTCCCAGCAGCTCAGATGGAGAAAGGAGAGGTCATCACTCACTCCAAAATCACCCTCCACCCACTGACCCGCCAGCTGCTTCCCTCAATGAGGGAAGGGAAGTCATCAGCTTAGATCCCACGTGGGGGTCCTGGAGACGATGGAAGTGTCTCCTTTGTCCCTCGGCTGTGCTCATCAACAGTGGCAGCAGTAGGAATGGTGGCTGTTTCCAGGGGCCTTGTCCTTGTTCACTTATACTCCACTTCTCACAGCCCGTGGAGTTGTACTTTGTGCAGGATGAAGATGTCTTCGGGAAGTAAGGAGTGTCACATGGGATCTGAGGTCCTGGCAAGAAAGATGGGACCAGAGGAGCAGTTGGTGAGTCATATTCAAACCCCAGGCCTTGTCTTTTCCGCTCACACATGAGAAGTCAGTCACAGGGGGAGGCGGAGGGCCCAAGGGGAGCCTGTTCTTCTGAGCCATGTTTCAACCACACTGAAACTAGAACTTGTTTGCAGAAAAAAGTGACTCATCTGTTACACGACTGGTTCCTAGAGCCATACCTGTTTGGGGAAACTTCCAGAAGTCTGTTATGGTCATGCCTCTGCCTGGGCATGCATGTGGGTTGTTCTCTCCAAGCTGCTTTTCATTCACAGCCTCCTTGTTTTTCAGAGATGTGAGTTCCTCCTCTTGAAAATCTATTGCCGTTTAGGGGGCCCCATGTTTAAGAAGATTCCACATGATATTTATGTGAGTAACAATAACACTCCATGATTACAGGCCGCCATGATGTTATCTGACCTTGACATGAGCACTTGTGGGATTTGTGATCTGAAGCCCATGGGAGTGAGAGCATGAGCTGCTGTTGTCTTTACCTTGTTGTATTTCTGCTGGATTTTACGGGGAATTCATACAAGGCAGACATTGAAGTATGTGAGAAATTTTCTCAATGATATTTGTTTTCACCAGAAAAAGGAGATTCCTCAATGCATAAAGGAACTTAAGATGTTTAACAAAATCAAGAAGAAACTAAATGAGCGGAGATACCACGAAGTGGGGTTGTTCATGATGGACATGTATCGCATCTTTGAGAACCACAGGGCATGTACCAAGGTAAGTGGCTCTCCTGCGCCCATCTCATTTTTTGTTTTATTTTGTTTTGTTTTCATTGAGTCCTGGTGCTGGGAAATTTTATAGTTGATCTCATCTGATCACAAGCCTGTATAAGCAAAGGTTCTGGAAGTGAGTGGCTTTTTAAATTCAGAATGGAGAGTAACAGTGAATAATAAAGTGTCCCTGCCACCAGAACCCCAGGACGCTGAGAGCTCATTCCTCTCCTCAAAGACTAGGGGTTCCCACGGAGAACAATAGCATCCTCCCTGCTCCAAACAAAGAGAGAAGAGAATTGGGTCCTAAAGTCATACTGTGCTTCTTCTCTCTCCCCAATTATACTCACTCAAACTTCTCAGAAATCCCAAACTCCAGATTCCTTTGTGTGTGAATGAACCATTTAGTTAACAGGGGTCACCAGAGGGGAATAGAAGTGACAATGTGAAAGGAAGATCATCAATTGCACTTACACATCTGTACTATTTGATTGTTACAAAGACCTTAAATTACTTTTCTAACTATCACTAAAGTAAACAATACAAACCAGTGAGTAAGAGTCCGCAAGCACTGTAATGATTTTTCCATTTCTGTGTAGTTAATAATAAATAATCATGCACTTAGGACACTTACTAAGTGCTCTTAGTAAGGTTACTCTTAGCCACACGAGTATTTAATCTTAACCCGGTTAATGTAATTTAGGTGCTCAAAGCAAGATTTTGATCATTGTCAATTTCAAGGCATCCTAAGATACTAATAGTGACTGTCATTATTTTTGTCTTTTTTTTCTTCCAGTGCAATGACTTTGGCCTAATGGGAATTAGACTGGAGAAAGAATTTGAGAAGAATTTCATTGAAGTGTTTGCTATTCAGGATACAAATGGGAAAAGTTCGAAGGTGTAATGGATGCTGTTGGTACCACGGAAAGTCCCCTTTTGGGGTGGACTCCTCCTCCCTCAGCCGCTATGAGAGAGAGCGCCAAATCCTAACCACTAGACCACCAGGGAGTCACTGCAGCCGCTATGAGGATTGGCTGCCAGTGCCACCCATCCCCAGAGTATTGCACTGCACCAAAATGAGCCTCCTTCAGCTGGAGGGTACACTTCTTGACCTGGGGTACAGCCCCAGGCCCCAGGGTGGAACCAATGAGTGATGTGATTCATACTCCTGGGCTCTCTCTCCACTGAAATCAGACTGGAGCTAGTCTCCACCTGGATCACATCCTTGCTTAGCTTTCCCACCATGCTATCCTGCTTCCTTCACCGCTCACTTGCTGTGATAATTATAATAAATCACCTACTTAAGAGACTTCATCTCAGGCTCTGCTTCTTGGGAACCCAAATTAAGGTAATTGTCCTAGCAAGCCAGCCCAAAGAATGGTGTTCTGGAGTTGGATCAATGTCCAGCCAAAGGGTGACAGGTGGAATATTAATGTCCCAAGGGTGCTATAACAGTGCCATTGCCCAAACTCCTACCTGTAGGAAACTGGATGAGACAGAGGGAAAGAGGTGCGCTAGCTGGTAAAATGTATGGGCATTTACAAAAGGCGAAAATAACTGTGAGAACTATGGATTTGGGTGGCTATTCTTAGTGTCACTGATATGTTGGAAGTAGTAAATGACAGACTTAAATCTATTAGTGACCACCTAAAGCAAAGGGCCTCTCATACCTGCAGCTGGAAGGCAGACAATAAGGTAGGCCTGTCACAGGCCCTAATTTTAAGAAAGGTAGAAGTTCAGAGAAGACTGAATTCTAAGCTCAGGGGGCCTCTTATTCCAAGGTCAAGGCCCTGATAGAGGAATGAAGCCTTGAAACTCAGAATGAGGCTTTCTGGGTAGATGCACATGAGAACTCTGGACTCCAAGTCCCCCTGACCTCCTGGGCCTGCAAGAAGTATCCCCGCCCCTTATTAGAAAGCAGAGCCCTTTCCCTCCCCTCCATCTTTCTTGAATGAAGACTATGCAGAGTTCTCTCAGCATGACCCAATGGGCAAGTCCTGGGTGGAGCTGCTGGGTGAAGAGAGGGTTTCTCGTCCAGGGGAGCTGCAGGTCTGGCCACCATGTACCAGCTGGTGCCAGGAGATTGTGTCTGGGAGTAGATCCTGGACTGTGAAAGGCGGAATATGAAACTGGATAGGGAGAATTATCAATGCAAGAGCACTGTTCTGTGCCACAGAGTTTAATTAGCCTGGCAAGGGCCAAGGTGATGATTCTAATATGCTCCTGGGTGGCTCTTCGATGTTTGCTATAAGCCATGGTACACACTAGCTGAAGTGGAAGTAGAGACCTGCCAGGGCAAACTATGGACAAAGGGGATCCAAAGGCCTCAGGAAGATGGCATGGCTCTACTCTCTTCAGCTGGAAAACTTATCCTCAGATGACTGTGTCCTCAGGAAGCCTCACAGACACTAACTAAACAAGGTGAGAAGAAACACACTGCTGAGGGGGCACGGGCATCCTTGAGGTTCTCCATAGGAGCTGTGCTCTGTGGTTTGGAATAATGTAGGAATGTTTTATAGAACTGGATCCTAGTAGCAAACGAGATGAGAGGATTCCAGAATAACCAAAGCAGGTGCAGCCTTAACTGTCAGAGCAAGACAAAGTCATTTCTGCAATGGACAGCGAGGTTAGAATGACAGCCAGGGGCCTGGCCCATAGAGGTGTATGCAGAGAGCTGAGAGGACATGGTTTTCTTATAGGAAGCGAGATGGGTAGCCAACAAGGACATTGCTGCATAGTATCATCAGAAGAGATTAAAAATATGTGATCAGAAGTCTGATTTCAGCTTCCCCAATGCCCAGTTTCCAGACCTGAGCCAATTCTTGGACCCTGAACCTGCTGATAGAAATGAGAGCGGGTGTCAAGAGAAAATCTCTAACTCCCCCCAACTGAAGCATACAGCTGAGGCCCCTCCAAACCAGAGAGTTAGGCCAACAATCAGGCCCCAAAGCAGAGAAGAGCAGGCTGCCTAACTGATTGTGAAGCCTAACCTGTGGCCCTGCCAACTTTAGGGAACAGAATTCAGCCCTATCTAATTACATAGCACCATGTACATAGTAGGACTGCTGAGCTCTTCACCAAACGGACAGATGACCATTTATTCAAGTAACCATGTGCCGGACAAAGGAAGAGACAAATTGTTTAAGTGTGGTTGATACAGCATCTGATATGCTACTATCTGAGGATCCAAAGCACCATCATGGCCCCTGTTAGAGTAGAGTGTATGGAGGGAAGGTAATGTCTGTCTAACAGTGAGTCCACTCTATCCACAGAGACAAAGAGCAGTCATTTCCCAAGTTCCCAAATGTATACTCAGGATACACATAGCAGTTGGCCAAACTGATTCTTCAACCTGTTGTTCCTTAAACTATGAAATAGCAATGACTGTCTTAGGAAAGGCCAAGCAGAAGGCCCTGAACCTGAAATTTCTCATTGTGAGAACTGTAAGTTGAAAGCAACCTCATATTCCTGGGGAAGGATAGAATAACAGAAATTAGTGCCACCTGCAAAGATTTAAGGATGCTTGGGTCGTAATCCCCATTACATATCCATTTGATTCAGCAGTCCGTCTTCTGGAAAAGCTAAGTGATTCATGGCTACTAGATAACTACTAGAACTATAAACAAGGGTGGGGCTTACAGCAACCAGCACTATAGGTCCTAGTCCTGGCCATTCTGAAAGCCTGACCAGAAACTCATACCTTGGTGGGCCACATTCCTGTTTGCAATGGTTCTGAAGCAGAGATCACAAGTAGTGGCTGTGCCGTTTTCCAGAGCCAAACTGATGGTTCCTTCTGTCCTGAGAGCTCAGTTGGCAGGACATCTGCCTGATTTGGGTCCTCAGGCAGGCCATACCAATCGTGGAGCCCACAATAGTACTCTATGCAGGTGGCAAAGCAACTTTGCAGCCCCTCCCAACTGCTGACTGTAGCTCTTAGTCCTGGCCATTCTGAGAACTGTGGACCGCAGACACAGATTCGCAGCTCAACTAGTTCCGGCAAAGGGGAGGGAGCTGTGGAAGCAGGACTGGCTGTGGTGGTGGTCGCCGCCATTGCTCTGGGCCACCACTCACAACTCACCCCGCCCCTGGCCCCACCTATCTGGGTGGATCCCTGCAGGAGTAAACAGAACTGCTGAAACAAAAGGCTCTGAATCTGGTGCAGAAAGAGCTTTGGAACTTTAAAAGCTCTTCGCATACCTATCAACCTGTTGCAGAAGCCACTCCTGTAGATGTCTAGGAAGAGAAATAGTAAATCAGTGATTGCCATGAATAACCAAGGCAACAAGATAGCTCAGAAAGAAAGTGAAAAGTCTCCAGAAAAGGAACTTAGAGATATGGAAATATGTGATTTAAATGACAGAGAATTCAAGATTGCAATTCTGAAAAAACTGAACGAGATGCAAGAAAACACAGAAAGGCAGTTTAATGAACTCAGAAACACAATCAAGAACACCATGAGAATTTTACAAAAGAGATTGAAATTTTGAAAAAGAACCAAATAGAATTTCTGGAGATTAAGAACTCAATAGAAGAAATTAACAATAAAATATCCAGCTTAGGTAGGAGAGTTGACCAGATGGAGGAAAGAATCAGTGACATCGAAGACAGGAACCTGGAATTTACACAGATGGAAGAAGAAAGACTTGAGACTTAAAAGAAATGAAAGAACTCTACAAGAATTTTCTGACTCCATCAGAAAGAGCAATATAAGAATAATGGGCATACCAGAAGGAGAAGAAAGAGAGAAGGGAACAGAGAATATGTTCAAACAAATCATCAAAGAGAACTTCCCAAACTTGTGGAAAGAACTGGATCCTCGAATTCAAGAAGCAAATAGAACACCTAATTACCTCAATCCCAACAGGCCTTCACCAAGGCACATTGTATTGAAGCTGATTAAAATCAATGACAAAGAAAGGATCCTCAAGGCAGCCAGGGAAAAGAAGACGGTAACTTACAAAGGAAAGCCCATTAGATTATCATCAGATTTTTCAGCAGAAACTCTACAAGCTAGGAGGGAATGGAACCAAATATTCAAACTATTGAAAGAGAGAAATTATGAGCCAAGAATAATATATCCAGCAAAGATCTCCTTTAGATATGAAGGAGGAATAAAGACCTTTCCAGACATCCAGAAGCTGAGGGAATTTTCTAATACACGACCTGCACTACAAGAAATACTAAAGGAGGCTATTAGACCACCATCAACAGGGACAATTTGTGGCAACCAAAACATAAAAAGGGGGAGAGTAAAGGCCTGAACTGGAATATGGGAATAGAGAAAGGAAGCGTACTGAAGAAACTGGAATACTCTAAATATCAAACTTTCTTTTACATAAACTTAAGGGTAACCATTCAAAAAACATCCAGAACTGAAATATATACTGTAATAAAAGAAGAAACAGAGGGAAACATCATAGAATACCACCACACAGAAATAATAGACAACAACAAAAAGGCAAAGAAACAATGGAATCATAGCCTTACCAGAAAACTAAAGATAGAATGACAGGAAATCCTCACATATCAATAATCACCCTAAATGTAAATGGACTGAACTCACCAATAAAGAGACACAGAGTAGCAGATTGGATCAAAAAACTAAACCCAACCATATGCTGTCTACAAGAGACACATCTCAGCTACAAGGACAAGCATAGACTCAAAGTGAAAGGGTGGAAATTGACACTCCAAGCAAATGGTACTCAGAGAAAATCAGGTGTAGCCATAATGATTTCCGATGAAACAGACTTCAGGGTGAAAAAGATAACAAGAGACAAAGATGGACATTTCATAGTGGTAAAGGGGACTATACAACAAGAAGACATAACAGTCATCAATATTTATGCCCCCAATCAGGGAGCACCAAAATATACCAAGCAACTACTAACAGAACTAAAGGGAGAAATTGACCAAAACACAATTATACTAGGGGACTTAAATACATCATTGACAGCTATGGATAGATCATCCAAACGGAAGATAAATAACGAAATAGCAACCCTAAATGACACATTAGATGAATTGGACATAATTGACATATATAGAGCACTTCATCCTAAAACATCAGACTATACATTCTTTTCTAGTGTACATGGAACATTCTCAAGGATAGACCATATATTGGGACATAAAATCAGCCTCAGCAAATTTAAGAAGATTGAAATCATACCAAGCATATTCTCTGATCACAAGGCTTTGAAATTGGATATCAACTGCAAAAAGAAAGCAGGAAAAAACACAAATACATGGAGATTAAACAACATACTTTTAAAGAACGACTGGGTCAAAGAAGAAATTAGAGGAGAGATCAAAAGATACATAGAAACAAATGACAATGAAAATACATCCTACCAAAATTTTTGGGATGCCGCGAAAGCAGTTTTAAGAGGGAAATTTATATCATTAGAGGCCTATCTCAAGAAACAAGAAAAATCCCAAATAAATAACCTCATGTTACACCTTAAAGAACTAGAAAAACAAGAACAAGCGAAACCCAAGGTCAGCAGAAGAAAGGAGATAACAAAAATCAGAGCAGAACTAAATGAAATAGAGAAAAAGACAATAGAAAAAATTAATGTGACAAAGAGCTGGTTCTTTGAAAAGAAAAACAAAATTGACAAACCCTTGCCTAGACTCACTAAGATAAAAAGAGAGAAGACACTATTTAACAAAATCAGAAATGAAAAAGGGGAAGTTATCACGGACACCACAGAAATACAAAGGATTATCCAAGAATACTATGAAGGACTATATGCCACCAAATTCAATAACTTAGAAGAAATGGACAAGTTCTTAGAAACATATAGCCTTTCAAGGCTGAATCATGAAGAACTGGAAATTCTAAACAGGCCGATCACCAGTAACGAAATTGAATCAGTCATCAAAAACCTTCCCAAAATCAAAAGTCCTGGACCAGATGGCTTCACTAGTGAATTCTACCAAACCTTCAAAGAGGATCTAATACCAATCCTGCTCAAACTTTTCCAAAAAATTGAAGAAGAGTCAGTACTCCCTAACTCATTTTATGAGGCCAACATTACCCTGATACCAAAACCTGGTAAGGACAATACAAAAAAAGAAAACTACAGACCAATATCTCTGATGAATACAGATGCTAAAATCCTAAATAAAATTCTAGCAAATCGAATACAACAATGCATTAAAAAGATTATTCATCACGACCAAGTGGGGTTCATCCCCGGGGCACAAGGATGATTCAACATTAGCAAATCCATCAATGTGATACATCACATAAACAAAATAAAGGACAAAAATCATATGATTCTATCAATTGATGCAGAAAAAGCATTTGATAAGATACAACATCCATTTATGATTAAAACACTTACTAAAGTTGGTATAGAAGGAAAATACCTCAACATAATAAAGGCCATATAAGACAAGCCCTCAGCTAATCTCATAATTAATGGTGAAAAGCTGAAGCCCTTTGCTCTACGTTCAGGAACACGACAAGGTTGTCCCCTATCACCTCTGCTTTTCAACATAGTGTTGGAAATCCTTGCCAGAGCAATCAGGCAAGAGAAAGAAATACAAGGCATCCAAATTCGGAATGAAGAACTTAAATTGTCACTCTTTGCAGATGACATGATGCTATACATAGAAAACCCTAAAGACTCCACCAAAAAGCTATTAGAAACAATCAATTAATACAGCAAAGTTGCTGGCTACAAAATCAACGTACAAAAGTCCATTGCTTTCCTATATACCAACAATGAAATCTCAGAAAAAGAAATAGAAAAAACAATTCCTTTTGCAATTGCAGCAAAAGAATAAAATACCTAGGAATAAACTTAACCAAGGATGTGAAGGATTTATATGCTGAAAACTATAAAACATTTTTGAAAGAAATTGAAGAAGACACAAAGAAATGGAAAGACATTCCGTGCTCATGGATTGGAAGAATCAACATAGTTAAAATGGCCATATTACTCAAAGCCATATACAGATTTAATGCAATCCCCATCAAAATCCCAATGGCATTTTTTAAAGAAATAGAACAAAAAAATCATCAGATTTGTTTGGAACCACAAAAGACCCCGAATAGCCAAAGCAATATTTAAAAAAAAGAACAATACTGGAGGTATCACACTCCCTGATTTTCGCTTGTACTACAGGACTACAATAATCAAAACAGCTTGGTATTGGCGGAAAAACAGACACATAGACCACTGGAATAGAATTGAGAACCCAGAAATAAAACCACATAAATATGGACAGATAATTTTTGACAAAGAAGCTAAAAACATACAATGGAGGAAAGACAGCCTCTTCAATAAATGGTGCTGGAAGAATTGGATGGCTACATGCAAAAGAATGAAACTGGACTGCTATCTGTCACCATGTACCAAAATTAATTCAAAATGGATCAAAGACTTAAGCATAAGACCTGACACAATAAACTGCATAGAAGAAAACATAGGTACTAAACTTATGGACCTTGGGTTCAAAGAGCATTTTATGAATTTGACTCCAAAGGCAATGGAAGTAAAAACTAAAATAAACAAATGGGATTATATGAAACTGAAAAGCTTCTGCACAGCAAAAGAAACTATTGACAAAATAACGAGGCAACCAACTGAATGGGAGAAGATTTTTGCAAACAGTGCCTCTGAAAGGGGCTAATATCCAAAATATACAAGGAACTCATGAAACTCAACAACAAAAAAACAAACAACCCAATTGAAAAATGGACAGAGGACCTGAAGAGACATTTCTCCAAAGAGGATATACAAATGGCAAATAGACATATGAAAAAATGCTCAACATCGCTAATCATCAGAGAAATGCAAATGAAAACCACAATGAGATATCATCTCACCCCAGTCAGAATGGCTTTCATCAACAAGACAAATAGTAACAAGTGTTGGAGAGGCTGTGGAGAAAAAGGAACCCTCATACACTGTTGGTGGGAATGCAGACTGCTGCTATGGAAGGCAGTGTGGAGGTTCCTTAAGAAATTACAAATAGAATTACCATATGACCCAGCAATCGCTCTCCTGGGTATCTACCCAAAAAATCTGAAAGCATTTCTCTATAGAGACTTGTGTACTCCAATGTTCATTGCAGCTTTGTTGACGGTGGCCATGACATGGAAACAACCAAAATGTCCTTCGATAGATGAATGGATAAAGAAGTTATGGTATATATACACAATGGAATACTATTCGGCGTTAAGGAAAGATGATATAGGAGCATTTGTGACAACATGGATGGATCTTGAGAGTATAATACTAAGTGAAATAAGTCAGACAGAAAAAGCAGAGAACTCTATGATTTCACTGATATGTCGTGTATAAACCAAAAACAACAAAAGAACAAGACAAACAAATGAGAAAGAAAAACTCATAGACACAGACAATAATTTAGTGGTTACCAGAGGGTAAGGGGGTGGGGGGTGGGTGATGAGGGTAAGGGGGATCAAATATATGGTGATGGAAAGAGAACTGACTCTGGGTGGTGAACACACAATGGGATTTATAGATGATGTCATACAGAATTGTACACCTGAAATCTATGTAAATTTACTAACAATTTTCACCCCAATAAATTTAATTTAAAAATAAAGAATTCTTTCAATGTTATTGTCTGACATGGGAGAATAACTAACGGGGAGGTGAGAGGTATTCTAGGCCATACAAAGACATGGGCAGTGACATGCTACCTCTCAGGTCATTGCCCAGTCGATCACACTTGCCTATGACCCTTTTGCCTGGGCTGGAGCTAAAAGCTGAGGCTGCCTGAAGGGAAGGAGCCCAGTCATTCCACTGAACATGCAAAAGCAATGTAAGTCTAGTGGGTGGTAGTCAGTTACCTCTGGAAAATCAGTCAGCTGACATCTTGGGATTTGGATGGAAGGTGACCTTCGGGAAGAAGAATTGCAGTACCAGGGACCTTTGATTTATTTTATCTTTGAGGCTGTGTCCTAGTAGAGCTGCAGAATGTTGTGGAGTTCTTCTCTGGGACACTTGCATGGATCCAGGATCCTGTGTGCTATGGTCCTTTGGGGTGGATGGAGACGCAGAAGGTCATGTCACACTACCCATGGCCAAGAGTCAGTGGGAGGAGAGGGCAACTGTTTCGGAAAGGGTACCCTCACCCCTGTTAATAATCTATCCTGGGAGAGAGATTACAGGCCAATTCAACATTGACTTGTAATACCCCTGCCTTAATAACCACACTTGCTCAGGCTAAATCCCTACTCAGCCTGCACCCTGGAATCTCCTGAAGGCCTTTGTAAAATAGCGCTGCCTGGATCCCACCCTCAGTGAAATTCTGATTTAATCAGCCTGACCTATCACTTGGACATAGAATTGTGTAATAGTCCATAGATGATACTGTTACACAAATTACTCTTTATAACTTAAGAAAAATACAATGCCTGTGTTTCAACCCAGACCAATAGGTTCAGAATCTCTGAAGTTGGGACCAGGATATTAGTATTTTATATACTCTCCTCAGACAATTCAAATGTGTAGCTGGGCTAAGAAACAAAGAGCCAAAGAGATAAGAGCACAGCATGTGTTAAAAGATTAGGGGTGCAAGACTCTTATGCACTGGTTACATTTGTTAATTCCTTCGTCTCCTGGGGAGAGAGTCACCACTTTCTAGAATGATGATGGTAATCTGTGTCTGCACTGTGGAGAAGGAAAATGGCCCCATGCCTCTATGCTAGAGCACTCTGTCCGCACAGGGGATGTGCTTCAGGAGCCCCCAGAACATTGAGTGGGAGCCTTGGCAAGATGTTCCTTGGGGCTTGCACTGTCTCATCAATGGATATTTTTAATAGTAAAGGAAATGGCCAGTATCTCAATTTGCCCAACTCAAGAATTTTTGCCCAAAAGCCCAGAACAAGATTCAAAATAATTGTTAATTAGTGATGTTTCGTCTTTTATTACTTTCTGTAATAATAGAAATAACATAACTATGTTCCAAATTACTTCTGACTATTGGCTTCAAAAGGACATTTCTGATCTTTGCATGTTGTTAATGGAGATATAATGCAGTCTTTTAGAAACAGGCCATTTTTTCTTTATGCATTAAGGTGGAAACATTTGTTAGGGTCTCAGTATCCCTGTTTGCAGTGGATCCTACAGGGACAACAGAACTAATAAAAGAAACTTAAAAATTACTGTCAGCAGGATTGGGGATAGATTTGATTTGGGATATAAGAGGGTAGACCCAGGATGGATTCTCAGGTTTGAGGTAGGAAGATTATGTTTTATAAAATGGAAGTACTAATGAGAGAACATGTAGTGAGGGTGGGAGGCAGGTGGATACGTTAAATTGGGACATGAGTTTGAGGTGTGTTTAAAGGGCCCGGGAGGAGATGCTGGGTGAGAATAGGGACGTGCACAAATGCAGAGAGAGGGTGGACATTGAGGTGTAGACACACAGAGATGTAACTACAGCTTTGAGAGTGATTTGGTCATCTGGGGCAAACCGTATAGCCAAAGATGGAAACCTGAGGAATTCTGTCCAAATGTTGGAGGAGGAGAAGGACAGGTCAAGAAAGAGCTACGTCGGTGAGACTGAGAGAGGAAACCCAGGAGAGTGGCGGCACAGACCACAGTGTTTTGAGAAGTAGAAATGGTCATGGCTGTCATCCCTGCCACCTCCTGCTCTTGGATTGCCCACAATCCTTTCACCCAGCGCTCATCAATGGGTGGGCCAATCCCCAAGCCAAACTTATTTGTGTCACCTCAGATGGTCACAAGAGGGTAGGAATTCCCCCTAAGCCCATGGTATGGACAGGATATTTTTGTGTGGGATAGAACTCCCCCCAGATTGCTCTCAGACTCTGTCTATTCTCTCAGAAAGCGAACCAGGAAAGCAACTTGGGTTAAATACACCCACAGGCACGTCACTCAGTTTCTGATTCATATGTTAATGCTGATCTTTTTTTAAAATGTAGTTTCCTGTTTCTATCACTTCCTCTTCACCTCTTTGATGAGAGCCAGAGATCTACCTGACAGTTAGGGGGATGGCAAATAATGGCATCTGTCACTGAATAGATGATTGACAACAATTTATTAGTCACATATACTCCCAACCCATGGAAGGAGGACAGTGCCAGCCATGAAGGGGCTCGCAAAGGCTGCCCTCAGGATCAGAGTGAACTACCAGGAGCTGTGGAGGGTGAGCTGGCCTCCTGGTTTCTGCGGGAAGTTGTGACCGGCTTCTTTGAATAATTCTCAGGCTGACAGGGAACTGAAACCTGATATTCTGAGATGGGCAGATTTACACGTGGTCCTTTGACAAGGAGCATTGTTTGGCTGTGGGACCTTTTCCAGGGGAGCAGAGTGGGGAGGGCCACGGGCAGATAGGCCCTTGGAGGCCCTCTCAGTTTCACAAAAGCACACAGTATTGAGCTTTAATTTTAGTCCTTATACGGCCTTTTCTTGGTTGACGAAGGGCTCAGTCACAGTTGTTTGTCATGAATACACATGTATTTGTAAATAACACAGTGTATCTTCATATTTATTATTTTGTTGGGGTTAATGAGTTAGGTGCAAATACCACACGAATTAGGTGCAAATACTGTCAAATTTTATCTTCCCTAAGTGAAACTAAATCTGGTTAAAGGCCTCACATATTGAGACTGGGAATAATCCAGTCGATTAGGGGGGGTCCTCTCTGTTATGTTAATAAAACAAAGCAATTAGTACACTCCCTGGCCATTCAGAGATGGCACCTCCATACCTTACATGCCAAGCTGAATCATGGGGCATCTTCCCCAGGCTTCCACAGCCAAAGAGCTCCATCTTCACCAGCACCCTCTTGGTCACCTGTGCCCATGGTCTTTCCAACCCAAAGGCACTGTCACAGCCCCAGGGGCCCTCAGGCACAGAATCCACAGTCCAGAAAGCCCTCCTAGGCCCTTCCACTCATGAGGAGCTGACAGCCACGAAAACAGGATACAGTCCTTTCTTAGAAGTTGATTCCATCTTATTAAATTCTCTATATACCATCTTTCCATGAGTCATTTTAGTCACTGTGTGTAGGCAAATGGATTTAACATTTTATTTCAGGATCTTGTTTTATCTGCAAGGTAACAAAATGTTTCAGATTCCTATAAAATCATGATCTTGTTTTGTTGCTAGTCTTTCTGTGTTAGAATCTCTGGGTTTATAGAGACAATTTTTCTTGTCTGACACACAGATCCCTCCTCCTGAACTTCACTGCAGGCAAAGCTTTCTTCTTCTGAAATCTCCACTCCATGCTGTCCCTTACTGAATTAGGATCCTGCTGTCTGGGCAGCTACTCTCCTGGCTGGCTCACCAAAATGAATTAGGATCCTGATGTATTTTTCCGGGAACGTGATCCCACCATTACCAAAGAATGGAAACGGGGATCCAGGGATGCCAGGTTTAAGTAGAACCAGTTTATTGTAAAAGCGTAAGAGAACAGGCAGAAGAGAAAGGCTTGTGGAAGTGTGAGCTAACTCTTGTGGCCCCTCTCCTTGGCGGTTGTAGTAATACCAAGCTGGGGGGAGGGGAGGGCGGAGCCAGGCGGCAGAGAAGTGGTGGCTGCTCCTGGCTGAAATGTTACCGGAGAGTAGTGGGCCCACCTTGACGTGTCATCCAGGTTCTGGGCATCTCGAGCAAAGAATTGAACAAGATACCAAGGTAAAGTAGTGAAAGAACAGTTTATTAGAAGAAAAAGTACACTTTAAAAAAGTGGGCCTGAGCAGAAAGCAGTGGCTCAAGGCCATTATTAGAAGAGAAAGCACATTCCGAAGAGTTTGGAGTGGCCTGGAGCAAAGGCAAGGCTCAAAAAGGCATAGATTGGGTGGGGGGTGGGGGGTGGGAGATGAGGGTAAGGGGGATCAAATATATGGTGATGGAAGGAGAACTGACTCTGGGTGGTGAACACACAATGGAATTTATAGATGATGTAATACAGAATTGTATACCTGAAATCTGTAATTTCACCAACAATTGTCACCCCCAATAAATTTAATAAATAAATAAATACATACATACATAAATAAATAAAGGCATAGATTGCCGGAGCCTGTGGGTTTCATCTGGGATGGACTGTTCCTCTCCAGGTGGGACCACTTGATTGACACCTATGATTGACAAGGGGTTATTACCTTATCTCTTCAACTGTGCATGTTCTCTGCAGTTTGAAATTGTTGACTACAAACTGATTGGCCCTTGCCCTGTACCTGGGCTTTCACAGGCATTTTAGCTTGGCTTTGTTACAAGCCGGATGGCCCTCCCCCTCTACACCTAGGCTTTGCTCTGATGGTCCTGCAGCTTGAATAAAGTTATGTCCTCTGACTTTGTTAAACTTTATTCTTTAATCTACCGTGGCCATTTTCCTGACTGCCTGTAATTTTTCTATCTCATTGATAGCTCAGCGAGAAGCACATATGTGTCTCTGCAGGTTCCAAATGGCTGTGAGTTCTAGATGCCCATCGTGCAGATCTGTGGGGTCTCACCAGCGATACATTATTTTACCTTCTAGCAGGAAAGCTCAGAAGTATGTGAGATCTGCCAGGAGGAAGGAAAGCTGTTCTGCTATGGTACTTGTTTGAAATCATTTCATCAGCAGGGACACCGCCTACCTGTAGAAACTGAGAGGTTTGTGAGATGCAGTCCCCTCCTCCCTTATTAGGAATCCTTCTTCCTGCCAGGCACCCTCCCCCTGCAGAGTCCCTACTTGTGTCCTGATGGGGAAGAGCAGGGCCATAGGCATGGGCTCCAGCAGCAGCGTGATCCGGGGAGCTGTTTACAGACACTGGCAGCAGGAGGGTACCATTCTCTTTCCTCTGGGACGCTGAGGCCAGTGGTGGGGTCCCTTGCCTACATGCTGCTATTGTCCTTTCCTAGAACTTTTCCAGCAAGGACTCCTGTTCACAGGGGTGGCAATGCCACTGGTTTGTGTTCTGTGCTTATTCAGAAAAGAGAGAAACTTGGCCTGGTTCCCTCATTTTGCCTTGTTCTCAACAGACTAATGGAGGGCTGAGGCCCCCAGGGATTAAAGCCCAGTTCCCCACAATGGGGCCTGGTGGGTGGGGCTTCTTGTGCTCCCAGAAGTTCAGATGGGGAAAAGAGAGCTCACTAGTCACTCTGACATCACCCTCCTCCCAGCACTCAGAGCTCGGTGGACTGCATTCTTGCTTATAGTGTTCCCTACAAAGAGATCTCAGCTAGTGGCTCTACCCTTCTGCAGAACTGAGCCAGGGTGCCATCTGGCCAGAAAGCTCAGTTGGCAGGTTTGCCTGATTTGGTTCCCCAGTCAGGACATTCCAACCGTAGAGCCCACTCTCCTACGCTGCCTAAGCAGAGAAGCAAATTTGCAGGCCTTCCCAACTGCGGAGTGTAGCTCTAGCCCTGACCATTTAGAAGGCTTGGCCAAAGACCCCAGGCAGCATGGCACCAAGCTATGGTACAGCTGATCCACAGAGCCAGATCCATATCCCTGTGACGCAGCAGAGCCCAGCCTACGGCCCTGTCCAGTTGGCTAACATAGCCTGTGGCCTCACCCATTCAGGGAGCCTAGGCAGTGAGCCCACACAATCATAGAACATGGCTTGTAGCCCCACCCAGTGAAGGAGCCTGGACAAGGACCCTGCCCAGCTTCAGAGCAGTCTCTAGCCCCACCCAACTGCAGGATACAACTGGAAGCCCCTCCCAACCAGAAAGCCTGGCCAGCAATCATGTCCAACCCCAGCGCACAGCAAGCAACTTAACTGATTGTGAAGCCAAGCCTGTGGCCCTACCAACTTCAAGAAACAACCACTGGCCCCACCAGATCTCAGATCACAGCCTGAGGCCGAGTCCAACTGTGAAGCCCTCCCTGTAGCCCCTCCTAAGCATGGATTCCAGGCAGAGACATCATCAGGCTGGGGAGCATAATTTGAAATCCCACCGAACCAGGAGCTATTGCAGAGCCCAGCCTGTAACTGACAGTCTTAGAGTTCAACCAGTGGCATCACCTTACCTCAGAACACAGCCTGAAATCTCATCCGACCAGAGGTGATTGCAGAGCCCAGCAGGTGGATCCATGAGGCCCCAGTGCACAGACAGCAGCCCTGCCTGATCCGGGAGACCAACCAGGAGGTGACCCAATCACAGAGCTCAGCCAGCGCACAGTCACCAACCTCGGAGCACAAACAGTGTCCTTGCCCAACTGAGACCCCGATCACATGCCCTACCTGCTCATGGATGCCAGCAGCTCTCTTGTCCTGTATTCCAACCGGGGCTGACTCATGAAGGCCTTTTCCTGATGAAACAAAACATGACAGACTGATGACACCCACCCAGGGGACCCCCAGACATGGTCCCTGATGTCCAATGGAGGGAATAGGGCGGTCCCAGGCCAATCAGAAACCACTGGGGGTCCCGTAATGGAGCAGGTTGATTGTGTTCCCTCTGCCCTGTTCTGTGGAGATAAAGGCTGAGTTGGTCATCATGCTAGAAGGGAGGATGTCCACCCCACCTCGCTAGACAGCCCAGGGCAAGGAAGGCCACTAAGCCTGTCACTCTGCTAGTCCCATTTACCTGGACACAGATGCTGGCTGTTTGCTGTGATGCTGGAGAGCCCAGCTCTGGTCTTACCTGGCGGGGTGAGCCTGTGTCCCTGGGAGCTGCGGGAGAGCCTGGAGCTCCTGAGTCCTGGGACTCCTGGTAATGACCCCTCAGCCTGAACCTCCCAGTGCGGCTCTTCTGGACGTCAGCACAGACCCTGCTCCGCTGTGCTGGAGAGAAGCGCCTTCTGTCTGGGAAGAGGGAACAAGGGGTTCTCCAGCTCTGAGAACACTGGGTGGGGAGACTTCCCTGTGAGTCTTCACAAGGCCCCCAGTCAGAGCCCAAGGAGTAAACTGTGTGCCTGTGTTTCCTGTTAGGCCAAACTCTCTCATGCATACACCACACAGTTGGGCTCTCTTCTTTCCTTAGTTACATGCACAGGGAGACACAGCAGGATGGAGGCATAGGGGAAGCTGTGACCCAAATCCCCTGCAAAGAGATGGCTGTGTAAATAAGTCCTTGAAACAAAAATCAAAGTTGATAATCATCACTCAATCTCCCCCTTTAACAAAGAACAAATATTCTTAGGTTCCTCGGCAACAACTTATACATCTCATCATCATAGATGGTTTTTAAGTATTAACTCCAACTGAAATTTTATAGTAACCCATGTCTTTTCACTGCACATACTATGTGCTCTGTTATTTTGTTTATGAAACAGGCCCACTCTAAGCAGGTGTGTGCTTGTGTTCCCGTGAGCACAGAAGAACAAAGTGTGCTTAGTTCTGTTTGCATGTTTCCTAACAATGCAAACTCTGATGCCCTGCACATAGCATCACTCCCCCTTAGCTGGGCAGCGGGCTTGGGGGCCCTGGAACCACCGGGGTCTCCGGAAGCAGGGCTGGGCCTGGAAGTGGCCAGAGCTAGTCTGCTGCTTACGAGTGAGGATGCAGAATTCTGTTTCTGATCTACAGGAGTGAGCTCCTAACAAACTGGCCTCCTGCAGAAAACGTCTAGAAACTCTGGACAATATTCAGAGAACAGCTTCCTGAGACTTTTGGAAAGTGACAAGGCGCGGTGACTCTGGAGGGAAATCGAAACTCAGAGGCAGCCAGAGGGCAATGTTTCCTGTTTACTATCGCCTGGCTGTGAGAGCAGCCACAGGCTTACATGGGGTGGCCCAATCTTTGGTAGAAAATCTGCTTTCTTCCTGGTTGGCAGCGCCGGGGAAGAAGCCCAGAGCACCCGGGCTTTGTGGGGAAAGAAGGGGGATATTCCACAAAGCATAAAATCACAGAGAGAAGCCCCAAAGCTTGTTATAAACACTCCCCAAGTCTCTGGCAGATGCCTGGCCTTACTGAAATCAGTCTGAACTCAAGTACAAGCTGCAGAGAGAGTGTGAAATTTGCCATGAGCCATGTAAATGACCTCCAGAGATGAGCTGATTCTGTTCTGATTCTAGTGAGGAGCATATTTAGTAGATTTAGATCCAGCCTGGACGATGAGGATGTTGTGTATCGGTTTAATATGATTTCATATCCATTTGTTTATTACTTAAGTGAGGTTGTTTTAATCTGCTTGTTTATGACAAAGACAAAAAAAAAGTTGCTTTGATGTAAGTATGAAGTAACTCATGCCAAGATGTCACCATTGTACATCTGTTGTCATTGATAAGCAGTCAACAGCCCAGCAGCTGAGTCCCTTCTGGGGACGTAGCAATAAGAACCTGAGGAAAAGCAGCTATGACAAGGGGACACTTAGACTTTAAATACTGAGAGTTTGTGAGGACTATTTGACAGTTTGGGTTTGGGAGAGGCAACCATTCACTAACCTACAAACTCTCCGAAGACCCTTGGGGCATTGGCGCCTGTCTTGCCCTCCTAGTGTCTATGTACTCCTTGTAGACAGTGATGATAAATGTTATAGAGGCCCCATGAAAGAGATCAGGCCGCCTACCAACACTGGCGTCTTTGTTCATTAGCAACGTGCTCTTAGCAACAGGGGGCTTTTACATTTGCCCTGGCAGCTGGAAATCAGCTATTTGGTTAGTTGCCAACTCTCCTGAATGCCTCCTGGTATAAAAAGGTACATGTCATATTAAATTTGAACTTTATTCCTTCATTTCCCCTTCCCTGGGACAACAGTGTGACTAATCTGTCATTTGTTTGGTGTATGTTATTTCCTTATTTTGCCTAGTAAGATATATTATCCTGTATATTATTGGCTTGTGAAATTCCCACAGTGAACCTTGCTAAATAAATTGCTGGCAAAGACAGACTCAGTCTGAGTATAACTTCTGCCTTCCCAAAACAAAACAAATAAAAACGGGTTCTGCAGAACAATGTAATTAATCAGAGACTTGTCAGACCTTCAGCTCTCACTTTTGCTCAGATCTGCTGGTCTGAAATTTTTCATCATACATGGAATCACTTGTTCGTACATTCCATCAAAACTAAGATTTTTCTCTCCTTGAAATCTTCATTCAAATTTGCCCCTGAATCCACAGTGTGTGGGACAATAAGTCTACACTGGTCATACAAAACAGTGCATTCTAGATTACTCTCGGGGTAACCTTGCCTATATCTTAGCTGGGAACAAGGGTGTGGAGTGTGCAGGGAAGGGGGTGGCTCCTGTGCTGAAACACTGGTCTTCAACTCCATTCTGCTGGAGCTGTTTGGATGTAGGTAGGACCACGATCTGTGGTAGGACCACCTCCAAGGGTTCATCCACAGGTGCCTGTGTCTGGATGGGGAAGAAAATTCGGGACCCGAGACATAGTCTTAGTTGTATAATGACGTGGCTCCAGCTTCTGACTTGTCTGGTGTCTATGACCACTCCTGCGGGGTCTCTGAGAACAGTCATTGAGCCCATGGCACATGCAATCTGCATTCTGTGGACATGTCCACTCTTGGAAGTTTTCACAAAATCTGTGTCACTGCACATAGCCTGGAGCATTGTACAGCAGCTGGCTGGTTGTCTTTACTTTTGCTTATTCAGGAAATACATGATAGCCCCTGGTTCCTACACTGTACCATTGTCTGATGGTTGGTAAGTGGTAAACCTAGGCCCAACTTGCCCAAGTACCCCAGTGGGTGAGGACACAATTTCCAATATCTAGTTCTTGCAAACACAGCTCAAGGAAATCACTGTTATTACAGCCCAGGCTCTTGGACATATGTGAGCCCCTCACTAAATATGGTTCCACCTTCAGCAGGCTGAAATCCCCCCTAGAATTATTCATGGGAAGGAGTGCCATACTCCATAGACGGCATGCATGGCGAGGGCAGGGAGGTCTTCCTTCTCTATAGTGGAGATGGTGTCACCTACTAGACAGCCCATTGGCCATTCTCAAATGGTTAGTAGCTGCAGGAATGTCATCTGACTTCCAGGGAACTTCCTCTCTATTCACTTTATGCTCCAAGATAATGGATCAAAGTCAAATAAGATGGGTGAATTTTCAACTTCAATGTCATGGCTGTAGTCCTATGTATAAAGCCATTGTATCTGGAGACCCTAGAGGCCACCTGCTCCTGACAAGCCTCATTCCAAGGTGAGACATAGGATATCCAGCAGAACCTGGTAAAGCTCCAGTGCCACACCTGTGTGTTCCCAGGGCCACGTTATGATTTGGCCAGACCCATGTGGTTCTCCTGTGCTAGTGTGCTGGGACCCTCTAGGATGCCAGCTTGTTTCATGGGCACAGCATTTGTACACATGAGAAACACGTGCACCCGGCAGAGGAAAAGCACAGGACTTGGCCCTGAGGGTAAGCTCATTAGAGGTATTTGGGTTTTCCCTGGGCCAGAGCTATTACAGCTGATGGTCTAAGAAGGCCCACCTCATCCTTTATGCGGGACTGTCTCTGCCCTGGGCACAGGTGCCCTGGGAATGCCCTAGCCTAGCTGTCTCCCCAACCACAACAGTTCCTAGCAAGAACACTTGTGAGTAAAACAGGCTCCACCCCTCCCTATACATCACCTCTGGACAATGGTCAGCAGGTGTGCATTGGCCTTGCTAGTGTTAACTTAAAAATAAAAATGACAAGCAACAAACATGTATTGAAATCAATAAGAATAGCTACTCGGGAATCATTCAGGCAGAAGCCCAAATAATGTTCCAATTAGAAGACAAAGGCAATGGGTACATATGAGAAAGTGCAGGGGAATAAGTATACCAATAGAAGATAGGCATTTCTATTGGTGCAGATAATGTATCCTAGTGACAATTCTAAACAATTTTAATGTTTTTAATTTTCAGTCCAGTAGTCATAATAACTGCTTTCTTGTTGTCTTTGCAAACAGTTCTTTTGAACACAAGACTGCTTAGTCCCAGTCCAAATGGTATTTTGCCCTGTTTTAACATTCCTAAGATTTGAGGCATAAGACACGCAAGACAGTTCCTCTGGCATGGTGGCCCCAGCTCCATTTTAAAGTGGCTCCATTGATATTATTGTTTACTCCAGAAATACACTCGGGATGCCAAGTCCTCTGTGCATTCTTCCGTGTGTGTAACCCTCGGAGTCCTTCTGCGCAGGGACAACTTAACCAACTTCTTCCCATGGTGGAACCTCCTTACGACCTCCCACCTCCTGTCTCACAACCATTGAGTCTTCACAAAGGTGCATTTTCCATCCCCACTGCTTCTGTTCTGTTCAGCAACTCAGAGGTCCCTGCCATGGGCCCTCCGCTAGACGGAAGCACCCACTTACAAGCAAAAAGAAGTGAAGGCTGCTTTCTAATGGGCTGCTTCTGTGTGGAGAGTGCAGGGGATCTGGATGAGCCTCCAGAGACACGCCTTTTCTTGCCAACATGCATCAGCTGGCTGTCCTGAGGTCCAGGACTATCCAGGGACCATTCCAGGTCACCACGGTTAGTAATGGATGCATGGAGGGACTGTAGAAATATTAGGAGTGCGAAGTCTACAAAGGCTTCATTGTTCATTCAGCTGCCTGCTTCCCTCCTTCATCCCCTCTCTTTGTGGTGCCCAGCTGACCCTCTTGGCTTATGGGTAGACACTAGGTTGAGATAACTCCCAAGAAACATCCCACCCCCTTCCTGGGGGCAGGGCTGACCCCTGCAGCCTTATTTTATTCCTTATGGAACAAGTCTGATGTGATACTGATTGGTGGCATATCTGCCAGTGAGGTGGACTCACGGGGATAACGGGGACTCACGAAAAACAGGGAGATTCCACCAGGATCCCCAGAATATTAAACATTGTGAACCCTGTAAAAGGCCAACCTTTTTCAGTCAAGCAGTTGAGCATGTAAGTCAGTAACAGCTAGGCAAAGCTAAGACACTCGGGTTCCAATCTCCAAAAGGCTGGAAACCCTCATGGTGGAGAAAGGTGAAGACCACCCCACTGTGGAGACAAAGCACCAAAAAGCAGTTTCCAGGCTCTCGGCCTCACAATAGAAAGATGCTGGCTCAGGTAGTAAACGGCCATCAACTGTGATCAGATAGCCAGCAGCTGTGGCTAGTTGGCCGTCAGCTGTAACCCGTAAGCCATTGGCCACTAATATAATGGCTGTGCCTACGCTAGCAGAAAATGGGAGCTAGCAAGAAGATGGTGGCTGAACTAGCAAGAGCGGACTGCAGAGAGGAGGATGCTGCCGGTGAGAATATAGTGATATGACTCCCATACTTATGGCTCCGTGGGTGTTCCTGTTTGGCCTCACCGTGTCCTGCGTTCTTGTGTGGGGAGCGGGAGCAGAGACCTCGCGGGACGCCCCGCAGGACACATGGGGCAGCGAGCAGGGTCCCCTGCGCAACACCACCCTCAGGGAGATGGGGGTGGGGGGACTTGCCTGAAGTTGTCTGCATGAAACCCCACAACTTCTTTGAAGTCTCATATTTTCTCTTAAAAATTCATTCTATGCCATCCATTTTTGAAACTTGTTTAATAATTTTAATTGCTTTAAATTACCCCCTATTGAGTAAAACCATCATGCCTTGGGGGCTTCAGGATGATTGTCTGCTGTGCGCTCCAGGAACGCAGGCCCTCGGCCCAGGAGGGGCAGGTGTGAGCAGTCCAGTCTCCAGGAGGGTGGAGGAGGCAGGGTCGTCTTGGGGCTCCGGGACAAAACCGAGCCCTCTGGGAAACAGAGGGGCTGCGAGGAGATGGGCGGGGGCCCCCATCTCAGGACCTCTCTAAGGATGTTAAACCCGGATTTCTCTGTCCTGGTCATAAGCTCATTTTGAACTGCTAAATATCAAAATTATCTCAGAACTCAATCCTTAAGTCGGTTCGCCTTTATTTAGAAGGAAATGATGGCGCTTCCATTACTGCTTTTCAAGGGGGTTAAGATTGCTGCCATCTAGAGAGGAGAGGGTTTGTAGTTTCGGTTTCTCTCCACAAGGCAACAATACCCACTTCTGAGGAGGCTGCAATACCACGAATGACCACTAGAGGGGAGTGCAGGCGTGGCTGGAGCCAAGCTGGGGAGGAAAGGGCTACCCAGAGCCTGAGGTAATGGGGACACGCGGGCGCTAAAAAGAGAAATGTGACGGTAGTAACAGATTCCTTCCTTGCTTTGCATCCACACTGTGTCTGGGGCTGGGTGTCCATGGGAGAGAGGCATGAAGTGGTTTCAGTGGGTCGCAGGGAGTGTGGTGCTGTCCAGCAGTAACCAAGGTACCGGGGAAACCAGTGCTTGTTCGGTTGTGGATGTCGGTCACCAACCTCCCAGAAGTGAAGTCCAGGACTCCAACTGAAGGGCTCTGGGGGATGGTGGCGACTGTGGGTGGGATCGTCCGTGGGGCCGCGGGCCAGCCTCCTTCCTCCTTGGGGAGCACAAGGGCTGTGAGCATCCTCAGCAGTATTTCTCGGGGATGACCCTAGACCTCCTGAAAGTGGCCCAGACGGACTTCCCAATGATCCCCTTCTCTTCCTCACTCCTCACAACCCTCACACTCGAACCTCTTCCTCCTCTGCCCAGATGCCTCTTCCCATCCCTTTTCCAAGGATTCACTCCGTGCCCTGTAAAAATAATCACGTTTCACCTCCAACAATCCCTCTAGCTTCTTACAAACTAGGTAAAAAGCCTCAGGAGTCCACAGCTCTACCACTCCTGAGCCCAGTCACTGAGGTTCTACTAAGTGGGAGAAGGGGGTTCTGCTTCACCCTGGTCCCTAAAAGCTGAAATATTGCCACCAAGTGTCATCGAGGCTACACATGGAATAATTGCATCATGCTATTGCAGGGGGGGGGATGATCCCTTTACCCATCCAGGGCACAGTGGATGAGAACTCAAAGAAAGAGACATATTCTCATGTGCATGGCCCCTTTTGAGGTGTCAGCGGGCCCTCCAAAAGTGCATCCCTTTGTCCCACTTGAGTTCCAAACTAACAGGCCAAAGGTGAGACAGATGGGGATCAAAATACCAGCTTTCTTCCTGCTAAAGCTTCATCGGGGATAAAGCTTACATGTATGGTCAGAAAGGATCCCTAAATCTGAACCCCAGAATTGGGCTTCGCCACAAGGCCTCAGGCTGTTTCACCCACAGCACACCACACCTTCCCACAACCCACAGGCCGCTATCCCTGTGCACTTGAGCTTGGAGGAGCACAGAGCCCTGGCCTCTGCAGGCAGGATGAGCCCAGGAGGCCCACAAGGAGTAGACTCACCCTCCCATTGTACCCCCAATCTGGCAGCCTCCCCAGAAAAAAGGGAGGAAGCAGGGGGACCTGGTGGTGATTAATGGGCTAGCTCCTAGAAAGGGACATTGTGAGGACCTGAGTTTCCCAATGAGGTCCCAGGTGCCTGCTCCCTCTCCATTTCTGCATCCACAGAGGTGCTGAGGGTTTCCATCCTCTGGCCCAGTGGCCAGTATTGCTGCATTAAATGCTCAAGTCTGGGACTCTACTGCCTCATCTCAGGGACAAACCTCTGTCCCCGCAGGGTCTTCCAGGTTGGAGACTCGGCCCCACTACTGAGGTTTGAATGAGGCTGCTCCTGGTGGAGCTTTGGACACCGGTCCCCTTGGTGTGTCCTCCACCACATGTCCCTTCTCACTTGCTGCCTCTCCTGCTTCCCAGGTTTCCAGGCCCAGTAGCCCAGCTTGCTTCCCTGTTTGTGGTGCCTGCGCAAACAAGGGGACTCCTGGGAGCTGGCCCTGCTCCTCCTCTGGGTCTTCCTCCTCCGGCCTCCAGGCTCTGACTGTCACTCTTTGTCCTCCATTCCTGCTGCCACATCTCATAATGGCTGAGAACCACCCAGGGGCTGCAGGAGGAGGGAGACATGTCTGACAGCCCACGGAAAGTTACTTTCGCTTTTCTTTTCCTCATTTGGGTGGAGCCATTTCTGAGTTAGAGGGTTCAGACTTCCTGCTCAGGACTCGGGCCGCACTGGACCCAGGCAGGGGAGACTGGAGGGATCAGAGGCCCAGGCTCCAGGCCTGGGCAGGGCCCAGGGCGGGAAGATGGCCAGCGGGGGCAGCGACCTCAGCACCAGGTCAGTCTATCTCCCCTCCTTTAACTTTCTCTCTGGCCACTTTGCTCTTTTAGGGGCTGTTATTAGACACTCATGTGAACCTTAACCTTAGATGAGAACACTCACATGCAGTGTCATGAAATGCAGGAATATGTAATGAGAAATCTGGTTTTTAAACTGTCGCGGGACAGCTGCTGGTGTGAGTCGAGCTTTCCACACCCACTTGACTCTTGTTTTCCAACTACTGGTCAGCTGACAGCATCGTATAGAGTCTGCTGTCCAGCCTTATGCTTTGAGGCTTTTGAGGCAGCGATTGTCATTTTCTTGTGACCTCTGAACCTTCTCATTTCCTCTGGCCTCCTGCTCCTTCACCTAGGTTGTTTCAAAGAAGGTACTTTAGAAAATGTAAAATTCAGGGTAAACACATGACTTGTTTGCAAACACTGAGTGCTGTGGTCTCGTACGTGACCTGGGGATGGGTGAGCTCTGGGCCCAGTCCCATCTCTGGCCGTGGGTCGGGGTTCTTCCTCCACTGATCTTGATCAAAGGGAGTAAAAGAAAGTTTAAGGACCAAGACATGAAAGACTAATGCAAGCTGACTGTTTTTATTTTTACTTTGATTTTCTTTTCTGGGTTGTACCTCTGACAAGAGGAAAAGGGTAGAAATCCTTTTTCTCTAGTAAAATGACTCAGAAATAACATTGCTTAATATGCTTAATTTAAAAAGTATTTTTAATACAAAGAATTACATTTTACGTTCTTGTTCATGAAATTTCAAACAACATGAAGTATATAAAGGGAAAAAGTCCCACTCAGCACCCTTCCCTGTAGCTTCAAGTCCTGGTCCTGTAGAGGGTCGCAGGCATAGCCTTCCTTAACTTTTTCTATGCATTTACACATATAACTTATTTTCCTAAATACACAATTTGCATCTTCTTTTTTAAAAAAATGGGATTGTATTCTATATGTCATTTGTATTTTTACTTATTTTAATGGTAAAAATATTAGAGGTCTTTTCATTTTAATAAACATAGATCTTCTGCATTCTTTTTAACAGCTGCATGCTACTCCATGGAATCGATATACCATAATTTTCAAACCATTCTCTCTCATTGACAGACAGTTCATTTTCTATTGTTCACTTTTACCAAAAAGCTGTGATAACAACATTTATGTATTTCTCTCTCTTTAGCATATATACAAGTATTTGTCTATGTCACTAACCAAAAAAGCGAAATCGCTGAGGCAAAGAGTACTGATACTTGTTTGTAAATCCTGCCAAGCTGCCTTTCTGAGCAGCCGAACCAATATATTCTTCTAACAATGAGATGAACCATCTCCCAATACCCATTTTTGCAAAGGTGCGGGATAAAAGGATTCACTTAGTTAATTTAAATTGTCTGATTACATGGGAGGAGAACAGTTTTTTGTGTTTATTGGCCATTTAAATTGCCTCTTCTATGAATTGTTTGCTGGTTTATTTTTAGCCAGTGTTATCAGTTGAGGTGACTGTCCTTTCTAGAAGATAAGTGAGAGTTTGCTAAATATTCTGAAAGTTATAGATATACTTTCCTTGTCTCTTAACTTTGTTTGTGGTGACTTTTTTTTTATTAAAGCTTGAAACTTAGAGTATAGATTAATGATAGCATTGATTTTATAATACACGTACCCTTGTGTAATGACGAGCGGGCAAAAGAAGTAGAGACACACACTAGAATGGGGCTAATTAATTTATTTAGCAATATCTAATCAATTTATTTAGTAATAGGTGATAGCAAAAGACAAAGGCAATAGAATACGTTAATGTGAGAAAGTACAGGTGGTTAAGACTAAACTGCATACATTGATAACAATGTCATGTCAAAGGAGTACACATACATATAAGTTTAAGAGATCTCAACATATGTTTACTATTGATCAAGAATCACTTGGCCAAATACACAAATAACATCAGTAAGGAGTATCCAAGAGCAGTAATAAGCTCTAGAGGATAATAACTATTACAGTAGATGTCAAAAGCTCACCAAACTGGGGGAGAACAGCACTGAAAAAGTCATAAATCAAAACTTTGCCAGGTCTGTAGCTGAGAGAAACTCAGGCATTTTCCACACCACTGTTTGCTAGTTCCCAAGAATGTTGCTGCTGCTGCTGCTGTTGTTGTTGCTGTTGTTAGAAGTTAGGACGTCTTCTGATGTTTAAGCTGCAGGCTGCATACAAGTTTTCTAGATGCTAACAAGTTCTCAAGAAGGCTAAGCATGGGGAACAACACTGGAGAGGCCGGGAACCAGCCAGCCTTCACCAGGATGGAGGCTGGAAGTCAGAACATCCCCTGGTGTTGTAAGCTGCATGTTGCTGGAAGTCTTCAAAATGATGAAAAATCACCAATGGCAAATAACCAAATGACAAAATGATAATAATAATGACACTGCCAACTGAGGCCTGTCTTCTATAGTTTCTCAGATGTACCTTAGAGCCAAGTTTCTTGTTCCTGCCTCCCCCTCTCAAGGAATGGCCAGTTCCAGGAGGGTCCGGCAGTTACGGATATGAGTGTTGCCCATCTGGCCGATTCATCCAGATAAGCAACAAGGCCTGGCAAGTGTCTGTCCTCCTGACATAACTTAGCTACGTCTTCACTTCATCTGCTGATGTGGGCAAAACAGACAGAACATAGAGGGAATTCTCTCAACCCCTGATCAAGAATTGCTTTAACCCTAAGCTAACAGTCACCTCACAACACAGACAGAACAACAAACATCATCTCATATCTCCCCTGCTCGAGAGATGAGACCAAACAGAAAACCTCATCTCATGTCTCCCCTTGTTGGGAGAATGAGACCAAAGGGGGATAGAAAAGCAACCTCATACCATATCTCCCTTTCTTGGGAGAATGATACCTAGAAAGCAACATCATCTCATATCTCTCTGCTCGGGAGAATGAGACCAAAGGGGGAATTTACTCAACCCCTGATCACAGCACAGAAATTACCTCACATACAGAAACAAGTCAAAGCAAAGAGACAAAAGCTCACATCAACCAATGAAGGCAAATTTTCTTTAACACCATCCCTACACCTTGTTATTATGAATAATTAAAATAATGCTGCAAGTTACCTGTGAATTCCATGCACTGTCTTTAACCATAGTCCTGTGTTTTTAAGGTGGCAGATTCAATTCCATCTTCACTTCAGGGAAAGTTTCTTCTTCAATATCTTCAAAAACGCATTATTTTTTAATTTGGGGTCAAAACTATTTTTCCACTGGAGCAACTTTAGCCTTCACAGCTTTATCTGTACCTAATGCTTTCATCTCTTTAGCTTTTTGCTTTCTGTTCACAATAGTTGTCGCAAACCTTTCTTCTACGATAATTGTTTAATTTTTAGTAGTTTTTGGTATCTTCTTATTTCCAATTTTTTTTACGTTGATTGAATTTATTTTTGAGGGGAGGGCCTTAATTTGTTTCGACAGCTCTGCAAGCTCGACTTTAACCCACGTTTTGTTATTATATTAATCTTCTGCACACTGTCGCTTTATTTATTTAGGTTTTACTGCGATGTAAGTGCTTTGGGGATTTCTTCTTCTGGATTTAATCCTCTGGGTTATTCCTTTAGATTGATTCTCTCTGCAGTTTGGTTTCTGTGTTGCTTTACTTTTTCACATGGTTTTACTGCCCATTTTGCTCATGCTTGACCTGGGCAGCTCTCCCTTCACCTCTACTTTGCACAGTCTTCATCTGAGTGAATTATGTTTCACATTTTCTGTCTTATCTGACCCTGAATTGCTTCTCATCTACAGTTTGATCTATCTTTATTCTTATCAGTTTTTCTGAGGGCACCATTGTCTGGTTAACCATGATTTTCCCTACTGATTTGCAGTGCCACCCTTTTCATTATCCAAGTGGGCATATAGGCAAGGTCTGTTTCTGTGCTCTCTCTTCTCTGCCACTGACCTATGAGAGCCTCTCCTTGTGTCATACCACACTGTCATAGAGACAGTGGCTTCATATGAACTCTTGATATCAAGTAGAGTAAATCTTCCCATCCTCTTTTCTTTATCAAAGTGTCTTGGCCCTTTGCATCTCCACATCAGCTTGTCAAAATCTTGTTGGGATTTTGTTTGGGATTCCACTCAATCTATAGATAAATTTGAAGAAAACTGACATCTTTATAATATTGTGTCTTCTATCTCATTAATATGGTATGTGTATGTTATTAATTTAAAATATTTTCTAGTAAAATTTCTATTTTCCTCCTTAGAGGTTATATACTTCTGCTAGATTTTTTTCATGGATACTTGATATCTTTATGTAATTAAATCTACATAATTTGAAATCACTTTCTAGCTACTTGTTACTAAGATATAAACATAAATCAAAACTTTGCCAAATTAAAAAAAAATTCTAACGACTTATATGAAGATATACATGTATACATATATTAATTTACATCATGTATACATAACGAGAGTTTTGTTTCTTTACATCTAATCCTTACATTTATTATTTCTTTTTCTTGCCTTACTGCGTTGGCCAGGATTTCCTGTATTATGACGAATACAAATAGTGACGGTAATCGTCTGTGTCTTGAGCCCAATCCCACAGGGGAAGCTCCTCTCATTGTACAGTGTTAGATGATGTTTCCTGTAGGTTTCCTTTCTTAACAAAAACTTACACATATTAAAGAGGTTTTATAGTGATATTTTCAACGTAGGAGGTGTTCCTGATCCTGTTTTCTATTGTTTCTACTATTTTCACTATCAAAGTTTTTTTAAAATAAACTACTATTTTTGGAATAATTTTATATTTACAGAAAAGTTGCAAAGATAGTACAGAAGTTTCTATAACTACATACCCTGTGTCACTTCCTATAACGTTATCCTCTTACACAATTGTAGGACATTTATCAAACGTAAAAATCCAACATTGGTACATCACTGTTCACTAAACCACCCACACTTTGAACTTCACCAGTTCTTCCACTGAAGTCCTCACTCTATTCCAGGATTCAGTCAGAGTATCACATTGCCTTCAGTCATCCTGTCCCCTATTCTATCTGGTCTGTGACAGCTTCTCACTCTTTCCTTGTTTTCCATGACCTCGACAACATGAAGAGTACTGGTCAGGCATCTGACCAGTTGTAGAGCATCTTTCAATTTGGGTCCATCTTGATGTTTTTCTCCTAATTTGACTGGGGTTATGGGTTTTATGAAAGAATACCACAGAGGTGAAGAGCCTCTCTCATTCCATCACATCAGGGAGAGATGTCCACCTGACTTGTAACCATGTCCTGCAGCATTTGGTTAAAGTGGTGTTTGTAGGCTTCTCCACTGTAAAATCACTATGTTTCCCTTTCCACACTCTGTTTACAAAGGTTATTTTGCTGGGAGTATTTTTGTTTATTTCTTTGTTCTGTTTTTTTGGTTTTTTTACTGTGTACTCACTTGTATTTGAGAAACATTATTTAGAGGTGAAATTAGACCTGTGATGAAGGCACTAGCTTTTGGCAAGGATTTCTGGTTAAAAAGTCAAGGTGCTTGAGGGCACTACCCATCAGGGAACACTCTAAAACACGGTCAGGGTCTGAGGGAATCGGAGCCACTCAAGTGGTTTACTGGGAATGTGATTCCTGGCCAGCGAGGTCCCCTCTCCTTTACTCTCACTGTGAAGATATGGTGGTGATGGTCTGGAATCCCGTTAGAAACTCTACCGTGTGGACTCCAGACTTTGTTTCCAGCCCTCTCACACCTTGAGGTTGCCAAAACTGAGGATCAGCAAATGCCCTGAAGTTGAAAGTGATTTCCGTACTGTCAGAAATCCCCGGTTTCTCTTTCCCCTTTACTTTTTCACAATAAACCCTTTACAGTGTTTTCATCTCTTCAGTGATTGATAACACTTAAGTGTTTTTTCCCAACTTTTAAGTTTCTTCAACAGAAAGCAATATTGCATGTAGGGGTTGAAAGTATTGAGATTTTTTAAAAATTCTGCTTCACCACACCAGAAACTTAGGATGATTGATTTTTGATTAACTGTCATTTTTATCGAAGTTTATGCCTTGAGGTTTGGTTGCAGCTCTGACTGCTTCTAATATTTTTCTGTTAGCTGTTATGCTGTAATGAGTCCAGATTTTCGTTTGTTTTGCTGCTGGGATTTTCAGAGTTTTTTGAATTTGTAAGTTGATGTCTTTTATCCATTTTGTAAAATGCTTAGCCTTTATCTCCTCAAATATTTCTTCTGCCATCCCCCAAATAAGACCTTTTGGCTGTTTCTCACATTCCTTATATGCTTTTCTGGATTTTTCCATTTTTAAAATTTCTGTACTTGGATATTTTCTACAGATCTATGTGTCTTGTCGGTAGCCAATTCATGAATTTTGTCTCTTTTCTGTTTCCAATCTTCTGCTAAATCTTTTCACTGAGTTTAAATTAAGAAATTGTAATTTTCAGGTCTAAAAATGTCAATTTGATTATTTTTTGTGGTTTTCAATTCTCTTGTGGAGTTGCTCAACTTTCTATTGTTTTTTTTCCATCTTTTCATCCATTTTCTTGTGCATTATAATCATACTTTTTCTGTGGTCAGTCCAAGCTCTGGATCATCTGTGTATCTGCATGTATTATGTGTTTTTTTCCCTTGGTGTCATCCTACAGTCCAATCCTTTCACATTATTTTTGATTGAATGCCAGGAATTGTTTACACAAGACACAGAGCCTCCTGATGTTTTCATCTTCCACATGAGAGTATCCCCCTTTCCTCTGTTAGGCACATAAAGTAGTGAAGTGGATTACCTGAAGCAAATTGGGGCATAAAATGACTCACGATGTGTTTGCATTTTCTGATAAGATGTAATATACCTCTGGTTTGTCCTGATCCCAAATGAGGATATCCAGGGCTTTCAACTGAGAGACTGCATTCAAGTTTTCCCTGCTTTTCAAAAATTTTGTCACATTTTTAGCTTCTTGCTTCATGCAGCTTTAGAACTAAGAAAAGTTCTTGAGAAAACCAACCAAGTTTTTTTTATTTCCTTGAAGTGTCTAATTTTTGCCCTCCAACCACACATGACTGTCAAAAGTTCTGTTAGTTCCTTGTCCTCTAGTCATAGCCCTCTCCCTCTGCCAAGTCCAGATTCTCAGCCTCTAGTTGTGTCCAGAATTAAAAAGTGCTGTCAGGGGACAAAATGACTCCAGATTCTATAGCCGTAATTATCATTACCATTTCTGAATGGTGAGCCTACAGGTAATTCCGCTCTGCTTTCAGAGGCCTTTGACATGGTTTCTCTAGCTTCTTGGCCTGGCAAACTTCACCAAATATCTTGACGGGGAAAGTGACTGTGTGTTGGGGCCCCTCGTCTCCAGCCTGGCATGACCATCACAAGCTCTTCTGTCTTCCTCGATCCCAGCGGAATTCCTTGGCCTTGACAAAGCCCAGAGTCTCAGTTTCTGCTCCCAGAATCGGCAGATACCCCCAGAAAAAAGAACAACTATAGCTCCTCAGCTCCCAAAGTTCTCCTGTCTAAAGCATCTTAAGTCTTTGGAGTTTATGTTTCTTCTGTAACTCTAATCCCTTCTCAAGTAGTGTTTTTGGTATCCTGTCCAGCAAGTCTAATTGTTACAGACTGGACTTCTGGACTGCCTCAGACTATCCAGCCCAACCTCTGACGAATTGTGGATAGATGACTTCTATAGGTTCTAAGCATGGTTAATCTTCAGTCGTTTCACTTTTCCATTTTACTCAAAAATCACATTTTAAACAAATTTTATGTACTCCACTTTACTAATGCTATCCTCCTTGTGTCTTGTTTAAGAATGCCTTTCAGATGCTCAGAATTCTAACTATATTCTCCAATATATTATTCTCAAACTTTACTCAGTAATTCCCAAATATTTCCCGACATCATGTGCCCAGTCCTTGATTAGGGTCAGGAATATAATGTTAAGACAAGCAGACTAAGTCCCCTGTCCTAGTAGAGATGACGCTCTATGAGAAAAGCACACAATAAACAAATGGATAAATAAATACATAATTTAATGGCTGACCATGGTAAGCATATGAAGAAACAGAAAACTTATGGGGTCTATGGATAAGAGTGCAATGGGAGTGAGTACTGTTTTAGATAGGAGGTCCCAGCGGGGTTTTCTAAGAGTCTAATATTTAATGAGATTCCTGAAAATCAATGGAGAATGCAAATATCTGAAGACACATTCTAAGCAGAGGACACAGCCAATGAAAGGTCCGGAATAACAACCGGCCTGGAATGTCTGAAGACAGCTAGAAGATTAAGGTACCAAAGGGCAGTGGTCTACAACAAACTTTCTGTCTCTGTGCTTTCTTGGTAATCTTGCATATTTTTTTCTTTTGAATCTATTATCTATGGAATTTGCTCAGATCATTCATTTCTCCTAGCGATTTTTAAATTTCTGCCATCATAGTTTTAATTTCTAAAAACTCTTTTTAAAAGTTGCTTCTTTTTTATACCATCCTTATTTTTTTTAATGAATCCAATATTTTCTCTCTAGTGTGGAAGATGATAATTTTTTAAATTCCATGTGTTTCTTCCAATGTTCTTTTAAGAATTAGTTTCCCCCCAGCTCCTGCCCCAGTATTTGTTTAGTTCTCAAGGGTTCCATCCGGCAACCGCTTGGTGGCCAGACCCATTTAGGAATGAAACATGAGCATCAGATGAGGGCTCTGTGGAAGGGGTGCCGCTAGCTGACTGGCGAACTTCATTTTGCCAGTTTGTTTTTCACCTCCCAACCTGTCTCCTGAAAAGTACTAATGGTTTCTCTGATTCCTGAACCCTTTCACAATTCAGAAACCTAACTGGACTTGCCTCTTGCTAGTTTCCCCCCATGTAAGTAATTATATTTTTTAAGATTTATTGAGATATAATTGATATACAAAAAAATTGTACACATTTAAAGTGTACATCTTCCCAGGTTTGGGAATATCCATACAGCCACAATGCCATCACCACAACCACGGTACTAACCAGAACCATCACCTCCCAAAACTTTTTCATGTTTGTTAACTATAAGTGCTATGGTTTACAGATCTCTAGAACTTATTCATCTTTCATAACTGAAACTTTACACCCATTGAAAAGCAATTCCCCATTTCCCCGTCCCCAAGCCCCAGCAACCACCGTTCTTTTCTCTACTTCTATAAGTTTGACTATTTCTGATACTTCATGTAAGTGGAATCATGCGTTATTTATCCTTCTGTGGCTCATTTGTTTGACTTAGCAGTGTCCTCTAGATTCATCCATGTTGTTGCAAATGCCAAAATGTCTTTCTTTTTTTTAACACTGAATAATTTCATTGTAAGTATATTCTACATTTTCTTTATCCATTCATTTGTCAATGAACATTTGGGTTGTTTCCATATTTGGGCAATTGTTTTAATGCTGAACTGAACATGGAACTGCAGGCATTTCTTCCAGATTCTGATCTCAATTCTTATAATGAAATATCCTGAAGTGGGAATGTTGTATCATATAGTAGTTCTATCTTTAATATTTTCAGGAATCTTCATACTGTTTGTCATAGTACTGCACTTCTTTTTCCCTCTAAAACGGTACAAGGATTCCAATTTCTCCACATCCTTGCCAACACTTGTTATATAGAGAGATTTTTTTTTTTTATGAAAGCCTCCCTAACAAGTGTGAGGTGATACCTCATTGTCATTTTGATCTGCATTTTTCTCATGATTAGTGACGTTAAGCACCTTTTCATATACCTGGTAGCAATGTGTATGTCTTCTTTGAGAAATGTCTATTCAAGTCCTTTGCCCATTTTTTTAAATTAAGTTTTCGTATTCTTTTTCTTTCTTTTCTTCTTCTTTTTTTTCTGTTGAGTTGTAGGAGATTCCTATATATTTTGGACATTAACTCCTTATCAGATAGATGCTTTGCAAATATTTTCTCCCATTCCATAAGATGCCTTTTCAGTCTGTTGACAGTTTCCTTTGCTGTGCAGAAGAAGCTTTTTAATTTGATATAGTCTTACCCGTCTATTTTTGTTTTTGTTGTGCTTTTGGTGTCAAATCCAAGGAATGAATTATTACCAAGAACAATGTCAAGAAGTTTTACTGTGTCAGGTTGTTCCTTTTTTTTTTTTTAACATGTTTGAAATAAACTTTACATTTTAGAGCAGTTTAGGTTCACAGCAAACTTGGGTAGAAAGCAGACACTTCCCCTATATTTTCTCCCCCAAACATGCACAGCCCACTCCACTGTCAACAGCCCCCACCAGAATGGTGCATGTGTTACAATTATGAGCCTACACCGATACATCGTTATTGCCCACATTTCCCAGACTGCATTAGGGTTCAGTCTTGTACATTCTGTGGGTTTGGACAAATATTTAATGACATGTAGCAGTTATAGTATCATACAAAGTAGTTTTTCTGCTCTAAAAAATCCTCTGTGTTGCGCCTATTCATCCCTCCTCCTAACCCCTGGCAACCACCGGTCCTTTTCCTGTCTCCATAGTGTTGCTTTTCCTAGAATGTCGTTTGGTTGGAATCAAACAGTATGCAACCTTTTCAGATGGGCTTCTTTCACTTAGTCGTATGCACATAAGTTTCCTCCATGTATTTTCATGGCTTGGTAGCTCATTTCTTTTGGGCACTGAATAATGTTCCATTGTCTGAATGTACCGCAGTTTATTTATTCATTCACCTTTTAGAAGACGTCTTGGTTGTTTCCAAGTTTTGACTTGAATAAAGCTGCTATAAACACCCATGCCCAGGTGTTTGTGTGAACATAATTTTTCAGTTCCTTTTGGTAAATACCAAAGAGCACAATCCCTGGGTTGTATGGTAAGAGTATATTTAACTTTTTTTAATTTACAGATTTTTAAATTTAGATATAATTGACATGTAACATATCAGTTTCAGATGTACACCATCAAAATTTACATTATTGATGTAATGCAAAATGATCACCACAATGAATAGTTAACATCCATCACCATAATAATTATAAAAAAAATTTTTCCTGTGATGAAACCTTTTAAGATCTACTCTCATAGCTGCTTTCAAATACACAATATAATGTTATTTGCTCTAGTTTTCATGCCATACATAGCATTAAAGTTTCAGTAATTACATTTAGTCCTTACTCCATTTTGAGTTGATTTTTGTATACACTGTAAGACAGGGGGTCCAATCAGATTTCTTATTCCTGCAATCTGTGAAATTGGCTATCACTTAAAAATCCATATCTCATCTTTGGAAATGTTTGCTGAACATCTGGTGTTTGATGTCCTTTTCTTTTCTGTTCTCTCATCCTTGCTGGTTTTTGCAATAACTCTCTAATGGGATTTATTGAGGTCTCAGAGGGAACACTGACCACTGTGGATGTGTGTTCAACCTTCCTGGTTTAACCAAAAGCATAGATTTTCTAACATGACTTTTTGTGGAATTCTTGAGATGCTTGGTCATAAACATTACTTTTTCATCCATTCTTGGACTGGGCTCACTAATATTTTATTAGAGAATTTAACCTCATGTATTTATAAGTAACATTAGTGTACGGTTTTCATTACTCCTGTATCTATCTGGTTTTGATAGCAGAAATATAGTAGCCTTATGATGATTTGAGGTGATTTGAAAAATTTTTTAAATAAATTGGAATGCTTATTTAATACAAACATTTTCTGTTCCTTGAAGGATTGCTGGAAGTTGTCTATAAAACTGTTTGAAATTGGTATTTGTGGGTGTGGAGAGAGAGCAGGGTTAGAGTAGGGCTGGAAGTACATTACATATTTCTTCTATTACTTTTAGTTCTATTTAGTTCTTCTGTTGACTCTCAGTTTTGATCATACATATTTTCCTAAAAACCAGTCATTTTTCCTAGATTGTCATACTTATTGGTAGAAAATTATATTTTTCCTAAGAGGACATGCAAGGATTTCTCTTATAAAGTTTTAATCTTCTCCTTAACTGGAGACATATCCTTTTCCTTATCCCTAGTATTATTCATTTATGTCTTTTCTTCTGTTCTCTTGATCAAACTTTCCATTTTGTTGTTCTCTTCAAAGAACCATCTTTTGGTTGTACTGATTCATTACTCTTATTTTTTGTTTGAGATTTAATTATATCCTGCTTTTCTTCATTACGTTTGTGCTCGTTTGTTTTTTTTCTTTCCTAAATCTTGTCTTCATCTTCCTTAGAATGAGGGGATTACCTTGATTTCTTTTTTTGACAGCTTGATTTAAAACAATTTAATTTTCAAGGCTTCTTGTTTTCTAGTAAATGAATTTAGGCCATGAATGTTCACCTCTGTGCCACTTTGGGTATGTTTATTGTTTTTATATGCAATGTTTTATTGGGGTTTATTTCTTAATCATCTGTAATTTCTATTTTGATTTGCTCTTTAAACTAACGACTGTTTAGAAAAAGCTCTGAAAACTTCTCAGTAGATAGATTGGGGAGGTCTTCCTTTGTCCTGGTTCTTTGTTCTGATCTCATCACATATGGTTGGAAAATGTTTTCCTTAAGTCTTTTTATTTGAGGGTCTGTTGTTATTTATCGTATGGCCTAATGCATGTCATTTTTGAGGCTTCTTCATGTTTGAAAGGCAATATAATGTAGTGATTAATAGTGTGCTATCTAAAGCCAGTTGAGAGGGAGGGGAGGAGGTGAGGGAATAGGTGGAAAGGTTGGTGAGGGGGTTCTGAACCCCAGCTCTGCTACTGCATAGCTGTAAAATATTTCCCTTTAATATTTTAAAGATATTTTCGTATAGATCATGACTTCTGCCATGCAATCTGGTAGAGGATACATTTTATCGGTATGAAATAAACTTCTGAGGTCTTTGTAATACTGTTCAACCTAAATTCTATTTGTTTCTGATGTTAGTTTTGCTACAGGGCACTCTTTACTTTGCATTTGTTTAGTACGTCTTTTCCAGTCTCTTTATTTTCAGTCTTGTTGAGCTGTTTTATTTTTGATATGTCCCTTATAAGTAGAATACATATAGTGAAATTTTGTTTCCTAGCCAATATACATATTTCCATATTTTGTAAGCTTATTTCATTAAAATTTATTTTGATCACTAGTATATTTGTATTTATCCTTGTTATCTTAGTTCTTACTTAATATTTACAAGAATTTCTTGTTCTCCCACCGTCTTTCTTACCTGTTTTTGAATTGGGTGCCTTTCTTTTGCTCCATATTTTTTCATTCAATACAACTGGGAATAATACCTTGGTTTTTTTTTGTTTTTGTTTTTTTCAGTTGAAACTGAATTTTTTAATAAACATACCTAGGCTTGTATTGTTCTCTCAGTGTCTGGAGTCATTTGTTATCTTTCCCTAAGCTAAAACTGGTACTTGATTTTATTTCTTTCCTGCCTCTTTCTATTCCCTCCATAAACTATTTGAGTCCTTGTGGTCTAAAAATATTTTTATTTCGTTTTCATACATGAATGAATATGTGGGTGTGTTTACAATTAAGGTTCAAAATGATTTTGCACTTAAGGTTTTGAAAATTTTTTTCATTGTCTTCCTGCATGCATTGTCACATATAAAAATTCCAGTTTCCATCAGGTTTTCATTCCTTGTAGGTAGTGGCTTTTATTCTCTGGAAACTTTATACTTTGTTTGTAATCTTTGATGTTCTAGCCTTTCACAGTAATATATCTAGGTGTGGGTTTTAAATACTCACTCTTCACACATGATGGGCCTTTTTAATCAAAGGTACTAGTTTCCATTCTAAGAAATGTTTTTCCTCCTTTTATTTGATTTCTTTGTTCTCATTCTTTCTCTTCTCTCCTTCTGGAATTCCCTTTGGCAGAATATTGAAACATCAGATTATGCAGTATACCTTAATTTTTAAAAATGTTTTCCATATATTCTTTTTTCTTGCATTCCAGAAAGAAATGTGGCTATCTTTTCTTCAACTGAGTCTATTCAGCTATTAACATGTCTATCTTTATTGTTTAATGTTTTTAGTGCAGTGTAATTTGCACAAGCTCACCTGTTGTAGGTGTGCCATTCAATGACTTTGAATAAATTTATAGAGTGCTGCAACCATCACCATAATTCAAGTTTAGAACACTATCATCACCCCCAAAAATTCACTCATGGCTACTTGTAGTCAATCCCTATTTCTATCCCCCAGCCCCAGTTAACCACTAGCCTACTTTCTTTCTTTGTAGATTTCCTTTTATCTGGAAATTTCATATCAATGGAATCATACATTATGCTGTCTTTTGAACCTAGATCCTTTCAATGAGCATCATATGTTTGAGGTTCATTCATGTTGTAGCACGTATTAGTATTTCATTCCTTTTTAATTGCTAAGTACTACTACATTAGATGAATCTACCACATTTTACTTATTCATTTACTTGTTGATGGACTTTTGAATTGTTTCCGCTTTTTGGCTATTATGAAAAATGCTGCCATGAATATTTTCATACAGGTCTTTTGTGGACGTGTTTTTATTTCTCTGTGGATGCCTAGGAATGAAGTCATTGGGTCATGTGGTAACATTATGTTGAACGTTTTAAGAAACTATCTTACAGTGTTTCCAAAGGACCATTTTCTGTCCCCAGCAGCGTGTATAAAGGTTCCAGTTTTTCCTCAGTCTTGCTAAAACTTGTTATTTTATGTCTTTGATTTTAGCCAATGCACTGGGTATGCATTGGTATCTTGTTTTGGTTTTAATTTGTTTTTTTCCTAATGACTACTGATGTTCAGCATCTTTTCATGTGTTTATTACCTTCCATAAATCTCTTTGGAGAAATAGCTATTAAAATCAGCCCATCTTTTAATTGGATTATTTGTCTAATTACTGAGTTGTAAGAATTCTTTACATATCTGTATATAAGTCATTCGTTAGAAATATTAGTGGCTAATAGTCTCTCCCAGACTGGGACTAATCTTGTTTTGTTTTTTTTTTTAATTTATTGGGGTGACGATCGTTAATGAAATTACATCATTTCAGGAAAAAATTGTATTTTTTTAATGGTGACTTTTGAAGCAAAAAAGATTTCAATTTTGTTAAATTCCAATTTATCCTTTTACGGATCATGCTTTTGGGGTTGTGGCTACCTTTTTTGTCTAACCCCAGGTCACAACGATTTTCTGCTATATAGTCTTTGAAAAGTTTTATCGTTTTTCACTCTTACACAGGATGCTACATAATTTGTGGAAACCCATAAAAAATGAAAGTGGGGGAAGTCCTGTTCACAAATCATTAAGAATTTCAAAACCACAAAAGCAGCACAGTAAAGCAAGCACAGGGTCTCTGACTGCATGGGATAAGGATCCACAGTCCTGAAGCTGACCTGGCTCTTACATTTAGGTCTACGATCCCTTTTGAGTTGAGTTCGGTGTGTGGTGTGAGGTAAGGGTATAAATTAATATTTTTGCATGTGGCTATCCAAATATCCTTCTTGAAAGACTACCTTTTCCTCATTAAATTTCCTTGGCAATTTTGTTGAAAATCCATTGACCAATAACATCATGGTTTATGTCTTCCCCTCTCTAGTCTGTTTCATTGATCTGTATATCTATTTTTATGCCAGTATTATAACTGTCTTGATGAATGTAGTTTTACAGTAAATATTGAAATCAGGGAGTATAACTTGGTTCCTCAAGGTTGTTTTGGCTATTCTGTGTCCTTTGTATTTCCACATAAAATTTGAAGTCATCTCCTCAATTTCTGCAAAAAGGCCTGGGATTTCGATAAGAACTGCACTGAATCTATAGATCAATTAGGGGAGAATTGCCATCTTAAATATATTGTCTTCCAATCCACGAACATGGAATGTTTCTGTTTATTTAGAGCTTTAATTTTTCTTAGCAATATTTTATCATTTTGCTGAAAATTTGCATTCCATTTGTTAAATTTATTCCTAAATATTTTATTCTTTTGCCTACCTTTATTTTTTAATTTGAAAGCTCTGCTTTTAAATTTCTAAATTTCCCAGTTAATTGTTTTATAGAAACAATATTATCTCATAAGCTGTGGGGATATTAAATATATTTACTCTAAAGTCTTGTTCTGTTGGCTCTATTATTTCTATTTCTGATGTTATCAAAAATGATAAAAGAAAGATCTGAAGGGACCTACGTGAAACCCTAACACTCTTCACTAAGCCAGTGTTAACAGCCTGATATGTAGCATTCCATGCCCTTCCCAACATTTGTTCCAAATTTTACACACATAAAAAATATTGTTGTACTTTGATTTGTATAAAAATGGGATGATAACATATTAATCTGAGACTGCTGTTTTTATCAATCAATAAAACTATGTCCTACCATCCAAATTTCTAGAAATAAATAGCTATGTACTATGCCATCAGTATAGATTTGCCATAATTTACTCAACCATTCAGCCAAATGCACAATCAGATTGTTTTCAGGTTTGGAGGTCAGTGTTATTTATTACTGTTATATTTTTCTACAAAAAAAATGCTTATGGCCATATAGCCAACAAATATTTATTATTGCCTTGTGTGTATCAGATACTCAAGATAAATCAAGGGACAAAACAAAATCCCTTTGCTGTGGCATATATATTTTTGAGAAAAGAGAGACAATGAATAGGACAATAAACAAAATAGGACACTAAATAAAATACATAAACGATTAATTTGGTATGTTAGGGAGTAATAAGGGCATGGTAAAAAGTGAAAGGGCTAGATTAGGAGGTAGGGAGTACATGAACAGAGTGGGGGGCTGTGGCTTTGATTTCAAGTAGGTTGGTCAACTCATTGAGAAGGTGAAATGGAAGAAGGACCTTAATGGATGAGGGTGTTAGTTCACCACATGGATATCTGGACAAAGAACACACTACACAGAGGAGACAGCCAGCACCAAGTTTCTAGGGCTGAAGTGTGCTTGGTGTGGTCAAGAAACAACAAAGAGGCAGTTTGACCAATGAGAAGTGAGCTGGGGGAGAAGAGAGAAGGGCTGGATTATTTTGCGCCCTGAACACTGTAAGGACTGCGTTTTCCTCTGAGGGAATTGGAAAGGCGCTGAAAGTTCTGGAGCTCTAATTTCTATAAGATGCTTATTGTTGTTTTTATTTCCATAAGACAGGTTCTAAAAGTGGGCCTGACTGTTAGGCCAATAGTAGTGTATCTTAAAATTTAGTAGATATGACCAGATCTGTTGTATGAAAGCTACAGAAATTCATGTTCCCACTAGCAATGAATGACCGTTTCTCTGATCTGCCGCGATGCAGTGTCCCTTATGAAGTTGTTTGCCAATCTAATGTGTGAACAATGGTTTCTCATTGATGTTTTAGTTTGTGTATATTCATATGGTTATTGGACATTTCAATTTTCTCTAAGTGCCCAGTTAGTTCTGTTTTCTTTGCGGTTGTTTGTTATATTTTATTAATAGGCTATAGTTTTTCTATATCAGATAAATTAAGCCTTTGTTTTAAGGGCTGAAAATATTTTTCTACATTGTCTCTTAATACCGTATTGCTGTTTTTTTAACATTTAAATCTATTAAATCTTCCTCTACCTACTTAAAAAAATGTTTGAGTGGACTCAGATATTTATTCTGTCATATAAGTTTTTATATTACTTTATCCAGTCTCAGTGGGATTACAAGTAGCAAGTGGACCACGCTTTCAGAATAATTTCAGAAAGATTGTGTTTAAATTCTTATGCTTTTCTAATTGGGGGCACCTTATATATCTCCATTCATTTAGATTTTATTTAATTTCCTTCAGTAAGATTTTTATAGCTTTCTTCATATAGGTCCATACCTTTCAGATATTTATAAATATATGTGCATGTGTTTGCTATTGTGTCTGAAGTATTATTTTGTTTCTTTTCAATTTATATTGTTCCAAATAAAATCTGTAAGTTTTATATATTTGTTTTTTTATTTATGCATGTTGGCAAATTGTTTTTCTAGTTCTTATAGATTTTAGTTAGGTCTCTCTAGAGTTTCTATGTATATAATTGTAGGACATATAATGTATCTTATTTTAGTGTTTGTATCAATGACTTCATTTTCTCATCCTATTGCGTTAGCTAAAACTTCTAAAAACATATATAAAACAATGATGGTAATGATAGGCATCCCTGTCGTTTTTCTTTAAATGACTATCATTTCAAAGTTTAATATAATATTTGTCAAAGTTTAATACAAGACTATGTTGTATTAGCTTCTATGTATTTCATAGAGTTTTTTATTATTTCATAGAGTTTTTATAAAAATAGCTGCTAAGTCTCATCAAATTCCCTTTTAAAACCATTTAGTGATATATTTATACACTTTTTTCCTGCTTTTGTTTGTTAATGTGATAAATTATATAAAGAGATTTCCTAATATTGAACCATCTCTACTCTTTTTTATTTCATTATTTTTCTTTTTTGTCCCCTTTTCCTTCAAATAGCCTCTAACCACAAATCTCATTTTATCTTTGACCCAACACAATATTTTTTTTGTTTTGTTTTTAAAGTCTCTGGGTGATTTGTTCTCTTTAACGTGCAACCTATTTAGCTTCTATTGATTATAATTTACTGAAACTTTTTTGTGGCCAAGTTTATATCATATTGATATACATTTCAAGGACATTGAAAAAAATGCTATGTTCGTTTTTTTAGGTCATAAGATTAAATAATAAATAATTCTTGCTCATTTTTCCAGAGCCTGTATATTTTTTTTATGTGAAGGGTCAAAAACTAGAGGTGAATTGTTTTTCAAACTCTATAAAACATTTGTACCATTATTTGTTTCTTGAATTTTGCTTTGATATGGAAATGAATACCCTTATTTTTGGTTTTGTTTATTTGAATACCTTAACTTGCCTACTATTGATTTTTGAAAATTTTGTGTCACTTCATCTGTCTTGTATCTCCTCTTGAATTCCACTTTTGATCCCGTGCCTACCAATGTCATCATGTTTTAATTTTCATTTAGTGTTTTAAATAATATATTTTTCATACTGCTTTTTTGTCTGTCTTAATGTTTAGAACTCCTATTGTTTTCCTTACTTTTTTCTCTCTGAAAATGCAAGCTATGTTTTCTTTTCATTTTATTTTTTATTGTTTCATAGTTTCATAGTCTCATTTCACTCACCCATTGATTACTTCCAATTTTCCACGATTTTTAATCTATATTTCTGCATTTTTAGTACTGAATTTGAAATCATATTGTTCCATTTTTTTTGTTATTTAAAGAAATCATTTAACCCAAATGTTCTTTACCACTCAGCTCAACACTGTAAAAAGTCAGTTTCAGAAAACATGTGCATAACTTGTATATTGAAATCTTTAAACAGTTCTAGGCACAATTAAGGAAAACCAAAGAAACGGAGAGCTATACAATGTTAACAGACTAGAGCTCAATATTGTTAAGATGTCATTTCTCACCAAAGTTGTCTATAGGTTTAATGCTAAAGGCTACAAAAATCCAAAAGGCTTTTTTGTAGAAAGTCACAGATTGATTTTAAAAGATACATGGAAAACCACAAGACTTAGAAAAGTCAAGACACTCTTTTCCTAACTGACTTCAAGACTTTCTGTAATAGATAGTATTCAAGCCGATACGCTATTGGCATAAAGATAGACAAAGAGATCAGTGGTTCAGTATAGAAAATCCAGAAATATACTAATGCTTATACTATAAATGGTGTTTTGAATATTTTTTTTAACTTTTTAAAATTTATTTTTAAGTGTGTTTTTCCAGGACTCATCAGCTCCAAGTCAAGTAGTTGTTTCAATCTAGTTGTGGAGGGTTCATCTCACACTGACCCGTGTGGGGATCAAACCAGCAACCCTGGTGTTATGAGCATTGTGCTCTGACCAACTGAGCTAACCAGCCGCCCCAGTGTTTTGAATATTTCCATTACTAGGAAATATTTGCCTACTCAAAGATATTACCTTTGAGTAGGCAAAGATTTCCTAGTACACTAAAGTTATTAACTGAAAAAAAAATAGACTTAGTTTCATCAAAATTAAAAATTTTTATCAACAGAAAGGTTAAGAAAATGAAAGGCAAACCACAGACTGGGAGAAAATGTTTCTAATCATAGATCAAACAAAACACTTCTTTCCATAATATATAACAAACTCCTACACATCAATAAGTAGTAGAAGACAACTCAATAATCTAGTTGTTAATTTAGATGCATGTTCAAGGTTTGATTCTACTTTTAGTCCATGCTTTTTTATAGCTCTGTGATTGACCTATTTACTCCATCTCAATTTTGTACAAATTAAAAATTTTTAATTAAAATAAACTCCAGATATGTAAAGATATTTTTACAATGGCTTTAATTGGGCCATCTTTCCTAACTTCTACAATTTCTTCCATTAAATCTTTTTTTTTTTGGGGGGGGGGGGTTTGAATATCTGTAATTTATCAGAAATGTTTATTTTTTTTCTTCAGGTATTTTTTTTTTAATTTATTGGGGTGACAATTGTTAGTAAATTTACATAGATTTCAGGTCATTAAATCTTTGTTTATTGTTTCAATTCCATTTATTCCACTTTCTGCTCAGGAACCACTTATATTGTATATGTTGATTCTACACAGCCTATCCTTTATCTATAGAATCTTACAGCCTCCACAAAGATCTCAGAATCTTGATGACCATTTTCACATATCTTTCCTCCCTAGGATATCCATAGAAGAGCAGAACATAGACGACAGGCTAGTCTATGAGACTGTATTCAATCACTTCAAAAGACATAAGACGGAGATTTCACATACAATAAAAAAGGCATTTCCTTTCCTTGAGATTCTTCGTGACCGTGAACTCATCACCAATAAAATGTATGAAGTAAGTGAGGTTTATTATGTCACAATCACTTACTAGCCATACAAATATATAGACCTTCTAGAACTTTACATGAGAAGATACCTATGTAGGGAATTGTAATACATTGACAATAAAATCACTTTCTAGGGCTCTTGTGTAACTTGGAAGTCTGCATTTACAATTTCTCCGTTCAATATTTTTTAAGGATTGTCAAGAATCTTGTAGAAACCTGGTCCCCGTACAAAGAGTGGTATACAATGTTCTCTGTGAACTGGAGAAGACATTTGACCTGCCAGTTCTGGAAGCAATATTCAGCGAAGTCAACATGCAGGAATATCCTGACTTAAGTCACATTTATAAAAGCTTCGAAAATGGTAATTGGGTTTATTATCTACCACTGGGTGAACTGGGCCAATTTTTTTGACAAGTATGTATTTAGCTCCTTCCTATCATGTATCTGACATGGTACCAGGGAGTGGGGATACAGCAGTTAAGAAAACATACATATCCTGAGCCCTCTTGAAGCTTATGATACGATGGCTATTGGCACAACACCCACCCAGAGTTCTGCTTAACTAGGCATTTAGACTCACAGGACAACCAGACCCACAGTGGCATCACATTTACTTAGAAGGACAAATGACAGGACACACAGCCTCCCAGTAAGGCAGCATCAGTTGCTCCTCCTCTGTGGGCCCCCTTGCAGCGATCCACACAGCAGCCCACCAAGTTGACTGCCATCGTCCTTGAGTGACAGCTTAGCTGTGGGTGCAGGATCCACCCTGGCTCAGCAGCACCATGCCCATGGGAATCAAAGTCTCATGTAACAACTCTGTAGTCATAAGTTCCAGGAGCCCCACGAGGGACAGCCAAGTTACAAGCGTCCCCACACTGAAGGAAGACCGAAAGTGGCTGATAGTTCACACACAGTCCCTCCCAGGCCACATGCAAGTTATCTACCAACAGTCACAGGTCACTTTTCACCCTAAAGCCAGTGTTGGCCTAGAAACACCAAGGAGAGGCTGCCTTTATCAGGTTTCCAGAGTAATGGGCAAGAAAGTTAACCCCAGGTCAAATTTGCCCTTAAAGAAGGTAGTTGCATTGGCCCTTTCCCCACAAGGGGTGAAACAAAAATTAATCAAATAATCACAAAAGCTATTGCTCTGCCAGGGGCTATTTTTGATAAAACTAAAGGTGTGATGCTCTACTTTTTCCTGAAAACGCGTAATTTGTACTTTTTAATGGTGCCCAGTTAAGACAATGCTCTACTATATCTAATCTATATTTATATCTAATAGATAGATAGGTGATGGATAATTAGATAGATAGATAGATAGATAGATAGATAGATAGATAGATAGATAATTTACTTGCCTAAGCAAACTTTTTATTCCAATGGAATCTCAGAAGAATTCTCCAAATAAGGAATAGAGACATCACAAGAAAAATGGTCACATGTACTGATCACATGCTATGTGATCAGACCTAGAGTGTGAAAGGGACAAGTATATCTTCAAAACAAGGACAAATTTGGTATGGCCCAATCAGAGAGTAAGAAGAAGACTGTAGGAGCGGATTCAAGAGAAATACACTTGAAGATGATTTCAGACAGGCTAATATATAAGCTAAGCAATTTAAAGTTCATTGCTAGGCAATAAAGAGATAATAACAGGTTTACAAACAAGGAAAAAATTTAAAGCTGGTATAAAACGGTGGCTTATTGATTTGTGTCCATAGTAACCCTTTCGAATTAAGAACAAAATCATTTCCACAGCGAGTCATTCGGTCAGAAAAAGAATAAAGGAACTCAAATACTTAGTCACAACTATCAAGTGATTATATTTGTTACCAGGGGGTCCCAAAGCATATGTAAGAAGGGAAAGGCAATTACCTCTACTATCCTCATTTAAGGGCTCTGATCCTCTCCATGTACTGTGGGGACCCTCCTACCTGAGCCCCAGCACACGAATCACAGTTAAGTTTCTGGGGCTCCCTGTGCTGGGGTGAAGGACACCTACACCCTCTGCCACCAACCTGTCCCTGAGGAAGGTCGCAGTTGCTGCCTCTGGAACCCTGTTGTCCATGCGAGCTGTGTGGCAACAGCACAAACTCAAGCAGCTGAGGACTGTGGTCTGGGGCATGACACTCTCTCCTGCTGCCTGGAACCCACCTTCATCCTGTGTGCAGATCCCTCTGACCGCCAGAGGAACACCTGCACACAGTTCCACTTCACCTGTCTGGGCAGCAGGCCCTTTGTTCTTCTCGTAACTTTCACCTGATTTTGCTGGGATTTGTAGCCATGTCAAAGCATCCGTGGTTCCCAGACTCCTGTCCGTCTACCAACCGAAGGGCATTGTCCCAGGAGAAGCTCCCACCATCAGCCCTGGGACGGTGCCAGCCCACTTCTTGCCATGGTATCTCCTCCTCTTTGGACTCCCCACAGACACCCAGTCCCAGCTTTCTTTGATTCTTTCTCCTTACATTTTCTGGGTTATCTACATGCAGGCGCCCTGGGCTGGTGCCCTGCCTGCCCTCTCTGGCAGCCTCCTGGGTCCCTGGTCCAAGCATCTCTGGACGTCCCCCAACACCGCAATGTGCTCTCCTGCTTTCAGCTTCAGAGAGTGTCCTTCCTTTGTTCCTGGGATCAGGGCCTCCGGGAGGCCTGTCTAGTTCCTCTGGTTTGTCCTCTGATGTCCCTTTGGGAAGCGCTCACCCTCCGTGACCCAACTAAGTCCAACCTCCCTCTTGTCCAGCCCCATCTGTAAAGCTGTTGGGCTTCCTCTTTTATACACGCGAACTCTCTCTAGGATCCTAATCCTTCTACCAAGGAAATCCCTCTGTTTCTTCCTTACAGTTTGAACAGGTCAGGATACCCAGTATTTCACTTCCAGTATTTATTTTGATATGTACTTTCCCAGCCATCTGAATTTTTTTTACATGAGTAACAGGCTCATGGTGTTTCCATGACTCCTTTATCCTGACATTTGAGTGGCTCCCCTCTGTGTAGGGGACATAAAGGCTCCCTTGTCGGGGGTTCTCCTTTCTGTCTCAGGGATGAGGGGAGATCTTTACTATGAGGATTGGGACTCACTGAGCTCTGAGTGACCTGAGGGCTGGAAATTCCTAAATCTGTAGATTTGAGATGTTGTCCCTTGTCTCTGATGCAGATTTCTAATTGTTTTCTCTCTCCCTTTCTTCAGCGATCAAAGAGAAAATTTGTCCCCAAGACAGTGATGAAGGACCATGTGAGGACAGGACTAATATCCCACTCAGCATTGAACAAGGTGATTGTGACCAGATAAAAAGCAATTCTCATCTGATAAGAGGAAAGGAGAAAGGGAGGTGGGGTCCTGTCCTGAGTGGAGATTGGGGATCAGGGAAGAAACACTGAGGAGCATGGAGAAGGCAGGGAGGGGTGTTTGTATGAGCCTGTGACCAGAGGCTGATCCTGCAGGAGTGGCTATGACAAGCCACTGTTGACCCAATGACCAATTCAACTAAACAGAAACCCAGGGTGTGAGTCAGGAAACCAGATTTAAAGAGAATGATGACCTGGAAGCAATTGTGATTTACAAGGGCCCTTAGGAGAAGATCAGCACGAAACTGTGAAGGGCTAAGAACTATGGACCCAAGGTCAACTCAAAGAGGAGACCCTTGATGATCATAGAAGAAGAAACTGATTTAAATGTGGGGGATGATGTGCAAGAGCAGGAATATTTAAGGAGAAAGGCAGTCATCTAGAGAAAGATGACAGGAAGTTGTAGAGATGTGGAGAAGAGTATGTGGGTACTTTGAGAGAGAGAAAGGAGGGGAAAGAAAAGACAAGGAAAAGGGGTGAAAAAAAACACACAATAAAAACAACAATGTTATTAAGTGCTCACTTATTGAACATTTACTCTGGCAGTTGTGGTTTTAGTGCTCACAGCTGCCATTAGAGGTTAGTATTACTTATGAGCCCATTTTGCAGATAAGGAAACTGAAATCAGAAAGACCAGCTGTGTGGAGCAAATGAGCAGGGATGGACCCAGGCATTCTGAACCCAGAGCCTGTGTTCTTAACCCTGGACACACCCAGGTAATCTCATGCAAAAGACAGAAACATGAGACCAAATTAGGGAAACATGCAGAGAGAGAGAAATACAAAAAGAGTACCAGGAGCTGGAAGAAGTGGAAGAGAATCAGACACTGAAGCTCAGGGAAAGGCCAGCCAGAGAGAGTGAAGAGATGCAGAGGGAGGGTGTGGTGTGAAGGGGTGGGGAGAGAGGCACCAGGACTTCCTAGAAAGTAAGGTAAGGCCACTTACCTTATCAGCGGCAGCTCTGGGGACAAAGGCAGGTTTGCTATGGCCGTGGGCGACAAGAAAAGCCATTGCCAGTTATCTGGGTAGCTTTTGGAGGACACACAGTGAGATGGCCTGGCTGATGTCCTCTCAGCAAGGGGTGCAGGTGATGGCAAAAGTTATGTGGGTTCTTCCAGGTCCAGATGAGCTCTATATTGATACCTGGAGGGGGTTTTAAGTTCTACTTTATAAAAATTAAAAAGGGATTAGAGGAGAATGGCACGGCACATACTTCAATTTCTGAAAAAAAACTTCTAATTTCTGTCCCCTAGGAACTGTTGAAAACTCCCTCTCCTGGATGTACACAAACACCAGGCATGAAAATGGTCTGTTCCTGCTGACTGTTCTTTGATCCTTTGCTGTTTTTGTCCCATTTTGGGGCATGAGAGTGGGGGTGGGAAGGTGTTGCTCCTTTGTAGTACTGATTGCCCAGGATTGTCCATCCTCGCATACTCAATTTCTCCAAGGATTTAGGTAACAGAGTCCTTATTCTCTTGGTTGCCTGGGAGGTCCGCTCTGCCCATAGTCCTTAAACACACTTGCAGCCAGTTCCCCATGGCTCTGGGCCAGGATGATTTTGTCCATGCTCCAGGCTTCACAGTTTTCCACCTCCATCCTGCTGGAATCCAGCCAAGGCCTCTGTGCTTTGAGGTCACATCCAGCAGTGGGTGGGCAGCGCTGCAGTGAGAGTGGTGGGGGCGGGAGTGGCTTGTGTTCCTTCTGGGCCAGGGTCCCTCACCTGGTGGGTCCCTCACAGAGGACCTTGCACACCGTGTGTCTCCCGAGCAAACCCTCTCCCATCAACCCTGGGGCAGCAGGCCAGGAGCTGCCTGCCAAACACCAGACAGGCCTCTGAAAAAGCGCTGGCACTTTAACAACCAATAGCCACTGCTTATACCCTTGATTTTCCCTTAATCTATAACCCTCAATAATGTTATTAAATTAATTAAAATATTACAAATTTAAGGCATTAGGTATAATGATTTAATATTCTTATCATTCACAGTATCCCTTATAGTCATACAGGCAATATAATATTTAATCTTCTCAAATGCCTTAAAATGATGGTACATCATCCACATTATTCTGAGGACAAAGAATCAGCTTAGAGAGTTGGATATTTGTGTAAATTTACGCACTGAGACTAGGAATTGGACTCTACTGTTCTGCGGTGTCAGAGCAGGAGGACTGGTGACCAACCGCCTGGCTTCAGATTCTGCCCTGTGACCTTGGGGACGTGACCGCCCCTCTTTGACCCTCAGTTTCATCATCTGTAAAATGGATGTGATAATAGTACCCAGCTCAGAGGGGGATGGATTTTAAACAAGTTGTGTCGCGTCAAGCTTCACTCTCATGCCTGGTACTTCCTCAGTGTTTCATGCATTTATTAATATTGATGTATTTAATAATCATTATTATTTGTATCTGGTGCCACAGTCTAAGCCGTTAACCACTGCAGTAAACTGGGGATTTTCTCTGCTCACATATGTCCTTTGTGGATTCAATTATCCCCCCGGCCATGGAGCAGTGAGAAAAGCGATATGAGCCTCAATCCCAGGAAGATAAAGTGAGGACCCCGGGTCCCCATCCTTAGAGCACACTACAATGAACTCATATCTTTATTCCATGACTCTCGTTTGGAAATGAGTGACACGGAAGAGTCTCAGGGAACTTCGGGCACCATGGAAAGTCCCCACTATGTAGCTTCCAGTGGGATGTGTTGTTTAAGAAAGAATGTTCTAAATAAGTAATACATTTTTAAAAGAAATAACTTTCAGATTGATTTTTGAAAGCATAGTTATACTTTTGAAATCACAGTTGTTAAAAAATTTAACATTTAAAAATATATTTTAAAATGCATGAATCCATTTTAACTATTTACCTACTAGTGCAACTGGTGGGAAGAGGAGGGGGAGAGTGGAAGGAACTGTGATTAGTGATGAGCAGAGGAGAAGGATCCCAGGCGTGTGTGGAGGGCATGGGGGGAGGTTGTAGTGATATTATAATTCACTAAATGGCCTGGGGGCTGTCCTGCCTGGAAATAAAATCCCAAAGCATCTCAGTGAAGGGGAGCGAAGAATAGAAAGAGAGAAATGTCGACCTACAACCCAAAGGATGCTCAAAAAGACAACAATAACTGTGTCCAAGAGTCTGGCCCAGCAGGGACAGCTGACTGACATGCACAGGGAGGACAGGGCTGTGTCTCCTGCCCACCGCCCTAAGAGGAGGCTGCAGGAAACTAAATGTGACACAAAACATGCACCAGGGCTCACATTCTATATTAAAATTGGGGGAATTAATTTTTAAGTCATACTTTACATAAATGACTATGCTTAGAAAAAGGCACTAACTGAAAAAATCCAAATGCACTGAAAAAACATTTATCCATTCATACACTATTGAGGTTGGTGGGAATGAGTGGGATGGATTGTTGGAATCATAATGAGCAGAGGGGGTTGCCATAGGGAAGGGGGTATGCTGGCCCTGGATGATTTGCGCAGGGATTCATTCCTTATCGTTTCCTGCTCTGCTTTGCCTTCTCTCTCTGACCACTGGCCCCTGAAAACTTGTTTGCCAGCTCTCTTGCTTGCTGGCTTCCTGCTGGGTTCCAAACATGGGAGGCATTGCTAGCAAGACATTAGGAGCAAGGGAGAAGCTGGGCATTTCCCCGCCACTGCCTCAGCCTGCAATTCTGGCAGCAGCTGCATCTCACCCATGACACCACCTCCCACCATACAGGGCAGCCCTTGTCCAGCTCCTACCTACCTGGTGACCTTAGCACAGGAGCTCACCCTGTGTCCCTCCCATAGCTTCCTGTTGACTATTCTTCAAGTTGCCACATTCTTCTACTTGGGCTTCTCAGCACTTCAATCAACTGTGTAACCAATGCCGTGGACTAAATTCCTCTGTTTTAAAAGCTTAGAGCGATTTGTGTATTTTTCTGTTGGACCCTGATTGATGCAGGAATCACATAAAATATCTATGAATCAAAACATGGTTTAGGTACAACCCCACCTGAAAACAGACTCTCAGAGCACGTCTATGAAACAGAGCAGATACATGCAAGGAGAAAAGATACAACCAGTGACAACAGTCATGCACTAGAAAGCCAACAAGCAGGTGAACAACGTGCCCAAGAGTCTGAGCAAGCAGGTAAGGCTGAGTGACTGGGTTTTATAGTGTGCAGGGACCAAGGGGTACTTGCTGGTGGTAGAGAATGAAGTAATACATGAATTAAGAGGACACCTATTAACAAAGAAGGGGAAATCATAGACACACAGCTTGCAGGAATGGAGCCTGATATATTGAAAAGAGAGACCTGCAGAAAGAAAGAAAAAAAGAGAAAGGCGAGAGGAAGAGAGAGAGAGAGAGGGAGAGAGAGAGAGAGAAATGGAAGGAGGGAGGAAGGAAGGAAGGAAGGAAGGAAGGAAGGAAGGAAGGAAGGAAGGAAGGAAGGAAGAATTAAAAAATGAAGGATGAACAACAACAGAGCCTCATGGGGAAGAGAGACAGAAACAAAATTCCAAAGAAGTCGGGGAGACTGAACGTGGAATCAATAAAGCACACTTTCATGGGTGAAGGTGACAATATAAGCAGACAGGCTACAAGCAGGAGCACAAGAGGAAAAGAGAAGCTGGGTGAGGTGAAACAAAATGGTAACAGGGCAGAACGAGGCTCTGTTGAATCTCACCTGCTGTCTTTTATTTTCAGACTCCTGCGAACAAGTGTCCATCGAAGTGAATAGTGAGGGTGGAAGATCAGAGACACCCAGCCCGTTGCCCTGTGATGAAGAAAGTAATTATTACCTGTTTTGCCAATTTTCTAACTATATCTTTCTTTATCTATGAGAGCAAAAGCTTTCCTTTGTTCTCTCTTACTAACCATCTCCCCCACCCACCTTAACACCACCCAAAACACTTAACCTTGTGCACAACCTCTGACTGCTTTCAACAGGTATGAGATGGAATGGAGTGAAAGAGAGCTCATCTTTTCATGGAGGGATGTCCCTGGGGAGAGAATGCAAAGAGAAAGACCGTAGAATAGATGGATTGGGGAACACCAAATAAAGTATAAGAGTGAGATAGATTTCAGATAAATTGACATGGAATTTGAACAGTGGCATATCGTGCTGTTGGGGAAAAGAAATAAGTTGCCACTGGGTTTTTAGAAGCCAGAAACATGGAAGTCATGCATGATACTGCTGGTCAGCTTTGGAAGTAAGGAAGCCCAGGAGAAGGACCTTCAGAAATGAAGGGGCAGGTGGAGGGACTTGACGTGGTGAACAAAGGCACAAGGAAGAGCTTTGGGGATGATCTGAATGCTAGAGATGAGGGAAATTTTTGGAAAGACAAAATTAATACGGAAGAGGCATACACAGGTCACACTGATAATTAAGAAACGGATAGAATGGAAGAACGTAGGAAATGTAACAGAGATAGGATAAACTGAAAAATCCAGTAGGAGACAACAGGGCCAGGTCTAGAGTGAGGCATGGGAGACCCTAGGGCACAAATAAGGAGGCTCTCCCTCTTGGCACCTTCTTGTGTCTAGAGACCTCCTTTGCCTCACCCTAAACCTGCTGGGGCCTGAGGGACAGTGATTTAAAAAATTTAGAAGAAAATAGTATGAATAGAGAAAGACAAAGAGGAAAATGAATACCAATGAATACAAAAATGAGGGGAGACACAAAGAGAACTATGTAGATAATGAGCAAAGGACGATGAAGAATTGGTAGAGAGCAGACAAATCAAGACACTGTCTCATTTGAGGAGACAGTCTCAGTAAAGAAGACACAAGGGGCTGTTCATAATACATAGAGAAGGATAAGGTATTCACGGTGATCAAAATGGCCCCAGAACCCTCTCAGATAAAAATAGGCCTCTTTCCAGGCTCTCATTCTCTCCATAATTTCAGTTACCGTCTATAATCTAGTGATTTCTAAACAGACATCTCTAGCCCAGAACTGTCATATAGGCTCATTCCTTCAAGTGTCTGAAGATCTTTGTTGGAAGATCTGATGGACATCTGTATTTGGAGGCTATATCTGTTATCTACTGCTGAGTAACAAACAGTCCCTAAACTTAATGAATGGAAACAACCATGATTTTAGTAGCCACTCTTTCACTTCCAACATTAACATATCACTAACCTGTCCATTTTTCTCCATACTAAGCATACTCACTCTAATCAAGATCCCTATCACTTCTCACTTCAATAGAGGAACGGTCTCCTTCCTTTTATCTTGCTACGCTCAGATCCATTCTCTGCACTTCAGCTCAATGAATCTTTCAAAAGTTCAAAGCAGGTCATATGGCTTTCCTGTTGAAAACCCAATACCTTTTGTGGCCTCAGCATTTGGTCAACATTACATGGTGTGGAGTATTGAAAGACATCTACCACACAGCTGCATATTTCCCCATTCCTTTTCTCTCTCTCCCTCATGCCATGTTCCCACCAGCCAAACTCCTTTTAGTTACTTGAATTTACCAAGCTCTCTTAACTAAATCTCTGAGATTACATAGTTTTTGGAAAACAGTTTGATGTAATCTTCCAATGTTTTTATGTTTAATGGATAATTTCTATAATGGAATACTGTACAGCAGTGAAAATAAATATACAAAATGAACACAGATGCTTGTCACACATATAATGTTGAGAAAATAAGTCAAATTCCCACAAACAAATGATAGAGAGGCAGAGGGAGAGGGAAAGAGGGAGGAAGAGAGAGAGAAAGTGGGGGAATACATGATTCCATTTAAACAAATTCATACAAATTTCTGAACTAGATAAATTAATCATCTGTGATGTTAAATATCAAAGTGGTGGTTCACTTGAGCAAGATCAGTGGGGACAGTTAGTGGAAGGCATCACTAATACGCTTTCTGGGGTGTTAGTAATCATCTATTACTTGTCAAAGTAATAGTTACTCAGAAATGCCTCCTCTGTGATAATTCCAAATTTATAAGTTACCAATTTTATGTATGTTTCACTCCAACTGTAATTTTTATTTTTGAAAAAGCAAAAAAAAAAAAAATCATCAAAGAATGAGTGTGTGGTAAAAGTAAAGTAAAAACAAAAATGAAAACAATAAGCCTAAAGTTAAGAGTGGCACAAAGGAAGGGACAGAGTTGAGCAGCAGGAAAGGAAGGGGTGAGAGTAAGCTTTTCTCCTGTCGTGGAAAGAGAAAAAGGGTTTGCTCCTGGCAGTGAGAGGTGCTCAATCCTTTTGGGGGAGACAAATAAAATTCTTCACTTATTACAATTTGGTCCAGGAGCGGAGCTACCTAACCATGGAATCAAACTTAATTCCTGTTCTGTACTACTGGTGGATATAAAGAAGGAAAAGCCATTTTTTAATTCAGAAGTTGAAAGGCAATCACAAGCAAGGACTAAGTGTCACCAAGCATCTGAAATAATAGGTAAGGCTGATGGAAAGAACATGCAATGCGAATCCCAGGTACTGGGCAAGGGTCTGGGACATGTCATCATGCTCCACCGAGGAGATCCAGGTGACCTTGGACGGAGGCAGAAGGGGAAGCAAACCACTGCCTTATGCAGGGAATTTCGCAGAAGAGGGTTCCCAGAAATTGGAAATTTACCAAACGACAGAAATGGCAGATGTAAGTATTGATGTCTGAGAGACTCAAGAGAGGAAAGTATGGGGGTAGGAATTAAAGAGAAGGGGAAAACATTGGAGAGCCAATATACTAATGAGAGGAGATGGAGAAAGAGACATACAAAGACAGAGAGAGGTATAAAGAGAGACCATCCCCAGAAAGACAGGCATACTTAGGGGAAATGAGCCAAGCTAAGAGGAAAGTGAAGTAAAATGAGAATAAAAGAGAGAGGTAAAATGAGGGTGAGAGTAAGTAGGAAGAGGTGCGGGATGGGCAAAGGTGACCTCCGTGCATGACTTTCCTCACCTTTTGTATAAGACCTGGAGAAACCTGCAGGTCACACGCATTCAGGCACAGACTTGGGTGACCTAGTTGACAGTTTCTAGGTCTTTCTGATACTTTTGTTATGGGGTTTCCTGTCTGTGGGCTCGTTGGCGCCACCCTGAGCAACTAAGGGGTTTTGCTCCTCTGTGCAGTGATCAGCAGTGACGAATCCTCAGAATCCAGTGATGGAGAGGAGACCCCGAGAACCTTGGAACTAAGGAGGCCTGGTAAGGAGGTGGGGAGAGAAGCTTGGGCTGCAGGAACCTGAGTTAAGAGCTGCCGTTTACTGAGTCATCTCTTTCTGAGCCCCTTCTGTACCATGAATCCAGTTTATTCTGGAATCTCATTCTGTGCATTTATTTTACTGGATCTTTTTGGGAAATACAGAATAAGAAATCATGATATACTACATATAGTTTATTCTTGAGGGTGAGGCCTACTAATCGTTGGGTCCTATTAGTCAACATATTAGGTGGTGCAAAAGCCATTGCGGTTTTTGCAATTATTATTAACCTTGTAAACCGCAATGACTTTTGCACCAACCTAATATGTACCCTATATTGATTGTATAGTAGCAATAAGCTAGCAATGTAATTAGTTTGTTGCAAAACTAACTAGTTTCTCTGCCTATGAAGTGTTGGATTTCTACAGTGATTTCTATAAAGAAGAGGAAGCTAAATATTCCCTTATTGGAAGGTTATATTGTCATTTAATCGCAAACTTGAAATAGTGTCAAAAGACAACTCATCCATCTATCTATTTTTCTGTTAGTAGAAATGGCTAAGTTATTCTGAAACCCAAAGTGTTATTTTTGACAGAGTCCTTCAGGAAGTCATGACATACATAGTGGTTTTTCAAAGGACCTTTACAAATAATACCTTACTTTTTTCTTTACAACAACCCTGGGGGGCAAGCAGGATGGACATGTTACCCTTGTTTCTAGATGAGAAAACACAATCACATAAGTGTTTCAAGGTCTCTACAAAGTCTCATGGTGATAGAGGGAAAAACAAGACTAGCGTCCTGGGTTCTGCATTATTTCCTTTGTAAAATTAGAGCTCAAAAAGGTCATCAAACTGTTGTTTTCTCAATCCTATGTGCTGCATGGGTTGCCATAAGATCTGTCCCTCTTTCCTGCACAAACTGGTGATTTGTTTTCCCTTCCTACTTTCTCAGAGGACATTAGAAACAAAGCTATTTATGGAAACACTAGGAAAAGACTTATGAACAAATAAAATTTTGATCTTGATATTGACATTGACGTTACAAAAGACCAATACTTTAAATAATACATTCATTCTAATTGTCCCACTAGATCTCTGAAAGTAAAATGTAAATTTGCTTCAGTTTTTAGAGAGTGTGCATTCTAACTTGTGCCTTAGTGTAGGCAAACTACTCTAAATGTAGTTCCAAAATAGGTCTATGGAACAGACACAAGAGAAGAATATTTCTCAGCCTTGCAAACAGTTCAAGGGGTATCCAGGGGTGAAGGAGGCTCCCCATCTTCAACACAAGATTTCCAAGGCCTCTTGGCATGAGAAACAGCAGACGAAGGAAGTGTGAGATGACAACAGAGGGGGTAAGAGGCAGAAGAGAGACAAGTGTAGGAAGGTCAGGTTCAAATGGAGCAGAGGTGCTCCTGCCAGTGAATTGTGTCTCCTCTGGGGACAGGAAATGGAGCATCACTAACCTGCAAGGCTGGTGACTGAGAAGGGCAGACCATGTGGCCTGGGTACAGGCCATGCTTTGCATAGCGTTTCAGGATTCTTCCATGTTTTATTTGGCAATTTCCTGCTGAATCGGTTCCTGGGTCACACACTGAGACACCTAGAGCATCCTATTCCTTGTGCAGAGGTCAATGACCTTGACTCGTTAGGATCAAGTGAGAGAGGAGACACCCATGAAGTCACCCGCTCAGGACCCCAGACTGAACCAGGTAAGAATATTAAGATTGCGTTCCTGGATGACAAATATCCCATGTCTAAATTTAGAGCTCTGTTTTCCTGGTGAATCTTATCCTTATGTTCTCCATATACCTTGATTCTATTACTTCCAGGATATCATTTTCTTTTCTTTTTTTTTAATTTTTTGGGGTGATATTTGTTAGTAAAATTACATAGATTTCAGGTGTACAATTCTGTATTACATCATCTATAAATCCCATTGTGTGTTCACCACCCAGAGTCAGTTGTCCTTCCATCACCATATATTTGATCCCCCTTCCCTTCATCTTCCCAGTATATCATTTTCTGCAATAGCATTTCTACCCCATTGGGAAATGAAAAGAGTTAAGAAGGCATTATAAACTGTTGTTTAACTGGAGGAGCCCAATTGATTGATATATTGAAAATGTAGACAAAATATTCTAGTAACATGACTTTTTACTATGTACTATCATATCTATTAATGCTAAAGAGTTGAAATAATGTACTTATTTTCGAGCAATATACTTTATATCCTATAGAGCATAGTAAATACCGTATTCCTTTATTTCCTTGTAATTTTGTCATTAGTTGCCAACTTAGAAAGTCTTCAAAGAATAATATGTGCTGCTATTTAATTGTTGATGGAGAAATAGGTTCAGAACAACTGCTCTCAATCCCAAGTGATAGTTAAACCATTGGCTTACATTGTGATTTCTTAGGGCTTTTGTAAATAAAGGTTCATTTTGCTTTCACGGAAACCTTAACAGGGAGATAGGGTAACTAGGTCATCCCAGCTTTATAGATGAGGAAACTGAGGATAGTAAGTTTAGAGGTCAGTTACAAATTCACACAGAGGCTAAAAGGGAGAGGCAATAGGAACCCAGCATTATGATCTTGGGCACCAGAACTGGATTCATTTGCAGGAAAGAGAGGGAAATGATCATCTCAATATCCATATTATCACAAATCCTCTCTGCCATGTGAGTTGTCATAGAATTTGTAAGACTTTTATGTGTAAATAGCTGTTTCTTCCCTTTTATTTTACAGAGCACATGGATTTCACAAAATCACCTACACACAGTGAAGGACGTTGGAAAAGGGGTAAGAGATAAGAACTCTTCATAGTTATAAGTGAGCAGTGTTTTCTACAAAATATTTATTCTAACTCTTTTTTGTCTTTCAAAGTAAAATATGAATTTGTTTTCATTTTAGCAGGTGTAGAGTTTAACTTGTGTATTAGTTACTTAGGCTAATGGCTGTAACATATAAACACAAAGAAGTCAAAGACTCAAACCCAATAGAATTTTAAATATTTTTCAAGTAAACTTTCCTAGGATATTAGATGACAGAAGGGTGTGGCTCTATTTCACAAAGTCATTCTGGGATGCAGCCAAGTGGGAGATCTGCCTTCCTCAGGAGCAGACTTTTAACACTGCCCTAGGAGAGAAGCAGAGCTAAAAATAAATACAAATGCACATACAAAAACAACAACAAGTTTATAAAGTACAAGTAAAAGAAGAAAGAGAATCTGATGTAAGAAAACAGAGGGCCAGAACACAAAAGAGATGCCCATTAGGAGTGAAATATCTTAGCCTCCAGCTAAGGAGGGACAAAGTCACATGAATACAAAAAGCAGATCCTGTAGGTCTGAGAGAGGGACATTATTGCCCTGGGTTTTCATTGCTTCCCAAGTTTTTCCTCTGTTGATTCCTTTGTCATACACTGAGACCCTCAAGGGACATTTGCTTCTTCTGCAGTGAGAAGTGCTGAAGATTCTTCCGAGTTCAGTGAGGATGAGGAGACCCTCCCGGACTGTAGCTTTGTACTGAGAAGTGGTTCTGATGAGAAGGGTAAGGACGGCCATCACTGGGTCCAAAACATCAGGAGTCTGAGTTCAGAGCTCCTGTTTCTCTGAGCACACACCACACCTGGGAGCCCATTGTCGGCATTGATCTCGTGTGGCCAGTTTGAAAACTGCAAAGAAAGAAATCATTATGAATTCAGGCTTAATAAGATGGCCCTAGTTGAATGGCAGTGCCATCTTACTACATGTTTTCAGACATATTATCCGTGGAAATATTGGATTATAGAGTAATGTCCACACCTACTCACCACCTATTTTGTAGAGAGCAGAGTCTGCCTGCCATTGATTGATTTTGTCACAAACCTCAAAAGATTCTGGTCATATTCTTTATTAACAGAAGTGAAAGCTTCTGGTTGCTACCATCAAATTCATTTATAGCTTTCTACAGATGACTCCCAAATGACATTGGCCTATATAGTAATATCTGGAAATATCTTCACAAAAAGATACCCTTTTACTTTTACAACAGCCTGAAACATAGGCCAGATAACTGTTGTTCCCTCATTCCACAGATGGAGAAACTCCCATGATAAACAAATAAGGATCTTACGCACATCGCACATGGAAAGTTACCAGAAGAGGCAGACTTGACCCTTAGCAAACATTCATAATCCTTTATTCAAAACCTCTGAAGGCAGATGTAAAATAATAATGTTTTATTGTTTTAGAAAGACACTGTGGTTTACATCCAACAGGGTCTGGGTAAGAATTCCGGTCTTAAATATTTTGCATTAATGTTTCTGCAGCAAATTGCGGGTATTCACATGTGTGATGAATAGACATTTTACAGGGACTCATGGAAGCTCAAATGCAGGTTCACTGACAAATTAGTTAGCTGCAAACCAAGAAAAAATGTTGGTTTTCAAAACTGCTTTGATTTTTGTATATGGGCCAAAGCATTGTGGGTCTTTGCTGCATTTCTTAGTGATTTCTTTCCTTTTGATGGAAAGAGACAGAAATAATCATCATCTTGTCTTTATGTTCCAAATCCTTCTACAATGTGAGGAGACATAAGATTTACGATTCTTTTCGTTATAGATTACTGGTTGTGTTTCCCTTTATTTCCTAGATCCTGCAAATGTTGGACACCAATCTACCTGGACGATGAGCAACAAGAAAAGATGTAAGAGCAATGAACAACTCTTGATACAACAAATGGCTTTCTTTGCTACAAAGCTTCATTCAAATTTTTGATGATATACTTTAAAATAAAAAAAGTAATTTGTAGGGATTTTGCATGATACACCTTATACATTTTGCATTAGATGGGCTGGGCTAACTCATGTAAAAGTTCAATGGCACAAGTGCCATACAAGTTTATTGTTCACTCACATAACAGATGAAGTGGTTCCCGGGGTGGAGGGGTGTTCTGCAGCGCACAGTCACTGAGGGCCCAGCGATGGAGGCTCTGACATCTTCAAAATGTTGTTTGCATGGTTCCCCAATAAGAAGCAGAGCCGGAAGCAGAAGTATGTGCAGACCAGTGGAAAGGGTAAGAAGTGTAAGAAATTTTGACAAAAGGGAGTGCCTTCCACGGCAAAGTTAACCCCAGTCCTTGGGGATGGTTCCTGGAGCAACCTTACCAACAGGTCAGATTAGAGCCCCCAGGTGGCCTAGTGGTAGGAATATTTCTACTCCTTCCTACGTGAGTTTCCCTTTTCCATTTTCCTTTTAAAGAATTTCATGCTGGATTGGTTCCTATAACACAGATTGAGACTGTTATGGAATTTCATTTCTTTCTGCAGGGATCAGCAATGATGACTGTTCAGAATTGACTAATGCAGAAGAACCTCAGGAAACTTCTAGCTCAGCCCTAAGAAATGGGACAGGTAAAGAAGATTACGATGCCAAGCGTTGGCCTGCGAATGTCAGGAATTAAAAGCTATTGTTTCCAGATGCATTTTATTCTGAGCGCCATGACTACCTTGTATCCAGTTAATCCTAGGAACTACTTTCAACGTTCTATAAAATGGAAGGAGGCAGGAAATTATTATAAGCTTATGTTCACCAGGATAAAACATATTAACTAAATGCATGTAATTGTGTATCTCTGTTGTAGAAAAAAATAATTACCAAAATGATGAGTCGTTTTTAATTCTTACTGTCATGCTTGCTTCTGCTAAGATCTTAGATTTCTGTAGTGACGTATTGATTGACACTGATAATATTTGTAATTGTAAAAGCCTCAAAATATAACTGGCCCTGCTATGTAATTATAGACAGAAATAAAAGCTTCAGATCAATCACTCTGAAACTTTAGTATAGTTTTTGACAGATGTCCATCACATTGTAATTGGATTGTATCATGTTATTTTAAAGTACTTTGCCAAATAAGACCTTACTTTGTCATCACAAAATCCTTAAGACAGGTAGGCTAACTCGTGCTGTCGCCATTTGGGGATGAAGAAATTGATGTACAAATGGATAAGGGTCAAGAAAGGTGACTGTTGTATGTAACAGGCAGGAAGATAAGGGCTATGTCACATGAACAATTTCCAAGCAGGAGCTCCAAGGGACCTGGCATATTCACAGGGGAATGTATCAGTGCCTGATGCAAGAAAACGTATTTAACAACTGTATATGTATACGTATATGTATACATACACACATATATGTGTGTATACATATTGGGGGTAGATGTACAACCATCAATATTGGTGTGTATGTTGAAGTATGTATATATAGAGACAGACAGGGGAAAATGAAAATCATGAAGAAACAAAGAGGCAGGAATAGAGCCAACTATATGGTATACAAAACACCTAGAATAATAATAACACCAAGGCTAAAAGGGATGACGAGAGAAATAAAAATAACCAGACATTAACAGTATCGTTGATGATAAGAGAGAAGATAACACAGGAGAAAAGAGAAATCAGGAAGGGAAGCTCGCAGAATCAAAGTGATGGAGATAGAAATGCGTAAGGCAGGGCAACAAGCAGAAAACTGAGAAGTGGGAAGAGAATGAAGTATGGCTGGATAGGAAGTGACAGAGCAAATAGCTCTTGGAAATGAGCTGTAGTCATTGGAGTAAGTGTATTTTTTTCTCAGCTCACCTGAGCTGTGAACATAGTTCAACATGACCACACTGAAGTGTGTTCCCTGGTCACCATCTATTGTCTGTCATTTCCTTATTTCACTTCAGTGTCCTATGGATTCAAAGCTCTTCAAAGGAATAGAAGAGAGTGAGAAGAGATGCCAGCCTGTTAGCATGTGGCGGAGAAGACAATTCTGATGCTACTTATCAGTTATCTTTATTTCCCTGTAGGCGTAGAGGAAAAGCTCCTCCTTCTTCACCTTACCTCCCCCCAAAAGCATTGCTGTACATGTGCACACAAATGAACACACACTCACACAGAGACAGACTTGTGCACAGATTAGAGTTACCTCATCAGGCTTGAGGAAGCCAAAGAGAAAGAAGAGCTGGGCTCCTGAGTGGAGGGAGGTGACACTGAGTAGATAATGAAAGGAGAAAGAATGGAAAAGGTAGGCTGGGGGCTTAATGAAAAGGTATCTGAGTAAGTTTCGAGTTTTTCTAAGTGGATATGGAATCCAAATATCACCAGATGGGGCTTGGGTGGGGATGGGAGGAAGGATAATTCCCAAGATACAGAGGGTGCCAAAAAATGTATACACATTTTAAGAAAGGAAAAAAAGAACTATTAATACATACCAATAACAAAAGATGAACACAAGTCATGTTTGACTTCTGCAATTACAAGAGGTGCTCAGAGTGGTTACCATCAGCCTCCAGACACTTCTGATTACGGAGAACTACTGCTTGAGCAACATTAAGCAAAGTGGTAACAATCTCTGAAAACCTGTCATCTCAAACTTAGGGTCGTTCTTCCTGCCTTATGCTCCCCTAGAGTATCCTGTATAGTGTGTGTCCTAACACTCTTCATCTTTCAATATGCTCACTTCTTTATGTGTCAATTTCATGGTTCCTGTTAAGACTGACGAGCTTCAGTAGGCTTGTGTCCTGCGTCATTGCTGGTGTCCATTCAGCACCTGGCACATGAGAGAAGCTTAGCAAACTTGTTGAGTCGATGGAAAGAATTGTTCACTTTCTGTTTTTCAACATTTGGAAATATGTCTGGCAAAATTTAGCTTATTAGAGTAATTATATGGAATGTTTAGAAAAATTATTTTAATAATTGAATTATATATAAATATGTATAGACATAAATGTAACAAAATTTCTGGAAAACAATGACATCACATAGAGTAAATACAAATGTTTATAAAAAATGTCATTAAGGAATGGATGGGAGAAGCATACAAAGAAAAAATTTAAAAAAAACAACAGAGATACAGATTTAGGGCAGAGAAACGATAAGAGAAAAAACAGGTTGGAAAGAAGGGACAGGGACAACGAGGAGCAATAATAGATAAAGAGACTTCAGAGATAGAGCCATCCTTTGACGTAAGAGTGAGGGAAAGGAGGATGGTTGGAGGGCAGGGGGACAGAAATAAAATTTTTTTACAAATCATAATGTAGGAGCAGCTCTCTGAGGATTTAGAAATGAGAAGTGTTCCTGTGTCATGTGTTTTTCAAAAGGTGTGCCAAGAGGCAAAGAAACAAGGCCAGAAAGTAGCCAAGCATCTGATATGATGGGTAAGGCCACCAAGGGTTTCTGGGTGGAGGTGGTTCAGCAGGTACCACAGACCCCGGGCTTGTCAGTGATGCGTGATCAGGGTTTAAGGACAACATCAGATGGCTCAGCAGCAGGGAGGGGCTCAGTTATGAAGGTGAGAGTCACAGGCCCGGGCTGCAGGATGTCAAGAGTCTGAAATCAGAGCTCGTTTCCTGCTGCACTGGAGTCTGAGCACAGTTCAACTAGGAAGGAGTCTAGTCTATGTCAGAATCCCATTCTCTACATTTGTTTGATCTGACCCTTTGGGGGACAGCAGGGAGGCCAGAGATCACGGTTACAGTTGTGTTTAACAGAATGGGCCCTGCTGGTTGTACATGGAAGATGTAGTAGAAATACACTGGTTAAAAAAACAAACAAACAAAGGTAGTATCTCATTTACTCTTTAGCATATCAATACCAAAGTGTTGGACTTATGTAGTGACTTCCACCCTTGTTTATGGAGCAAAGAAATCCAAGTCTTCTTCTGGTGGTAGATAATAGTGTCATTTTGTCACAACCTTGGAAATGCCTCAAAAGGCAGATAAGTGGTCCTGCTACTTGTTAGGAAAAAGATCTATCTCAAATAACTATTCTTAAACTCAACATATAATTTTGAAGCATGCCCTCCAGCATGCGATTGATTTAATAGTGATTTCTCATTAACTTTTGCAAATGAGATCTTATTCTTCATTTAAAAAATCTAAAGTCTGAACATGATAACTTTTGCTATCCCTGTCTCATAAATGATGAAACCATTGCACGTAAGTTACGAAGGGTTCTTTTCAAAGTCTCAGAGAAATAAAGGCCTTAGACATCAACTTGTACCTGTCTGATTCCTTTAGAAGAAGACAGAGAACTAATACACAGAACATCCTTATAAACTCAAGCTTTCCACAGTATGAATTGTCATAAGATTTGTAACTTTTATTTATAAATTACAGTTCTCTGACCACTACCTATTACTTTCTAGATATCATGGATACTGGATGCAATTCTACTTTGGAAAAACACAGTGGGAAAAGAAGTAAGAGTGAATAAGAATTTACTTGATTTTTATGTTACAAATGAACTATTTTTCAATGCTAAAGTTTATTATCAGTTTTCTTCTATACCTTTTGTAAGACAAAAAGATAATGTCTTTTAAAGTAACTATTTTTTTCAACATGCTCATCTCTTCATGTTGCTTTTTATTCTGATTTTAAATTATATGTTGATTATAACTATGGGTGTATATCTTTCCGGAATTTTTCTATGCATATATTAATACCTTTTGGACTACAGTTTTATTTATCTAAATAGACTAATTCTATGCATACTTTTCCTTTTCTTGCTTTTTAAAATTAATATATCATACCTAGACAATAAATACATTTAATATTTTTAAGAGTTATTTAAAAAGTTGTATTTAAGGGTGCTTTAATATACAGTATTTCATTTTTAGTGTGACTGAGCATTTTTCATTTGTTATTAGTCATTTGTTTGTCTTCTTCATAGAACTCTTTGCCATAGCATGCTGTGTCAGTGTTTCCTATTGCGGTGTTTGTCTTTGTCTTACCATGCTGAATGAATATAGAAATCCTTTTTTTAAAAAAAAGAAAGTAACTATTTATAATTGCTCACTAGAAATTCTTATGTGAGATATACATATCTATTAAATCTTAGTCATGTATGTTGCTAGTATGCTGTCCTATTTGTTATTTTTGTTTTGATTTCTTAGTGGGATCTTTGGTCCTAGAGAAGTTATACATTTGTAGGTAGTCAAATTGGTCAACTTTTTCTCTCTAATTCTTGGGTTTCCTATCATATTTACAGCATCCATTTCTAGATGAAGATTTTGAAAATATTATTCTATATTTGATTTTAGGATGTTTGAAGCATCTGATCATTTTTACCGTTTACGTCTTATAACCCCTAGGTGTTGCTTCTTTGTGTATATGTAAGAGGGGAATTACTAAAATATTTCTTCCACAATTATATCGTGATCTGAATCACCACTTTGATCACACAGTGTCTTTACCTATTTATATACTACTTTTTGGTTTGCGATGAAAGGGACTACAGAAAACAAAGTAGAGCTCAAAGGTACTGCCATCCTGATGACTCACTGGGGGTGAATTCTAAAATCAACTCAAGATTTCCCCTACCTCCTTTTCAAGTTCATTGGGCCCTCTGCTCAGAAATGCACTGAATTTGCAGATTAATTTGGGGAAGACACAGATTTACACCCACTTATCCATGTATTATTGAGAACACATGAGTCTTCCACTAAGGATTTTCTTACACTTTTTCAAAAATTTTGTATATGTTGTACAGATTTCTTTGTTACTATGAATATCTTCTTTTCCCCATGGCAGTATAGCTGCAGTGGATTGAAGGTGTGCTTGATTCTTCCCTTTTCCTAATCCCCCCATATTCACTCATCATCAAGTTTCAAAACTATATATCTAATGTGTCCATTCCTTGTCTCCCCTGCCACTATCCCAGTTCAAGTCCCATTAGCTTGCATATGGAATACTGCAGAGTCCTCCTAACTGGTCATTCTGCTTCCATTCTTGCCCACCTATAATTCATTCTCCACTCAACAGTCTGTCACCCAACTACACAACCCTTCAATGGTTTCCAGTTGAACCCAGAAAAAAGTCTAAACTCTTTACCATGCCTACAAAGCATTATTTAAGCTGCTCTTGATTACCTCTAAAGTCTCATTTCTTACCATTCTTTCCCTCATTTACTACTCTGGCCTCCTTGAACAAACTCAGTTTCTGCATCAGGACCTTTGCACTTACTGTTGACAGTACATAAAATGCTTTCTCACTCAGTTCAAGTGTCTCCTCCTCAGAGATGTCTGCCCTAATCATTGTTTCTTAAATATCCCCTTTAGCCTCTATTACATCACCCTTTGACCTGTCTTTTCACCTGATTTATCATTATTATTGTACAAGAAATTTTATCTCTGTATAATCTAACTTTCCTATATTATCCTTTATGATTATGTTTTTTAATCTTGAGAAATCTTTGGGGCTGGCCCAGTGGCTCAGGTGGTTGGAGCGGCGTACTCCTAACTAACGCCAACGTCGCCATTCAATTCCCACATGAGCCAGTGAGCTGCGTCCTCTATAGCTAAGATTGTGAACAACAGCTCTTCCTGGAGCTGGGCTGCTGTGAGCAGCCGGGGGTTGGCATGAGCTGCTGTGTGCTGCTGTGAGCGACCAACTGGTGATCAACTGCCTCAGCAGGGGAGTGGGGTTGGGAGGGGGGAGCGCAATGCTCATAATACCAGCTTGGGCCAGGTAGCTGTGTCCTACACAACTAGACTGAGAAACAACGGCTTGAACCAGAGTGTGTGGTGGCGGTGGGGGGGAGAAAAAAAAATCTTCACCTAATCTGAGGCTACCTTTCAAGTTATATTTTCATACCTTTCTATTTTATTGGACATCTTAGCCAATAGAGGACAGAATCCAGTAAATAAATACTCTCTCCTCCATTTCTAAGATGAACAATTTGAGGATCATTCTTTATAGCTTTTCAAAGTATCCCCAGCCCAATCAGTTCCCAGTTGACAAAGTGGTAACCAACCCAATGGCTTTCTCTCCTACTCTTTTTCTTTTCCCAGATTCCCACTCCTGATCCTTGAGGTAGTTTCAAAATATACTGATTAAACACAAACCCTTATCTCAACATCTGCTTTTGGGAATACTAGGCTAAGACACCCTTATTTCACTTTCTCATTTAGATCTTTGATCCTTTGGAATTGAATTTGTGTGTGATATGATGTAGGGAGTCTAATTTTTTTTTCTCTGATAGATAACCGATTGTCTCAGCTTCACCAATGATGTGTGATGTCACATATGGCATGCATCAAAGCCATATATATATATATATATGCACTTACTGTTGACAGTACATAAAATGCTTTCTCACTCAGTTCAAGTGAGTGAGATATATATATATAACTATATATATATATATATATATATATAGTTATATATAAAGCCATATACCGTATTTGCCGGCGTATAAGACGATTGGGCATATAAGACGACCCCCTAACATTTCCACTCAAAATACAGAGTTTGTTATATACTCGCCATATAAGACTACCCCCTCTTCCGCACACCTTCCACACACCAAATAACTTTCAGTTTAAAATTTGCATCATACTTCTTTCTTTTGGCTGGTGCCATGATAGGGATGATAGGGGTTTGACTGGTCGACATTTTCTATGCTGTACTGTACAATGGTGCAGTATTGTGGTTGGCTGTTGGCTGTATACAAAGCCTGATTTGATTGGTCCCTGCTCCCTGTTTGCCCGCCCTGTCACTATAGCAGTCTGGTCCACCCTTGCATCAGCATCTCCCTGGGACCTCACTAGTGCGCAAGTGCGAGCTCTTCAACATTCTAACAGGCACCATGATAGCGCAAAATCGCGAATCTTCAATGCATATGTAAAGAAATATACGGTAACCCGAATTTACCACACTCGCAAAATCGCACACAGCCGACCATACACCCAGTATGGTATCGCGATTCGCGATTTTGCGCTATCATACTGGGTGTATGCTCGGCTGTGTGCGATTTTGCGAGTGTGGTAAAATCGCATAACAGCAAAATCGCATAACAGCCGAGCATACACCCAGCAGCGCTGCTGATGCCTGAACGGTATGTGGAATGAAGTGGGCGGGCATCGGGAGGCCACTATGGCACGGGGCAAGCACTATGGGCAGTCTATCTGAAGTGTACCTGGCGTATAAGACGACCCCCCCACTTGGAGGCATATTTTTCGGGGCCAAAAAATCGTCTTATACGCCGGCAAATACGGTATATACATAATATATATATTGTATATATATATTGTTATATATATATTTATATATATGTAATATATTATATATATAATATATATAGTTATATATAAAGCCATATATATACATAATATATATATAGTATATATATATAGTTATATATATTTATATATATGTAATATATTATATATATAATACATATATAGTTATATATAAAGCCATATATATACATAATATATATATTGTTTCTGGGTTTTCTAGTCTGAGCCATTGTTCTATCTATTCTGCATCAATACATAGTGTACTCTATTAAGTACTATAACTTTATAATATATTCATATATGGAAAAGCAAGTTTCTATCATTTTTTTTCTTTTTCAAAATTGTTTTATCTAGTATAGTCATTTGCTCTTTCATATAAATTTTGGTATCATCGTGTCAAGTTCCCTTGAAAATCCTGTTGAATTTTTGTTGAAATTACAGAAAATTGTTTTGGAAAAAATTAACATCTCTAAAATATTGCATTTTCCAATTTATGAATGTGCTATATCCCACTACTTATTTATTCTGGTTTTTTTAGAGTCATTTCAACAGATATGTATTGCTAAAGCTGATCAATAAGGACAAAGCCATGAACAAAATCTTACTGAGCTTACGTTCTAGTCGGGGGACATACACAAGACAAAAGTAAATATATATAATATTTTAGATGGTGACAACACTGTAAAGAAAAATGAAAAGTAATGATTGTATGGAGTGACAGAAACATGCTATCTTATATAGGGTGTTCAGAGAGAGCCTCATTGACAAATCGACACATAAGTGGATATTTGAGTGAGGTGAGGGACTACACGACAAAGCTGAATCTGAGAAGACCTTAGGGGAAAGACAGACAGGATGTGAATGGTCTTTTGGAGAATAAGAAGGAGACCACTGACTGGGGAAGTAATCAGAATGGAGCAGAAAGTGGTTTTTCAAGGTCATGTAGAATTCCTAAGTTATGGTAAAGCCTTTGGATTCTTGTCTTACTAAGAGGAGAAAGCATTTGAGAGTTTTGAACTAGGGAATGATATAATATGAATTATGTTTTTTAAAGATTGCTCTGGAACCCACATGGGAAATAGACTTTAGAAGGATAGGATGAGAGATCCATAAGGAGGCTATTGCAATGGTCTTGGCAAGGGTGATGGTGGATTGGACTAAGCTAATAGCAATGGAGATGTTCAAAAATGTGTGAGTTCTGAAAATACGTGTATTATCACACACACATACACACACAAAACACTCGAACATATATGTATACACATATATATACATATATACACATATGTATACACATATATACATATGTGTATATATGTATATATGTTGTATGTATATTTTTTATAAAATATAATTATACAGTATATAAATTTTCAACATAATATAGAAATACACTTAGTAGATAAGTATGAATAAATTACATATAAACATATATATAAAACTCCAACATATTGCTGACCATCCAGAAAGCCACACACATGTCTAGGAAAGTGGTGTGTATGCTCCTAAGGCTGTGTATACGCTCAGGAAAGACCTAGGAAAGCCCTGAGCTTTCGCCTCTGGCTAGCCTTGAGACTCTGGCAAGCAGGAAGTGAGAGCTAAGGTGGAGTTGTAAACTGCCTAGCTGTGTGTTGAAGGCATCCATCAACATATGCTTAGAGCCCCTTGGCAAAAAGTAGGAGACTTATTAGTTCTAGGTATTTAAAGAAATCTCTTTCCAATCGTTAGCTGACTGAGCAGAAACTTCAGTGTCCACATGGCAAAAAAATACAGACTTTGCAAAATTAATTCAGAAAAAAGGACTATAGCATACTTTGGTGATATTGTGGGTTTGGTTTCAGACAATAAATCAAATATCACAATAAAGTGAGTCACACAAATTTTTCGGTTTCCCAGTGCACATAAAAGTTATGTTTAGACTATACTGTAGTCTATTAAATGTACAATATCATTGTCTAAAAAAAGTACATATCCTAATTAAAGAATACTTTATTGATAAAAAAAAATGCTAACCATTACCTGAGCCTTCAGCAAGTCATAATCCTTATGCTGGTGAAGGGTCTTGCCTCAGTGTTGGTGGCTGCTGACTGATTAGGGTTGTGGTTGCTGAAGGGTGGGGTGGCTGTGGCAATTTTTTAAAATAAGACAACAATGAAGTTTACCACATTGATCAATCTCTTCCTTTCATAAATGATTTTTTTGTAGTATGTGATGCCATTTGATAGCATTTTACCAACAGGAGAACTTCTTTCAAATTTGGAATCACTTCTCTCAAACCTAGTCACTGCTTTATCAATTAAATTTATGTAATATTCTAAATCCTTTGTTGTCATTTCAACAATCTTCACAACATCTTCAGCAGGAATAGATTCCATCTCAAGAAGTCACTTTCTTTGCTCATCCATCAGAATCAAATCCTCATCTATTAAAAGTTTATCATGAGATTGCAGCAATTCAGTCACATCTTCAGGCTCCACTTCTAATTCCAGTTCTCTCACTATTTCCACCCACATCTGCAGTTACTTCCTCAACTGAAGTCTTGAACCCCTCAAAGTCATCCATGACACCTGGAACAAACTTATGCTGAACTCCTGTTAATGTTGATATGCTGACCTCTTCTCATGAACCAAGAATGTTCTTAATGGCATCTAGAGGGTAAATCCTTTCCAGCAGGTTTTCTATTGCCTTTACCTAGATCCATCAGAAGAATCACTATCTATGGCAGCTATAGCCTTACCAAATGTATTGCTTAAATAATAAGGCTTGAAAGTTGAAATTACTTCTTGAGCCATGGGCTGCAGGATGGAATTTGTGTTAGCAGGCATGAAAACAACCATTGTACGTCTCCATCAGAGCTCTTGGGTTACCAGGTGCATTGTTCATGAGCAGTAATATTTTGAAAGGAATCTTTTCTCCTGAACAGTCGGTCTGAACAGAGGGCTTAAAATATTCAGTAACCCATGTTATAAACAGATAAGATGCCATCAGGCTTTGTTATTCCATTGATAGAGCACAGGCAGAGTGCATTTAGCATAATTCTTAAGGGCCTGGAATTTTCAGAATGATTAGTGAGCACTGACTTTAACTTAAAGATCCAGCTGCATTAGCCCCTAACAAGAGAGTCAGCCTGTCCTTTGAAGATTTGAAACCAGGCATTAACTTCTCTTCAGTTATGAAAGTCCTAGGTGGCGTCTTCTTCCAATACAAGACAGTTTTGTCTACATTAAAAATCTACTATTTACTGTTGTCATCATCATTAATTATCTTAGCTAGATCTTCTGAATAACTTGTTGCTGTCCATCAGCACTTGTTGCTTCACCTTGCACTTTTATGTTATGAAGATGGCTTCTTCCCTTAAACCTCACATACCAACCTTTGCTGGCTTCAAACTTTTCTTCTATAGCTCCTTCACATCTCTCAGCCTTCAGAGAACTGAAGGGAGTTAGCGCCTTCTTCTAAATTAGGCTTTGGCTGAAGGGAATTTTGTGACTGGTTTGATCTGTTATCCAGACCACTAAAACTTTCTCCGTGTCAGCAATGAGGTTGTTTTGCTTTCTTATCATTTGTGTGTTCAGTAGAATGGGAGTAGCACTTTTAATTTTCTTCAAGAACAAAACCTTTGCATTAACAACTTGGCTAACTATTTGGTGCAATAGGCCTAATTTTTGGCCTATCTCAGCTTTTCACATGCTTTCCTTACTAAGCTTAATCATTTCTAGCTTTTGATGTGAAGTGAGAAATATGAGACTCTTCCTTTCACTTGAACACTCAAAGGCCATTGTAGGGTTATTAATTGGCTTAATTTCAATATTGTTGTGTCTCGGGGAATAGGGAAGCATGAGGAAAGGGAGAGAGATGGGGGAATGGCTGGTAGGGGGCACACACACACTTATCAATCAAGTACAATCTTATCTGACAGCATGATTCATGGCACCTGAAAACAATTACTATAGTAACATCAAAGAGCATTGATCACATATCACCATAGCAAATATAATAATAGTTTAAAAGTTTGAAGTATTGCAAGAATTACCAAAATGTGACACAGAGACATAAAGTGAGCAAATGCTCACTTGGGAAAATGAGCGCTGATAGATTCGTTGCTTGACACAGGATTGCCACAAGCCTTCAATTTGAAAACAAACAAAAACACAGTATCTGTGAAGCACAATAAAAAAAAGTTCAATAAAATAGGGTATGCCTATACTCCTTGTTTGTCCAAATATCACCAGGTGACTTCAAGCTATAAAACAGACAACGACTTTGCTCTACCACCCCTATTTCTTCCTTCCCCCCACTTTTTTTATTGTTGTTATTATACTATTTTCATATTGCCAGGGCATGTATGCTTAATATTCTAGTTTGTCATTTCATGCCCACTTTCATTGTGATCCTTTTGTCAAAATTTTTCCAGTCCTGTTTGGTTTGCTGAAGTGGATCCTCTAGTAGTTTTCTCAATAAGAACTCACAGGGACAATATTTCCAGTATTTTCCTATTCAAAAGTATTTGTTTTTGCTATTTATACTGAGAAATAATTTGCTCACTCATTATTTCTAGAAGTATCTTGTAGGTTTTTTCCCACTTTCCTGTGGCATTAAATATTGCTGTGGAAAATTCTATAGCCAATAAGAGCCCCTCCCTTGAAAATATGACTAGGTCTTTTTGCTGAGGCTTCCCATTCAATTTTTTTCTTTATCTTTAAAGTCTAGTGAATTTGCTGGAATATATCTAAGGGTTGGCTGTTTGGAGTCAATTTTTTCTGCTACAGGGTGAAAATATGCATACCTATGACATGTATATTCAATTTTTATTATAATTTCAAGAATTTTCCCTTAAATTTATCTACAAGTATTTCTTCAATTATTTTTATTTTCCCCCTTGAAAACTCCAATGATTTGGCCACTATCATTTATTGATTATTTTCTCTCTGATCTTTCTTAATTATTTTTAAATTTTCTTGTTTCCCTTTCAACTTTCTATAGTCTATATCCTTCACTTTAATGTCTGAAACATCTAATCTCTTTTATTCTCCTTCTACATTTATCTTTGTTTCTCCGATGGCTTTCTTTTTCTTCCACATGTTTCTTAAGCTCTCATTATTAAAACCATGGATTATAGCTTTAGTTTTCCCACGCAAGCCTCTGAATTCATGATGTATACTTTTCTGGTCATCTTTGGGATCTGCTATTCCTTGATCTCCTTGACATTCCCCCTCTTTTGCTGTCAGCTTCTGCCTGATTTCAGCTGCTTTTTACATTTTGCTTATTGTGAATGAGAAAACTTCACGTGAATATGTAAAAGCAATCTGTAAATGATTGGTACTGTGTAAATGTAGGTTGTTTTATTGCTGTTATTGTCTTCAGTATGATGACAAAACGAAGATTTGTATTGGTAGATGGGGATTTAGCCCCACAAAAGTTGAAGGAGGACTTAAAAATAAAATAACTGAGGGTTAATAACATATAAAGCTTGTAAATCTGTTTATAATTCTAAACTCTATTTATTGTTTATAAATGATTATTATCTTTTCTGTTTGAAGGAGAAAAGAGAAGACACATATGTAAAATAAATGGTCTCCAAAACAGTAAGTATAAATGTGAGCTTCTGTGAGCCTACTGCAGACCTGATCTTCCTACAAGACTCTCTCTGTGCAGCAGCCCCAAAATCTCCTATGGGCTTCATAATTACTGGTTTATTTATGGTATAGGTTGAATTGTTGTAACAAAGAGACCCCAATATATATGTGATTTAAATCACATAATTTGTTTCTCTTTCATCAAACAGTCCAGAAGTGGTAGGAAGTACCTGCCTTTCTCAACATATGGTTTCCCTCTGCGGCCAAGAAAGCTGATCTGGTTACCACTGTCTCCTAACAGTGGGGATGGAATAAATGGAGAGGGAGATCACCCACATATTTCTTTTAATGGAAAGACCCAGAGTCTTCTGCTCATATCCTATTGGCCAAAATGTAATCACATGGCCAGAGCTAGCTGCAAGTGAGGCTGAAAAATATAATCTCTAGTCAGGCAGCCATTGGTCCAGCTACAACTCTATTCCTATGGAACAGAGAATGATTATGGGTAACAAATAGCAATCTGCCTACTTGCCCTGCATGTTTTCATTCAAAGTCACTGATTTCCTCAAGTAAGGAGGAAAATTCAGACTCTCCATTGGTCTTCTTGTCAACCTGATACCCTTTGGCAAGAAAAGAAGCTGGAACCTGGATACAGCACAGAGATATGTGGCCAGAGACAAGCTAGCGCTAAGTGGTAAATGAAGGACCTAAAGAAAGTGTTAGAAAGGTTTGTTGTAACTAATGAACATAGCCCTTGACAGAAAAAGGAGAAGCAGACAGAGCAAATTTGAGTCAATTAAGCAGAAGACAGAGTCCTAGTATCACATCAGTTCTAAGTCTGAGAAACACAGTTACTTAAACCAAACTCAATCAGAGCGTATACCACACTTGAGTTTGTGCAGTAAAGGATGGAAATATTGAGTGACTCACCATTCTCTATATGGGGTTCTGCAACTTTTCATTTCTATTACATTCTCCCTTTACTTCCTCCTCTTTGCTTCTAGTCTCTTTCCCTTCCTCTCCAATTCTATTTATGTTTCTTTTTTATGTTTTACTTCTTCTGTTCATTCTTTAACATCATATTATATAAAATATTGCTACTAAATTCACATGGCATTGTAGAGGTGACAGGATTTTCCCTCTGGAGTTAAAATGTATTTGGATATATTTTGTTTCCTTTCCATTTCTTCTAAGCATTCCTCTTTCTCTCTCTCTCTCTCTCTCTCTCTCTCTCTCTCTCTCTGTATATATATACAGGGTTTCCCCAAAAATAAGACTTAATTGGAAAATAAGCCCCAGCATGATTTTTCAGGATGACATCCCCTGAACATAAGCCTAATGCATCTTTTGGAGCAAAAACTAACATAAGACTCGATCTTATTTTCGGGGAAACACAGTATATACATATATATATATATATATATATATATATATATATATATATATATATTATTTGAACACATTTATTTGAATACATATGTATGTATTGAATACATATATATGTATTCAAATAAATGTGTTCAAATAAATATATTTAAATGTAGCATAAATAAATATATACATATGTTTCTAGCATATCTATCACTTTAGCTCCATTTTTATCTTTATCATCTTGGTTATTTCCCAGGTTATACTTACTCAGGTCTAAGATGTTTTACCTCTAAAACCTCTTTGTCTTACGTGCTTTATTAAAATAGATGGAATTGGTAGTGTACGCCCAAACACATTTGCTTTTTTTCCTGCTTCCTTTTCAAACCTATTCTCTCAAATCGTTCTTTTCCTTCCCCATGGTTAAGTCTTAGATAAACCCCAGAGCTATGTTAGTCCCTTTCAGCAGCAGTGATATATTCTCATTCAATATTTAAAAGCCTGAGCTTATATATTAAAACTGGAAAATATGTAGTGAGGAAGTTGGGTGAGGCCAACCTCTTCTCTCATCCGTACTTCTCTAATTCCAATCAGCACATATTGCTTTTAACTAATTCCAGTTTGTGGAGGAAGGAGAGACGGAGGTAAGGAGTAGATGTAGTCTTCTTATTTCCCAGATATGGTGGTTGCATGAGTCACATTTGTGGGTTTTCTAGAGACACCCCTCTTCAGAGAGAATCTCTCAAATGAAGTTCCCCTAATGCAAGAACTCCAACTGACTGCTTACCAGTTCCCTCTTAGTCTCTCAGTTTCAAGGAGGTCCACACCTCATCCATCTAAATGGTCCTCCTGAAAAGAGAATCTCTTAAGAAGAACTGAGCTCCTCTTTTCCTCAGAAAGGCCCATGAGAACCATGCCTCTTCATGGTCCCACTGTCAGAGCATGTAGCTGGCTCCCAACAGAGTCATCTTCTCTAGACTTTCCAGGCTTGAGTTTTTAAATTTCTCTGCCTCCTGCAAATTTCTGGAGACACAGATCAATTACCTTGAGGCCGAATCCTTCTCACTTGCCTTGAGGGGTGAGGGAGCACCTTACTCAACTTCTATAGAAAGGAACCCAAGAGGAGCTCCTCTACTTCCTGTGGGGTATTTGAGCAAGCAAACTCACAAAGAACAATTTTAAAGAGAGGTCCAGTCGCTCTATATTGTCAGTAGGTTGTAAGCCCAGAATCTCCCAGGAAGGAGAGCTTTATAAATCTGAGCTAGGCTACATATATAACTTTAATTCATATGGCCTCAACAAATTTAAGGAAAGGTGAATCCAACTGTACCAGAGAAAGACACAGAGGACCACAAAGAGAGAATGTGTTTGTCTAAGATGTCTATTGCTCAACAAGCCCAAATTGTAGTCCTACCATAGAACTGGAGAGAGAGAGAGAGAGAGAGAGAGAGAGAGAGAGAGAGAGAGAGAGAGAGAGAGAGAGAGAGAGAGAGAGAGGGATCAGAATGGAAGGGTGAGCATTTCATGGTCCTGTCTTGGAGAGCAACATATAAGAACATGGCAGTCAGGAGATCTACCTGCATATGCCTCACCATCTTCCCACCCACACCTCATCATCTGCTGAATCTGAGAGCATATTTACCCGAGATAGGGTTCCAACGCACTCTTCTTTGATATCTCTAACCCTGAGGCTTTCTAAGACTTGAAAAAAGATTTTTTTCACCTGAGGAATATTTCCCTTATTTGTGTTTTCTTTTTTTTTTAACCCTTTGAACTTTTATTTCTACACATTCCCTTTGGGTAATATTCTCTTGGCTAGTTTCTTCGATTCTAATGTTTTGTCCAAACCCATGTAGTCACTTTCACTTAATTTTCAGCCCAAAAACCTGAAAATAATGGTGAGTGTTTCATCTGTGTAGCTCACCATCGTACCTCTCTAGACAATCCAAATTCTGGCAATCCTGCCATTGATTTCTGTCTCTCAACCAAAAGAAATCTGCATTGCTACACATAACTTTTTAAATTTCTGGATGTTTATTTTTTTCATTGGTAATGAGGATAGTAAAAGTTTCTATCTCATAAACAGATTAGTAGATATAAGGGTTTTGTATTTGTGCCTAGTACATAAGCATTTAACAACTATTAGCTCTCATTGTTATTATTCTCACAGTGTTCCTTGAGGTACAAATGAAACTCTGTCTTAAATTCTTTTTTTTATTGGTGGGTATAAATGAATTAGGATTAATGTGAGGGTAAAGAAAATGAAATCTAGGATGAAACCAGGTTAAACATCTAAGGCTTGGTAAGTACATGGCTATGAGATATATATTTTTCTTTATGCAATAGGCTCTTGAAAAGTTACAGTAAAATGGAATTTTTAAAAAGAACTATTATATACAATGCAACTTTTCACAGCATTTGTTTTTATGTTTTATCAGCGAGAAAGAGAATCCAAGCTCTGAGTAAGAGAGCCCCATGGAAAAAATACATACCAAAAGGTAAAATTTTAAAAGATTGATCCATTTTCAATAACTGAACGTCTAAATTCCCATGCTTTATTCTTTGCTTTTAGTAACAAACCTATTTCCCTAATTGCTTTATGTAACTATACTAACCATTGAGAAATATATCAGATTTAGTACATTTCCAAAACACAGCAAGGATTGAAAGATGAATATACTGTAAACAAATAACTTGGTGATGCGTCTGCAGCCAGAACCCAGGGCCCAGGGGATACGCAGTGCGGTCTCTGCTGAACTGATAACTTTCGAGACTGCGAATACAGTTGTCCTTTGAACAACAAAGGTTTGAACTGCGTGTATGTACTTGTAAGCAGATTTTTTTCAATAAATACAGTCGGCCCTTCGTATCCACAGGTTGTGTATCTGGCGATTCCACCAACCATGGATGGAAAACAGTATTTTCGCATTTCCAACCACAGATTCCCAACTGCAGCTTGAAAATATTGTTTGTTGTTTGTGCTGGTTGAATCTGTGTGTGTGCAAGGCCAACTGTAGAGTCAAAAGTTATATCCAGATTTTCAACTACATGGGGGTAGAGGCTCCTAATCTCCCTCCCCATTATTCAAGGGTCAATTGTCGTAGCTATAAAACACTGTGTAACTCACAAGTGGTGTAGCTGTCCTTTCTCGTGTCCTACCACCTTGAGGTAATCGTGTGGACTTGGGTCTGTTTCTTCACCTCTTCTGCCTCACTTTACTCGTTTGTAAAGTGAAATAAAGTGAGATAAATAATAATAAGTAGTAATAATAATAAATAGACTGACTGCTCTCCAAGGCACATCCAAGGTTCATACACGGCTTCATATCCTGTGGATCTCCCACTGAACCATGGACCGCTTCCTCTTCTTCATTCTGAAAAGGGAGCCCAAGGAGTGTCTTTAATGGATTCCCCAAAGCTTTAATACATTCCCAATGTCTCTGGCTGGAATGGCAGGAACAGCATCTCATCATCCTGAAGTAAATTTTAAGATGTTTACATCCGTTTCTATGATGTCAGATTCTCATTTCCTCACCCTACCCCCTACACCACAGAAGTTATAAGATGCAAAGCCTCCTCCCTGTGCAATTTACAGATGACTCTAGAACTCCACTGAGCTTCCCTTGCAGCCAGGAGAAAGCTGCTGTTATCCCTTGTTGAGCTGCCCCATGGTGATCCTGCTTCCCATTCAGCCAGTTCCTGGCTCAAATTCAGACAAATTTGTCAAATTATAAACAAATTACAGTCCAAAACTCTTCCTCTGACCACAAAACTGGGGGGAGGGGAAGATTTGGCTAGAAATTTCTTACTAGTATAGCAGAAGCAATATATTTTACCATCTCTTAGTAGTTGAATGGTGGCCAACTTGCTGGGGAATTAAGACATTGGATGGTCCTTCTGGAAGATCTGCACCTTTCTGCAGTTACCTCATCACACCAGGTGGTTCTCTTGGGCAGAATATCTCTCAAGAACCCTCAGTTCAGGTCCCATTCACAGGGCCCCCAGCAGGCCATGGAAATCTAGCTTCTTTATTGATTCCCTTGCTGGCTTGCAGCTCAGCCTTCCTCCCAATACAGAATGCTCTAGCCATGACCTTCACCTTTACATTTCCTAGGGATGAGTCTAATAGTCTCTCCTTCTTTGACATCCTCAAGGGCAGAGGTCCATCTCTTGTGTAGCTCTTTTAACACATTCTCTCTTGGCTTAAAGGGAGGTGTCTGACAATTCTCAGAAAGGAATGTAGCCTCTCTCTTTAGGCCTGGAGGTAGGGAAAAGCTATACTGGAGAACCAGACTCACTTTCTCCTATCACATTCTGTGCAACAGGGCTAGACTAGTATTTTTCTCTAAGATTTAGGCGTATGGGGCTCCCGTTGCATTGTTCTTGGATACTGACATCTCTGCTGATATTCTGAGGCAACCTGACATCCTGATATAATTTTTTGCCCATAATCATTACTCCCAACTCTTAAGAAAATTATTTTTAAACTGCTTTCAATTTTTCTGACCACATTATTATTTATAAGGCCTAATGTGTGGTTTTCGTGTTATTAGGTAATTATTAAGATAGAAGACACAAGAATAGTTAGATCATACTTTGTCCAGGCATTTTACTACCTGTTTGTAAAATAACAAGGTGCTGGTACATGCTAACATACATGGTACCATTTTAAAGCAAAGCTCATCAGCACTTTGATACATATGATTTGCTCTTTTGCCCAAATTTCTTTATGCTGAGATCTGGACTGGAATATACGGAGCTTCTGTTTGTTTGCCTGAAGTTGTTTGTCTGAAAACCTCAAGGTTTTGATGAAAGTTCACTCACTAGTCCCAGAAGGATTTAAATAGAGAAAAACGAAGAGCAAGAGAATGTGTGTTTGCCAATAACGGCTACTGATGAACAGACTCAAGTTCTAGCCAGGGGTATACTGCAATCTTCTGGCACATGTTTGTGTCAATCCTTTGCGTTATCTTTAACTCTACAACTTGTAGAACTTGGGCATCATTTTCTGTAAGTTCTTCTTTATTGGGTTGGTGTGAATAGTGGCATGATTTTGCCACAATTTTCAGTACAAAAATCTTTCAAATTTAGGTTTGTAGCAACTATCTGATCAGTAGAGCCCACCATTAGGTCTCCCTTGAGGCCGTACATTGCTGCCTTTTATCTCTGTTGCTTCATCCAAGGAAATCTTCAATACTTTATTTATCTTGTATTTTTATCGGTGCATATTTATTTCCTCATCTACTAGATGAGGATAGTATTAGTCCCTATCTTATAAATTTGTTCTAAGGATGAAGTATTGAACCATTCTTGGGTCTTCTATCTTAATAATTACCTAATAATATTAAAACCCCACCTTAGTCCTTATAAATAATAATGTGGTCAGAAGTTAATAGAGGTAAGGTCTAAGGAGAGTTTCTGGTACAACCCATGTCTGAGTTCATTATTCTGCTCACCCTGTTGCTTGGGAAATATGAAAAAAACACTCTTTCAAATTTATTTGGAGTGATTTGGAGATATTAGTAAAAGAAATGTAGAATAAATCTTAGTTAAGTATCATCTTTACAACTATGTTTTAGCCAGGGTTCAGAAAACTATGGCCCACGGGGCAAATCCAGCCCACTGTTTTGTAAATAAAGATTTATTGGAACACAGCCAACTCTTTTCATTTACATGTTACCTAGGAATGCTTTTGCAACACAACAGCAGAGTTGAGTAATCACAGCAGAGGTCATGAACCTTAAATATTTACTATCTCCTTTACAGAAAAAAAGTTTCTAATTCCTGATCTAAGCATTTGATAGTTTTAGTGAAGTACTAAACAGACTCCTGAAAACCTTTTCTTTCAATGGTGCTTTTGTAAAACACTGTTATTTGCAATACAATGTTATAAACAAGAGATATTTATGTTATGTTTTTTTCCCCTTAGAGAGAAAAATGATCAACAGCAGGCCTTTAAAAAGAGGCAGAAAAAGAGGTAAAAAAAAAAAAAAAAAAAGTGGTTAATACACTTTAAATAATTAAGCATCTACATTTTATTTTCTACTCTGTGTTTTGAGTGATCAGTTTCCTTAATTGGCTTATAAGGCCATAAAAACATTAGGATATTCATCAGCCTTGGTCAGTTTCAACAGCATGACAGGATGGTGATAACACCCACTTTATTGATTTTAGCCAGTTGATCTGTGAGAGCACGGGTTTCCCTGGGCCTGTGCAGGTCTCCCTGCACTGCACTGATAACTTTTAAGGAAGTTGTGTGTGACTCACATGCTATTATTTAGCTGACCCTTCTCTTGCCCACATAGAGAGCCACTGATTGCCCCACCAAGGGGGATGCTGGGTGGTACTATAGGACTTGTGTCCTAATTCCTAAACTTCCTTTGATTTTGTGATTTGGGCTTGTCATTTATTATTTTTTGCCTCAATTTCCTGCTCTGAAAATGGGTGGGTGGCAGGCAAATTAGACGGAACGGACTTCCAGGCTCACCTTAGCTCTAAAAGAACTGATTCTAAAAGGCCCAGGGACACTACACCCACCCATCCCGGAGAGAAGCCCCAGCATGTGTCTTTAATGATCTCCCTCAGTGTTGGCCAGAAGGGCAGGGGAAGGTGCTCCTGCTCCTGAAGTTCATTTTAAGACTTTCAACACCTGCTTCAGCAGAATCACAGCCCAGTGCCCCCACCCCGGCAAAGGACATGCAATTCCTTCCAGAAAACCCCACCCGGAACTTCACAGAGTGAAAGCCACAGAGAAAGCTCATGTGAAGGAGAAGTGAATCAAAGCAGAGAGCAAGGAGGGAAGACAGAGACTGTCCCTGCTATGGCACCATTGCCACCCTGCTCTCTGTTCCCCCAGGGGGGGCGCCTCAAATGGGGAAACAAAGCTAAAAAGTGAGGGTTGCTCCTCCATCTGCAGAACTTCAAAACAATGATATGACTAAAAACCATCCTCAAAAACAGCAGGAGGACATCACTGTGCAATAGGAAATCACTAGCCAACAAGGTTGGGAATTCAGATCCTTCCACATGAGGACTTTATGTAGGATTTCAGAGGGTGGGAGTGGAGATGACGTTATCTTTATGTAGGTAATCTGCCATAAAAGAAAGATCTAGAAATGTAACTAATTCGTGGGGAAATTCCCTCCAATACATTTTAAGGTATAAAAGAAGAATCTCAAGATGGATGAGGAGAAAGAGGGCACCATTGAAGAGGAAGATGATGAAAAATAATAATAATAATGCTTCCTTGCAGTTCCAAGAATTCCCAGAGATAAAAATATGGATTTTCGACCTCTTACACTTCCTGTGACCTGTGGTCAGGCGAAGGGGATTTTGCATAAGGAGAAAATGAAACAAGGTGGATTTCCTGCTCTTCTACACTTTCAACGGGAAACTATCCATGTGGATAATATATTGTTTAGAGGGTAGACACTTGTGTCGGGGTCTCCAAGACCATCCCCAGGTTTGGTGATTCACTAAGAGGTCACAGAACTCAACATATAGTTGAACTCATGGCTATGCTTTATTACATTGATACAAAGCAAAATCAGCAAAGGAAAAAGGCCCATGGGACAAAATCCAAAGGAAACCAGTTGCCAGTTTCAAAGAGTTCCCTCCCAGTAGAGTCACACAGGACACACTTATTTCTCCAGAAACGAATTATGACACCATGTGTAAAATGTCATCTATCAAAGAAGTTGCCCTGAGCCTCATAGTCCAGGGTTCTCGTCAGAAGTTAGTTACGTAGGTCCCCTCTGCCTACCACATGCTACAATTCCAGACTCCCAGAAGGGAAGCAGGTAGCCAGCATAAACCATATTAGAATGGTAGGACCCCTCTCAAAATCCAGGTCCTCGAATGCCAACCTTGAAAGCAGACATTTCTAAAGATAGCAGTCTCGGGTCTGCTCTATTAGCTCTTTTCTGCACAGCATCCCAGACAGACTGGAGTAAAGATGGAATTTCCAGACTTTTAAAATTCATAAACATTAGTCTACAAGGCCGCTTCCTCTTTCCCTCATGGAAAAGGTCCATATGATGCCATCCAGCATCTAATACAAGAGCAAGTGCTTCAATATAAGGGTGGAAAATGTACACATCTGAGAAATCCAGCAGTAACTTCAGAGCCCCATTCTCTGTAGCAATTGGACAGCCTGTGCTAACCGGAGGAGCACAGGATTTAGAATCGGGATTTTTTTGTTTATTTCAAATTTCAGTTATACCAAGAGTGTCTGGGCCAAGCTACTCAGTCTCTCTCAATCCTAAACTTTCTCCTCTACAAAATGGAAGTAATAATAAAACTGGCCTTGCTATATTATTATGAGAAAAAAAATGGAATGACAGATATAAAATAATTTGCAAATTATAATTGTTAAAGTACAGCGCAAATGTTCATCTGATATGCTTGATTGCCCCCTTCCAGAATATAGTTCTTTAGGTACCAAGTATAAATGTTTGCCCTATGACTACATTGCATATGAGTAACTTAACTTTTCCCACTACATTCCCATAATTACTTTAAACGTAAAATAGCCATGAGTCCAAACTATGAGAAATAATCGATTGCCATTAACTGAATGATCAATATTGTGCAAAACAAGGCAGATGTGGGTATGCTGGCAGCTGCCACACGGCCACCTGTGTGCCCTCATCTGTCACCTCTGAAATTCAGCCTCTCTATCCTGGGTCTCAGAGAAGGGAAGGGAAAGAATACTGCTCATTCTTCTTAAGAGCCATTCATTCTTTTTTCTCTTTTGAATATGGAAAAATGCTTTTTAAAAATAAATGTTGATAATAATTATTGTCCTTCTCAAAGGTCAAGGAAATGTGTACCGATGGCAGGAAATCCCCTTCTACCCTCGCCTTTCAGGTTGCTGTGGGGCCCCTGAAAGGGAACCCAGCTCCCCTGTGTTGCTGATTCTGAGCCCAAAATGGGTGGCCCAGAACCTCATGGTGGGAGGCTCAGTTCTGGGATTTTCACAGTGGGGAGCACTTCCTAGGAACAAAGGGAGCTCATCTTGTCTTTGTCTCACAGGAGTGTTGAAGAAGTGTATAGAGACAGAGGACGGGAAGCAGTTCACCCTCAGGGAATTTGAAATTGAAGGAAACCATGGAAAATGCAAGAACTGGAAGCTGAGCCTGCGCTGTGGTGGCTGGCCCCTGAAAGACCTGATTCAGGTATTCCAATGACAAAGGGCTTCAATCAAGGTAATGGTGTCACAGTTCACCAACTCCAAGCTACAGCAGAATTTCCCAGTTTCAGAATATCATCATAACCTCCCTTGCCCTGGTCACAATGCACATATTATAACTAACATCCCACTCAGGCATATCTTAGCTCGGTTTTATTACAACTTAATCTGTTAGTGCATGGACTCTTATCCTTTTGAAGGTAGGACAGTTAACTGTGACCTTGACTCTGCCACCAGTAGTTGCCACTATGTAATTTGGTCAAAAGAAAGTAATTTAAACTAGGGAGAGGGTTTTAGGCTTTGGGGGCCAATGTTTAAAGTAGCATAGTTGAACTATGAAATAATACACCAGTATGGATGTTTCCTGGATTACAGAATATTTCAACATAATTTCTTTTGATAGCCATCTGACATTCATCCTCGAAAGAGAATATAAATAAATTGCATGTTTAAATATCTCTCCTCAGATCAGCCCCCTGATGTGGACAAAACAGGCCAGAACTCTAACTGCAGATAAACCTGTGCCTTCTGACTCTATCACACACCCCTTCTTTGCACCACTCTAATAATACAGAAAAGCTCTTTGCTCAGGAAATATCTATTGAGATACGTCTAAAGTGACAGGGTCTGTAAGGTCAGTCCCTAACCAGGAGGAAGATTGCACATCCATAACCACAGGACTGCACGTGGAGAGGCGCCTGCAGGAAGACAGGCAGGGTCTTGGGGGAGGGGAGGTCATTTCTGACTTTGAGGTCGAGGATAGTTTCATGGAAAAGTTTCCACTGAGCTGTATGTTAAAACAAGAATAGTCTTGACAAGGTTGGCAATAGTTCCTACAAAAATGTAGGAACAACACGTTCTACATAAAAAGGGTGGCCTGAAAATCCTCCCCACAATATCAAGAAGTTGTGGGTGATGAGGTTTGATACATGGGCTGGGCTGATTGTACAGGTCTTGAGGCCAGAGGAAGGAGAGTAAACCCTTCCTTTAATCATGGGAGGTTTGTGTTAGGGACTGACATAGTTGAAATAGTGCTTCAGAAGTGTTAATCACATCAGAGAACGTTGGAGGGTGGAAAGAAGCCATGGGAACCTCAAATGAACTTCACCACCTTTCTGACTGATACCTCCCCACTCAACCTGCCAAGCTCAAACAGTACATTCTCTGAAGTCCTTTAAACTCACTGTATTTGTTTCCTATTGCTGCTGTAACAACTTTCCATAAACTTAAGGCTCAGAACAATACAAATCTATTATCTCACAGTTCTGGAGGCCAGAAGTCTGAAATCAGTTTCACTGCTCTCAAGTCAAGGTGTCAGCAGGGAGCATTCCAGGGATGCAATCTGTACCTTGCCTTTTTCAGTTTCTAGGAGCCGCCTGCCCTCCTTGGCTCATGGCCCCTTCACTACAACCTCGTGTTCTGTCACCACATCTCCTACTATTCACTCTGATCCTTCCCCCTTATAAGGACCCTTGTGATTACATTGGCCCCAGAATAATCTTCCCATTTCAAGTCTTTAATTATATCTGTAAAGTCCCTTTTACCATGAAAATTAACATATTCACAAGTCTGAGGCTTAGGACAGAAACACCTTTGGGGGCCATTGTTCAGCCTACCCTACTCACCCACCTTTGGAATCCAAAACACTCTGAGAGCACAGTTTGTACTTTATTGTCCTTACCCATTACATGCCAGCTTTTCCCACTTGTCTTCCCAATGGCCTGGACACCATTGTGTGTCCAATGTCACTGGTGGGGCCTGACATCTTTCACTCACTCACCAAATATGTGCCCCCAGAGTAGCTAAAGTATATGAAATATAAGACACAAGCTAGAGGGGTCCTAGGGGAAATGGAAAGGAAGTGTGGGTGTAGAAGAGATTGTAGAGGAACACTTGGCAAGACTTTATAAGGAGAACAGAGAGAGGGTGCAATTGTTTTTGGTTTGGTTTGGTTTGGTTTAGTTTGGTTACATACAATTTATATGTTTGAGAGGGTACAGTTTTTAAAGCTGACTTTAAAATTGAGTCTGGATAACAGAGAGCAATTTGTTACAGATTTGGATAGGGAAGTTATTGTCCATGAAGACACCTTGAGTGTGCGGTTAACAATGGGACATCTGGAAGGCAGTTAGAAATACCAAGTTCAAAAAAGTAAAAAAGGGGCAAAAGTACAAAGTAGAAGAACCATCATAATATTAATCTCACTTCTCTTTCAGAAAGGATTACTACCAAACCCACCAAGAATAAGAAAAAAGGTAATTATCACATGACCAACCCTCATCTTTCATACTGTTGATTTTTCATCTCTCTGGCCTTATTTGATAGTTTCTAAATTAACCAATTTAAATAAAACTTGATTTTATAATATGGTACTTTTAAAGTTGCTGCTTTCAAACATCACAGTATGGAAGGCCAGGACTTCTTTGAGCATGAAAATATTTGAGATAGAGGTGAGAATAATCCTTTAAATAGATAATAAGACAGAACTGACACTGTATGTTTATTTTAGAAAAAGATAAGACGAAGCGGCTGGTTGGCTCAGTAGGTTAGAGCACAGTGCTCATAACACCAAGGTTGCTGGTTCGATTCCCACATGGGCCAGTGAGCTGTGCCCTCAACCACTAGATTGAAAACAATGTCTTCACTTGGAGCTGATGGGTCCTGGAAAAACACACTGTTCCCTAATATTCCCCAATAAAAATTAAAATGTATCTGTGTGTGTGTGTGTGTGTGTGTGTGTGTGTGTATTTGAGATTTTTTTAAAAATAGAATGCCATAATGTCTTAAAATTGAACATAAAAGATGGGGCTTGAGTTGGAATTGCATGATTTTGAAAGGCACAAAACACTGCACTTAATGACTATTATCTTTGCAACACTATTTTTTCCTTGGTTTTTCTGGGTTTGAGCTTTAATGAAATAAGAATAAAGCAAAAGTTTCCCCAGAAATGTCCCATGGTCACTCTAGCTGACTGAATGTAGGAGAGAACTCCCCATTGGAATGGATATATAGCCATATGTCACCTGCTGCAGCAAAAAACCAAAATCACATTCTCTCCCCTTCTTTTGTATATTTCCTCTCCCTCACATGCACACATTCACATGAAGTCCTTCTCCAAGAGATCTGTCTTCAAGGGAAATTTTATTTCCTTTATGGAGATGACACTTAGAGAATAGAGTGATTGGGAGGCAGGTGCATCCTGAGAGGGAGGCTGCGGACCTGGAAAATCTTTTCCTTTGTCGAGAGGCCCTTTGTCTCCACCCAAGGGGCTTTGCAGACTTCAGTTCCATCTATGAAAATGAATTCTCTTTCCTTTGAAGTAGTGCATGGAGTTCATCGACCACTGGTTGTCATGCTGTGTGAATTCTAAAGAAAGCAGTGAGAGTTGATGCCTTCCATAGTTTCTCCAAGACTGGGTGTGAGAGAGAACCCGTGAGGTGAAGAAAGGAGAGGGAAGAGCTGCCATTTTCCTTACCTTTGACAGAGATGACCTGGACTATCTCTGCCACACCAGAAAGTTGCAGTCTTCACAAAGTTGGTTTCTGGGGCTACATGCTCCACTGAATTTATGCGAGAAATTCAGTATAGGTTATGTATTCACTGGGTTTTCTGGAGAAAGAGACATTATTTGATCTATTAAGACCAAACATCTCTACCCAGTCCTAGGAAGTCAAGAGTAACTCAATCTGGTTAATCAATTGAGTTGGCCGTTTCTCATCCCTAATCACAGGTATCCTCTTTTGGTTCCCTCTGGGCTTACAGCTCTTAAGGTCTGACCACCTCACTTCTCGGAGGGTTTTCCCAGAGGCTCTCTGCCTTCTCCAGTCCCTTGGCTTCTGTCACTTATGTCACTCTTTTTGTTTTCCCCCCTTCTACCACCTCCCCCCCATTGTTTCTCAGTCTAGTTGTGTAGGACACAGTTCCCTGGCCCATGGTGGTATTATGAGCCTGTGCTCCCCCCAGCTGAGGTGGTCGGCTGCTCACAGCAGCTCACAGAAGCTCTCAGCTGCCAGCCGCTTGCAATGGCTGCCAGCCACTCACGCTGGCCGCCGGCCACTCATGGCAGCACTTGTGTCACTCTTAGCACCAAATGGCAGGTGGTGCTGTTGGCAGCTTCCTTGCTCATAAATTTCCTATTAAACCCACTAGTAATGACTGAAGTGTTCCAACATAGTAAGAGATAAAACTCCACGCTGATCATTTACTGGCTGATGAGAAACCTCCACTTGTTGTTCCAAGTGACAACAGTATTCATTTGTTCATGCACTTATATATCCATTAAGCATATAATTGGAGCAACTACTCAGAGCCCAGTGATATGTTTGGCCAATGGCAAGAAGGCCAAAACAACAAACCTAAATGATTATTTCAACTTTATTGTATAACATGGGAGAATAATGAATGGAGTGAGGTAGGGGTCCTAAGCCCCTCAGAGAGGCAAGCAATGACATGGCCATCTCCCAATCATTATGTCTTGGATCACACAGGGTTGTTTGTCTGTGGCGTCTCCGCTTGGTCTAGAGGTAAAAGCTGAGGCAATCATTGTTCCAGACTAGAAGGAGGCCAGATCACTCATAGATACCCAAGGTCAATGCAAGTACTTGGGATTCAGGAGAAAGTGGAGAGGTGCTTACCTTCAGGAAGAAGAGATGCAGCACTGTAACATTTTACCCATTTTATCTTTAGGGCTGTGCCCCAGGAGAGCTGCAGAAGGTGACGAAGTTCACAGGGACACTTGCATGGCATCCAGAAATCTGGGCCCTGTGGTCACTAGGGACTGTGGGTGATGAGTCCTCAGCCTGGTTCTCGCATTGCAGCTCCAACTCCATCTGCAGAAACCAACGCCATACTCCCTCCCTACATGACATCACAAAAGCCTGCCCTGGGTCTGAGAGCCAGAGAACAGAACTTGCTTTGGGCCAAACTATCACCGACACGTAGTTTAATGGTTTTTAAAATTCTCCGGTTAGATATCTAGACCCATAAAAGCAGATGTGAAACACAGGGAGAACTGTGGCATCGATTCTTTACATAAAGAATTCTGCTCCACTGTGTGGTTAATGAAAACTCATATTAATGTTGTCACTCAATCTTTCTCTCTTTTCTATAGACAATACCAGAGTTTTACAGTGATGACTTTATTGATCCTTATGTAAGTATTAACTCCTACCTGTAACCCCAGAACAATCCCGGCCTTTTCCCTCAGTACATTATCTGTGTCATTGTCGCATTTCCCTGAAGCACGCTCACACTCAGTCAGAGCATGTGTCTGTGTGTGATGAGCAGGAAACAGCAGACATATCACTCATACCAGGTAGATGGTTCTAGAGTTGGGTGCCTCAGTGTGAAAGCATCCTTTCCATTTGTTCAGTGGAAATCTTCCCATTGCTGCATTTCCCCTCAACAGTGAGCACAGAAGCAGAGGTCTGGAGTGCTGAGGTCTCTAGAGCTGAGACTTGAGGTGGTAATGGGCAGGGCCAGCCTGCAGATTAGGAGCAAGGAGCAAACCTGATAGGATAGCCGTATTTTAAATGAGGCGGCAGGGAAGGAAAGGAAAAGCCCAAACATCCATTCCAAGGTGCAGGCAGAGCTAAGATGGTTTTATGTGCCAGCCGGAAGAAACAGACCCGCAAAGCTGGCGAGTTCTCAGTGTGGACTCTGTCATGAGTCCTGCAGAGAAATGCGCTCAGGGCAAGTGGGTCCTTTATAGCACCCCTGTAGCCCACTCTGACTTCATTGTTTAAGATAGGAGCATAACTAATGAGGTGGGTGGGGCGTCCTAGGCCACTCAGAGAGGCAGGCAGTGACATGGCCACCTCTCAGGTCATCATGCCTTGGATCAAACTGGGTGGTCTGTCTATGGCCTCTCTGCCCTGGGCTGGAGGTAAAAGCTGAGGCAGTCACTGTTCTTACTAGACGGAGGCCAAGTCATTCCACAGATGCCCAAGGTTCAGGAACCTTGACCTAGCAGCCTAAAAAGAGTGGTCAGCATCCATGAATCTCATCTGTTATGACAAAAAGGAAAAATAGTTACATGGCCCCATGCCAGGACAACCCAGGTCCATGTGGGGATGTGCCCACGAATGTCCCGAACAGGCCATTGCACAAGTTTTCCTACTGAAAGGGAGCACGTGGGCAAGAGACATCTTGCAGCTTAGAATTTCCTCATATATGTGACTTTGGGGTCTCTTCTTATATTGAATTTATAAATGAAGAAAATGTACTAATTGCATATATCCCAATTCACCTGGGCTCATTGGGCCCAGGGATGATATTCTGACTGTTACGATTTGTAACACAGACGGCAGGCCATTTTTCTTTGGCTAATAAGATAGTGTTATGTTAGGTGCTCAATATCCTTGTAGCAGCAGACCTCACAGAAGCACTGAGAGTGAGTCGACATATTTAAAAATTGAGATCAGCAAGACTGGTGATGGATTTGGATATCTGAATGGGGATATTCACTTCTAGGCTCCTGGGTGAATGGTGGGGTGCTTGGTGAGAAGGAGAGCACTAAAGGGGGAGCAGATTTGAGACAGGAAGATAAGGAATGGGGTTGGGACAGGATGGGTTTTAGACACCATGAAAGACATCTAAGTGGAGATGATGGAAAGTAGGTTGTGGATGTTTGGAGGCTCGAAAAGAAACCAGAGACACAGGTCTTAAAGTCTGGGGATAAATGTGATGGGCGTGGTCATGAGAGTAGTCGTGGTCAACCAGGAGAGTGAAAGGAGCAGGGGAGGTAGGACAGGGCCCCAAGGAATTCCAACGTTCTAAGTGAGGAACCTGAACAGAATAAGGCCAATGTTAGGAAGAAATTCCAAAAGAGTAGAGTGTCACAAAACAAAGCATAGTATTTCTAGAAGGAAGAGGGTGCGCTCCCTGTCACCTCCCACTTGCTCACCACCCACCACCATCCCAACTATCTGTCACTGGGTAGACCAGTCCCCAATTTTGTACCTAGATTGTCACGTGAGCATGTGAATTCCTCTTTTTTCTTTTTGCTTGAATAACCTTACCTCTTTATTTCATGACTTTGTGAGAATATTACTGTTATAACACTTTTAAAGGCATTGTTTAAATATTTTTAATATCAAATTCATCAAAAGTCAGAAGCGGTATCTTTACAGTATAATAACTGCACTGACTAAGCACTAAATATATGCCAGCCATTGTACTAGGACTTTGCATGTGTTATCTTGTTTAATACTTGCAACAACACTATGAGAAAATTCATGCCAATACTCCCATTTTAAACATGAAGGAGCTGATGTGAGAAGACATTAAGGAACAACAAGGCTGAGAGTGGAAAAATCAGTATTTAAACCAAAGCCATCTGTTTTCACAGTCTATTGTACTGGCTTAGAGCTACCCTCTATTCCAGGATGGAAGGTTCCCGGAAGCTGCCAAATAACACCCATTTTCCATCACTGACTAGGAATTAATACTACTTGTGAGGAGACAGGGAAATGAACTCTTTTGTGGAAACTCATGTACCCCACTAAATAGCTCATGCTATGAAAGAGGAGAAAGAAATCAGATTTAGAAACAACTAGAAGTCTCTGCTCCTGGATAATAGAATAAATATTTGTTGTATCTCCTGTATATAACATTATTTTCATCTTGCCTTCCTAGTAGAGCATCTATGTTGAACTTGTCTCGTATAGAACTTGGTATAAATCACCTCCTTCTAACCCATGGTATGAACAGAATATTTTCATCTGGGTGTAGAGCAGTCACCCATTGGATGAAAATTTTCCCCACCACACAGTTCTCCTCAAATTGCTCTCTTTCTGCTCAGGTGGTCCCAGGAGAGGAGCCAAATCTTTCTGGGCAATTCTCCATCACAGACACACAACTCTCATGCATAGAAATGTTAGTATGTAGGGATTCACATGTTATTGCCATATAAATTGTCATAAAAAGAAAAAATGTGATTTCCCTTGCCCACCAATGGGCTCATTCCTTGACCAATTCTTATTTTGGTTTATAAATTCTATCTTTAAATATATATATATATATATTTTATTGGGACTTTATTGGGGAACAGTGTGTACTTCCGGGACTCTTCCAAGTCAAGTTGTTGTCCTTTCAATCTTACTTGTGGAGGGCACAGCTCAGCTCCAGGTCCAGTCGCCGTTGTTAGTTGCAGGGGGCGCAGCCCACCATCCCTTGCGAGCCCGTGCTCCAACCACTTGAGCCATCTGGCCACCCGGGAGCTGAGCGGCAGCTCATTGACTTCATTCTAGTTGCAGAGGGCAGCTCGCTGGCCCATGTTGGAATCGAACCTGCAGCCCCGTTGCCCAGAGCTCGCGCTCTAACCAACTGAGCCACCCGTCTGCCCCTATAAATTCTATCATTTTTAATATGTGTTTTTTCATTCCACAATACTCAGATGCAAAAACACTGTCAAATTTTTAACTTCACTAAATGAAATTAATCTGGCTGAAAGACCCACATATTAAGATTGGTGGAAAATCCAACCTCAATCAATTTTGTGGGCTCCTCCATTGTCCTCATATGGAACAAAGCGCCAAGTCATCCGTGGGCCCAGTGGTTGCCATTACCACACTCCCTGGCTATTCAGAGATGGCACCTCCACATTTACATACCAAGCTGAGTCATGGGGCATCTTCCCCAGGCTAACAGAGCCAAAGAGCTCCATCCTCCCTAGCACCCACCTGGTCATCTGTGCCCAGAATCTTTCCAACCTAGGGGTACTGTCACAGGCCCAAGGGTCCTCCAGGCACAGAATCCATAGTGCAGGAATTCCTTCCAAGGCCTTTCAACTCATGGGGAACTTATGGCTGAGAAAATGGGGTGCAGTGACATCTCAGAAGTTTATTCCATCATACTAAATTCTCAATAAATCAATCTTTGATGAGTCCATTTTAATGATGCAACGTAGACAACCAGATAAGACTGTATTCCTAAACCAGATTTCGCCAACAGAATAATAAATTGCTCAGATTATCTTTAATTCATCCTTCTTTTATTGTTGTTGCTCACCTTTCTGTGTCAGAATCTCTGTATTCATAAGGAAAACTTTCCTGATCTAACACACAGCCACTTCCTCCTGAATTTCATTGCAGACCAGAATGCCTTCTGAAATCTCTGTTCAATGTTATTCCTTAATATTTTGAGGGCAGAAATTTAGTGTCACCTTGGTACAAGCAAAGTCTGTGTGTTCTCGAGTCCCTTCCAGGGTCTCACTAATCCCAGTGATGTCTACCTTATCTCCCCTTCTAGCCACAAAACTCAAATGAATGTGAGGTGTGCCATGGACGAGGAAAGCTGTTCTGCTGTGACAATTGCCCGAGGTCCTTTCATGAGAAATGCCACATCCAGCCTATAGATGCTGACAGGTTAGTGAGACCCAGCCCCCTCTTGCCCTTCCTTCTTGTGGTACAGCTCCTCCCACCATACACTCAGTCTGCAAAAGTTTGTCTCTGGTTTTATGTGTCTTGATAAAGAGGGAGCAGGGTCCTTCAGTATCAGGATCCAGAAGTATGATCCAGAACTACTTATCGGCGCCAGCAGCAGTAGATTAATGGGAAACGAAACCCTTCATGTGGTTATTAGGTGTAATAGGAAGCAATGTCACCACCACTTCCCCCACTTGGTTCCCAGACCCAGGTACTTTGACGGGGTGATGACATCATACATTAGCGGCCGCTTTATAGCATAGACGACCTGCCATGGAAACATCACAAAGCTGGCAAATCTGGGACTGTGATGAGCCTTCAGAAAGCCATTCCAGCAGGCTCTCAAGTCAGCTGACCCTGGCTCACAGGGTCATGATAAGACCCATAAATTCTGAGGATGTGAGCCCACTGCTGCATTTCCTTTGCTATATAATGTATCGTTGGTCAGAGGAGGTGGTATGCAGGCTAACGTGGAGATTGATGAGGCAATTTTGTAACAAGTGAGTGCTGTAGGCAGTGGATGATGTCTACTAGGAATGTGTGTATCCCTAGGAGGACAGAGCATTGCCCTCCATAATGGAAAGAATCTAATGCAACCCACCTGCTCTCAGGTACCTCCCAGGGGCTGGTGCCACCCTGGGGATTCAATGTAAACCTCTACAGTCGGGCAATTTACAGAGGCAGAAGATGGATCTGCTTTTTGGTTGAGTCCACATGCATATAGTCCCCATTCCTGCACCATGCGTACTTTGTAATGGGCCTCTTTCTTTTTCAATTACAGTTGGCATACAATATTATATTAGTTTCAGGTGTACAACAGTGATTAGACATTCACATAACTTGGCAAGTGATCACCCTGATAAGTCTAGTACTCATCTGACACCATACATAGTTATCGCAATATTATTGACTATATTCTCCATGCTGTACTTCACATCCCTGTGACTGTTTTTATAACTGGCAAGCTGAACATCTTAATCTGTAATGGGCCTCTTGAGCAAGCACTACGGTGGCCCAGGAGAGAGGCTAAATGGCATCCCTAAGATGAACCATGGTATCAACCAGCTTATTGAGAGCCTCCCAGCTCGAGAGCCTGCCAGATAGGGGTGAAGAATGACTCTAGGGACAAATGGAAGATATCTGACACTCTGTTGGTAGATTTCTTTCTAAGAAGTCTCCGCAGCACAGATTCTGGGTATAGATATGGCAATTCCAGAGAAGAGGATGCCTATGGCTTGTGCTGTGTGCTTATTCAGCAAAGTTGAGAGACAGGAGCTGGTTTCCTGACTTTTCCTGTGGCCTGATGGCTCATCAAGGCCTAAGGCCCCAGTGCTTACGGCACTGATTTCCCATTCTTGACTTTGGCAGACAGGGCTCATTACCACGCTCACAGTGGCTTCCACCCAGGGGAACCCTAAGTTTTGAGGTGACTGAGAGTCCATCACCCACCATGGCACCTCACTCAACAGACTGTCAACCCTGAAACCACTACTAATGGGAGCGGTGCCTTTGTTAATTGAGCCCAAATGGGGCTCTAGTGCAGAAGCGCCTCGAAGAGAGAAGTTGGATACAAGGTGGAAATCATTAGTCATTCTTGAACAGAGGACTTCAGCAGCTGTAACAACAGTGGCTGGTTCACAGAGAACCTGCCCTTGCTCACTTTACGTCTTTCCTCTCAGAAACCCATGGAATTGCATCTTCTGCTGTATAAAGACCATTCAGAAAAGTTATCCAAAAAGTCATCCATGTCACCAGGAGTCTGAGGTGCTGGAGAGGCCAATGACGTCTGAGGAGCAGTTGGTGAGTTGAAGTATGAACCCTGAAGCCTCCTCCTTTCTATTTAGTTGAGAGAAGAAGCACAGTCTTGCTGGGGGCTGGAGGAATGGTACCCAAGGCGAGCTGCTGTCTCTTGCTGTGTTTTGATCACATGACCTAACACAAAAAAATTGCATTCCAAAGGAAATGCCCACTCTGTGTTTGTTTCAGAGTCCACAGGTTTGGGACTTGTGGGAGTTGTATGTTTTGTCTGAGAGTGCTTAAGCGCTCGCTCTCTCCAAGTTGCTTTTCACTTAAGATCTCCTCTACCTGTTTCAGAAATGTGAGTTCCTCCTCTTGAAGGTCTACTGCTGTTCACAAAGCCCCTTTTTTGCTTCGGAACCATATTATGTAAGTAACAGCAACACAACCGCAAACTGGCATTTATCCAATTTGTGATATGAATCCAATGGGTACAAGTGGCCATTATCTTTGCCCTGTTGAAGGATGTCTTTGTCAATTTCATCAGTCCTTAGCAGCTTAAGCTGCTATGACAAAGTACCACAGACTGTGTGGCTTCAACAACAGAGATTTATTTCTCACAGTTCTGGAGGCTGGAAGTCTGAGATCTGGGTGTCAGGATGGTCAGATTCTGGTGACAGCCCTCTGCCAGGTTGCAGACTGCCAACTTTGTTCTCACAAGGATGGAAACAGAGGGAGAGAGCTCTCTGGGGTCCCCTTAAGAAGGTCACTAATTCCACCATGAGCACTCCACCCTCATGACCTAATCACTTCCCAAAGGCCCCACCTCCTAACATGGTCACATTGGAGGTTAGAGTTTCAACATACACATGAGTTGGGGGACGGGGGTGGACACAAACACTCAGACCACAGCAGGGAGCATCTACAGAAGGTCGACTTGGAACCATGTTAACAGCCTGCTCTTTGGCACTTTTGTCAACAGAGTAAAGAGCCATCTTGGAGACTGAAAAAGTCCATGTGGTTGAACAAAATCAAGGAAAAGCTGATTATGAAGTTGTACCCCCAAGTGAAGGAGTTCATAAGGGACATGCGCCTCATCTTTCAGAACCACAAGGCATTTTACCAGGTAACTGGCTCTCCCCGCACCTCTTTTTCTTTCAATTAAGTCACTCTGCCTTTCATCTTCTTGTATCAGGAAAATGTAACAACTTCGCCTCATCACGCAGCAAGGCCACACAAGTAAAAATTCTGGAAGGGTTCTAAAAGCCTTGTGGTCTCCAGAGAGGAAAATAACAACACAACAGGGGTGTCACTGCAAATAGTATCCTAGGACCTCAGAGTGACTCACTTCTAGATAACCGATTTTCTCCCACAGAGAACAGTAGACTGCAGACGTAGTCCCTTCCACAGGAAACAGAAGTGTGTTTTAAAGGCAAACAGTGATACTCTTCTCTAAAGAAGAATACCAAATCAAATTTCTCAAATTTTAAATTTTTGGATTTCTTTACATCGGCCTTCTCTAGTGCTATATCAGAAAGTTAACAAGTATTGCCTCCATTCAGTAGGATCCCTTTTTGTTTTATTGATGGTTTCCTTTGCTGTGAAAAAACTTTTTAGTTTGATGTAATCCCACATGTTTATTTTTTCTCTTACTTCCCTCGCGAGAGGGGATATATCAGTGAAAATCTTACTCCGGGTAATGTCCATGAAGTTTCTTCCTATATTTTCTTCTAGATATTTTATGGTTTCAGATCTTACATTTAAGTCTTTAAGCCATTTTGAATTTATTTTTGTATATGGTGTGAGGAGGTGGTCCAGCTTCATTTTCTTGCATTTGTCTCTCCAGGTTTCCCAACAGCACTTATTGAACAGACTGTCTTTACCCCATCGTACATTCTTGCTTCCATTGTCGTAGATTAGATGGGCATATAGGCATGGATTTACTTCTGGACTCTCTATTCTGTTCCATTGATCTATGTGTCTATTTTTATGCCAGTACCATGCTGTTTTGATTACTGTAGCCTTGTAGTATAGTTTGAAATCAGGTATCGTTATACCTCCCACTTTGTTCTTATTTCTCAAGATTGCTGAGGCTATCCGGGGTCTTTTATGGTCCCATATAAATTTCAGGATTATATGTTCTATTTCTGTGAAAAACGTCATTGGTAGTTTGATAGGAATTGCATTGAATATGTATATTGCCTTAGGCAGTATGGACATTTTAACTATATTAATTCTTCCTATCCATGAACATGGAATGTGTTTCCATCTATTTATGTCTTCTTTCATTTCTTTCTTCAGTGTCGTATAATTTTCTGAGTACAAATCTTTTACATATTTGGTTAGATTTATTCCCAGATATTTTATAGTCTTTGGAGCAATTGTAAATGGAATTGTTTTTTTAATTTCTCCTTCTGATCTTTTATCATTGGTATATACAAATGCAACTGATTTCCGAATATTAATTTTATATCCTGCTACTTTACTAAATTCATCTATTAGTTCTAATAGTTTCTTGGTGGAGTCTTTAGGGTTCTCTATAAAAGATATTTGCCAATGATGTATCTGATAAGGGATTAATATCACAAATCTATAAAAAACTTACTCAACTCAACTCCAAAAAAACAAACAACCCAATTAAAAAATGGGCAGAGGACTTGAGGAGATATTTTTCTAAAAAGGACATACAGAAGGCAAGAAGACATATGAAGAAATGCTCAACCTCACTAACCATCAGAGAAATGCAAATAAAAACCACAATGAGATACCACCTCACCCCAGTCAAAATGGCTATCATCAATAAATCAACAAACAACAAATGCTGGCGGGGATGTGGAGAAAAGGGAACGCTAGTGCACTGTTGGTGGGATTGCAGATTAGTGCAGCCACTATGGAAAACAGTATGGAGGTATCTCAGGAATCTGAAGATAGAACTACCCTATGATCCAGTAATTCCACTCCTAGGCATCTACCCGGAGAAATCCAAAACTCCAATTCAAAAATCTGTATGCACTCCTATGTTTATTGCAGCACTTTACACAATAGCCAAGATATGGAAACAACCGAAATGCCCATCGGTCGATGACTGGATTAAGAAGCTGTGGTACATTTATACAATGGAGTATTACGCAGCCATAAAGAAAAAAGAAATCTTATCATTTGCAACAACATGGATGGATCTAGAGAACATTATGTTAAGTGAAATAAGTCAGAAAGAGAAAGACAAGTACCATATGATCTCACTTATATGCGGAATCTAAAGAAAAGAATATGTGTATGAACTAATCAGAAACAGTTTTGGGGACACAAAAAACCGAGAGTTGTTAGATGGGCGGGGGGGAGGGGGTTGGGGATGGGAGGAAGGGTGAAGGGATTGGGGGGCCGCTGGTGACCACAGGATGGCCTCAGGGTTTTTTGAGAATTACTTTGGGGAACTTATTCAATAGTGTTTGGGGATTTTGTTGGGTGTCCGATGGACATGTGTCCTGTTTGGGAGACCACCTCAGGGATGCTGTGGATGCCTGGTCATGGCATTGTACACCAGAGACTGGACATTAATGAATGCCAACTATAATTTTATGTGTATAATGTGATGGCTTGGTGTGAGGTCGGGGTGGTGGTGGATGGGGGGAGGGGGGTTCACGGTGTGAGGGATGTAAAAATAAAATAAAATAAAATAAAACTATAAAAAAAAAAAACAAGTATTGCCTCCAGGGGTGAGAATGAAGGGAAAAGGAAGGCACTGTGAATTTATCGCAGACATTTCCATACTGTCCTGTTGTTACAAGTCCTATGTGCTGTGTTCAAAACTCAAATACCTAGAATTCTTTCTAATTAAATCAATCAGTCCATTTCCGATGAAGAATTAGACTACAGTATAGTACTCTTTTTGCTTCTCTGTCTGCCAGATAAAGAGAAATGATCAAGCTCTCGGAGAACATGAGCTATTCTTAACTGGATCAATTCTCACTTCACATTCGGGGTAACCTAAAATGAAGGTCCGGATTATTTGAAACTTTGGGCGCCTAAGCTCAATAATAGCAACGGCTATTACTCTTTTTGAATTTACTTTTTCAGAACAAGAAATTCATCAGTCTGGGACTTCAACTAGAGGACAAATTTGAGAAAAATTTCCAAGACATTTTTGCAATTCAGGCGACCAGCAAGAGCAGTTCTGTGTGAGCTCAGTGCTGTGTAAAATGTTGTCCGTTTCCATTTCACCCTTCAGAGCCTCCGAGAGCACAGGAGAACGTGCCGTGTCCTACTGACTCTTCTGTCTGTGCAAACATCCTTGTATCGTACTTCTTTTTCAAATGTTTTTTGGTTGCCATATCTGCTCATTTATTTTTCTAAATAAAATTTAAAATTGCCATGTCAAGTTCCCTTATTGAATAATTTGGAGTGGAATTTACAATAGAAGATATTAAGTCTTTCTACAAAGGATCATATTATATGCTTCCATTCATTTGAATCATGTAGGTTCTTAAGTAAAGGTTTCTTTCCTCCCCCCTCCACCCCACATAGAACGAATTCATTTCTTTCCTTTTGTTTTACTCTCGGTATTTTATACTTTTCCTTATCATTGTAAAAGTGACCTTTTGTATATGAGCACACGTATTCAATGGATAGGGCCTTGCCTCCCGCACGTCCCAAAGTGCCACATGATGTAAATGCAGAGGAGGGGTTCCCAGGGTTAAGTGGACCATTGGCTGTGAAGTGCACTCAAGGTAAAATGCGTGGAAAAACAGGAGCTCTGCATCCAGAAGCCTGATGCTCTGCAGCCCCAGGCTGGCCATTTTCACCCTCCTCACCCAGCCTTCATCTTGGCGCTGGCTCTAGGCTTCCAAAGGTACTCCCTCCACACTGGATTCACTGCTGATCACTGCACAAAAGAACAAAACCCTTAGGGGTCTCAGGATGGGGCTGAGGAGCTGGCAGGAAACCCCGTAACAAAGGGACACCTGGAAAGACCAGACAGGTTGCAGAACTTCTAGGCAGGAACATCCCTGCTCCAGACAAGCCAAGTCTTCCCATGAGATCCTGTGGCCTTCAGGTTACTGGTGCTTTGGTCACTCTCCCTGGACACTGAGGTAAGGACCCATGACCACAGTGGCCAGCTCTGCTTGTCTTGCTCTCCGTTTTCTGGCTGCTCACTCTCTTCCTCCCCTCCCAGCTGTCTCTCCCCATTGCTCTGCCTCTGTTTCTTTCTTCTGGTGCCTACCTCTTTGTTCTTCTCCCAGTCTCTGCATGTTTCTTTCTCTGGCACTTTCTGATGTGTCTTCTGTCTCCTGATCTACTCTTGCTACCTTGCTCTACACATCTCAAATATTTCTCGCATTCCTAGGTCTCCCAGCACTTTTCCATTTACCCTTCACTTTGCTCTGATAGGAAGAAGCTCCCTTCGCCAAGCACCAGGGTCTCCCTCCCCTGCATCCATCCAATACTCCCTGGGTCACCTCCTGTCACCTCTGCTGTGACACACGCTGTGTCACTGCACCACAGACTCCCTCAGCCAGCCTTACCAATCATTTCAGGAGCTTGGTCACATGCTGGCCTTGCTTGCTGGACTTCTTGGTCCATTCTGGGGAGACAAGGTGAATTTGTCTCCTGCACATCTACCAGAATCGCAGCACCAGATTGTTCTCGATTTTCGTGTTTGGACAGCTCTTCCCCTAAAATAAATAATGATTCATGAAGAATCTTCTTTTGTCCCCCATAAAGAGCCTGCTGGTGCCCTTTCCTTTCTCTCTGCCCATTCACTTGAGAGGTTGCTCTTGTGCTGAATTGTGCCTTGTCCACTGCCCGGCTGTTTTTGTCTTTCTCTCTTCATTTCTCAAGTGCTTTTCTTTTGACCTTGAATTCTACTTTTTGGTTTTTCTCTTTTCCCCTACCTGCTATTCTCATTAACTAACTGATAATTATCTTGGCTGAATTTTGTGTTTATTCTTAAGTTACGTTATTGTTCCACAAAGGTAGCTTATTACATGTACACACAAATGCAATTTTTAGAACTGTTTTTGTTCAACTTTCCATATAACTACATCAATAATGTAATGTTTGGCAAAATATGTGTTCATATTTTAGAGTACAGAAATACAAGCACTTTCATTTCCTGGCAAATATTAATTGAGCTCTTATTATGTGCCAGACATTGTGCTTGGGTCAGTACAGTACAGTACAATACAATACAATACAATATAATACAATATAATATAATACCAGGTCTTATATTCATTTTTGCTCCAAAAGACGCATTAGAGCTGATTGTCCAGCTAGGTCTTATTTTCGGGTAAACATGGCAAATAGAGGCTATAATTGTATAACATTGCTTGTTGTACAACACTTTTAAAGGGTTAATTTTACATTATGTGAATTTTACCTCCATTAAAACAAAAAAGAATAACAGGCTCTGGGTTCAGAATACCTGGATTCGTCCCTGCTCATTTAACCCCAGACCAACCACATACATGGTCTCTCTGATTTCAATTTCCTTGACTGCAAAATGGGCACATAAGTAATACTACCCTTTAATGGCTGCTATTAGCACTAAACCCACAGCTGCCAGAATAAACATTCAAAGAAGTAACCTGTTAATAATGTGGTTGTTTTTACTCTGTCCTTTACCCCATTCTTCTCTCTTTTCATTTCTCCCACTTCTTCCTCTCTTCCCCATGTCTCTACCACTTCCTTTCTCCTTAAATATTCCTGCTCTTAAATAAAATTCCCCACATTTAAATCAGTCCCTTTACCATCAGCCATTATCAAGGGTCTCCTCTCTGACGTTGACCTTGGGCCCATAATTCTTAGCCCTCACAGCTTCACACTGAAGGTCTCCCATGGAAACTCATACTTCACAGTTAGATTCTTTTTCCACCTTCCAGGTTATGGAGCAGAAAGTCTCTCTTTGCCCCCTCTTGCTAATACTCTTGGGTTCCACATGGAGTTGGGTCATTTTGGAATCGATTCAAAGTAGCACTCATCTACCTGCCCACATTCTTCTGGTATTCCTTTCCCGGTATCATAGTCTCCTTTTGGTTCCTTTGCCTACTTCTCCTCTTTATCACCAGAAAGCAAAGTTGGTATCTTGTCATAATTACCTCGTTCACAGCTTGGCTGAGTGTTGGGCAGTATTTGTGTCTCTTCTGTATCACTTTCCTGGGAGAAATATTTCTCTTGGATCACTGAGCAGAGGAAAAAAATAATTAGAGGTTGCAGCCAGGTAATCAGAGATACCACCTCATAATTACACATCTGGACCACCCATGAATCCAGGGAAGACTTCTGGCCCTTGTGCTACTCTGAATCTCAGTGGCTCCTGACTTGGTGGTGCTTGTCCCTTTCCCCAGGACACTGAAGAGAAAAAATAATAACCACTGAAATCTTATAGGAGATGAGTCTCTGGAATTTTAAGGATGGTGGAACAAGTGGGAAAGTTATAAAAGTAATTAATCACCCAACAAGATGATCAGAGAGGAGTGAAAGCTTATCTCAATATAAATTCCATAAGTGGAAAGTCTCTGTAAACTGTACAAACTTTAGGGAAGAACAGAGGGATTTTCTCAGCAGAATATCCATCTTCTGGATATTCCCAGAAAAAGGACATAATTAAACCCAAATTAAGCCATAGCAGAGTAATTGGCTCATCATTTTAACGATGAGATGAGAGAACATGTCAGTTTTGTTCACTGTTACTTACATTCACACTACCTAGCATAAGGCCTGGGACACAGTAAGCATTTCATGCATACTTGTTAAATAAATGATTGAATGAGTGAATGACTGAAAATGACACATGGACCCCAAAAGGGAGGGGAGGGAATTGATTACCATTTTCAAAGCTTCTATGAACCTGAATTAAATTAGGATACTCCTTCAGATGAGTCCTGCTGAATATGGCTTGTAGAAGTGATCTATCAAACGTCTTCTCAAGGTGGCAGAGAATACGATACACCACCCTCTCTACAGGGACCAAGTTTCTACAGGCTTCTTGAGAATCCTTTTTAAAAAGTACAATGGAAAAAAATAGAAAATAATAGTTTCAAAGTTAAACAGATATCGAGGAAGTAATTGCATAGAATACTCATTCTATTTTCTCAGTATAGACTACCATTTTTTACACAATATTTTAGAACTTCTTAAGTGTTTGATCAACACAAATAAACCCTTCCTCTTGACTTTTCCACTTTCATCCTGCCTAGGTTTGTTTGAAGAATGGATCTTATAGCAATTCTGTTGACTGCACAGCAACCCTAGGTGTGAGAAGTCCTGGTAGGGCTCCAGGAAGTCCTGCCCTTGCTGTGACGAGCACAAAGGGAACTGCACAATCGCATGATAGAGAGATGGCTTCTTCCTCTATTTCTCCAGGAGGGCTCACTAATCAAATTTACTTGAATTCCAGGACTCCAGAACCCCCTAACAAAATGTATACAATTTGGAGGAGACAGCAACAAGGCAGAAATTTGATTTATAATAGCACAAATTCCCTGAAGATAAGCAGATATCAGAATGGAATACTGCCCCAATTCTTAATTCTTTTAATTTTGTTTCATTTTATTATATTGTATAAATTGCTATGCATTTGCAAAGCATATCAGTTTCAATCCAACCATATCACCGTTACCTTCTACTCCTACACACACACACACACACACACACACACACACACACACACACTCTTTAACATGTCCCACAGAAAAGAAGGGCTTCAATTAGAACAGAAGTGTCTTTAGTGATGTCTGCTTGCCTTGTCACCCTTAAAATTATAGGATGATTAACTAACTTAAAAGAGTCTTCCCATGAAAAGCATAAAAGAGCTATCAGTCAGTTAATGATACACTACATTTTGAATCCAGAATGCCAAATATAAATTAATGTGGGGCTGAATTACCATGGGAAAATATAATAAACTTCACTTACATTATACAATTTTTCTGTGATGAAAGAGCGGTCTCTGAGGCTCTCAAGGAAAGGAAATGGCTTTGTTATTGCACTTGCTATCTCCACCTTATTTTCCTTGAAGTGATTCAAACAGGTTTCATGGAAAATTGTCTCGTTCTTCACTATTGAAAGCATTCTAAGGAAAAAATACAATGAGAAAATAAACATTAAGATTCAAGATGCCGTTCCCCCCAAAACAACAACACCAACAGCAACAACAACAATAAAAAAACCTAGGCCCAGATAACTTCACTTGTGAATTTTTCAAAACATACATGAAAGGAAGTATATTACCAATCTCACACAAAGTCTTTCAGTAAATAAAGAAACAAGGAACACATACACCCCAACTTGCTATAGGAGAACATCATAATCCTGACACAAACCTGACAAAGACATTATGAAAATGAAAAGTACAGGTCAACATCTCTCATTAACATAGATGAAAACACTCCTCCAGAACATTAGCAACTCAAATCCAGAAATAGATGAGAAGAATAATACATCATGACTAACTGGGACTTATTTTAAGAGTGCAAGAATTCTTTAACATTTAAAAATAAAGGAACGTATAGCCCACATTGACAAAATAAAGGAAGAAACCCTATAATAATTTCCATAGACCCCCAAGAAAGCACTCGATAAAATTCAAAATCTGTTCACTTATTTTAACTCTCAGAAAACTAAATATAGAAAGTAACTATATTTACTGTCTAAATATAGAAAGTAAAGGTGAAATATTAAGTACGTTCAGTAGTACTTAAGTACAATATTAGGTACAATTTAAGAACAAGACAAAGATATACACTGTCACCATTTCTATTCAACATTTACTAGAAATTTTAGCCAATGCAAATAAGCTATGAAAATGAATTTTAACAATAAACCTAAAAAGGAAAAAATATAACTGCCATTATTTGCAGAGGATTGTGTATTTATGAAAGTATTTATAGACAAACTATTGTTATTAATTAGTAACTTAGCAAGGTAACTGGATTCAAGATCAATATGCAAAAAATCAATTGTATTTCTATATTCTTGCAATAAACAAGTTGAAATAAAAATGAAAAATAATGCCATTTCCAAAAGCTTCAAAACCATCACTAATAAAAATAAATCTAACGAATGATGTGCAATAACACTGCACTGAAAATCACAAAACATTTGCAGAGAATTTTTTTAAGCTAAAATAAATGGAAAAGTATACCATGTTAATGGATTGAAGACTAAATATTAAGATGTAAATTCTCTTGACTTGATCTATAGATTTAATATAATTTCAGTAAAATTCAGGTAGAGGCAGGCAATATGCCTCCTGGCTCAAGTGCTCCAGACACAGTCACAATTGCCACCACCACCACCACCGTGAGAGAAGAAATGTCTCATACAGGACCCCTCTCCAGGGACCTCTTTTTGGACACCTTCCTTTATGAGCATATTCAGGCACCTGAGGAGGTTCTCAGCATGATTGATCTCTTAGAGTACTTCAATCGCGAGTTCTTCCCAGACAGTGACAACCTCGAGGATGGCCCTGCATCTAGTTTTCACTGGGACTAGATGGATGAGCTGAATGCTGCCCCGTTACCAAGCTGCCCAGCATGGCCAGGCACAGCTTAGCTTTCATCTACAACCTGCCAGGTGTGAAAGGTGTTTTAGAAGTTTCATGGATGGTTTCACTAACCTCAGAGAAAACATAATGTTCTGGAGCTTCCCAACCATCAGGAACAGTGTGTTCCCCAAAGGGAGGCGGGAGCTGTCTGTGGTGCTTCGCTGGTGCTACTGTTCATCTGGAGCTCCACCTCCTCCAGTGACCCTGCTTAGAGCCAGCACCAGAGAGGGGCTGGTACCCTCCTGCTCCACCACCACCACCCTGGAGGTGGCCCTGCTGATTTTGTTGCCTTTTGAACTGTTTTCTAATCCCTCTTTTATATTTAAACTCTGAATGTTGGGACACTACTGAGGTGCCACACTAGTGTGGTTTTTTTTTTGCTTTCTGTAAGAGAAATAAATTCATATTGCCTCTGGGGTCATTAATGGTTAACTGCTCCATATCTGGGCCTGCTCTCCTCCTGGTGTGGCCTGTCCTCTCATGGGCTGGTTATATGGTAGGTACTGGGAGAGTGCTGGTCTCATCTCCCTGTCTGTGATGTCCGCAGCAAAGAGAAAATCTGCTGGAATAGATTTCTGAGGGGGTGGAGAGAGCTCAATGAAATGTTGGTTGCTAGAGCAGAGAGTAACAGACTGGAACAGAGCAGAGCACGTAGAGCAGAACAAACCAGACCTGAACAGAGCAGAGCGGTCTAGCTGGAGAGGGGCCTCCCCCCAGGGCCACCTGGCCCCAGGGCCACCTCACAGCCATGCTGTTCTCACAACCATGCTGTGTCACAACTGAGTTGTTCACTGCACACCAAACTGGGGATTTCTGTTGGCATTTTATAAGCCAATTCACCAAAATGTGGGCATGAGACGAGGTATAAATAAATAAATATGAAAGCCCACATTGACAAAGATGATAAAGGTAGTACCTCTACCTGCTGGCCTCCTGTTGTCACCACTTTTTATTCCACAGAACCTGGCAGGGGTGACCTTCCACAGCAAGAAATCTGTGCTCAACTAGGCCTAGACTGGGATTCCCCAGATGACTTTCAGGAAGTCTAAACTGATTCAAAAAAAATAAGTGCAGGTATTTCTCAACACTGAAAACAAGGCCACAAATGATTTTAGTCTCCTTTCTCAAACTCCAAGAAGTTTTCCAGAATTCAGGGGAATGTGATGGCAGGGGATTGAGGAGGACTTACAGAGTCAAGGCCTGGAGAACTAGGGGAAGGAGCAGTGCAGGGAGGAGGAACGGACCAGCTCCAAGGAGTCCACAGAAGACAAGGGACCCTATATCAAAGCAAAGAGGATGAAAAATTCCATTTGACCAAATCAACCAGAGTTATCTTTAAGTCCAATGACATAGTTTATATTAGAGGGAAGTAACCTCCATGTTTGCCTCTCCCCTTGCAGAGATTTCTGTAGGAAGGAAAAGAGAAAAACAAAAACTTTCAATGTCTCAGGCCCATGAGTTAGTCAGGCATATTAGTGACTTTGACTGGACAAGTTAGATAGACCTCAAGCATTTGGATACAAAGCTGGAAGGAGCTGAAGTGCTCTGAATAATAAAGTGGGGAGAATGTTCTTAGAGTTGCTGAAAGCACAATGGAGGAAAAAGAGAAACCTCAAGGCCATTGGGGTCAGAAGCAGAGACAAGCTGGTAAAAACAGCCAATCTTTTAAGGGTAGTGTGACACTTTAAACCATGCCCGCAGAATTACTTGACACTCCTCCCATTGAGATGTGGGGGTTTATGTCCACTTTCCTTGAAACTAATGGAATATGGCAGTAGTGATGCTATGCTGGTTTCCAGGCCAAGGCCTTAGGACACAGGCCAGCACCAGGCAGCCAGCCACGTGGTACGCCATGATGGAAGGAGATTTGGAGTCATAGTAGAAGTAGAATCCTCCAGGGCCAGTCAAGTCACCCCAGCGATGCCACACAGAACAGTGACAAGCCATGCTCGCTGAGCTCTGTCAGAATGAGCAAAATAAATGATTTTTTTTATTTTAAGTAACTACATTTTGGGTGATTTTTTCACAGATTTTGAAATGAGATGCTGTTGTAACAAAAATATGAAACACGTGACATTTGCCCACAAGCAGTGGGCAAAAGCCTCAAGTTCCCCCAGGGAATTGTCAGTGAGGCTTACAGGAAAGTGAGGAAAGTATCAGTGGAAGCAAGCTGGAGGAAAGGAGACCCTTGTTATATAGTACAGGAAAGTTTCAGGAAACTCTCGCCAGTACTAATGTGGAAAATAGAAAATATACCTAATGAACTCAGTGATCTAGTTAAGATTTCTAGGCAAAGTGTCAGGGAGATCAAGAAGGGTTATGAAGGGGTCGACCAAAGGCATAAAAATCAAAATCATCTGGATCTTAAGAAGCAAGATGAACACAGCTAACACCCAGCTACATCTATGTTTCCAGACAACTATTTCTTTAATTCATACTCTGTCATCATTCAACAAAGGATTTAAAGTGAGTTTTTTTAAAATACTTAAAATATATAAGCAAAAGTTAAATATAAATTGGAACAAAAAGAAAACGGGAGCAGGACATGAAATAAAACCAGAACGGAGAGAGCTAGGTGGGACTAGGTTTTGGTCTAGTGATCAAGGCATAAAGAGTGGGGAAGAAAAAAGGATGTCTGATCCCTTCAGACCCACATGTAGAAGACAACAGCAGAACTAACCTAAGAAGCAGGCTGACCTGAAAAATCCTGCTGGGACAACGTGAAGGAAATATGTAATAATAAGGCCTTTCCACAGCTACAGGGAAGGAACTGCCATGTGATATTTCTGCCCCCGCAGGGACAGTGTAGATTATTCAAGAAACACTTAGAAGCAGAGGAAGGTGTGAAGCTGGGGAAAAACACGGGCCAGCAGACATGCTGGTCCTTACTGGACCACTGAGGTAACTGTCTTCATAAGTTTCACCAAAAACAGTTTCAGTTCAGGATTCTGTGTTGAGGCATGAGTCTGAGCTGAGACCAGGGGTTTAGAACTCAGAGAAGTAGGTGCGCTGGCCTGTGGAATTGAAAGGCAGGAGGCAGAAGCAGCAGGGGGCCCTATGACTCAATGATAAAGAGCCCGAGCTTTCTCCTGTGGATGAGAACTGGAAGAAAAGAGCAGGAGCCTGAGAACTTTAGGTGAGAACATTTATTCCCAGCTCCTGATGTCTCCTTCCAGGAGGGAGGACATCCATCAACCTGACACTTCTAGTCCCTCCCCACACCCTCCGCCTGCCCATGAGAGAGAAGTTCTTAGATGTTTCTGGAGAAGGCACACAGGCTATGAGGTGTGGTCTCTTCCTGCCTATTTCTCTGGAGCCAGCCACAGGGCAGAGAGGAGGCCTGTAGACTGATGCTTCAGGTATAGCCATTGCCAAGAGCAGGCCTTACCTGGCTAGGGCAGGTTTCCTCATCATGGTGCCCAGTGTGCGGAAACCCCTTGTTGTGGCATATCTAAGACATACACCCCAATCCAGTTTTGATTAGTAATAAGACAGGTGTTATGATCTCCAACTACCAGACTTCTTATCTATCCCCTTAAGAAACTCTGATGTCAAGCACATAAAAGGAGTTATGTGCTTGTGGGGCCCCCTTGAATCCCCACAAAAAATCAAGTGAATACATAACTATAGTCTTTGCTTGGAGAGGTGCCTGTTGTAAATGAAGCTACCTCTCTAGACAGGTCCAGGCTGATTCACCATTGGTGTGGCAGAACACAGGGATCAAAGGGCAAATGGAAATCAAGCAGTTTTAAATATTCAAGGCTTAGTAATGGGAGGGGATGTGACAAAAGATGGCAAAGTAGGAAGCACCAGGAATCTCTCTCCACTTAGACAACAATTGTACTAGCAGACATTGTCTGAAGTCACAATTTTGGAAGACTGGAGTCTACTTGAATGCTTGCATCTTCCAGGAGAAAGCTGGACTGGTAAACTGTGGCTCATTTTGGCTAATTTCTGCCTTTAATGCTGCAGTAGTTACCTATCCCCTACCCTCGAACCCAGTGGCAGGCAGCTGTGCCCACATTCCTGGCGTGGCTTGCTAAAGCCACGGTGGGCGATAATATTCTTCAAATATCAGGATTCTGTTCTGATTGCTGATCGCTGCTTTTCATCTCGGAGGCTCAGGCACAGAGGCAGGCAGCCTTGTTGCAACCCGTACTGGCTGAGGTGGTTTCCTGGGTATTTAAAGGAGCTGCATCTGGTTTTTTTTTTGGTTGGGTTATTGTTTTTTTTGTTTGTTTGTTTGTTTTGTTTTTTTTCCTTTTTTCCCTTTCTCTCCTTTTGGAAGCCAGACATTTAAGATTAGGATATTCAAAAACAATCACATACACAGGGGAATTTAGAAAGTCACTGCACATGCCCAGAGACAGATGCAGGTTCAGCTAGGACCTGAAACCAACTTAAGCTTTCTCTTCCAGCTGATGCCCAGCACAGACATATTCTTCAAAAAAATTTTTTTGAATAAAAATTAAGAAAGCAACTCCATTATAATAGCATCTAAAACAAGAAAATACTTAGGAGTAAATCTAACCAAAGAAGTGAAAGAAAGACTTTTTGCTGAAAACTACAAAACATTGCTGAAAGAAATTAAAGAAGGCCTAAGTAAATGGAAAGACAGCTCATGTTCATGGATTAGAAGCCTTACATTGTTAGATGTCAATACTATCCAAAGCACTCTACATAATCATCACAATCCCTATCGAAATTCCAACTGCCTGTTTCACAGAAATGGAGAAGGTGATCCGCAAATTTATGTTAAATTGCAAGGGACCCTGAATAGCCAATCTTGAAAAAGAAGAAGAAAGCTGGAAGACTTACACTTCCCAAATTTGAAATGTAATGCAAAGCTAGTATGGTACAGGCATAAGGGCAGACATACAGATTGATGAAACAGAAAGACCAGAAATAAATCTTCATACAGTCAATTGATTTTCAACAAGGATGTCAAGACCATTCAATGAAAAAAAAGGATAGTCTTTTCACCAAATGATGCTGAGGAAACTGTATATTCACATGCAAAAAAAAAAAAAACAAATTTAGACCCCCATATACAAAAATTAACTCAAACTAGATCACAGACCTAACATTAAGAAGCACCATTGTAAAACTCTTAGAAGAACTATTGGGGAAAATCTTCATGACACTAGAGTTGGCAATGATTTCACAGATAATAACACCAAAAGCACAGGCAGCAAAAGAAAAATGAGATAACTTGAAATTCATTAAAATTAAGAACTTTTGGGCTGGCCCGGTGGCTCAGGCGGTTAGAGCTCCATGCTCCTAACTCCGAAGGCTGCCGGTCAGATTCCCACATGGGCCAGTGGGCTCTCAACCACAAGGTTGCCAGTTGGATTCCTCGAGTCCCGCAAGGGATGGTGGGCTGTGCACCCTGCAACTAAGATTGAACACGGCACCTTGAGCTGAGCTGCCGCTGAGCTCCCAGATAGCTCAGTTGGTTGGAGCACGGGCTCTCAACCACAAAGATTGCCAGTTCGATTCCTCAAGTCCCACAAGGGATGGTGGGCTGCACCCCCTGCAACTAGCAATGGCAACTGGACCTGGAGCTGAGCTGCGCCCTCCACAACTAAGACTGAAAGGACAATAACTTGAAGCTGAACGGCACCCTCCGCAAGTAAGATTGAAAGGACAACAACTTGACTTGGAAAAAAGTTCTGGAAGTACACACTGTTCCCCAATAAAGTCCCCAATAAAGTCCTGTTCCCCTTCCGCAATAAAATCTTTAAAAAAAAATTAAGAACTTTTCTGCATCAAAAGACGGTATCAAGAAAGTGAAAAGACAACCTACAGAATGGGAGAAAACATTTGCAATTCATATATCTGATAGGGGATTTATATTCAGAATACATGAAGAGCTTCCAAAGTTCAATAACAACAAAAAACACAAATAACTTGATTCAAAAATGGGCAAAGGACTTGAGCAGACATTTTTCCAAAGAAGACATACAAATGGTCAGTAAGCACACGAAAAGACGCTCAACATCATTAGTCATTATGGAAATGCAAATCAAAACCACAGTGAGATATCACTTCATTCCTACTAGCATGGTTATAAAAATTTATTTTTAATTTTAAAAACTACACACAGAAAGTAACAAATATTGGTGATGATGTGAAGAAATTGGAATCCTCACACGTTGCCAGTGGGAGTGTAAAGTGATACAGCCACTGTGAAAAACAGCTTGGTAGCTCCTCAAAAAATTAAAGATAGAACTACCATGGGAAAGAGCGATGCCATTCCTAGGTATATATCCAGAGATTCAAACAGATATTTGTACAACAATATTTATAGCAGCGTTATTCACAGTAGCCAAAAAGTGGAAACAACCCAAGTGTCCATCAACAGATGAATAGATGAAATATGGTATATCCATACAATGGAGCATGCTTCAGCCATAAAAAGGATTAAAAATTTTAATATATGTAGACCTTGAAAACATCATGCTAAGTGAAACAAGCCAGACACAAGACAAATGTATGATTCCATTTATATGAGGTACCTAGAGTAGGAAAATTCATAGAAACAGAAAGTAGAATATAAATTACCAGCGGCTGGGGGGCGGGGGTATGGGGAGTTACTGTTTAATGGGTACAGGGTTTATGTCGGAGAAAAAGTTTTAATAGATAGTGTGATAGTTGCACAACATTGTGAATGTATTTAATACAACTGAATTGTCCACTTACAAATGATTAAAACTATACATATATATATACATTACATATATATTACATATATATAATGCATATATATATATATATATCCATAATTTTAAAAATAATAACCAAGGTCGGGGTTCCTGTGATTTGAATCTGGAGCTTTGTGTTAATTATCCCTAACTAAGCCCTCCGGTGGTGTTCTGGAAAGCCAGGACACTAGAGCTGAGCATAATTGAAGAAGAGTAGCTGGGGCCGGGTGGGGGCAAATTTTCGGAGCCAGAATCTTGTAGATGACTAATGTAAAAACTTTTCAGAGCCGCATCTGAGCTTCTTTGCTGGTTTCGACTACCTGCAAAGAAGCGGCAGCAGCAAGGGACTGTGCTCCTCTCCTGCCTACATGAGGCCACACGCCGGTGTGAATTCGTTTGGGCTGTTAAATGTAATGGTTAAACAGAAAACAGAAGTGAAGAAATTCAGGATGAGGAGGCCCTCCCGTGCCTTGCTCCTCGCTCTCCCCCAGAGTTGGGAATCCCGGCCTGGTGCAGATCCTTCCCCGGACCCTGGCTGAGCCCTGGGAGCCGCGCCCCAGCAGCGCTTGGGTGACACAGAAGGTCAGGCACCGGGGTGCACATCGGAAGGGAAACCGGGCGGTCCGTCTCCGTCTTGCACAAGTGCTCTCACTGGAAGTCAGATACTGGCACCAGTTCGGCCGGCGGAGGCCCAGTCACTTTCCCAAAGCACCCTCCTCTTGGTGGGGCTTCCGTCAGCCAGGGCGCTCCGCTGAAGCCATCCACATTATAAAGGCATAAACCTGTGTTTGACCCAGTTGGCAAAGAGCCGCTGCCCCGGCCCCTTCCAGGGCCTCCCTCTCCTCCCTCACCCCCACCCCACAAACCACCCCCATCAGAGACCTGATGTGGGCTCCTCCGGGAACAGGCTCCAGCCTTCAGCAGGCCTCAGGTCTTCTCAGGAGCACACAGAATGGAATAAAAGGAAAGATTCTACGACCGGGGTTATTTTTTGTTCTAATTTTAGCGAGTGAAACCTCATTTTAAATTTGCATTCTACCGTCCCGGTCCCTCGGTGGGCGTGGCCTCTCTCCAGTTTCTCCAGAAAGTCTACCCTGCTCTCCGGTGGCAGAGTGCTGCTACTGCACGGTCCCCTTTAAAACTGCACCCTGTCCCCTCCGAATTCACCGTCTGTCTTGATCAAAAACAGAACTCTCTTCTCAACCCTCTAACGAAGTACTTCAAAATCAAGGTTCGAAGGGCGATTATTTCCTTTTAAATAAGGGTGAAATATATAAGGAATTGGTGCAAGAAGAGATGGTTTTCCTATTTGGCAGTTCCTATGCCCAGAATTGGATGTATGACCTAGACAGAGAAGTTTTAGTTCACATTGTGTGTCTTTGACTCTTTCCACTCCCTTTCTGAGCTGTCCATCTTCCTAGGTCCCTGAGTCTTCCACTAGGCCTAGGTGTCCCCTGCCCTGTGAATTTCCTCACAGGCTGGAATGCTCTGAGGGGAGCGCCCCTCAGCTGACTGCCACAGTGAGCCAGCGGGTATCTGAGTTTGCAGAGCAGTGAGATGGCACCTGGATACCCATCTGGGCAGCCTCCCCCAGAGCACAGAGCCTGCTGGCTTCCAATGGCTTGTCCTAGAGGTTCTCTACTCTGTAAATGCTTCCTGCAGGTGGAGACTCAATGGTGCCTTGACCAGGGAAGAAAAAGCCGGGTTTGAGGTGAGCATAACTACAGCAGACAGCTGTCTTTTAGAGGGAGACTTGAAGTGGGTTGTTATAAGTGGAAACACTTTGTGTGCTCATGAGGGTCCCTGTACAGAGAACAGGGTGGGTCTTTTCAGACTCACAGAGAGCACAGAGATGGCGTCATGGCTGTGGTCCCAGGAAATAACATCTACATAGAGCATCTGCCAGGGGCAACCAAATGTTCAGAGCTGGTACAACAGTACCCGTGCCCCCTGCCTCGTGAAGAGGAAAGCAGCCCCACAAACAAAAGAACTTCATGTCACAAATCCTGAAAGTTGAAAATCCCAAGAAACAACGAAATCCTTAATATGTTTCTCCCCTGCACGAATATGGAGAATGCTTTATAAATCCTAAATGTTTTACTGGTCAAATGTTTTACTGGACAAACTATGACCTCTTTCAAATGTTCATTTCCATGTGGTCTTTGTGAAGAGTGTTAACTGTGGACCACAGTGTTCTGTTGTGCCACCCATAAGTGTCACTAGATCTTATCTTCCTTACCTGCATGTCATGAGGCCCTCTCTGCCCAGCTGACCCCATAGAGCAATCCATAGAGGGGTGAATCAGTGGTGTTCATGTTATGCTTTTCAAAAAAAAGGAATAAACAGGGGCATGATAAGGGGGGAAAATCAATTCAAAATTTATAAATAACAGGCAACAGGTCTTTGCAAACAGCCCTGGAACAAAACACTCTTTATCTCCATGCCTGTTTGGAGCAGCTGTAGGTCCAGAGATTGAATGTTCTCACCATTGAGTAATAGAGTCCCCAGTACAAGGAAACAGCCACAGAGGACAGAACATGGCAGGACAATATCCACATAGGACACATGAACAGAACTGGCTGAACCAGTATCAGACTGAAGAGAAATCCAGGTGGGATCAGAGAAGTGACAATTTCCAGAGCCCTGCTCAGGGAAGTTTTCACTCAAAAATAGGAATCAGAAGTTCATCTTCAGCCTCTCCATATCCATTCATTATTCGGTTGTCTTTCTGATGTCTTGAGTTAGAGAACCCTCTGGGTAATATCTAAGACAATCATGTTGACCAGAGACCCTTGCAATCAGAACTATAGAATGATTTCAATGTGGTCCTCAGGGACGACTTTTGCAATTGTCTTTCTCTACCCATTTACACTCTTCTTTCCTCTAAAAAAAGACTTTTATAATCAGCAAATGCTACAAATCAGGCTTTTGTTTTCTCGGTTTTCAGGCTGTTTACAGAGTGTTGGTTTACCAGTATAATATTGACCAGCCACCATTTTTTGTAAACAACAGTGAATGAAACAATCAAGGTCATACATAACCCTGCAGAGTATATGTTTCAGGAGGCGGAAATCAAAGAACTGATCAATTGATTGATTGATTGATTGACTAGCAAGGGAAAACGTCAACTTATCCAGAAAACAGACATACAGGAACACTGATAACCCAAACTAAGTGGCAGTTGAATGCATTCCAGCTTAAATGCACTACAGGGGATGAAGGAATGCAAAAACCAAAAGTGGGGTTTCCCAGGGAGCAGGAAAGAGGCAAGTGTCTTGGGTTTCCCATTTAATTTACAGCCATTTGTTTACCCATACAGTGTATCCTAGAAGTTTACCATCACTCCAAATAAGCCTAAGTAGCTTAAATTTTTTCTTTTATGAGGAGAGAAAAGAAATCTTTTAAGGTGTTCCAGGGGCTTTTTGGAATACCTCAAAGTTATTTCCAGGTCAAGAAAAGACTATTTATTTTTTGAATTTGGGGGAAGATGGTCAAAATGCACCAAAAGGTTTAGATATTTGACTAAATATGATTATAAGTCATTATGAAACAATACTTAATTATCCATTTAACCAAAGTAACAATAAGAGATTTCAAAGACAAATACAGAAGGCTACATAATTGTTAGCAAAACTTAGTTCTTACTGTTGAGGAGATTATATTTTCTTAAGTAATCAAGGACCTGATTAAGACAACATAAAACACACAAAAATTAATTTGCTGAAACACAGAATCTTTGCTTTCTCAGCAGATTGCTAGAAAAGAAAAGCCTTTTCGCAAATAAAAGAAAATTAAGTTTTAGCTTTTCACAAGCACACTGTTGATATTAAAGATTAGTTTTTAAAACCTTTATAATAACAATTTAATTTCAGTCAGCTTGCTTACACAAGGTAAAATTTTCTCTTCAGCTTTTTGTGTACCCTTCGTTTTTCCTTTGTAAACAGAAGTTCTAAGTTTAGACAAACTTATTCTCATTTCCCTCAGCAAAAATCCATCTTCATTCCTCATACTTTTTCTTAGCTAAACATACCCTACTGTCCTTACATATCGTCACCTTTTATTATTTCCAGTAGCATATATTAGAAATTTTAACCTTTAAAAAATCTTAATTTCTAATAAAAACTAAGAAGTAAATAATTATGAACTGTCTTTTACATTAGCATACTGTGGCTTGGCAAGTTTATAAGTACTATTTATAATTTCTAGAAACATGCTTTTTTATAGAAAATTTCTCAACATGGCATAAAACATGTTTACTAATAGACCCAAATTTGTCTGTTTAGTTTTTCTGCAACCGGAAACCAAAAGTAGAAAAACTTACACTCAATAATTAATGTTTCATTTTTTTCTTATTATGAATCGATCTACATATTTAATAAATTCCTATAATTTAATTTAACTTAGCAAAACTCTAAAGATTTGGGAAACTATTTTTTAAGTACAAATATCATAAAACATAATATGCTAAAGAATCCACATAAAAAACTCTTACCCCACTTGCATCTATTTAATTCATTAGTTCTTACCAATTATGTTTAGATTACTTATGAGAATTTCATGAGACATCAAAGTCAATTATTATTCTAAGGTATTTTTCTCGCTGACAAATTTTGCCACACAGATTACAAGAATTTATTTAACTAATAAAGCCAGATAGGGGCCTGCCCAGTGGCTCAGGTGGTTGGAGCGCGGTGGTCCTAACGCTGAGGTTGCAGGTTGGATTCCCACATGGGCCAGTGAGCTGCGCCCTCTACAGCTAAGATTGTGAACAACAGCTCTCCCTGGAGCTGGGCTGCCGTTAGCAGCAGGAGGCTAGCGAGAGCTGCCAGGAGCTGCTGTGTGCTGCCGTGGGCTACCATGCTGCTGTGTGCTCCCCCCGGGGAGCGCAAGGCTCATATAACACCAGCATGGGCCAGGGAGCTGTGTCCTACACAACTAGACTGAAAAACATCGGTTTGAACTGGAGTTGGGGGGAGGCAGAAGAAAGGGGGAAAATTAAAAAATAAAAGTAACAAATAAATAAATAAATAAATAAATAAATAAATAAATAAAGCCAGATAGAATAAAAGTATTGTATTTAATTTTCATAACTCTAAAGACATGTCTATTTAACCAAACCAAACTCAAACCAACTTTAATATCAAATATTTTCCCAGATCACATGATCCGAAAAGTATCTAGGTTAGTTTCTGTCATATTGTTGAGGATTTTTAAATATATGAGCTTGTTTGTTTAAGCCAATTCAATAGAGCTTTTTTACAAATTAGCACTACCATCCAGAGATAGGAAATACCACACAACACACGAACATGCAAACAGAGACCTACTAGTCTTCATTTAAAAATTGCTGCCATGAAATGAGTAGTAAGTTTATCCACACAGTGGTTAAGGCTTTTTCATTTTAATATTTGTGGAGAAGACAATTAAGATTTTTATTTGTCTTGGCAAGGGAGCCTTGGAGCCAGAGAAGCAGCAGCTCATGCTTTGAAAATAACCTTCATCTCCTTTTTTTTTTTTTTAAATTTCTTCAGTCTTAGGAATTGGAAATGATAACGATCAGAGGCTCGAACTGCTTCCAGAGCTGTATTTCTCGTTTTGCAAAGATTTACAAGATATGGACAATTGCTTTCAAAATTGGGTTGTAACTGAAATGACATCACAGGTTGACCTACCTGTCTAACTACATAATCCCTAATTTGCTTCTTTCCCTCTGGGTATACAGTTGTATTTCCGCTTTGGGGAGGCCTGGGTTTAAGAAATTCTCTAATTATGGCCCTTAGGTTGGCCTTAGACCAAGAAGTGAAAGATATCCAAAGATAGTCACCTGGAAGGGGTAACGTCAGTTTTATAGTCTTTTGTATTAGGTACCTTTTTTTCCTTTATTTTTTTCATTAGCCTATCACAACAAATCTTTCAATGAAGCTATTTAATTTTTTTATTTAGCATATCTAATTAACATTGCTTGAAGGGTTGATTTATATTTTCTGTTTTACAATATTAGTCAAGGGACTGTTCCCCAGTGAGACACAATGTCTGTTCCACGATACAATCAGGTAAAAGAGATGCAATCACTTCATATAAGGCCTGTTCAAAATATACCAGTTCACCTATAAACTTTTTCCTTCATTCCATCAACTCTTACATTCTTAACTACAGCCTCCATTAGTTTTGGTTTTACAATACTGGGTAGAAGTGTTCCTGGACTGATACAATATCCATTCTCATAAAACATACAGCTAAAATTGACATAACTTCTGAATATAAAACCTATTTAAACATTCCAATTTTTATAATCTTATTAATCCTTACATGTCTGTATTCTTTTAATGTAATTGTAGCCTGAGTCAGGGCTTCACCAATGGGGTTTTTTTATACCACCATTCAAGTAATTCCCATATCAATTAGTCCTACATATTTCTCTTGTCTTCCCCTGTGTTAGGCCATATTTAGGCCAGGAACAGGAACCTTCTTATCTTAAAAGCCATCTTGTCTTGCTTTGTACCTTGTACCTGCTGGCTTGTGTTTGCCTTAGGCCTGGAGAATCCGCCTGGAGTGTACAAACCATCTCATCCTGTCTTACTTTGTACTTTGTTTGTCTCCTAGGGGCTTGTGAAGGGTGGGCCTGGGCGTGCCTGGGTGGTCCTGCTGGAGGCCTAGGGACCAGGGTATAGACCCAGAGGGCTTGGTAATGCCCCAAAACCCTTTGTTGCTAGAGACAATGCAACGAAAACCCCCTGACGCATTGAAGGGGGAATAACCTCGTTTACCCCCTCCTATAAAACTCCATACCCCTTTTTGCTCAGAAGGTTATGGTCTTTTCTAGCCTGATCTCCCGCAGCTCAAACACGCCAAATAAATTCTAATAGACCAATTTTGGTCTCCCATGACTCATTCCTCCGGCTTTGGGTCCCCAGGAACCCAGGAAGGGGTAAAGCCAGGGGCCCCTGGCCCTGTTATCAAACTTTAACTTGATTTAACCAGTCTAATTGCTGCTCCAAGTGATAGATAGCTGGTCAAGTTTTTCTCATTGTACTGGCTGGCTTCCAACTTTTTAAATTTCTCCAAACTGGGGTAAATAAAGCAGACTTGTTTGGGACTCTTTAAAGTTGGGAAACTTACAGGGGATCACTTTGGCCCATTCAGCCAGTTGGTAGATTTTTTTTTTTTTAAACAACCATCTAAAGATTTTCACCTTGTTGCAAAGAGTCTCTTCACGGTTCCCTCAACCTCTCCCATTCTTTTGTTAATTAACCTAAAGTTTTTATTAGCATCTGTAAGCCCTGTGTGGGGAGGCTAAGACAGCAAATTCAATAAGGCTTCCCAAATTGTTTTTTGTTCATATGGCTTTACTTTTCATTATACTTCTTTGTATTCACTCTCTAAACGTGGTTTTTCTACAGGTACCGATAAAACAGCTAGCTATTTATGATGAGAGCTTACTAAAATTTCCAATTTAAAAGATTTTCCAATTAAAAGGATCCATTGTCTGGTTATTGATGGCAAGATCTACAGCAACTCAAACCAATAAGCTTTGCATGGCTTACTTAACCAAAGGAGCAAGAATGCAGTTAAAGAAAGCAAAGATCATTGCACAGGTGGTAAGTATGGAGTCGCTCTAGTCTCCCATAAAATGTGAGATGCCTTCAGCCACTAACCCACTAATCCATGGCACCAGGCAGTTGCTACTGGAATGGGATTTTTCTAGCACTAACAAACAATGATGGTTGAGATCACAAAGGCCTTTTACTGTCTGGGGCCCCCGTCTGACAAACTCCCCTGAGAGTTGACATGGCTGAACAATAAAACTGCTTGGCACCCCAGTCTGTTCAGCTGGCCACCAGATGTACCCCATTAAGTGCGTCTTGTATATGGTGGAGACAAGAAAATATTGTCACTGGTCATAAAGGCCAAGCTCTCAGGACATATAACAAGGCAAAAGGAGAGATACCAGATAAAGACAGAGAAAAACAAAATTAATAAAACCCATGAGTACTCATACAGCATAACCAAGAGTCACTGAGCCCAAGAAACTAGTTTCACAAATATTTTTTCCTGCTAATTATAGACAAAAAAGGAGGGGGGCGGTTCTGGAATAAAGCCGACAAGTCCAGTGATGGAAAGTCACCTCACAGGGTAAGCTGATCATAAGTTCCTAACTGTCAGATCATGGCGGGCAGTCACGCCCCAGGCCTTTAACTTCTCTAGTAAAAGGTTATCTCTGCCTTAAGCAATCCCTGTCCATTGTTCCTGTGCCTCTAGGTTAACATACCTTTGAAATGCCAGAGCAATCCTTTTTCAGACCTCTGGAGCATAACCACCCTCAAGAGAGCACACAATCTGGTTAACTCTCCTGTAAACCAATCCCCACCTTGCTTTCTCCCACCTTCATTTAATCTTCCTTACCTTCCCTCCTTAATTCCAAATGCACAAAAGAAATTGCAAATTGTCTTTCTTGGGAGCATTTGCAATCTTGCTTCCCGGCATTGTTGTCATTTTGGCTCCAATAAAATCTTATAAAAATTCCTTACAAGCTTGGATATTTCTTACATCAACATATACTTGGCATAGTCAGCAGGATTCTGAAGAAGCCCACCCAGGACCATCCTGTGAACCTGGGTCCTATGCTAGGTACCAGCAGCAGGGGCCCATGTGCCCCACCAGTGCCCTGTTTTGCATCAGGTGAACTTGGGTCAGTTTTCTCTCGGAATCTTGGGTCTCCCTGCTTTAGGTAGCAGGTCCTGTCTTTACTTGAGCTGTTCTCAGAAAATTCTCAAGGTGAATAAGGATTGAGATAACCCAGGGGGAGGACAAGAAAAATGCATGTTTGTTTGGAGACGTTCACAGAAAGGCTGGTTTTCCCTAGAAGTTTGTTTGATGGGGAAATTGACCTTAAAATGGTTCCCTGCCATGTGGAACTGAGCTAAAATGGTGGCCCGAGTGGAGAGAGAAGTTCCCAGCATAAGTCCCAGCCCATTTCTGCATAACCCCCTCCAAGCCACACCTTGAGCCAATCACCAGATGACACCTACCCCTTCCCCGACTCAAGGAAGTCCCCAACTCATAAAACTGCTCAAAACCTTGCTAGGGGCTCAGTCTTTTGGGAAGGATCCCTCTGAGCCTGCTTGTGTAATAAAGCTGACTCTCCTAACTCTCTGAGTGCCGCTTGGATTCTTTCTGGTCTTGGATTCTGCAACATGTTCAGACTCCACAGATCTCAAAAGAAAAACTAAAACTTGACATGGGAAATCATGTCTCTGAGGCCAAAAATCCCCAGGACAGGCAGCATCCTATTAAGACCAAGACGGCCAAGATGAGGATCATTTGGCATTTCTGAATTAATCTTTTGCACACACAATTAGAAAAGAAGCCAGCTATAAAATTAGGCAGAATGAATAGAGACCATATTTAATTGTTCTCTCGAAGTTTCAAAAAGAGGATTTCTCTGGCATTTCAAAGGTGTGTTAACCTAGATGCACAGAAACAGTGGACAGACCTTCCTTAAGGCAAAGATAACCTTTTACTAAGAAGTTATATGTTTGGGCCTGATGACCCATCATGACCTGCCCAGTTAGGAATTTATGATCAGATCATCCTGTGCGGTGACTTTCCATCACTGAACTTGTCAGCTTTATTACAGAACGCCTTTTTCATCCACATAATCTAAATTTAGAAAATAAATTAAAAAGTCTCTCACCACTCTGCTTCTACCAAACTCTCCAGGTAAAGATCCAGGAGTCTGACTTGACAAGAATTCTTACCTTTGCCAGCTCACGTTAGACATCCCAGGATGTTTCTACTGTGGCAGCTTCTGGGTGAGCAGAACCCAGCCTGTGAAGTGTCCTGCTCACAGCACTGACTATGGGGTAGGAAGAAACTTTCCTCTACCATCCCAAATTCTTTCAGCTGGTCTAATAATTAAATCCACAGGAGACAAATGAACAAGCGAAAATAACCAATTTTAATTACATATGCATGCATGGGAACCTCACATACATGAGGGAGTCAGAGACCCCACATACATTCAAGGTTCTGAGACAGAAAGAGAAAATGAGTGTCAATGGAAGAACGTTCAAACTTGTAGAGAAGTTTTATAAAATTTATTTGAACCAAAGAGATACACCTAGAAGCAAGATCTCAACAGACTGAGATAAATGCTTCCAAGAATAACAGTTTGCATTTTCTTTTATGCATTTGAAATTAAGGAGGGGATGTGAGGAAGATTGCATGGAGGTGGTAAAAAAAAACAAGGCAGAGATTGGATTACTTGATGGTTAACAAGATTATGTGTTCGCTTGAGGGTGGTTCTGGCTTATTTCAAAGGTGTGTTAACCTAGATGCTCAGAAACAATGGACAGGGCTTGGTTAAAGTGAAGATAAACCTTTTACTAAACAAATTATATGCCTAGGGCATGACTACCTACCATGACCTGCCCAGTTAGGAATTTATGATCAGACCACCCTGTGGGGTAACTTTCCATAGAACCCCTTCTTTCATCTACGTGAGTTATATATGATGTTCTGAGTTAAGGATGAGGTAAGGTGCCTTGGGACTTCAGAGGGGAAGTTCATTGCAGGACGATAAGAAGAGCAAATGTTTAGTAATTAGTAGTTTCCCTCCCTATAAATAGGTCATAAAAAGTTATTTCTGATAATAACTATTATTATGGGCAGGGCCCCTAATTTAAATTTTTCTAGGTAGTTGGGGGTAGGGGAGGGTTAGTTCTTGAGCCTGCAGTGTCTCAGCTGCCTTTAACTCAAAAGTATCCACATACCACAGAGGCACATCGTGGTGACTCGTTCTGAACCCTTATACCTCTTTGACATAAACATTATTTTTGAGCTGAAGGTAATTAAGAAGCAGCAAACACAGGAAAGTTTCTCTCTACCCCCACTTGTATGCGTAAAGGTAGGATATAAATTCTCCTTGTACTGGAGACAGACTCTTATCAGCCCAGACTCTTATCTCCACCAGAGGTATCTGCAAACAAACCTTACTCCCTCAGTTTCCTCCCATATATTTACCTTCCCACAGTGAGCCATCCTCGAAGGTTGAAAACTGCTTTCCTTTGTCCTGTCATTGCTCTGCAGATTTTTGTTCTTTGTTGAAGATGCTAATAAACCAGGGTTCTAAGCCACCTGCTTGAGTTACTTTTCACAGAGGTTTCTCCCACATGATGTGCACTGCACGAGTTCATAAACCGTTTTTTTTCCCTTATTAATCTCTTGCTAATCTTTTGTTAAAGAGCCCAGCTGAAAACCTAAGATAAGTAGAGGTAAGGTTTCGCATCCCCTTCTCAGCACTGAAGCAAGGACTTGGGGACAGGGTGTTTATATGAAAGGTGGACTAGGACACACATGTGATGGAGAAGGTAGGCTGGGGGGTGGAGGAGGAGAGAAATGTCCTGTTCCTGAGGGAGTGGACCTCTGGGGTTCCATGCTGTTGCGACCTCTGCGAGAAACTGGAGGGATGTGGCGGTGCCATGTGCTCATCCCGTCCTCCATTGCTTGGGTTGTCCCTGGGGGAGAGTAACTGCTGAGAAGTTCCAAGTCCTCCTGCTTGCAGCCCAGCCAGCTCCCATGGTGACAGAGAACTCTCTGAGGCAGAGAAGGCAACAGACCAGGCAGGAGGAAATGAGGCCAATTCCCATTTTTTCTTTCGTGCTCTCTCCTTACCACTGACTCTCCTTTCCCAGGATCACCCACTCCGCCCCAGCTTTTCCTCGCCTCCCTTTAATCTTAGCCTCTCTCTCGCTCCCACTGAACTTTCTTCTGCTACATGCCCTGTAACCCATCTGTGTTCCTCTTCCACTGTCATTGTTTCTCTGCCTTCTCCCTTGGGTCTGATGCCCCGTCCTCACCCAGTCATCACTGCTATTCACCTGTCATCGCCCACCATTTACAGGCTGTGAACCATACCCTCAACAGCTTACACAGTAGGAAGCTTTTGGAAATATGCTTCTGTCTCTACATTTTGAGTTAAAAAAAATGTATCGTACCATAAAAAAACGTCAGATATAAACTCTGTATGCCAAGGGCATTAAGTGTCTTGTCCACTTTGCAGGTTTGAGCCATGTTGTTAGCATGATCATGGGGAATCCCAACACAGGGAAAAGGCAATGGCCCCCGCAAGAGTCCGCAAGCAGCCAGTTCTCTGCTGCCCTCTCACCGAGCCTGCCAGGGCCCTGAACCAGGAAGAAGCCTGCTTCCTGCAGAAACTGCTCCAGGCAGAGGAAGGACCAGAGACTACAATCCTTGATCCTTCCAAGTTAGAAAAACTGTCCATTGAAAGCTATACACAGGTTTCTGTCTCCCAAGAGGGAAAGTCTGAACATACTTTTGGACCAGGCCAATCCTTTGGTCTAGAACAACCTATTCCATGGTCCCTGTGTGTGGGAACAGAGCCCCAGAAAGCAGTTTCCAGGCTCTCGGCCTCATGTGGAGAGGTGCTGGCTCAGATAGTGGATGGCCGTCACCTGTGGCTGGTTGGCCATCAGCTGTAGCCATTAAGCCATTGGTCACTGATATAACTGCCGCAGCTACGGAGGGGAGCCGAGGAGAGTGAAGGAGGAGACCGAAGGAGAGTAAGGAGAGTCGAGGAGAGTTGGTCGGTTGGCAGCAAAGCGGACAGCAGATCGCACGTCGTGTAAACCCAGCCTCCAGTGAGACCATAGTGGTATGACTTCCCTACCTATGGCTCCGTGGGTGTTCCTTTTTGGCCTCACCATGTCCTGCGTTCTCATGTGGGGAGCGGGAGCAGAGACCCCGCAGGCCGCCCCGCCGGACACCCCGCACGACACTGTGGCAGGCAGAATTTTGACCCCAAGACGTTTACCTTCTCGTGTCATACTTGTAGTTATGTTTCCTTACATGGCAAAAGGAATTTTGCAGATCTGATTGAGGTTACTAATTAGCTAACTTTACAATAAGGAGGTTATCCTCGATTATCCAGGTGGACCCAATGTAATCACACAAGCCTTTTAAAGCAGAAGAGGAAGGCCGAGAGATTCAGAGCATGAGAAAGACTCAATAGGGGGTGGTGGGTTAGTTCAGTTGGTTAGAGCGTGGTGCTAATAACACCAAGGTTGCCAGTTCGATCCCCGCATGGGCCACTGTGAGAAGACTCAACAAGCCATTGTTGGCTTTGAAGATGGAGGAAGGAGACCACGAGTCAAGGAATGCAGGCAGCTGCCAGAGGCTGAAACCAGCCCCAGCTGACAACCATCGAGGACACGGACCTCAGCCCTACAAGCACAAGGAATGGTATTCTGGCCACAGTCTGAATGGGCTTGGAAGCAGATTCTCCCCAGAGTCTCCCAGTAAGAACGCAGCTGGCAGAGACCGCGTCAATCTTCATTCTTGGGAAAACCTAAGGAGAGGACCCAGGCTAGCCCAGATGGAACTTTTGACCAACAGAACTGTGAGATAATAAATGGGTGTTGTTTTAAGGTGCTAAATGTGTGGTGATTTGTTACAGCAGCAATAGGAGATTAACACAGTCCCTCTAACTAGACAACTATAAAAAAGGAGATATTTGTAAAACTGGGGCCGTATGGTGCTAACTGTGATCATGTAAAGTGTCATTGAAAGTGTGGCAGGAGCCTCACCTCTCCTAGAGAGACGTTTCTGTGCCAACTGTAGATGTGTAACCCCTGCATTAAAGTGCCATTGGGTCAACAGAAAAGTCCTCTCCCACCCCTGCTACTCTTGGAGATTTGAGCAAGATCTCCTTCTCTTTTCCCTTTCCTCTTGGTGGAGAAGAAGCCCTTCCTTAGAATATGATATGTGGGGAAATATAATGCAAACTTTCTTCTAATTCTTTGTGCTTCCAAGGCCTGAGATCTGATGTATTAGTCAAGGGCTCTCCAGAAAATAGAACCAATATAATGTATGTGTGTGTGTGTGTGTGTGTATTACAAATAATAATTATATAAATAATATATTACATATGTATATTACATATTATGTATATATAAATTCTTCTTGTCTGGGGGAAGTCAGTCTTTTGTTCTATTCAGGACTTCAACTGATTAGGTGAGGCCCACCCACATTATGGAGGAGGACCGTCTGCTTTACTTAAAGTCTACTGATTTAAATGTTAATCTCATCCAAAGTCACCTTCATCCAGAATAATGTTTGACCAAATATCTGGTCACTGTAGCCTAGCCAAGTTGACACATAAAATTAACCATTACACCTGGGTAGGTAGTTAAATGGTTGGTTTGTTTAGGAATGTGCATGTTCCTAAAAAAAAAAGAAAGAAAGAGAAAAGAAAACCACATTTAAACCTGAATAACAATACTGCATATAATTATAGGGATACATGTAGAGAGAGGTTAAAAGTATTAAAAATTTTATGGAATGCTAAACACTAGACACAGAACAATTGTTACCACTGGAAGAGAGGAAGGGAGCTGTGGTCCAGGGAGCTTCAGATGTATTAGCAATGTTTAATTTTTTTAACTGGATACTTATTATGTTTTTCTTTATGCATTTTTATATATTTGAGTCATTATGTAATTATGTTTTTAAAATAAATATATAAATTACCCAGAAAATTTTTTCAAAAAAGAGTAATGAAGGATTAGACTTACTGTATCTAAAAACATGTTATGAAGCATCAGTAACTAAAACAGTTTGGCATCAGCAGGAATACACCGATCCATGAAACAACAAAAAGTCCAGATACAGCCCCTAAATGTATATAGAATAGAGACTATGGTGGAGGGTGCATTTCATACTAGTGGAATGAGATAGACTCCATAAATAGTTTCAGGATGACTGGCAACCTTTTGTCCTTATCCCTAAAATAAATGAAGATAGTCTCTTTTTTTAATGTAATATAAAAATTAAACCATAAGAGAAGAAAACATGTAGTTATATTCTTGTCACCGAGAAGGCCATAATAGCATTACATATCCAAACACAATAAACAGAAAAAAAAGTCTTCATTTTTTGTCTAAATAAAAAACTTAAACTTCTGCAAGAGAAAAGACAAGTCAGGAGAAAGTATTCATAGGTATATATGACTACTTTCTTTAAAACCAATAATGTTATAATAGTCAACAACATGAAAGGTAACACAATAGGAAAATAATAAAGGAGATGAACATTTGATGGAAAGAAAAAAACAGTTATTAAGCACAGAAAACGTACAACTTTACTAACAGTTAAACACAAATAGAAACAACTAGAAACCATTATTTGATTAAATCAAATTTGCCAAATTTAAATGTGTTATTGGTGAGGCTATGGGAAGAGAGGCAATGGGAGAGATAAATGAGGCAAATTCTTTGGAGAGTAATTTTGCAATAGCTACCAACAATCTCAGTGCATATCCTGTGATTCACCAATTCCAATTCTTTGGAGTACACTTCTACGAGTCTACTGAGAAGTGGTGTGGAAATATCCATGCATTACTGATTGTGACACCAAAAAAAATGGAGAGAGCCAAGTCTCCATTAATTAGGTAATAGGTAATGTTATGCACCTGGACAGGACTAGGTGAGTCTGTATAAGTCAACATGGATATTGTCTTAAGATATATTATTATTATTATTAAGTAATGAAAGCAAAGCATACGACAGTGTTATTGCGTAATCGAATCTGTGATGTTTTGAGAATAAATATACATAACAACTGTGAAAGAACATTATTTTTACTTTGCACACTTTTGCAGTTCTTCTTTTTAATCACGTGAATATAACACTTTTGTTTTTAAAAAGCTCATTTTTTACTGAGAAAAATGATGTGACAGGTATAAAATTAGTCACATGGAGCTCTATTATTCAGTGAAAAAAGTCAGGTTACAAAGCAACCTATGTAGGACAATCACATTTCTTTCTTTATACATCTGTAATTATTTCCATGTATATTTTTGTGCATAAAAATGCCATCTGGAAGAATTTCGCTAAAATATTAATTGTGGAAATCCCTAGTGGTGATTACTTTTTCATTTGCTTCTTTGAATTTTCTACTGTTCTACAGCAGCGTTCCTCAGCCTTAACACTGTTGACATTTGGGACTAGGTAATTTTTTAGTGTGGGGGCCGTCCTCTGCCTTGTTTAGCAGCATCATCAGACTTTGCCAAATGTCTCCTTGGGGGCACAATCGTGCCCTTCACCCCCACCCACTGATCTACAGTAAACATGATTTGTTTACGTAATTAAAAAGTTAAATATGTATAGATAGAAATATTGACGATTGGTAGATAATACAGAGGGTGCCAAAAAAATGTAAACACATTTTAAGAAAGGAAAACTATTAAAATTGTAATACACAATATATACCAATAACAAAAGACGAATACAAGTCACGTTTGACTTCTGCAATTACAAGAGGTGCTCAAAGTGGTTACCATCAGTGTCCAGACACTTCTGATTACGGCAAACTACTGCTTGAGCAATGCTGACCAAAGTGTCCACTTGTATACAATTTTTTGGTACCCTCATAGATAAATAATAGGTAGGTAGATAGACAGACAGATAGATGGATAATAGGAGAGAGACAGAGTGGAATATATACAAGACATACAGAATAACCATTGAGAGGCAGATCAGTTGAGAAGTACCTGGGATATGAGCAGCTGAAGCGATCACTCCACTGAGATTTTCCTCTAACCTTTTTCTAGGTTCTTCTAAGAGGGGGATAATGAGAGTGACTGTTCCCCAAACTCAGCAGAAGGTGTTCATCCAAATGAGGGAGTGCCCATAACACTGTCTGTCAGAGGTTTCACCTGTACTCTAACAGTGCTGCCAAGATAAAAATATTTTTTATATTCTTCTTTGGAATTTATCTTCAGCATATATAACATATACTTTTGAAAACTTCAGAGAGGGTCAATATTTCTCTGGGGTTTTTTTTCCTTTTAAATGACACTGTTTATAAGAAACAAATTTGATTTTGGATTCAAGTGTGATGAATAAGTTATATAATCAAATTAAACAATTTTGTGCAAAAATAAGCTATGGGGATAGTTTTAAGTAGATGTTCATTGTTATGGGTTGAGTTGTGTCCCCCAAAAAGGTATGTTGAAATCCTAGTCTCCACTATCTCAGAATGTGGCCTTATTTAGAAAGAGGGTCATTGCACTTTAATTAAAATGAAGTCATGCTCTAGTCGGGTGAGCCCTTACTCCAATATGACTGGTGTATTTGTAAGAGATGAGAATATCTTGTAAACACAGACATGTGCAGAGAGAAAACAATGTGAAGACACACCGGGAGAAGATGGCCACGTGACTGGAATGATACTTGGACAAGCTAAGGAACTCCAAGATGGCCAGTAAACATCAGAAGCTAGAAGAGGCAAGGCAGAATTTTCCTCTAGAGCTTTCAAAGAAAGCATGGCCATGCCCACATCTTGATTTTGGACTTCTAGTTTTCAAAACTATAAGACAGTAAATTTCTGTTGTTTTAAGTCATCCAGTTTGGGGTACTTTGTTATGGCCCTAGAAAAATAATACAGTTGTCTACTTTACATCCATTTCCATCTTTCTAACAATATCCAGATTTTCATTTGTGTATGTAACCCTTCTGTAACACTAACCATATCTAGGGAGGAAGTGACCTGCCTCCAAAACCAGGTTGGAGCCTGACTGGCTTAGCCAATTAACGTCTCCCATTCCCTCACCCATGGTTCAGGGATAGACATGTATCTAAAACTGGGCCAATCAGGGTGACTCGCAGGCCTCTCACTTAGAATGGTGGAACAGAGGGGTCTCCAGAGAAGGATGTAAACCACTGGATGTGAACCAGAAAACATAAATCCTGGATCGCATCTGGTAACCACCATCTTCAGATGCAGCCAACCGGATGAGCAAAAAAGCAGAGAAACGCAAAGACTCCAGATCCTTGGAGATACCTTTAAACCATTAGATCAGTCTGCCCTGACACACACCAATCTTCAGTTAGGTTTATAGTGTAAACAAGTTGGACTTGGGTTTTGCACTCCTTGCAACCCAAAGCTTCCTGGCTGACGAGCTGGCATCACAAGGCAGTGTGCACCACCTCAAGCCAGTTACAGAGGCATTAGGAGAACCCCTGGAGACTAGACATGCCGGACACGAGGCTGGTACCACACTCACAGAGCCGAAAGGCTGGAGGCTGTGTCTGGAACTACCCTGCGAGTTGCAGGACGCTGAGAGCTGTAGGAAGAGACACTGCTATCGAGGGAATGGACTGCACTTCAGGAGCCTGATGGGACAAGGACGTTGTGCATCTCACATGAGTCTGAAGTGGGCCTGCCGCAGGGAGTGGACCAGGTCCTCTTAAGGGAGACCAGACAAGAGAATCCCAGAGAAGTACAGCAGGGGAACGAATCAGAAAGCAGAAGGGGGAAGATTTGTGCTGGTAATCAGTTGGCCAGCAGGAGGAGTCACTGCCCACTTCAAGGGAGCTTGTGGGTAGAAGATACTCAGGATGGTAGAATCCCTGAAGAGCCCCCAAAAATGTTCCCAGAAAAAATAATCCAGCAACTGGCCCTTGCCTTGGGCAGAGAACACCATGGCCCAATTACAACGGAATCAGTCAAGCAAGCCGCCCCTGCTCCTTACCTCTCCTCACCTGCCCACTCCAGCCATGCAGAGAGCAAAGAGAGGCTCTCTGGAGGGAAGGGCTAAGTAAAGGAGGGAAAACACTGAGTCCGAAAGAAAAGCAATCGGACTATTTTTCCTGCGGGTCCCCAGTCTAAGGCAGGCCCCAGCTGAAGTAGGGGAGAGGATTTAAGTCCAATAACATTGTTAAAAGGAGTCTTTCTTTGTAACTAAAAGGGCCTGGGAAACAATGAACACTCCCCAGATTCTAACCAGTTTTAGAGGACGCTGTTGCTTGCCCACATGCCTTGGCATTGGTGCTATGAGGAAGGCTGTGTTTTGCGGAGACCTATGACTCCGGTTGAGGGATCTTATCTGGTGGGAGAGGGTATCCAACCCTCGAGCAAGGCAAACCAAAAGTGCTGCAGAGCTCAGGTGTGGGGAAGCAGTCTTCCACCAATAAGGGATGGGTGGTTTTAGGTTAAGTGCTATAGCTTCCTGGTTCCCAGTGGGAACAGCTCTGTGATGCCTGAAAACTCACTTGTCACGGGCTCCTTCCCTTCCCTCTCTCACTCCCTTAGTTCCCCTACCCGTGGGTCCTGGGCTTGCCTCCATATAAACTGCTTGCACTCAAATTCATGTCTCAGGGTCTGTTTCTGAGGAGACCCAACCCAAGACACCAGTCAAAGAGAAGCTGATTTCAAAGAGCAGGTTGGAGTCGGCATTAAGAGAAAAAGAGGTTTCTTGGGGCTTGTCCATTCAATACATGAATCACACTGGTGTTCTGGTTTTACTCATGACAAAGTTTCCTGCCTAAATCCTGGGGACCGGAAGCAGTGGGGCTTTTCATTCTCTTCTGCATGCTCTTCACATCTTGAAACTGAATCTAAATAGAGTCAGATACTCATCACACAACTCTTCTGACTTCTTCCTGCCTACTGAACTTTCCATTTCCTCCCATGATGCCCTGGGGATGGGATGAACGGTAGATGGCGGGCAGAGGTCACATAAGGCACACTTCCGAGTGTTGGGGTCGCTGGCTGATCTGTGTCAGGACAGCTAGCTCCCAACAGCCCAAGAGCCTTGCTTACTTCGTTTTCATATTTTCTTATCAAAGCATGATTTACATATAGTAAAATTCAATCATTTGCATGTATAGTTCATACACTTTTGTTTTGTTTTTTAAATAAATTTTATTATGAAGTATAATTCATAGTTTAAGAGAGCATAAAACATAAATGTATAGCTGGATGAACTGTCACACAGCAGCCAAACTGTTCACAAGTTCATATAGCCATATAACCACCAGTAGGGTCAAGGTATTCCATCATACTTGTACTAACTTCCACATTTAGGATGAACATCCATCTCAAACTAATTATTTTATACTGTGTAAAGGAGGGGTCAAGATTAATCTTTCCATATGAATGTTCAATTGACCCACATCATTTCCTGAAAAAAACATTCATCCCTTACAGACTTACCATGAAGCTTATGTCATAAATCCAGATACCATATACATGAGGACAGTTTCTGGACTCTCCTTTCTGTTCCATCTGTATATTTGTCTATTCTTGCCCCACTACCAGACTGTCTTAATTACTACAGCTTTTTAGTAAATCTTCAAATCAGGTAGTGTAAGTCCTCCAAATTTGCTCTTTTCAGAATTGCCTTGACTATTCTAAAGCATTTGAATTTCCATGCAAATTTCAGAATCATCTTCTCAATTACCACAAACTAACCAGCTAGGATTTTTACTGGGATTGCCCTGAATTTATAGGTTAATTTAGGGAGAACTGACATATTTATTTCTTAACAATAGTTAGTCTTCCAATCCCAAACCGTGTTCTCGCTTTCTTTAAATTTCTTCGCTTATTCTGGCTTTCTTTAAATTCTCTCAGTAATGTTCAATGTTTTCACTGTGGAAACCTTCACATCTTTTATTAGATGTATTCCTTGCTATTTGATATTTTCTTATAGTTTCTTAAGGCCAGAGCAAGGGTGAGGTGAGAGAGGAGGAGAGTGAATTGCTCCTTAAATTTTGCACCCTGGACTCTCCTCTTGCCTCTTCCTAGAACCAGCCCTGACTCCACATATAGATATGACTTTAAAATTTTCATTTCTAGTATGTAAAAATTCATGCGATTCTCATGTACAGACTTTGTATCCAGCAACCCTTGTAGCCCAACTCTCAACTCCCAGAAAGGAGAGGGGCATCCATAGCTTCACTTGTGTCCATTAAAGCTCAGTGACAGGCAGATTCAGAAGGTGCTGCCCCACAGGTTTAAAAAAAAAAAAAATGGAGTGTCTGTGTTTTTAAGGCTCTGCATGCTCTCTATGGCGCCCCTTCACTTCTGCGTCCCTCAGCAGCCTCCAGTGTATTATGGGAATCCAGCTGGGAATCCAGGAAGTGGAACCAGAAAGCAGAGCCAGATAGCTGGGAAAGAGCAAGCACCGAGAGAAAGAACATGCTCCATGAGTCCTTGGATGCCAGGAGTCTGTTTGCTTGTCTCCATATCTACCATCTCTTTATTTTCCCATGTTTTGTGCTTATTACAAACGGGATGTGAGATGATTCATAACACTGTCTACAATTTGTCAAGATAAAATGAAGACATCGGGAAAATGGGACATGGACATAAACTGAACAAGGCAGGAGTGAGCAAAACTGTAGGCAGCAAAACAGGTCAGACCAGGGAGAGCCAGAGCAATGCCAAGGCCAAAACCAGACGGAGATTTTAGAGCAGACCGTAGGCTCTACCTTATACCTTAGAGAGTCTGAATTTATTTTGACCACCATCATCTCTTGTCTGGATGACTGTGTTAGCTTCCCATCTGTTCTCCCAGTTCCAGCTCTCCCCCTTCCCCACAATCTACTCTCAAAATAGTAACCAGAGTGGTCTTTGGAAAACACAATTCAACTCCCTAATGGGAGAAAATATCTGTGAATCATACCTATGATCAGGGTCTAGGACCCAGAACATTTAAAAAATGCATACAACTCACTAATAAAAAACGCAACCCAAATTAAAAATGGGGAAAGAATTTAAATAGACTCTTCTCCAAAGATCTTCAAATGGCCGATAAGCACATGAAATGATACTTGACCACATGAGCCACCAGGGAAAAGCAAATCAAAACTATAATGAGATAGCACTTCACACCCACCAGGATGACTGTGACCCAAAAGACAGAATAACAAGTGTTGGTGTGGATGTAGAGAAATTGGAATCCTCATACTTTGCTGGTGGGAACTTAAAAACGTGCAATCACTTTGAAAAACAGTCTGTCAGTTCCTCAAAAAGTTAACATAGAGTTACCATGTGGCCCAGCAATTCTACTCATGGGTATATACTCAAGTTCACAGGAATACTACAGGCAGTGAAAGAAAAGGCTACTGCTGTCTGCAACACAGAAGAATCTAACATATTGTTGCATCAAAGAAACCTGGACAAATGAAAACGAATTGTATGAGTCCATTTATATGAGGGTCCAAAAGAAGCAAAACTAATTTTTTGGCCCAAGTATAGGAAAGGACTGGAAGCCTTTGGCCTTGGGGATGACAAGAATCAGGCCTCAGGTGCCACTTGGGCTTTCTTTGCATCTTATCTCAGCTTCTAGTTAGAAGTCAGCTTCAGTCTCTCCAAAGGTCTTGCTCTGCTGTGCGGAAACCATGGCCCTGGCCAACTCTGGACACACGCACGTTTCCAAATCCCTCACCTGGAACAGGATCTCGCTTCCCTTACTTCCCATTCAGAAAATGCTGGGGAAGGCTTCTGATCAGCTGGAGTTTATATTTGCTGATCCTCGCCTAGGCTGGCAATAGTAGCACAGGCAGCTCCTACTAGAATCCAATAGCGAAAGAGTTGGGGGGTTGGAAGAGGTCTCTCCCAAAGGGAAGTGCTGTTTCCAAAAGACGGATGGAGGCTAGACAGACAATTGCACAAATGTTCATGTCATTCAGGCTCCACCTTTCCTGGAATTCACTCAGCTGATGACGTCTGTTCTTTCCAGATCTGTAGTTTATGCCTCTGTCCTCTGCTGGGTTACTCCCCACATGCAAAGATGTCTCAAGTCTGACGGCAGTTAGGGACACACTCTCTTGGGTGTACCCAAGATGAACAGCCACTTCTTGTGCCCGGTGACGTGTTCAACCTTCAAGAAATCCACAAACTGAGCCATAACAAGGCTTTCCGCATCAATTTGGCAATGCCTAGTAAATTTGAAGTGTTTATACCTTTGACCCAACGTTTTTGCTTCTAGAAACCATATCTTAGACTCATAGAAACCCTCACAAGTATACAAAAACATGTGTGTAAGGATATCCATTGCAGTATTGTTTATATACAGGAAAAATAATGTTAGAAGAGGTTGAATTCCAGGTATCTACCAATAGGAAATTCATTACATAAATAATTATTCATAGACACAACAAACACTGAACAATCATGTAAAAAATGAGATCCTAATACTGAAAGATGTTCAAGGTATGTTAAGTCAAAAAGTAAGTTGCAAAACAGAATTTATGGTAACACTGATGTTACAATATTTATGGTAACAAAGGGTGACGATGATGATAATGCTATTTATGTTATTAGGTGCAGAAAAAAATCTGAGTTATATACACCAAAGTACTGTATTAACAATAGTTTTCTGGCATTGGGGGAGGGGAGAAATGTGATGCAGATTTATGAGGGACATTTGTCTTCCAAGTCCATATTTCTGTATTATATTTGAGTTTTTAAAAGAAAACGTATTTCTTTAGGTTCTAAAACATAAAATAATGATTTGTTTTTTAAGAAAGGGTCTTGAAAGTTGGGGACAGTGGGACAGATGTTGTCGGATTGCCCTCCAGACAGATGTGTTGCGTTCACAAGGTTGTTTAAGAATTCAGACATCTCCTAGCTCACTGACCCATAACATGACAGACTAAATGTTTGACATGGGAAAATTCTCAGGGACAAAAGAGCTTATTCAAGCCGACCTAACAGCCAGGAGCTATCTCCTAATCAGCAGAGAGACAGGCGTTTTTGTGCCTGCGCTGGGGGTGGGAGATGGTGGGAGAGGCTGGGTAGGGACAGCCGTGGGCTGAGAAGGTGACCAACTCTTCTTGCCTAATACCAGCTCCAGTGTCCTTCGCTTTGCTGAAAAATGCAGCAGTGGTGGCTGGCAGCGGGGGTGCCTGTGCTCGGTCTGAATGTCGGGGAGCCTGGGTAGGACGCCCCAAGGAGAGTCAGGAAGCTGTTGCATGGAGGAAGGAAGCCGTGCACTTCAGAGGGCTTCAAAGGAGCATTCATCAGTCAAGAAAATGCAGATGGTGAGATGCGTTTTGGAGGAGGGAGGTTGAAAACTTGCATGCCATTTAAAAGTAGGCCTATTTTAGGGAGACCAGCGTACAACCTGTACCCTGAGCTTTTTTTCTGGCATGAGGCAGATTATATCTGAATTAGATGATGGTAATAATAACGACTGACTTACAAGTTGTATTCTACTTTTCCAAATCTCATTTGATCAACACAGCCTTTGAGAGAGTCAAGGCAACTATCACCCTTGTATGAACAAGGAAACCAAGGGCCACGTGTCTGGGGTCCAGCTCCCTCCCAAGACCCATCTGACCCATACTGGTCGCCGTGAACCCATATCATCTGTCTGAGTCCCAGTTTAGACTCAAGTGGACCCTCTACCACATATTGTATTGTTGTTTTAGGGTGTGTGTGTGTGTGTGTGTGTGTGTGTGTGTGTGTGTGTGTGTGTGTTATAGCCTCTGTTTATGGAAGGAGCAGGGAAGAGCTCCTTCCCATGGCTTCCTCAATATACACAGGGGCTTGTCTTCCGCTCCTTCCTTTTACAAGGCAGCTGAGTAGTCTTGGTACTGGCTTCCTGCTAGTCTTAATTCCATTAAAGCTCATTAGAAATATGCTTATACATTTCATCAAGAAGGCTGATTTCTTCCCATAGGAAATTGTTAATGGCATCACACACAAAAAGTCCTGTCCCAGACTAGTTTGGAGACAATTTTCCTTTTACAGATGGTTGGCATACCTAGAAATCACCCAAGGTACTGATTAAAGAATCAAATGTGTTCACAAGGAGAGTGGGATGTGGACCCCTCCGTACCCCAGGTTTGTCTATGCGACCCCACTCTTCAAGGATGACTCCTTGTTACTAGTCCAAAGTCTGTGTGCTTCAAAAAGCCAAAACTCAAAAAAAAAAACCCATCAGAGTTTGGAGTAAAGAGAGGTTTATTGATTGAGAAGGAGCCAACCGAGAAGATGGAGCCATAGTGGTTCCTCAAATCCATCTTAAGAAAGTGCAGAGTTCAGGCTTCTTTTATGTCAAGGGAAGAGGAAATGGGAGGGGCTATTTTTGGAAAACTCAAGCTGCAAGCAGAATCCCTCTGCTAATCAGCAGGTCTGTATGCCAGACAAAGCAGGAGATATCAGCCTGGAGGCCATAGGGACAGAACAGGCTTAACCAAGATGGAGTCAGAGAGAATGAGCATTTCACTCTTACCCCCTCTCCCAGAACTTTCTGCTCCACTGGGGTCACTGATCACTTTGCCACTGGCCACACCAGGACAATAGACTCAGGGTAAGTGTGGCTACCTCCCTCAGGGCCTCCCCAGGGGCAAAGGGGTGGGAGTTTGAATTTGGGAAAGAAAGAACCTCCCTTCTGTTTCCAGGGTGAACATTCCAATATGGATACAGCCGACTTTATGGAAAGTTTGGGAAGATCCACAGGGCCTGCCCCTCTGCAGTAATGAAGTGAGCATCCCTATTCTCACAAAGTTTCTTGGCCTTTTGGTCAGCAGTCATTCTAGACTCCCCCATCACCCCCTTTGTTGATGCCCTGACCCACCCCCAACTCCAAAAATATTTCTCCCCAGTTTATTATGCAGAGCAACTCCATACTTTTTACTTCCTACCACCAATCTGGGCCCCAGAGGGCTTTCTGCATATTCAAAGATTCATTACTGTGCTCTTCCACATAATGGGTGTCTTCTTCTGGCCCCACCCCACTTTTGAGGAAGGAGGTAGGAGGTGGGTAGATCCTCACCTCTTCTCTTCTGAGGCCCTGTTTCTCTAGGTAGGATCTTAAGATTTGCCATTTGCAAGGGGGAAGTGGCTCTTTGATATGAATGAAGCCACCAGCCCCACATTCAGTGGCTGCCCCCTTTTACCTCTTGCGACATGCTGAGAATGCATGTCTGCAAAGGCCGGGGGGACTGTTGTTGACTGCAAGACAGAAGACAGAATGGATGCCATCAAGGCTTAACAATGTCTCCCAAGGAGCCACCTCTTCCCCTCATGTCTGGACCTTTCAGAGAGGCACTCCAACTTGGGTCCTTTTACAAAAATAAGGAGAAGGAAAAGGGAATAAATAGAGCATAAACGGACAGTGGGGGGAGGTCTATATCTTTGAAATAGAATTTGCTGCTATACAAAGTAAACATATCTTCATCTTTATTAAGCGCCTAATATAATTCAGGAACTGCTGAGCACTGAGGATAAAACACTAAAAAACTGACAGACATGAACAGACAATTACATGCTCACTCTGCGTGCCCCTCCAAGGTGCCAGGAAGCCCACGTGAAGGGCACCCACGGGGAGTCACGGAAGGCATGCCGAGGCTGTGACCCTGCACAGCAAATACAATAGACACTTCCTCTTATAAAACAGAAAGAGGGCCGGCCCGGTGCTCAGGCGGTTAGAGCTCCGTGCTCCTAACTCCGAAGGCTGCCGGTTCAATTCCCACATGGGCCGGTGGGCTCTCAACCACAAGGTTGCCGGTTCAACTCCTCGAGTCCCGCAAGGGATGGTGGGGGTGGGCTGCGCCCCTGCAACTAGCAACAGCAACTGGAGCTGAGCTGCGCCCTCCACAACTAAGACTGAAAGCACAACAACTTGAAGCTGAACAGCACCCTACACAACAAAAACAAAGATTGAAGGGACAACTTGACTTGGAAAAAAGAAAGTCCTGGAAGTACACACTTTTTACCAATAAAGTCCTGTTCCCCCTCCCCTAATAAAATCTAAAAAAAAAAAAAAAAAAAGAAAAGGAATCTGGAAGTAAGTAGTAACATAAACATTGAAAAACTTCAGGCTGAGTAGGAATTGGGGGTTGGGGGGAAGGTTTGAGATGGGAGGGTGTTCCAGACAGAGGGAACAGGTACAAAAATATAAGGATTCCAAGAAAGCAAGGTCCAGGGCTCTGAGGTAGAAACTTCCAAGGGCCTGGACCCTGAGGTCCAAGAGGTGGACAGGTGGGAATAAGAGTGAACAAGCTGAGCTCAGGGAGGAAGGCCTTGTTTGCTAAGGAATTTGGAATGCTCTCCAAAGGGCCTTGGGATGCCTTTGGAGTAACCAAAAGGATACACAGGATCTTCCCCAGGGGAGTGAAGGCATCTCTCCAGAAGCCTGGGCAGCCCCCAAGTTTTGAGGGAACTTGTCCTCCCCTACCAGTCTCCTGGTTTCTCCTCCCGTGGAAACACTCAGACCAACTGAAAAGACATCTTAATCCACTATGGGGTGGGGACAACACGGTGACATTCATGGAGCAGAGAGTACAAGGCAGGGGGACTGCCTCACCATCACACGGAGTCCCAGCTCTGAACACGGCTGTAGAGGACTGGGTCCACCAAGCTCCAGTCCTGCGCATGAGGACAGGGAAGGGGCTGAAGGACAGAAAGGGTGCAAAAGGCCATGTAATTTGGTTCCAAAATAGGCTGACACTCAAAACTCAAGGCTCCTTCCACAGCGTATTGGAGGCCCCCTCTGAGAGTGATAACAGTTCCCGCGTACTAAGCACTGGCTCTGTGCCAGGTGGGAGCCAACACTTTCAGGCATCTCATTTCATGCCCATGGTGACTGGAGGTCCCTTTACTGATCCCTAATTACTATTAGCTGTTGTCATTTTCATTGTATCTCCTCAGGCCACTCCTGTTTCCCTCCACACACACCTCCGTGATCCTTGTCCCCGATCCCCTTGTCACTGTCCCATACAGCCCTCACGGCCTAGTTCACAGCCACTTGCTCCCTGACTCCAAAACCCACACACTGTCTTTGCTTCTTTGGGTGGAAGAGCTTTTCTGCTTCTTACTGGGGTGAAAACAGGGCTCTGTTTTCTTATACACCTTTCTCTCCTGTACATGTCAGGCTCTTCATGGGCCTCTGGAAGGAACCGCTTCACGAAGGGAAGAAACCAGCCTTTCCACTGGGTAGAGGTTCCCAAAAGAGAGCAGTGTGGGAGTGATAGCCTCTGCTCCCCAAACTGGGGTAACTGTCCCCTCAGTGGCCATTGTGTACAAACCACAGTTCTCTGCCACAGCCCTGTGGTAACCAGAATACCGGACAGTCTGGTCATCTCTCCCAGGGCTACCAGCCCCCTCTGGGTGTAGCACCCATCACAGCCTCAGGCCCCTGCAGCTGCAATGCCCTCTTCAGGTTCTTCCAAAAGAAAATGCTTTGTCCTCCAGTCCCTGACCTCAGCCTGACCTGCACACCTGCTGGGCAGATAGAGGCTCCTGCCACCTGCTTCCTCCCAGGCCTCCAGTGATTCCTCAGCAATCTTGGTGTGGAGCAAACAGCACCTGCACTGAGCAGGCCATCACAGGCCATCACAGGTAAGCTCCTGGGAGCCTTGGCCAAGGTCCTGGTGACCCCAGCCCAGCCTTGGAAACCTGCCCCACTCTTCAGCTCCCACTGAGATCGGCTCTGCCTGGTCTGGGGTGTCCCCAGCATCTTTAGCCAGACCTCTGCTGCCATCCCTGGATGTCTCCCCCCCACCCGTCCCTGGTTTCCCCCTACCCCCAGCCAGAAATACACCCCAGCGCTCCCCAGACTTCCCCCCTGGGCCACCTGCCCACCCCGCTTTCTCAAAGCACACACAGTTGTCTCAGCAAGTCTAGTTCAGTCCTGGGTCCTCTCATTGTGTCCCCTTCAGCTCTAAGTAGCCAGAGATGTCCCATGGAGTCACGAGGTCTGTGTCACCCACTTCCCAGGGGCAACAAAAAGCACCTTCTCAGCGCACAGCAGGTTCTAATTTCTAGAAATGCAGAGTCACGCAGAAAATGAGAAACAGGGTGTTAAGTGTCCGATAAATGAAGATAGGGGTTTAGAGGAGTTGCAGGTTATGAGTTGCAGGGGTGAGGGGAGGTCAGAAGAGAAGGCAGTCACACTAAGTTTTCCTCAGAAGAGCCCGGAACCCAGTCCATGAAGTAGGATAAGTGTGGTTGCAAGATAAGAGCTTTGCAAGAGAGTCCTACCAGGACACATAGGAGCACCCTCTCCACTGTGGGCCTCTGCCACCAGCCAGCCCCAAGCCCTGCCCCCCCAGGGAGGCCCCAGCCCCATAGGCCCCAGAAGTGCAGCCAGGGCCTTTGCCTACTTGTGGTTGGCAAGCATGTGGACCTGGGGCTCTGCCACTTCCTCAGACTCTGACAAGTGGGTGTGGACTTGGGCAGCTTCGTCATGCCCTCTGGCTTCCCAGCAAGGCCATCAGCCCACCTGCCTCTGTGTCCCAACCTGTTGACATCACTGCCCTTTTCCTATGCCAACCACCTTCCTAACGGCCATCTGGGGGCTGTGACAAGAAGCAGGGTGGATAACAGACATGGGCCGTGCTCCTGGGCACGTGCACCCTCCCTCCCCAGCCCTTCCCTACAGAGGACTCGTCAGACATGGGCGGCCTGCCATCCCTGCCTGGACTGGCCACACTCACACCAGGGAGAGGTGGCTGGGTGACATGCCGCTGTCCTCTGGCACTGGGGAGGCAGTTGAGTAGGGCCTGCTGGCTCACCTTCACCCAGATTCTGATCTGCAGAGTGTCTTGGGGCTGTGAAGCCAGCAGAGGAAGGAAGAGGCTTCCAGCCAGACTCCCACAGCCTGGTGGATGGTCAGAAGGCCCGTCCTCGGGGCTTTTTTAGCACAGAAGGGAAACGGTCCCACACGATCCTAATGAGAAAAGGAAGAGGGCTCTGCTGGCCAGAGGGAAGTGGTCCCAGAGCAGAGCTCAGGCACTTCACCACCCAGTACCCACAGACCATGCTTCAGACTATCTCCAGGCTGTCCTTGTTCCTCCTCCAGAAAGGGCCTGGACACTTCCAGCGCCTGGGAAATTTCCTTCCCTTCCTCTGCTCTGGATTGACCAGGGTGTTTCCTAACCAGCTACCGATGACAGAGCCAGAGACAAAGGGTACTTCCTCCCCTCCGTGAACCTGGCTGAGATGAGCATGGAGTGGCCTTGAAGGGCGAGGCTCAGGCAGAAGGGACAATCTCGGCTCCAGGTAGAGGCGGTTGGTGGGGGAGGGAGGACAGGCAGGGGAGGTTACTGATCTTTGTCACGCTGGTTGGCAGTTTCCGTCCTCTTCCCCATGAGCTTCCTTCCTAATTCTCTGCCCAGCACAAGGGGTGTGGGGAACATGCCTGACCAGCTGCAGCTTAAGGGAGCCCAAGACAGGGTGTACAGTCAGTGTCTGTTACTGGTGAAGAGAACCAGCACTGGAGTCAGACCCACCATTCACCAGCTGAGCGGCCAGGTCACTTGAGCTTTCTAAGCCTCAATTTCCTCATCTGTAAAATGGTGATAATATCAGTGACCAGTTCCCAGGGCTGCTCAGAGGAGAGACTTTCTATAATGCAGGTAGCACAAGGCTTGGCACCTTGTGCCACTTGTGGCACAGATTAGCCACTTCTGTTGTCCTGACTAGAAATGATAGCTGAAGAGCCAATGGGCGCCTCACACCTCGTCTTGGAGAATCTGCCTCTCTGGGCAGACCCCTCACTCAGTGCATGGGGACTGACTGCTTTGAGGGACACTGAAGAAATCGTTCCTGCCCATAGCTGTCTTATTTCTCCTTCCTCCATTGGCATCGGTGCCTGAAATTGCATCAAAGAGACGTGTTCCTTTGGGTCACTCCAGGCAGCATCTCAGATCACCGGCTCTACACAAAGCTGCTAGTGTAGCAGACTGGGGGTACAAGGAGTCCAGCGTAGGGCCATTTATGGGTGGGGTTGGGAGTGGAGAAGGTGGGGGACAGGCCTGACTGCCCATGGAACTCCAGATAAGAAGGTTGCCCTGGTGGGTCAGCAGCTGACTCCCTTCCCCCAGCCACAGGAGGCCTAGCACCCCAAGACATAGCCTTCTCCGGGCCCCTCATCATCACTTCCTGGGCCTCCGTTTCTGCATCTGAGAAGAGAATGCTTATCTCTTAGGGTTGCGGTTAAGATCAAGTAAGACAACCCTTCAAACAAAGCCAGGCACAGTTACCGCATTCATTTGCTGGGGCGGCCGTAACAAAGGACCACAGACTAGTGGCGTAAACTACAGAAATTCATTTTCTCATGATTCTGGAAGCTGGACGGCTGAGGCCCAGGCTTTGGCAGAATGGATGTCTTCTGGGGCCTGTCTGCTTGCTTTGTAGTTGGCCACATATCCTCACAGGGTTTTTCCTCAGTGTGTGTCTGTGTCCCAATCTCTCCTTATAAAAACACCAGTCATTGGATTAGGGCCACCCCATGACCTCATTTTAATGTAATTCCCTCTTTAGTGACCATATCTCCAAGTACAGTACCGAGAGGAACTGGGTCTTAGGACTCCAACATAGGAGTTTGGGAAGGGAACTATTATCCCACAACAGTTGGTACTCAGAAAAATCCCTATTTAATCCAACAAATACCTGCTTTATGCCAGCATTATTGTAGGCTCTTAGAATGCATTAAAGAACAAAGCAGACCAAGACCCTGTACGGGCGGCGTTTACTCCTGGTGGTCAGGGGAGGGGTGATAGATACCATACGGTGAATAATAAAAGTAAATTATACAGTATGCTAGAAGGTGAGCAGTTCTACGAGAGAAAAAATAGAGCAAGGTAAGGGAAATTGTGAGATAGGGGTGGAAATTTTAAATTGGGTGGTCAGGGTAAGCCTCATTGACACAACGTTTGATAAAGCATTCAACGAGTTGATCTACTTATTATTATTATTATTATTATTAATTATGATTCCTAGAGAATCTCATCAGATTCCTTGGGCTATGAACCCCCACATCTCTGCCAACCCCTCTCTTCTCTAGTATCAGAGGAGAAACGGTGTCCCTGAGATAGGAGATCTGACTTTGACACTTCCCTCTGCCCTTTACTAGCTGTGTGATGAGGGGCAAGTCACTTAACCTCTCTGAGCCTGTACTCCCACACCCTGCACTCCTCTGCGCCATCCCCTCTGAGTGCTGGAGTCTGGGCAGAAACATGCCATCCACAGGCAGGGCTGCTCTAGGGCTAGTTGGAGTAGGTGCTGAGATTTCAGAAGGAGCTACCAGAGTTTGTATCAGATGGGCTGTGTACCAGTTAGGACTACGAAGTAGCGTAATGGGGGCTTAAACAAAGAAAGGATTTTTTTTTTTTAATCTCATACAGAAAAATAAGTTCAGAATAGGCAGTCAAGGGTTGGTGCCTCTGCTTAAGGATGTCAACCAGAATCCAGACTCCTATCATCCTCCTTCAGCGCACCTAGTATCTGGCTTTTATCCTCGTGGTTGAAAAATGGCTGCTGCACCTCCAGGCATCCAGGAAAATAGAAAGGGGAAAGAGTGAGGTCAGCGATTAGAAACAAATGGCTGACAAACATGCCACTTGAGTCAGTTCCTTTTTCAATATCTACCCACTGACTTCCCCTCTTATTTCATTGGGCAGAACTGGATCAGCATGGCCACAACTAGCTACCAACAATCCTAGGAAGCATCCTAGCTGGGCACGCAGCTACCCCACCAAAATCAGGGCCCTGATAATAGGCAAAAGGGGAAATTAGACATTGGGCCTAGCACACTGCTCTTAGCAGAGCTCAATATAACAAGGACGGGCATTAGATCCTTGGTGAGGCCAGTGCTGGGGCCAGGGCCTGGCCCAGGACCACCCCCCACCAGCAGCAAGGACCCCAGGACTGGCAGGAGAGTCCACAGCTGAGAGGGGCAGAGCCTGGGCTGCAGGTCTGGAGGGAATGCATGTGGGCAAGCCGTTGGTGGGTAGATTTTTTTCCTACTCTAGAATGTACTCCCCCATCTCACTCACACACATGGGGCTTCTATGCAGAAGCACTGTGTAGCCTCCATTTTCACAGAGACTGTGGTGCTCTCATCTCTCTCTCACTCATTTGCCCTCGAGTCTCTCTGACCCTATGAGCATGGTTCCATGGGAGCAGGGGATGAAAACTGTCCTTCATTGCTGCTTCTCAGAGGTTAACCCCCACCCCAACACACACACTCTGCCAAAGAAGGGATGTGAAGGTGGGCAGTGGGATTGTGTGCTAAGGACGACTATCCTTCCGGTGCTCCCTTCCCCTAACCCTACCTCAGGGCTGACAGGGTGGGGGCTAGGGAGCATCCTAAGAGTCCCCAAATCCAGAGCCTGTGGGCTACAGCAAGTACATGTGAAGATTAAAGCAAAAAGAACGGGAGGACAAAAAGCCTGCCCTCCCTGTCACAGCAACATTACGGGATGAGCCCAAAGATGGAAAGAGGAGTCCTGGCAGTGGGGCAGAGTCCTCTCTCCCCTCATTGAAGCTTCCACATGCATGCCTAATAGACATCTCGAATTAGCATATCCCAAAGCAAACTCTTGACTCCACCCAAGGGAGACCTGCGCCCCTACCCCACCCCCAGCCTGCCCCACCTCAGTCAGCCACACCCACATTCTGCAAGTTACTCAAACCACAGTGGGGAGTTCTCCTCCACACTTCTTTGTCTCCCACTTCCCCCTCACGTCCAGTCTGTCATCCATCTTTAGACAGCCATCTTTACTAAACAGAGACTAACGGCTCCTCCCACCTACACAACTACCACTGACTCCTATGAGCCTCAGGACCATGCCAGCACCTCAGGGACTGGGCTCCCGGCTTGGGCTCTTTGTCTATGAAACCTTCCCCAGAGCACTGGGTGCTCGCCCCTTCAGGTTATAACACCGACCTGAGAGGCTTTCTATGAACTCCTGTGTTGATAGACACTGCTCCCCTGCCTGCTTTCTTTTCTCCACAGTAGGGGTCACCACCAGACACAGAGTTACTCCTTGAGGGAAGGACCATTTCATTCACTGCTTTAGCCCCCCACACTTAGAACCTTGCCTCAATTATTCAACCAGTATGTGCTGAATGAATGAATGAATGAATGAATGAATAGAAAATGAGACCTCAGGAGCGAGCATTGGGATCTTGGTTTCACTGAACTCTGCATTAGAGGACTTGGCACATTCCTCAGACTTTCTTTCTTGAAATCACCCTGGGAAACATGGAGAGAATTAGAATGAAAGTTCCAAACTGAAGCACAAGCTGTGAATGAAGAGGGTGGAGACAGGGACGGTGATCACTGACAGGACCCCGGTAGGGATCACAGGGGCCATGGTTGGGTGACCCCATTGATAGCTGCTCCACTGGCCAGGCTATTGGGATTTGGCTCTGCTACTTCCTAAAGGTATGAGCTTGAGAGACTGAACTGCTCTAAGCCTCACTTTCCTTATCTGTATAATGGGGATAAATAACACATTCTTTATTGCCCTTAAATCAACTGAATGCTGAGGCTGACCCTGTTTTGAAGGGGACTGGCTTAGATTTCCACTTCCATCCACACTGAGATCTCTTCTTCCCACTGAAACCCAGGAGGCTTTGAGACTCCTGTGGCTTTTGTACATCAAGGTCACCCCTGACTTCTTTGCTGTCCAAACTCACAGGGTGTGCCCCGCTCCCCAATTCCCAGTACTCCTGCAGAGTGGGGGAACTTTGGCAAGCCTGGGTACCTGATGCCAGCCCGGGTGCCCCACCTAGGGCCCCCCACACCAGGTTTGGCTCTTCCTCGGGTTGCTGTAGGGTACTGGGGTCCTTGCTGCTTGGGGGCCCCTGACACTATCTCCCCTGAGGGCTGGGGGTCTATGCTGATCTCCAGGCTAATGTCCATCCTGACCTCCCAGGACACTTAGAATGACCTCATCATCATCTGGCTTAAATGCTGGAGGGTCTGCATGTGAAAACTCAAGGGCTTCCTGGGGCCTGGTAGGCCAGCTGAAAGTGTGAGCCATTAAACCACAGACAATGCTAGGGTCTGTGTGAGTTCGCTGGGGCGGCCATAACAAAGCACCGCAACAGAAACCTATTGTCTTCAAGTTCTGGAGTCCAGAAGTCCACATTCAAGGTGTTGGCAGAGCCAGGCTCCCTCTGAAGGTACAGGAAAGGACCTGTCCTGGCCTCCGTCCTGGCGTCTGCTGTTTGCTGGCAATCCTTGGCCTTCCTTGGCTTGTAGCAACATCGCCCAGATCTCTACCTCCATCTCCGTGTGGCCTCCCTGCAATGCATCTCTCTGTGTCCAAGTTCCTCCTTTTTATACGAATACAGTCATGCTGGATTGGGGCCCGCCCTTCTCTAGGGTGACCTCATCTGAACTAATTACATCGGTAATGACCCTATTTCCAAATAATGTCATATTCTGAGGTACTGGGCATTAGGATTTCAACATCTGGATGGTGGGAGAGAGACACAAGTCAACCAATGAGACCTGGTGGGGCCAATGAGACCTGGAGAGAGAGTGAGAGTGAGCTTATAGACGCTCATAGCCTGGCCAGGATTTCCTGGGATGTGGGACTTTTGGTGCTAAAACAGAATGGCAGGGAAACCGGGATGGCTAGTCAAGCTAAATGGAGAGCCCATCTTCTAATATTCCAAGAGAGGTCAGAAAATGATTGTCGCGCAGGGGACCCTGCTCACTGCGCCATTTGTCGTGCAGGGCGGCAGGCGGGGTCTCAGCTCCCGCTCCCCAAATAAGAACACAGGACACGGTAAGGCCAAAAAGGAACACCCACAGAGCCATAGATAGGGGAGTCAAACCAATATATTCTCGCTGGCGGCATCCGCCTCTCTGCAATCCGCTCTTGCTAGCCCCCATTTTTTTTGCTAGCGTAGCCACAGCAGTTATATTAGTGGCCAATGGCTTACGGATTACAGCTGACGGCCAACTAGCCACAGCTGATGGCCATCTGATCACAGTTAATGGCCATTTACTACCGGAGCCAGCACCTTTCTATGTGAGGCCGAGAGCCTGGAAACTGCTTTCTGGAGCTTTGTCCCCACAATGATTTTGTGTAAAAACCTCCCAATTTTAAACGTTGGCCACTAATTCAACAAATTTAAAAATCTTGCATGGCCCCGAGGGAGCGTGTCTGTAGCCTGTAGACGGCCAGTTTGCACCCCCGCTGGAGTCTGGGTCAACAGGCCACGCTGGGCTCCACCCATGCCCAAGGCCAAGTCCCACAAAGGGTGGTGCTGTGCTGGAAAGGGGGTGGGGGCAGGTGTGTAAGGAGATGAACCCCAAATTACTATTTCAAGAAATCATGCTGCCAGGCACGTGGGTTGCCTTGCAGGGTACAGGGAACTGTGGTGATGTTCTGAAAACTCTGTGAAGAATGGCCAGTGTTAGCTTCCGCGGAGGGATCGGGGCATGGCAGTAGAGGCTTGATCTCATCACACCTGCTTAGGAAGCCTTCCTGGGCCTTCCTCACTCAGGAGAGCTTCCACACTTCATTCTCCAGAAGCTTCCAGCACAGTTGCAGGTAAGGAGCCTTCATGATCAGAGCTGGCATTTGCAAATTGTCTTAGAGCTTTGGGAAAGCTGGAGTTGGTCACTCAGCAGAAATGCCCTCCAGTTTGGAGGAGGATGAGAAGACAGAGGGCACCAAGCAGGGAATTCTGGGGAAAGGGACTGTGTTCGTTGGCTACCATAACGAGAACCAGACTGGCTCACTTACACAAGTGGAACTTGTTTCCTTGCAGTCCTGGAGGCTGGAAGGCTGAGGTCAAGTCAGCAGGTGTGGTTTCTCCTGAGGCCTCTGTCCGTGGCTTGCAGATGGTTGCTTCTCCCTGTATCCTCACATGGTCTTCCCTCTGTGTGTGTCTGTGTCCTAATCTCCCGTTCTTAGAAGGACCACAGTCATTGGATCAGGACCCACCCTCATTTTTAACGTAATTACCTTTGTAAAAGACCCTGTCTCCAAATACAGTCACATTCTGAGGTACTGGGGATTAGCACTTCAACAAATGAATTTGGGCGGACGAGATTCAGCCCATAACAGGAAGCACGTTGTGGATGGGCTCTGTGGATGGGCACTGCATGGGAAGGGCGTGAGGGACACTGAAAAGGTGGCCCAGCTACGCAGCCCCCACTGCTTGTCAACTTGCCACTCACACCATGCCACACACTGCTCTTTACACTGGTCAGCTCTGACGCCTTCTAAGGTAAGATTCACCTCTCAAACAATTTCTAAGGCTTGAAACAGGACTCACCTTTTGCTGGCAGTGACTAATGGAGGGAACGTCAGGCAAGGTCAGAAAGGAGGTTGGCACAGGGTACAGTGAGGCAGGATGAGGTGTTCTGACTGCTCCCCCGGGGCCCCAGGCCCCTGCCTGTCCAGGCCTCTGCCCCCTGACCGGGCTTGCCCTGTGCAGTCTCTGTTTTGCTGGCACAGGCAGCACCCTGCCCTGCTCCTGGACACACAGCCAGGGCCTGCAGATTGGGAAGGGGAAAGAGGAAGTGAAAGAGGATGCGGCGTCAAAAAGGAGAGGGAAAGGGCAGGGGCTCCCCCTTCCCTCTTGCCAGGCCCTGCAGGACTGGGGAGACTCCCATGGGAGGCCATGTTCCAGCTGGGAGCTGCACCCCTGCTTGGCTTGCCCCAGGTGTCCTGTTCTGCCGGCCGTGACCCGCGCAAAGCACACTGTTCCTGCACACACTCGTGCTTTCTGAAACCCGAGGAGGCCAGGGGTGTAAGGAGTCCCACACAGCCCAGGCCCAGCTGGTCAGGCTAATTTTAGGTTTTCCCCAGCCTGACTGAGGCCCACTAATCTCCATCCACCCGGAGAATGCACACTGATCAGATGGCGCTTTCATTCATGGTGTCCTCCACACCACCCCGAAGAAAGCACCTCCCTCTGTCTAATTTCAACCCCTCTGTTGCCTGCCCCAGTCCCACCCCTCTGAGGAAACCTGCCCTGACCATTGCCTCTCAAAGAGAGCTTTCCTCTCCCAACGCCTGGGGCATCTGTCATCGGAAGGCACAGTGGAGTCCTATGTCCCCACTGCTGTCAAAGTGCTGGGCCCAAAATAAGCACTCGGTCAGTATGGGTGGATGAATGAATGAATGAGCACTTTATTACATAATGCCATCACATGCTACATGGAGGTTAGGTCTAAAGTTAGCAAATAAAGTCAAAAGAGTGGAGTCTAATTCACTCTTAAAACTCCATCAACAGTAAGTCCAGTGCAACCATATTTCCTCCACAAGACCTGGTTCCTCAACCCTTCACCCCCACCCCAGACTAAGGAGAGGGACCTGGTACTCTGACCCAGCTCCCCAGCTCTCTGCCCAGCACTTGGGACTGATAGGTTGATAGGTCCTGCCTCAGGAATTCTAGAGGTTTATGCAACAGGTCCCTAAAAGAACCCACATCTGGAAATCTTAAAGGTAAGAAGTTCTCCGTCCTCTCTCAGCCTCCTCTGTTGCCATGGCAGTCAGAGCAGGGCCTAGCGGTCCTCAGAAAGTCCAGCAGGCTGAGGATGAAGCCAGACAGGCAGAGAAATGGCCCCAAGGCAGAGAACAGTGGAATGCCCAGTTCTGAAGAACTCTGAAGTGTGGCAAAGAAAACTCTCCAGCTCTGGGCATGAAAATGAAAGTGTCCCAGGCTAGAGCCAAGACCAACTGGCCAGGAAGGAGGGCTGCTCCTCTTACCTCACTTTTTCTCCTATAGTTAATGGATTTTCTCCACCTTTTCATTTGACAATTTCCAAACGTAGAGAAAAATGGAAAGAATGGGACAATAGCCAATCACAAACCCTCTACCTAGATTCAACGATTGTTCGTATTTTGCTTTATTCTCTCTTTCCCTGTGTTTGAAACATTTGAGAGTGAGTTTAGGCACCACACATCAGCCCTAAAGGTTTCAGCTGCATCTCCTAATAATTATCTATTCTACATAACCAGAAAACCAAGTTTAATGGGTATTTGAATTTAAAAAACAACAAGTTGTACCTAATGTTTTTTCTAAGTAGAGAAGCTTTGCAAGACTAGAAAAATAAGGGAGGGTCAGGGATTACAGAGTACAACTTACCAAACCAAGCTTAGATTTATTCTGAAAAACTTCTAAATTGGGTTTTCATCACAGAAAAACAAGTGAGCTTCTCAGCTCTGCCAAACACCTACCCAGGAAGCCTCTAGGTATATATTTAACAGCAAGTCTTGAGGTCATATATTTATACTTCTCAAAATGATGTTTTGTGAAGCTGGAGCTGTTTGATAAATGTGTGCTTACCACATAGTAGGTACTTAATCCATCTAAGAGCAAACTGCCTTGGGGCTGTAGAAAGTGTTCAGAGCCCACTGTCTGGGCCTACAAGGTGCTCATCCTGAATTGGTCAGAGCTCAGCCTCCGGAGAATGGCCTTTACTTAAACCAAAGACGGTCCCTCTGGTCCCATCAGAGCTCTGGCTATTGAGACCAGACCTCCTTTGCCACCCAAGTCCTCCCAGCTTGTCTTCTTAATATAAATCCCCAATATATTTGTAGCCAGTATCCCAGTTCGGCTCTTACTTTGTCCTGTTTTCTCCCTGTGGGTTTGTCTTATTCCCAAGCCAGAGTCTAAAGACCTCCATCTCTTTACCCTGCAGCTCAGAGCTCACAGCCAGAGTTTGTTAGACTTCAGGCGGTGAGTATCAGTCCTCTCTCAGGACTGATACTCACAGAATCCCTGACTCGTGGAATGTCAGGGATGGAGCTAAGCCTATCCAAACACAACCTCATCTAATTGTCACAAAACCCTATGGTGTGAGTACTAGTATACTCTCCAATTTATAGATGACAAAATTGAGGCTCAGAAAGATTAACAAAGTCACAGAACTAGTAAGTAGCAGAGGCAGGATCCGAACTGGTCACTCAGCACACAAGCCCCAGATTTTAACCACTAGGTGCCAAAGATGAGATGTCGGGCAAAGGGGGCTGCGTGGGTTCCCGTGCAGGGCAGGGAGGGTGAGGATGGAGCCACCGTGTCAGCATTGCTGTGGTGTGTTCCATGTGCGAGCTTTGCGTCCTACACAGGGCATCCCACAGAGCCAGGGACTCAGTTGTCTCTTTTAGTCTTCTCCTTGGACGACACACAACAGGTGCACCATAAATACTCAGTAAATACAGCAGGTATGAAGAAATGCGACTTATTTCCCCTTTGTCATCTGCCAGCAAATGCCCAAATGGCAGAGTTCAGGGGACTATCGAGACTCACCCATTTGTGTCCCCTTGACAACTGCAGGGAGCGTGCTGTGCTCTCCACTGTCCAGGTTGCTTCTGAGATCCTGGCATCATCTCCCAGGGGAATGGTTTTTCCACAGCAGATGACCAGGGGTAGATACCCCACATTCTTCTGTAATATGTAGGACAGCTGTGTGGGTTACAAGGGAGGCCAGAAATGGAGCAGGATGATAGAACTTGAGACGAGAGAATAAAGGGCTGCCTCCAACAGATTCCTTCATTGTTTGACTCATTCATTATCCAGAAATACGAAGAGAGAAACAAAGAGGAGAGCTCAGTTCTTTCCTCAAACAGCCAAACAAACCTTTTTTTTTTCTTTAGAGAAGAACTTTCTACATAAGGAATAAATGAGTAGAAAAGTGTGCCATTTGTTTAAGAAATATTAACGAGAACTTGAATTTCCACCTTAGTCTGTGCTCCATTTATCTACCTTGGGAATTTTTAGGATCTGTTATAGAAGTTATAATTAAGGGGGGAAAAACTAAGGGTTATTCAACTTCTATAGAAAAGAAAAAATAGCCTTGCAAGTCAGACTATTGCCTTGAAAAAGATGTTCTAAATTACTACCCACCCGCCCCCCCAAGCCAAGTTAGCTTTGAAACAAATGTGCTTTCCTCATCCTTTGCAGAAGCAAAGGAAGAGCTGGCTCCTCCAGCCAAGGAAATACTGAGCATCGAGGAAGAGAGGGGCCTGGGAACGCAAAGTGGGAGGTGGTGGGATGTAAACGAGAGCAGGCAGAGGGTGGAGGAAAGCCTTCTCCTGCTCTCCCCACCCTACCCCAGCCCTACTCCCTACGCAGGCCTCTGGGGAGAGGCTATCTGTACCTGCCTGGGATGTAGCCACATCTGCACCAACTTGAGGGGTATCTTGGTTAAGCGAGGCGCACCCCACATCTGAGCTCTGCCAGAGACACCCTTACCTCTTGGGAGCATGGGCTGGACTTAGGAAGAGCTGCTAGTCTAGACAGGAAACTTCCCAGAGGAGCTCCTCTGACATAGCAGGGCGGTCGGGGCGTAAGCGAACAGCTAACGTGGAGCCGAGTGCAAGGCCAACCAGGCCGACCTCCATGGGCCTTCTGCCCCAGTAGGAGCTGGATGGAGTGAGTTGGTGGTGTGACGCTGCTGGGGGCATTGTGGGGCCACAGCGTAGTTTCTGAGTATGCAGCAACCACCCTGTTCAAGGACACTGTGACCCTGTCCCCTTGCTCTGCTGAGATGGCCTGGGGACAGGTGGGAGGATTTGCATAGGAGTCAAGGAACCTAACAGGACAAAAGCAACCCAGACCCTGGCCCCCTTCCTTTGACCTTCAGTATAGCGAGAGCATCTCTGATGGACTGAGATTGTCCTATGAGGCCTGGTGGCAGAAGGGGCCTCAGTGGGAACTCATTGTGAAGATAGGCAGAGACAGGATCAGAGCCCAGGTGCAGCAGGAAGGCTTAGGTGTGGGGTGCAGCATGCGGACCAACTCGGCTTCCCTCAGAGTGGCCTTCAGAGACCAGGCTGAGCAGGAGACTAAACTCAGCATCGGAACCTCAGGAGGCATGGGTGGGGCCCTGTGCAAAAGCAGAGCAGGGCACCATCCCAGGGGAGGACAAGGAAGCCTTCTTCCGTACAGGGCCCTTTCCCAGCGGCGACAGCAGCCAAAACAAGGAGTCTGATTAACATCTCCATCCAGTCACTGGCCCCCCCTGCCATCTCAGGTGTCTGTCGCCAGGTCCTAGGCCCTGCTGTCCCTCTGCTAACCAAGATCCTAACCTCTCTGTTACAGACTGGATTCCGAAGTTTCCCTGGCTCTGTGGTCCAGGGGGATTGACTGCAGAGGGGCTTGGTTTTCCAGTTCCTGGGAGAGGCCGCCACACACTCCCCGTGGTCCTGCACGGAGTCCCAGCACAGGGTGAGAGCCCTTACCGCCCCCCCCCCAAAGAGGGACACCTGTAGCTTCAGTTCTGCTCTCACCTCATCAGTACCACTCCCACGGCCATGCAGCTGCGCCCACATCCAGAAGCCTTTTCGCGCTGAGGACAGCCAGTCCCAGCATACAGCAGGCTTTTCCTTCCTTTTGAGTCTTTGCTTGTGGTGCCTTTTTTCCTCTTCCTACCCAGGTTCACCTGGCTGATGCTGAGAGATGCTTAGGCACGCTGGGTGGGGGAAGCTTAGGCACGCTGGGTGCAGAAAGCCATCTCTGAGTCCCTAGTGTGGACTGGATTTGTCCAGCACCCTGCACAGACCTGGCTCCTAGTAATTCATCCATTCCTTCAGCAAATACTTAGGAACCTACTAGGCACCTGTCCTAAGTCCTAGGGGAGCATCAGTGAACAAAAGAAACAAAAAAAGTTCCTGCCCTTATGGGATCTACATTCTAGAGTGTGTGGAAGGAAGACAACAAATAAATAAAATGAACTATATGGCCTGTCAGATTCAAAGTTCGATGAAGATAAACAAATCAGCAGAGGTGGTGAGGGATGGGGAGATCATTTATGTGTGCGTCTCTCACTGCATAGTCCTGGAAGAACGGCATTCTGGGCCCCAGGTCCAGCTGGGCACCCTACAGAGTCGTCCTTTCCACAGTGCTGCCACATGCCCCTTGAGAGCCCAGGGATCCCTTGGGTGTCTGAACCTATGCCTCCCCCAATCCAGGTCACCCAACCAGTCTCCAAGGAGTGAGGGCCCAAGAAAGTCAAGGCAGGGCTTCTACAGGATCCCAGACCACGCAAGTGACCCCTGCCAGCTCGGGCCTTCTTGAAACCAGTCTGCGGAGTGAGCCAATATCATTTCTGTGAGCCCTTAAAGAAGAGGACTTCGGACAAAGAATCAATGACCACAAAATTCTGATTTTTGACAAACACATGAATCCTGATGCAGCATTAAGGGCCAGATGTACTAGAAGAAAAGCCTGCCCAGATAACTTCATAAGAACCATAATCCATGGGGAGGGGGTTATCACTTTGTGAGCGGTGTAAATGTCTAACTATTACATTGTTTTGTACACCTGAAACTAATTTCAAAAAATAAAAATTAAAAGTTAGAAAAAAAGAAGCATAATCCACTCAGAGAATCTGGCTCTGGGGATGGGGAAGAGGAGCCAGATTTAATGCTGTTTTCTAGAAACTACTATTTTTTTCTAATCAGTTATACTTGAGGGGAGTTCATTTCCTTCAGGCCACAGCTCAGGTAGGCAACCTGTGTTCCAGGAGATTCCTCTCTACCCCCAACCTCAGTTTGCCCATGAGTCATCCTTGATCCAGGTGGGCCAGTTACTTCCTCCTGGGGACATAGATATGAGTCCTAGAGCCCCCAAGGTGCTGCTGCTGCTTGGAAGCTGGCCCAGGGCACTGCAGCCTGGGGATGCGGTAGAGCTGGAGTCGGGCCACATGCAGGGCCAAGCTTCCCCAGCTGTTAAGGGGAGACTGGAGAAAGTGTGCAGAGGGCAGAGGGGTGGAGGCTGCCGAGATACAGAGGTGGAGAGGTGGGGAGAGACAGAGAAAGGAGAGAGGGTGGGTGGGAGAGGGAGAGGGAGAGAGAGGCTGGGTCTGGCCATTTGAGATAATGTGGAGGCGTGAGAGACAGACTGGAGATGTGGGGAGGGACAGAGAAGGGAGGGATGGGGGCGGAGAGAGAGGCTGGGTCTGGCCGTTTGAGATACTGTGCTGAGATACAGTGCGGTGGCAGAGGCATGCCCAGGGAGGGGGCACGTGGTTCTGCCTGAGGACACCAGACAGGTAAAGCTTCCTGGCAGAGAGAGGTGATACCTAAGGTGAGCACCAAGGATGAGTCAGAATGAAGCAGAGGAGACAGGAGCGGAAGGGAGTTCCGGGCTGCACGTGTCTCAAGGCAGAGGTATGAGGCATCACGGCGCGCCCTGCGAAGTCTTGTCAGTCTGGAACGACTAGACAGAGTGAGGCTGAAGAAAGAGCAGGAGCCGAGCCCCGAAGGCACATATGTCATCGGGAGGAACGTGGGCTTGGTGGTCAGCCATGTGGCCACGTTCATGGAGCAGCAGGATATGCAATCCATAGATAAAAGAAAAGCGTTTTAAACCTTAGCTGCCGTGTCAGGGCTGAAGATAGACATCAGAGCACTGGCAGCATAGGGGGGCTGGAAATCCTAACGTGGATGAGGAGTGTGAGAGAGAAGAGCACTGCACTCAGCATGGAACCCCAAGGAGCGAGACTCAGATCCCAAGACCGCGCGCCTGCATCCAAGGGCCTCAGAAGAATTCGTTGATGAGTAGAAGGAACACCAGGCAACAGGCTGTCTCGGAAGCCAAGGAAGTGGGAAGTCTCAAGAATAAGAGTCAGAGTAATAAAGCAGTACAGAAAGATAAGAACTGAAACGTATTCAGTTTGCCTGATAATCGGGAAGTCTCCGGAGACTTCTGTAAATAGTCACGGGTCTGGTAAGAGCAAAACGAGAGATGTGGAGTGGGAAGCGATTCAGTGGTGAGGAATAGAATTACCCAAGGAAGACGGCTCTTCAAACAAGCTCAGGGCCAAAGGAAAGAGAAGAAAGAGTGCAAGGGGGGAATACAGCTTCAAAGGAAGGTGCTTTGGGGGTGGGGGAAGCTTGAGCAGGTTTCTAGGTGGAGAGGAAGGGGGCAGCGGGTGAGGACATCAGGGAGATAGGAAGAAGTGGAGCAAGTCCTTGAGGCACCAGAGGGAACATAACCAAGTGCACTTGGGAGGGGCTGACTTGAGCTTGCGGAGGGATGCCTCTTCCTGGAGACAAGGGAAGGTGGGCAGGGCCGTGTGCAACACAAGGCAAAACAGGAGCATAGGAACTGCAGCAGGGCGCAACCTAAGACGAACGTTGGAAAGAAATATTATCAAGAATTAACATGCGGATCCTGACCCTTTCCAAAGAGAGACAGCATAACTTTCTAAATTAATAGCACTCTTTTATAGTCACTCCAGGAATAAGGAAGGATCAGAGTTTGGGTCAGAAAAATGGCGGTTCGTATCAGTTATTTCAGGCACGGAATAGTTCAAGGTGACAAGGTCTAGGATTTGGACGTGGTGTGGTGTTGAAATGGAGCAGAGTTAAGAGTCACCAGAATTGAGGAAAGCTAAGAAATCTGAGGCTGGGCTCCTGGATAAGTGTATCAGGTAAGATGACAGTCAGCTGCAAGCACCAAAAAATGACGATAGTGGCTTACAAAAGTAAAGGGTATACATAATAAGAAGTGCAGAAGTAGACAGATGTTGGCTATTCAATAGCCCTTTGGTGACAGGGTGGTCACTGTCATCCATTTCCGTATGGTTCAAACATAGCTGCCCCTGCTCCAGCCATCACTTCTACAGTCAAGGAAGGAAGAACGGTAGTACCAACCATGTATGTCCTCTGTTATCAGGAAAGCAAAAGCTTTTCCAGAAAACACTCCCTCACCCCTAGCAGATTCCCACTTAAGTCTCTTTGTGAAAATGAAGACGTGTGGCCTTTCCTGACCGCAAGAGAACTGAGACAAGGCTACCGTGGTAGAGTTAAACCCTGAGCCTGGGCTCACTGCTTCAGGAACTAAATTCAAAGAAGAAGGAGGGACTGGATATTAGTTAAGCAAGGATGAGATCTACTGCAGTGGGTCCTTTGTGTGGGGAAAGCCATCTTGTCCTGTCCCCAGAGGGTTGACAAACCCTCAGAGAACTCAGAGGGTTGAGACTCAGGCCAGAGAAAGATGGGACAGTTGTTAGGTGTAGCTCAGGGCAGGACCGGGAAGGGGAGCAATGGGAAGGTGGTCAGAGGCTGGAGCTTAGCGGTCCTTGGCTCCAGTCCTACGTTTCCTTTGTGCTCAAAGGAGAGCGTTTAGCGGGGTTTGGATCAGGTGTGTGATAGGTAGAGCTGCACCTGGGAGATGAGGGCGACAACCTTGGTCAGATGGAGGTGAAACAAGGGAGGACGATAACACAAGTTTGGGTGGGAACAGGGGCTTCCTGGCCTCTCACATCCCCTTTAGGCCTCTTGGCACCCCAGAAACATGAACTGGACAATCCAGCATGCTGCATTACACTGCCTTATTCACAAGAGGGACGCACCACCTGAGAGCCGGCCCCAGGTCAGTTTGGCCTCCACAGGCCTCAGTGCCTCCCACTCCCACGCCCTGTGATCCTCACCATGGTCCTCTCATTTAATGTTGACCCTCAGACTCCTTTCACAGCATCTGGTTCCACCCTCCAGCAATGATGGGTAAGAGCTTTCCAGGACCCCTGCCTCCATCCCTCCCTAGGCCCCTGTAGTCCTATTAGCAGAATAGATAGGGCCATACAGAGGAGTAGACCATGAGCAAGACACTGCCCAGGTGGCTACTAGCTGGCTGTGAGGGGCCAAGGAGGTGGGACGGCAAAGCTGAGCCCATTTCAAGCCTTGGTGACCTATCCTGCAGCCCGTGGCAGTCCAGAGAACTTGGGTGGCAGTGGTCTTAATGGGTGGCCTGGATGTCAGGCTTTGGATGTCAGGCCTGGATGTCAGGCCTGGAGATCAGCCAGATAGTGAGTGGAGGAGCTCCTCCTACTGAGCTCTCCTGTCCCTCTACCCTTTGCCCGTCCCCATGCCCATCCCCTCTAACCACAGGACATTTGCATAAGCTGTCAGTCTGTCTGAAAACTCCTCCCCACATTGTTCTACAAGTTAACTCCCACTCTTCCTTTGGACCTTGGTCTAAATATCACTTTCCTAAGGATGCTTTTCCTGGCCTCGCCTGATCAGTTCTTTCCCCATTTTCCTTCATAGGAACATGTAATTTGTATTAGTTAAGGTAATTACCACCAGCTGCCAAGTCAAACCTGAGGTCTCAGTGAGCAAGCACAACAGAGGTTTCTTTCCCCGAAATGTGAAGTTCCATGTGGGTTGTGTAGCCCTCCCTGATTTCATAGTTACACCATCTACATGGTACCTAAGCTCATCAGAGCAGAGCAAAGAGGATTGAAAGAGCCACACCAGCTCTTAGAGTCTTTCCCTTCCCCTAGAGGTGACCCACATCACGTCCACCCAAGGTCCTTGGCCAGAATTAATTACATTAATTTGGGCCCAACCCAAACTGTAAAGGGAAATGTAAGGGAGCACACAGAATATTTGGGTAGTCTGCCTGTCTCTGCCATAGCTCTTGCTGAGAACCTTTTATCACAGTTGTGATTTTGCACTTATTTACAAGGTTCATTGATGACATCTGTCTCTCTCGCTAGGCTGTGAACCCCATGAGGGCAGGAACTGTGTGTGTTGGTTTGTCAACCATCTTCAGAATACCTGTGTATAATGGGTGTTCACTAAATATTGATCGAATCACCAATTGAATGAACCGAGTAAGTGGGCAGTGGGCTCAGCAATTGGGAGTTCACCTCTGGAGATACAGAACATCCATTCAGAGAGGGCAAAACTCCAAAGTCTAAGGAGTGAAGCTGAGTTAGAGATCAGAGGGCAGCTCGTTTGACAGAGAAGAGCAAGAGATGACAAGAAGGTGTGGGTAGATTTTCCCAGCAGCCTCTATCTCTCAGCTTTTATTAATCCACTTGCAAGCCCTGCAGCCCTCCCTGGCTGCCTTGGGGCAAGAAGTAGAGAAGCGAGGTGCTGGGGGGGAGAAGGGAAGCTTGCATAGCCATCACCAACACCCACTCCTCCCCCTCCTACCCTACCACTGCCAAAAATAAATACGCAACAGCAGAATGGACAGCCTCTATAATTAGGCATGGTGAAGAAGGGAAGCTCTCAAAAGGCAGTATGTTTTAGTTCCGTTAGCTAGCTGTCCAGTAACTTAAAGGGGAGGACCTAGTTTCCAGGACAGTTTAGAAACTGCTTCCTGAGAAGAGGCGGGCAAGGAAAAAGAAACTGCTCAAGAAAAAAGAAAGAGAGAGAGAGAGAGAGAGAGAGAGAGAGAGAGAGAGAGAGAGAGAGAGAGAGAGAGAGAGCAAAGAAACAAAGAAAGAAAGGAAGGAGGGAGGGAGCGAGGGAGGGAGGGAGGGAGGGAGGGAGGGAGGGAGGGAGGGAGGAAGAAAGAAAAAGAAAGAAAGAGAGAGAGAGAAAGAGAGAGAGAAGGAAAGAAAGAAAGAAAGAAAGAAACAAACAAACAAACAAATAAAGAAACAAAGAAAGAAAGAAATGGCTTCAAACCTCCGGAGAGACAGAGGACTCTGGAAGGATCTAAGACGCAGCTCTGCCTCTCATTAGTGCTGTGGTTCTGGCCACAGTACCCAGCTTCTCTGAGCTTCAACTTTCTTGTCTATAAAATTAATTCCTTGCCATCAATTCTAAGAGGCACTTTTTTTTTTAACCTCTCTGAAGTGAGAATGCAATTTGCAATCAATGGCAGGTTACAATATAGTTAATAGGGTTATTCTTCTTAACATTACAATAAGTAATAATGAGTCTTACAACCAAGGTGTCTTATACTCGATGAAATACATGTATTTCCCTTTTGTTTTAGGATCAGCTATGGATGTAGGCAATGCCTCTGACACAGCCGCATCAAAAACATTGCTATTTCAACCTTATTACTTCATGATACAATAACGTCTTCGAAATCTTTGTGAATTCTTTGATTTCTACCCTCAGATTCTGTACAACGTGTCATTCTGGGCTTTAGGATGTGAGGTGCCCTTGCAAGAGGTAATGGGTGAAGTGTGCTCATTTTGCAGGTGGGGCTAGAATAAAGGCTAGAAGATGGGGGTGGGGTGCGGTGGGAAGAGGAGAGGGAGAGAACCCAGAAAGATTAGCAGGAGAAAAAATGACAGGTACAATATTAATCGATGACCTCATTGGAACCGTACAATGGCAATTGAAATGTAAGAGATGCTGGCTCCCAGCCTGGGGAAGGCAGAGGGCCCGAGAGACGTGATCAAGCCTCCCAAATGACTCATCAAAGAGCAAAGAACATCCAGAAGAACAAATAATCCTGAGCCTCAGAGAACCAGAGACCTGAAAGAGTTGAGAAGCTATGAACTTTGATTATTATAAAGGTGAAAGTATAAAACCTTTTCTTCTCTTTTTTCTTTTTAATTGGAAAGATAGAGACCGTTGTGTGGTACAAAGCTCTCTATTGTTTTTAAAGAAGTGAAGGAACCCTGTTAGGCCCAGGGAGTAGATCTGGAAACAATGCTAAAATTTACCCCTGCTTTAGAATCCTGCTCCTGCCCCACTTACTGGGTGTCACCCCCACCTCCCCCCACCACAAATGATTTGTTCCACTTGAATTGCTATCACTTTTGTTAGAAGTCTGTTAGTGTGTGAATGATCTCGGTATTTGTACTTGAATTGAACATTTGAAAGTATACTTTGGTTTTGGAAATGCTTTTGTAAAAGGATCTCCCTTAATGGAGTAGGGTAATATTTAAATTAAAAATCAGGGTTTGATCTGTATTGATCTGGAGAAGTTCTGCAGCATGTCAACCGTTGATGGTTTTGCAGGTGGCAATGATAAGAATCAGGGAAGGATATTAAAAAATAAGCTTACGGGGCAGCCAGTTGGCTCAGTGGTTAGAGCACAGTGCTCATAACACCAACGTCGCTAGTTCGATTCCCACATGGGCCAGTGAGCTGCACCCTCCACAACTAGATTGAAAACAATGACTTGACCTGGAGCTGATGGATCCTGGAAAAACACACTGTTCCCCAGTATTCCCCACCAAAAAAAAAATGCTTACGAAGAAACTTGGGTAAACAGTCACTCAGAACATTCATTGTTTTCAGGGAAGAGAATTATTAATGAATTGCTGTAGGCGTAGAATTGACAATTGTTATGTTACCTTTATGGTAGCAGAGAGCAAATGTGAAAAGGCTGTTTTGTGTATAATTCAGTGCACAATTGTACAAATGTAGCCAATTCTGCTAAGGGAAAGTATAGAGTTGTCTAGCAGATTTATATTCAGAAAATACAGACCATACAAAAAATGAAGAATTGAGTTTTTGATCACAAGATAGTTTGGCAAATAACGACATGTTTATAAATATTTTCCATGACATCATTTTTCCTTTAATTTAATCAAGATGACTTTTCTTTAGAGACAATTTTTGTTAAAGCAGTCAGTGATGGAATTTACATTTGAAATGCTGAGAAATCGGGCTGGTTTTAAGGTAATTTTAATTAAAAGCATTTCATAGAGTTCGGGTTAATTTGCTTATTAATTTAATGAGGGGTATGCAATGATTATTGGTGAACAGAATGGGGTTTTATGTTTTTGGAGATATCTCATCTACCGATAACCTGGCCTGTGCTCTAGGTGGTTTGTGGCATAAGCACTATAAAATAGACTTGGGTTGGGGGTAACCGGTTAGCTCAGTTGGTTAGAGCACAGAGCTCTTAGCAACAAGGTTGCCGGTTCGATCCCCACATGGCCCATTGTGAGCTGCACCCTCCACAACTAGATTGAAACAACTACTTGACTTGGAGCTGATGGGTCCTGGAAAAACACACTTAAAAATAAATAAAATAAAAGAGGCTTGGGCCACTGAACACCTGTGATCAACTCAGATCTATAGACTACAGACACTTACAATGTTACATTGTTTGTACTTTATACCTTTTGAAAGTAATTTTTGTTTTCTAATTTGAAACTTTGTTTACAGCATAGTCAGTCCCTATCCCTTGGCTGGTTCCAGAAGTGGCTGGAAATTTATTGGAATGGTCCTGGAGGCAGCTAACAGAGTATGCTGTGGATGTGCATACTCCTGGGCTTGCGGAAGCTGCACTGAGATGGTGATGATAGACGTGGATCTCCAGCCTAGAAGAAGTCAAGTTTCGGCTTGATGGACTCGATCTGGGCCATATCCAGCACACTTTGTGTTCCTCACGTACTGTTCCTCAGACTCTCTGGCAATGCAAATAATATCTTCTGCATCGATCCTGAGATAGCCAGAGATAGTGCAGCTCCTATTCAGGGGCCCTGCTGGCAAGGGTAGACCAGATGCCAAGTCCATCAGCTACATCCTAACTACACCAGTCCGGGCATGTGCCATGGAATACTGTCACCTGGACCACGCCCAGACTAGAGAGAGCCCATTTCCTGCATCATTCTAGGTCTGAACAATCCTTTCTGGAAGCAGTGAGACTAATCTACAGTGGCTGGCAGCTTCCCAGAGCTCTCTTCTACAGTAGCAGAATCGTGAGAAGGCTGGATTCCAGCCAAGGCCACTGCTTGAGTGTGGATCTAGTGCCTCATTTCATTCCCTGCATGGTCCTGACCCTTAAATCCTTCTCCTTCTTCTAGAAGGTAAGTCAGGGCCAATGCCCCCTCTCCCAAACATGTAATTCAAATACTTGAGGTTGACTTGACCAGGTTTTTGCAGTCAAATGACATACCCATATATCACCAGGGACAATCTGGGTACCATAGGTATTCAAACACTCACTTTCCCATCACCACCATGTCAATGGACTTCCTCAAAACACAAGGAATATCCTTTGGACCCCCAAGTGAGCAAAATCTCTCCAGGAAACCACGGACCTGCTCTCTTCTTCCCTCATCCAGCCTATCCTAACTCAGCCCACCATGTCTGCTTGGCTCGGAGCCTCCAACCATGTATGTGGGGCCACCACATCGCTACCTTGTTTCCCCAAAAATAAGACCTAGCCAAACCATCAGCTCTAATGCGTCTTTTGGAGCAAAAATTAATATAAGACCTGGTCTTACATAAGACCCGGTATTATATTATGCTATATTATATTATACTATATTATATTACATAAGACTGGGTCTTATATTAATTTTTGCTCCAAAAGATGCATTAGAGCTGATAATCCAGCTAGGTCTTATTTTGGGGGAAACGCGGTAGCAGACTTTTGCTCTTATGCTTATGTTTTGAAGAATCTAATTCTGTTCAAAGCCAACTCCCAAGGTCATGAATGACATTAAAAAGGCTTGAAGGTTTGGAGAGATGAACTCAATGGAAACTGGCCTCAGTGGGCCTTAAGGGGTGACCACTGCAGCTCGAAACAATTCCAAGAGATAGGAAAATGGCCCTGGCCATTTAGACCGGGCACTTGACTTTGAATGATTGGCATTTTCAAACGAGTCTGGGCAACCACTCAGCTAAAACCTTAATGTACAAGCCCAAATAACAGGAGCCAGCCAAGGCCATTCTAACTTGAGGAATATCCTCTGTTCTGAAAAAGTCATAGCTAAGCACTCTTAGAACCACCTTCATGAGCAGACACCAGCAAATGGCTAGTGGCTGCGTTCAGCTGCCCCTACCACTCCGTAGGGACTTCCAGAGTGCAGAGGACAGATAAGGCTTGCTCTGCCGTTAGGACCAGCACGTTCCTTGGGGAGAAGCCAGAACAAAGGTGTATTCTGCTACCACGACGTCCATCCAGAAGGACTAAATGTCAGGTCTTCTGGCAGGACATTCTCAGGTCAAGATTAGGCCCAGAAAGTCTCTGAAGCCTGCTCGTCCATCTCTGACGATGAGGATTCTGAAAAATTAGACTCTGTGATGGTCTTGGCTCCTTGTATTCTGGTGTTAGGGATGATGTCATCAGGACAATGCACATGATCTCCGGGGGCAGAGCCCCATTTCCAGCCATTATAGCCCTACTTGGCTGGCTAGTTAGCTCAGTTGGTTAGAGCCCAGTGCTGTTAACAACAAAGTTGCCGGTGCGATCCCCACCGGGGCCACTGTGAGCTGCGCCCTCCACAACTAGATTGAAACAACTACTTGACTTAGAGATGATGGGTCCTGGAAAACCACACTTCAGTAAAAGTTTATAGCCCTACTTGTCAAAATAAAGTTCTAATCTACTAGTGGCCTCAGTTTGCACCTCAAATTCTGGAGGCATAGTTCAAAGCCTAATGTGTGCCAATCCATCTCTCTGTTCCCAATTTTTGTGAAAAGAATAAGTGAGCCAGACCCCAAAGAGGTCTTACCATTGCTATAAACAGAGCTGATTTTCAGCCAGAACCCACTCTGTTTAGTAAGCGCCTGTGTAGTTCTAGTTATTAAATAGTTTTAATATCACTCCTGGCTTCATATCATATAGTCAGCCTGACCCATTCCCTTACCCTGCCTCTGACGAGTTTTCTGGCTTTGTCAGTCTTTTTATGACCCAGAACACACTTTGCACAGTAACTACAGATTCTTCAGCACAACAAAATGCCTTCTCAGTCCCAGGCACTGTGCTAGGCCTGGGGACAGCACAGAGACTGTCCAAGAGCCCTGCGAATTCTCAGGAGCTCCCTGATTATTGCTGATCCCTGGGATCTCACCCCAGACATGCTTGCTTCAATGAGGGGAATCAGATATCTGACACATCAGAGAAAAGCCTATCATGATGTCTAGAGCCCTGAGGCTACAAGAGAGCCTATTCCAGGACAGAGACACCACCTGGACTCCTCACTCTTCTCCGCAACATGCCCTTGCTAAAACTGGGAAGGCCATGTTCTGGTTCCTGTAAAGCTGCAGAGGTGGCAAAATCCAGCCACATGTGCCTTCAAATACCCTGACTGTTTCTATCCCATGGAGCCTCCCCTGCTTGCCGCTGCTCTCCCACCCGGAAGAGGAATGAGACAGGGTTACGGTTGGTCAAAGGCTTGCACAACTTTTACTTTTTCGCCAGTCTTATCACCTGGACTTTCTTTGTTTACGGCCTCCCCTCACCCCAGCTTTTGGGGGTGCCCTTGGGCATTTCTGACTTCCAGGCTCCCCTTGGACTTCACACCAGTCACTCTGCTAGCTCCCCAGACCTGAATGGCATCTGCTCTGGTCCAGCTCCAGCTTTGCCTGTGCTCTGCCCAGCACCTATCCAGGCTGGGACCTCAGCTGTATTGATATTATTTCCTCCTTTACTTAAAGACAAAACTGGGTGTATTTACACCTGGCTCAGCTCAGAAGCATCTCAGATTCCTTCCTTCCTGTCTCACTCAAGATAAGATGTGGGATTTCCCTTCCATAGTTCCACCGCTACCTGACATATCTAGGACGACGCTGTCCTTCTCTCAGCTTACGCATGTCGTGAGCTGTTAAAATGCTGGTTATCCACAGGGTTAAGTCACAAGAGGGCTGAACAGAGCTGCAGGGCACAGATGGCTATCACTCCAGTAAGAGAGTCAGGGGTGATGGGCTGGCTACCATCAAAGGGAGGTCCTCCCTGGAGCTGTGACGTAAAATTCAACGGATAACTAAGGACATGATTTTATTCAGGCTATTGCAATAAGGAGAACACTCATTAATGAGGAATGTCTCAAAGAAAAGGAAGGAACATCATGAGGCAGGATGGAGAGGAGACTTCTCACAGAAACTCTAAGGACAGTGTGGTCCTTTGTGGTTATCTGATTTGTCATTTCCGAGAACAAACGGACTGGGAGATTTCTTAACCATCACTACTGAGGCTTCATAGGGCTCAATAAAGTTCAGCATCATCAGCCCCCCGCCTTTCTGTTCAAGATGAATATTTTTTGTCGCTGAACAACTCACAGGCAAGTATAAACCTCCTGAGTGGCATGAAACAGGGCCTAAGAAATAGTCTCTCCAGGATTCTTGTTGGTGTTGTTCCTATATATATAAAGCTAATTGAACCATCTGTTGAGAGGTGACGGTGAAGGTCAGTTGTTTTAGGGTCCTGGAGATCAGACATCTTTAAAAGAGGAATGTGTAAAATAGAGAAATAATACTGCGAAAGTTAAAGTAGAAACAGGAGTTAAACCTTGAGAATTAACTAGTCCAGTGGCTTTCAGAGGTCAGCAGAAGGAACTCGTACAGCACCACTCGCTGAGTTCCTGGAAGCTAAGGTATCATGCTCTTGGTGATACTCTGTATAGTCTTGGCCACCTCTCATCCAAGGGCAGGAGTGGCCCAAGCATTTTGTTGGACTTCGTTAGTGGTCCAGCATGGCTTGTCCAGGGAGAATTCCAGCCTATGCATGGTCTGCTGCGGTGCTGGGTCCCTCAAGGTTAATACTAAACCACTGGGCTTCAGCTTGCAGAGCTTCTTCAGATTTGGGGGGAAAGGCCAGCTACACGGCAACCTACGGTCTGATAAGGACGTGAGCAGTCAAATTTTAGTTTTTAATCATGCTGAGACAGGCAGGAGGAAGGAAAATCTGCAAAGTTAGATGGGAGGATTGTAGTCAGATATTGAAGAAAACTGGAAGAACTGCAAACTTGGTAAGGACTGACAACTGGACAAGGCAACAGGATCCAGTCCGATTTAAAGGTAGGTACCAAAACTGGTTCTTCCACCAGGGGTGGAGGAAGGAAGTCAATGAAATCTCATCAGACAAGACAGTTTGCACAGTCATCAGCTACCTGCAATTTACAAACAGGTGCAAGAAAACTCGAAGGCAATAAACAGGGCAAGAGTCTGATAATCTGGAAGGGTGTGTTATATATTGAAACACAAAATTTCTCATTAGTCACTCTTTCTGACAAAGATAATCTCAAAGAAAGACTTTCCTTGATCACAAAATAAGGCTGGTCTATTAGATTTGGCCTGTTTATATAGATGCAGCAAGAATGGCAATTTACCATGTGAACCTTCTTCAGTTTGTTTTGCTGGAAGTTTTCATAGGGAATCTCAGATTAGACTTTTGAAAGCACCTTGAGGCTAGGGAGCCAAGCCATGAAATTCAGCTGTGAAATTATAAATTTGAGCAAATTTGTCTCTTCTCGAGGTCCCCCAAATATCCCAAGGCTAATGGACCTGCCAGGAAGTGACCTTATACTCATCTGTAAGGCTGGGACTTTGTAAGCCAGATACCAAGCCAGTTTTCCCAATAGGGCTTTGTAACCATTGACCTCATAATGTCAGCCTTAGTTCCTTAAAGGTATCAGGTCATTTCTGATTCAATGAGCATCATTCTCAAATCTGATATGAACCCAGGCAAAGCCTTGGGTTCAAAACTAATATTTTCAATTATGTCTTGTTAACAAGGAAGGCAGACTCTTGTTGAACTTATGCAAATAAATTATATTGCCATGGAATTAAGAATACTCATAAGAGTTTCCAAATGTTGGAAGGGTCAAGGAGGAAGAATAGATATTCAGAATGGTTTGTTTCTCATTAGCAAAGCATAGTCTATCAAATTATTATGAATTATAGGTAGCTGAAGAGAAAAGAGAGTATAGTTTCTTATATATCCAGAAAACAGATCATTAGAACATCAGCAATATTCTGAACAAAACCCGCCATCATTCCTCGTCCATCCATTCAGTACTAGGTAATTCATTCTTGTTCCACTGGATTTGAGGTTATTGGTCTCATGAAGTCCTCTGCTTCTTGACTAGAGTGCCTGATTCAGTCTACTGGGATGGTCTCATGGTTGTTTAAATGAAGCCATCAGAAGCTTGCAAAACAAAGTCCCTAACATGGTCCTTTTCCCCAGGGCTCTGAGGTAGCCTTTCTTTGTCAAAGACAAACAGTCTATAGCTGATTGTATGTTGACTGCAAGTGCTTTCAATGTGTAATGCAGGGTCTCTGGTCCTGCTCTCAGCGGGTGGACACAGAATATGGTAAGGCCAAAAAGGAACACCTACGGAGCCATAGATAGGGGGTTCACACCATTATATTCTCGCGGGCAGCTGGGTTGGAGATACAGGAAGCAGGAGCCACACTATCCACCATCCACCGTCCACTTCTCTGCCAACCCCCAGTGTAGCCATGGCAGTTATATTAGTGGCTAACGGCTCACTGGTTACAGCTGACGGCCAACTAGCCACAGCTGATGGCCATCCAATCACAGTTGATGGCCATTTACTACCTGAGTCAGCACCTTTCCACGTGAGGCCGAGAGCCTGGAAACTGCTCTCTGGGACTCTGTCCCCACACAGAGAATGTCAAAGTAAAAACAAACACTATCTGTAGAGGACAAAATAAAAAGGCTGTGGTTAACCCATTACTGGCAATTTTCAAAAGTGAAGGTTTTGCTGGGAATTCATAACAAGAATAGTATAACTGACAAGGAAATTTGGTTATTTATGTGGTATACAAACCAAAATAACAAAGTCAATTAAGAAAACACTTTAGGCAAAATATCATTAACTCCATCTTCAAAGAAGAGTGGATATTAAATCTAATTTATAGTAATGGAAGAACATAATCTTCACAGAGAAAAAACCTTCAGATATATAACAATCCTGACACAGCATTCCATGAATTTAATGAACATATCATTGGAATACACTAAGAATATGTAAACAATATCAAGTAAAGAGACTATAAATCTGGACTAGGTCCTAAACATTTGCAAATTAATATAACTCCATAGTTAAGTGATGTGAGTCTCCAGCTGAAAACTGTCGCCCTAGTAGATAGATACGGGACTCAAATTTAAAAAGTGGTGACCAAGTTACCACCTTAAGAAACAGCTGAAACTGTAACTGACAACACCTGCTATGATTGTCTGCTGTCAGGTACAGCAGCACCGAGGAAGATCAGAGCCCAGTGAGGGCACTGACAACGAACGCTCTAGGCGTTTCCATACAGCACACAGTTCCTGACATCTGAGTTTAATTCCATTTTACCATCCTGATTTAACCTGGAAAAGCTAACCGGAATCTCTCCTGATTTAACAACTCTTCCCATGCAACTCATCAATAGTAATTACCACGTAAACCTCATTATTTCCTAGCATTTCTTTTTTTCACAAGATGAAAGAATAAAACCTGTGTGGTTTTCCTTTGGGAACTCTCAAAGACAGTTTTTAGGTGCAAAAGATATTATTTAGGATCAATTGGTGGAAGGCAAAATATCTAAAGTTGTCAGGAGATTTAACACCTGAATAAGGTAAAGATCATGAATTCCTGAGAAACAACACTTGGCTACTTAAACTGATAATAAAGAATTGGTAAAATAAACATAGGCAGTAACATGATTGTGAAGAATCTTAGCTCTTTCCTAAGTGAGAAAACTTTGTTCTCATAAATAGCCAAGGATGTAATAGAGTCAGCATAAATCATAGAAGAATCTTTGTTATCTTGGCAAACTACACAGAAGGTAAAGAATAACCTTTTACAACCTCGTACTCACTTCCTAGTGCTGCTCTCAAATTACCACAAATTTAAGAGCTTAAAACAACACAAATTTATTATCATATAGTGTTGGAAATCATAAGTCCAAAATCAGTCTCACTGGGTTAAAGTTAAGGGGTCAGCAAAGCTGATTCCTTCTGGAGACAATGGGAAAGAATCCATTTCCTACTTTCTCCAGCATCTGGAAGCCCTTTTCATTCCTGGCTATGGCTTCTTCCTCCATCTTCTAAGTCAGCAGTGCACTATCTTCCAATCTCTTTCTGTTTCTGTTATCATACCACCTTTTTCTCATTCTGACCCACCTGCCTCCCTCTTAAAAGGACCCTTATTGATTATCTTGAGCCAACCAGATGGCCCAGGAGACTCACCGCCCCCCCCCATCTCAATGTCCTTAATTGAATCAGATCTGCAAAGTTCCTTTCATCATGTAAAGTAACATCATCACAGGTTCCAGGGATTGGGCTATGGCCATCTTTAGGGGGCCAGTATCTACCACAAAGCACTTATGAACAGCAGACGAATAATTTTACCATTTTAACAGAACGAAAAACAAAATCTAGTTTTGTTTCAGTATATTTGAGACTAAAGCTCTTTTTGAAAATCATATAAATAAATCCATCAAACTTTAGCCAGCTTTGACCATGACCAATAAAATTCCCTTTTCTAGAACCTTCTATAACTTTCTATATCCATTCAGATTGTATCCTAAACTTTCCTCTTTTTTTTCAACCATCTATTTTCCTTTAGGACAAAATGACTCTCTTTTTTCCTTAATAAAGCATATCCTGCATACCTCAACTCCCAGGAACCCTCCCCACTGCCATTTCACTCAGCCACCAGCTATTTGAAAGAGGGAGCCCTCTTCCTCTCGTGTGCTCCCATGAAGACTCCTCCCTCCTTAGGGACCTCCAGGGATCTGTGCTCCCTTCTCTTTCCTATATCTTCAACTTCTTTTTCTTTAATTATTTTTATTGGGGAATATTGGGGAACAGTGTTTTTCCAGGAACCATCAGCTCCATGTCAAGTCATTGTTTTTTCAATCTAGTTGTGGAGGACGCACCTCACTGGCTCATGTGGAATCGAACCAGCGCCGTTGGCATTATAAGCACTGCACTCTAACCACTGAGCCAACCAGTTGCTCCAATCTTCAACTTCTTTAATTGTCCTTCCCATCAGCGTTTAAATATGCTCAAGCCTCTGCTGTCTTCTAGACTTTCTCTTGACCAGGCCTTCCTCTCCACTTTCCTGTCTTGAAAATGCGACCTATGTTCATTATTTCCATTCCCATATCTCCCATTCACACCTTAAACCCTCTGACATCCCAGTGCCTCTTCACCCTTCACTCCAATGGTACAACTCTCTCCAAGGTCACTAAAATCCTCCTGTTGCCACATCCAGCCATAACTTCCAACCTTGTATTACTTGATCCTACTGCAGCATTAAACTGTTGGCTATTTTTTCTCTTGAAATGTGCCTGTGGGACATAACCCTCTCCTGGTTTTCTTCCTATTATCTTTTCTACCTATTGCTTAGGTGGGGTCCATCCAACTAACTAGCCCTACTGTCCAACCAGTTGCCCATGTTTTCATCCTATAGTCCTCATTCTCCCCTACCATCTATATCCATCAAATCACCAAGTACTATCTAAATTTTTTTTGAGCTGATTCACTTTTCTCCACCCCACTGCCACAACCCTAGTTTAGGCCCCATTATCTCTTGCCAGAATGAACACAGCCTCCTACGTGTCTCACTACCGGTGATCTGGCTGGCCGTCTTTCATCCACGGCACACATAGGATTAGAATGGTGTTTCTAAATCTAAAGTACACATCTGAGCTTGTCACTCCATGCCTTAAAGTTTCAATGCCCACTTCACCCAACCTACCTGCACTGCCTTCATGTTGAAGCCCAGTTCTTAACAAGGATGATATGGCTTTCATTATTGGACCTTTGCTTATCTCTCTAACCTTATCTGGTGCCAACTCCCCTCCTCAATCCTGCCATGTTGTGAGAACATGAATACACCTTGAGGGCATTCTTCTAAGTGAAATTAGTCAGACAGAGAAAGACAAATACTGTATGTTCTCACTTATATGCAGAATCTAAAAGAACTGAACTCAGGCCTGTCCGGTGGCTCAGGTGGTTGGAGCGCAGTGCTCCTTTCTAACGTCAAGGTCCCGATGTGCCACCGTGAGTGGCTGGAGGCCAGCATGAGTGGCCGGCAGCCGGCGAGAGCTGCTGTGGGCTGCTGTGAGCAGCCGACCGACCGACTGCCTCAGCTGAGGGGAGCACAAGGCTCATAATACCAGCCTGGGTCAGGGAGCTGTGTCCTACACAACTAGACTGAGAAACAACAGCTTGAACTGGAGTTGAGGGGGAGGCAGAAGAAGGGGGAAAATAAAATATAAAATAAAAGAACTGAACTCATAGAAATAGAGAGTAGAATGGTGGTTCCCAGGGGCTGCGGGTGAGGGAAATGGGGAGATGTCTAGTCAAAGGGTGCAAACTCCCAGCTAGAAGAAAAATAAGGTCTAGGGATCTAATGTACAGCATGGTGACTATAACCAACAATACTATACTATAGACTTGAACGTTAGTAAGAAAGTAGCTCTTAAATATCAACACCATACACATATACACAAAATCGTAATTATATGTGGATATGAAGATGCTAACTAACCTCACTGCGGTAATCATTTGCCAATACAAACATGTTGCTAATCATCATATTGTACACCTTAAATGTACATATGTTATATTGTCAATAATAACTCAGTAAAGCTGGAAGTGGGGAGAACTAGCAATAAAAAAAATTCCCCTCCTCAAGCTCTAGCTCTAAGCTCTATAGATTGAACTACTCAAATTCATTGTGTTTTCCAGCTTTTGGTGCTATTGTCATGATTTTCCTTGAACATTTACTCCCATCTTCAACTGGCTAAATCTTACTCATGCTTCACATCTTACTCTTCTGTAATTGCCTGTTGACTCTCCTGGACTACAAGCTCATTGAGCGCAGGGACTGTGTATTGTTCAATGTCTCAGCCAGACTGCTTGTGCCCAGTAATTATGTGCTCTCAATAAGTATTTGTTGAATGAACAAAGATGCAATGAGCTTTAGAGCAGGTTTGGTGGGTTTACAGCTGTGGGAGGAGCAATGAACAGGAGAGTTTTAGAGTTCAAGCTTCAAAGGTAGAGTAGAGATGACTGACAGACCAGGGTGGGGCTAAGCAAGTGGTTGTTGACGTGGAGTGGAAGTGAGGATTACTGGGGCAGAGAATATGAGGGAACTATGACCCAACATATTAAATGAGTGGCACTTATGTTGCCCAGGAGAAGTCAGGCACAGGGGAGGGTGGAGAAGGAAGCTGTGAATCATGCGCTAAAGTCCTTTCACAGGTGGTGTGATTGAGGCAGGGAGGTGCCTTCGTCCTGTGGCCTAGCTTCAGTGGAGGAGAGGAAGCAAAATGAGAGTGATGGAAGATTTACACAGGACCAACACTCACTCCAGAAAATGATGACCTTGCCCATGACCTTGAGATCAGGAGGGGAGAGTAAGGAGCCTCTGTGGAGAGGGTTTCAAGATGAGAAGGTGGAGGAATTTCTCAGAAAGACGTTGTGCCTACAAAGAAACATATTAATAGAATGGGCTTTCCAGAGAGCCCAGTGAAAGGAGGGGGAACGGTGTCCTTCCCCAGAGTAAATTCAAGTGGTCAAATGACAGGGGTCCTCATGCTTTGGCTTCAGAATTTGTTCCAGAAATGTCTGCTGTCTTGCTGTTACAATTCTCAGCTATAATGGGCTGGTTTATCCCAGTTAAGAGATTAATCTGGAATCCAGTTCAGACCCTTATAGCAAAGAAATCAAAACCTTGCATATGAGATTATCCACCCCCATGCATTCTTTTATTCTGTGGGAAATTGGGTCTTGACTTATTTTTGTGGGATGTTAGCACAATAAAGGCCTCCCTTTGGGAGTACAATGAAAAAGAACTCTCTCATCTTAAAAAAAAAAAAAAAAAAAAAAAAAGCTGTGGGGTTAAAGTCCTTACTGAACAAAGTTTCAAAATTAGATAAAACTTGTAGTCTACTCACTCAAAAGGGCCCAGCACCTCCCTTCCGCGGTCACTAAAGAGTCTTTGCTTTTCGGGAACCAGCTTGCTCAGTACTTTTCATCAGCTGATTTCTCTCTGGCCCTAGACAGACACTAGACAGCTATGGCTCTTCTAACAGCTTCTAATATGCTTGATAAATTGTCCATGGTGGGACAGACTTGACCTTTAAAATGCTGCTATTTTACTTATATTCAAACTTTTTATTTCGGTTTTCCCTATATACTCACCAGCAAGATTGCTCTAGTTTTCTTTTTTTGTGGGTCGCATTTATTGAGGTTTTGGTATCAAGACTATAACCAGAATAAAAATAATCAGCACTCTCCCACCCTCATCTCCAAACTTGTTAGAAATGCAGAATAACGGGCTCCCCTCCCCCAGACCAATGGAACCACTGTCTGCATTTCAACATGCTCCCCGGTAATGCACACCGACATTAGAGTTTGAGAAGCTGCCCCAAGCCTTGTTATTTACTGAAAACTGCTCCTTTCCTAATCTCAGTATAAGCAGCCTGGCTCTCCAGCCAGCAGATCCTTCATCCTAGCTCACTCTGTTTACTGTGCTAGTTCCAACAATCCTTTCACCCATCATACCACTTTTACAGGGTTTCTCCCCTTTCACTGCCCCCACCTTTGCCCCCCATTTCCTCACTGCCTCCTATCTGGCTTGGATTCAACAGTTGGCCATTATTATTATTACTTCCTTGTATATTCCCTCTCCTTCCTTTGTCCTTTCTCTCTCCATGGAGTTACCTAACAAAAATAGCTCTGGTTGAATCCAGCTCCCCACCTTCCTGGGCCTGCACCTTCCCAACAAAATGTGAGCCCTGTTGACTGGTCCTTCTTTACACCTTCTCCTCTTCCCTCAAACTTCCAACAGCTCCTCCCCCTTCACACTCTGAGCTGATGACCTTGCTTCCCATTTCCCTGAGAAAATAGAAACCCTCAGAAGGGAACATACACCTGTTCCAGCTCTTCGTCCACTGGGCTCTCTGCCTCTGAGCCCACAATCTGCCTGCCCTCTGTCCCTGTGAGTGAAGGCCACCCTGCTGGTGTCAAGGCCACACCCTCTATTGTTCCCTGCAACCTTCTCTTCTTGCTCGCTCAAGGACAGCTCTCCAGAAAATGTGGCCCCTCGCATCACATTTTCCCTCACTACTTTAATCACTTCCATTAGCACTTACGCCAGCTGTAATAGCTTCCATCCTAAAAGCGAAAATGAAAAAGAGAAATAAAACCAAAAAGATCTGTTTGACTCCATAGTCTCCTTCACCCACCCCCCAATTTCTTTCCTCCTCTTTAGAATAAAACTTCATGGAAAAGTTGTTTATGCTCATGGTCTCTCTCGTCCTAGAGCCCCATTCTTTCTACACATCTTTCTGGGTCTCACATTCTTTCCAGAGACCACTCCAATCAGGCTTTTCCACCCACCCCTGCTGAAACAGCTCTTACCAAGGCCACTAGTTACCTCTATGACACTGACATCAATGACCAGTCACCAACAGCAACCTTACTTCAACTATTAGTCAAGATCAGTGGCATTGATCCATCTTCCACCCCTTGGTCTTCCGGTACATACAGTCTCCTGGGTCTCCTCCTCCTGCCACCCTGGCTCCTCTCAGAACCCTTTGCTGGTTCCTTGTCATCTCCCTGACCCGTGTTGGGACCTCAGGCTCATCCTTGGCTTTGCCCTTTAACACTCACTCCCTAAATGATCTCATTGAGTCTTGAGATTTTACTTACTCTGAGGACTCCCAAAATTCTCTCTCCAGCCCGGATATCTCATCCATACCCTGACTTCCATATCCAGCTTCCTACTTGGAGGTCTTGGATGTCTAGCAAGTAGTTCAGAGTTAATATGCCCCCAAATGTATTCCGGAGTTCCCCCCTTCACATCTGCTTCTCTTTAAGTCGTCCCCATTTCACCAAATTGTATCTTCCAGGTGCTTGAGAAAAACAAACAAACAAAAACCCCTTAGAAATCAGCAAAATCCTGTCAGCTCTACCTATTAAAAGTATCTAGAACCCAACCACTTCCTTACCCCTCCCAGCTACTGTGCTGGACCTGTCTTCTGTTCACTGGATTATTTCAGAAGCTTTCTGACAGGATGGCTGACACCCTGACATCCTTCAGGCTGGTCTTCACACAACCAGAGCGATCCTTTTGAAATGTCAGACCACATCCTTTCTCTGCTCAATACTCTTCAAATCGCTTCTCATCTCATTCAGAGTAGAAACCCAAGTTCTCCTTTCAGTCTGTAGGGTTTCCACCCTCTGCTGGCTCTGCCCTCTTCCCTCCCTCAGGAGCCTGGGCTCCTGGGCTCCCAGCTCCCAGCGGGAGCTGCTCCTTGCTGTTCCCTCTGCCATCCCAAGCATCCCACACAGTTCACCTCATGCTCCTCATGGAGCTGTTCCCTGCTCCCAGGTGGAAAGGAGCCGTTTCGGAGAGCTATAAATAGGCATACCCTGCACTCTCTCCCCTCCTTGGCCTATGTTGTTTTCCCCCATAGCCCTGAAAACCATCCAAGGTCATGCACGTGCTGGTTTGGTTGTTTATTGTTTGTCTCGGGAGCACGGACTGTGTCGTTCACTGCCCTACCCCTTAAAATAGTGCCTGACACACAGCAGATGCTCAAAACTACCTGTCCAAGTACAAATGAAAAACAAAGCAACAGAAACAAAAACACACATGGATGATATTTTTATGTGCCAGATTCTGCTGTCTGGGCTTTGGAATTCATTTCCTCGCTCGTCCTCCGAAGCCCACGGTCCTGCGTGACGCTTTTGTGCGCGCGTGTACGTGAAGGAACCCAGGGATGGGGACGGGAAACGGCCCGTGGAGACCAAATGAGTGGCGCTGGGGTTTAAATCCGCTGTCGACTCCTACGAATCCGGATCATTCCACCACTTTCCACGCGCTCTCTCAGAGGATGCTAAAATGAGAATGCGCTGTCCCACGCAAGTGTGACAGCTTGGGTCTACACCAAGTTGGCCCTCCGTCTTGAGCAGAAATAAAGCTTTGTTAAGAGGCGAGGAAGTGGTCGTAGAAAATGGGCGTGAGATTCCTCCAGGAAGCGTGCGCAGACAGACTGGACGGGGGCTGAGCTCCCACATGCAAGTGGCCGACGAAAGAAAAGGCACTCCTCCGCTCGGCTTCTGCTTTTCGGCGTGCCCTCCCTCGTCGTCCCCCGCGCGCACTCCGGCGCCCTGAGTCCTCCCCGACGCCCGGGGGCGCCCGAGGCCAAAGGGGGCGTTGCGGCGCCGCCCGACGTCGCGCCCTGGGAGGCTGCGCAGTGCGCACGTCAAAGCCGGGCTCGGGCCGGGAGCGGGGAGCGGGGAGCGGCGCGGCCTGGGGGAGACCGAGCGTCGGGGAACCGGGGGACGGCGAAGGCAAAGGCGGCGCCGGGTCCTGCAGCCGCCGCCGCAGCCGCAACCCGCGCGATCGAGCGCAGCAGTGCGGCGGCCGCCGCGGGAGCCTTTGGGCCGCCGTCCGCCCGCCCGCCCGCGCAGCCGCCGCCGCGGGAGCCCGTCGCCGGGAGTCGAAGCGGGCGGAAGACAACGGAGGGGCCGAGCCCCGGAGCCGCGCCGCGGGGACCCAGCGAGCAGCCCGACGCGGCGGCGGCCGAGGACGGGGACGGCGACGACGCGGAGGCGGAGAGGGAGCCGCTCGGCCCAGCCCCGTGAGTGACCCCCGGCCCTGCCCAGCTCGCGGCGCGGACGCCGGCCCGGCTTCCGCCCGCCCTGCCCCGGCCGGTCCCCGGCCCCGGGGCCGCCTCCATTTTCTCGGGAGGCCGCGGCGGCCGGAGCCGGCCCAGCCCAGGCCCCTCGCGGAGCCGTGCCCTCTGCTGTCGCCCGCGCGGCGCCGGGGGCCTGCGGCCGGGGTCGGGGAGCCCCGGGCTCTCCTGCCTGCGCGTGCGGTTCCCCGGCGGGGCCGGCGGCTCGGGGCGCCCCCGGCGGAGCGCGGAGCGCAGGGACGTGCGCGCGGCTCAGCTGTCACTCGCGCCGCGCGCGGGCTCCGCCGCCTCGCTCCCGGCCCCCGCTCAACCCGCTGTTCTCGGGAGGCGGGCGGCGTCTCCGCGATGTTCCTGTCGGGAGGACGCCTAACTGATTTCGGGTGAGGAATTGTGCGGCCGGAGCGCCCCCGAGGTCGGTTGAAACAGCCTGAGCGCCGACTGCGTGCGGGCGCCGCGGGCGCCTCCCCCGAGGAGTTGAAGCCCTGGTGTGGGAGCTAAGACTAGTACGCGGATCACACGATCCCCGGAAGGAGGCGATAAGTCCGGTGAGAGGACTGCAAGGTGCTAGGAAGGAGCCCGGGGCAGACGGGGCCGATCGATCGAGCACTTCCGCTTAGCCGAAATCTGGAAGGCTTCCTGGGCGAGGCCGTGCCCGCGCGGGTCCTGAAGACGCGAGAGGATTTGGGAGAGCAGGGTGCCGCAGAGCTAGAGGACGCAGGTAAAAGGGCACAGGCTAGAAATGATGGGCAACTCCGTCTGTTGCCGAGGCCCATGCTGGGAAGCGGGGGTGGGCTGAAGAGGTATGGGGGGGGCCAGATCCTTGAATGCTAGAAAGGAGCTGTTTAGGGGAAACTTAGAACTGGTTTCTCGGTGACTCATGAGCCCGGAAATGTAAGCTACGGGATCTTGAAGGCGCTGCTGTGAAAGAAAGGAGAGGAGGAGGCCCGGTACAGAGTTGACATTCTGTGCCTTGAATATTAGGCAGTTTGAGATCGATTTTGACAGCTTCCGGGATATTCAAAGGAATCCGTGTCCAGGCCAAGCAAAGCACCTTTTGCAAAAAGCTGCATTAGACGTCAGGCTCTTGGAGGTAATGGAAAGGTGTGTTTAAAATAAGCTCCTCTGCACAGAAGGCATTTCTGTTGGTGCACTTCACTAAACCGCATCAAAACTTCTCGCACTGTGTGTTAGGTGTCTAAACTTTGGAATTACTCAGCTGAACGTAATTTACCTCTTTGAGATGGCATTTGTGTGAAGCAATCTAAAAGGATGATTTTAAAAGTCAAATTGTTACTAATATTCTGAGATAGAAAGTGACATAGAACCTTTTTATAGAAAAGTTCATTTTTTAAAATTAATTTTTAGTCATGAAAATCTTTATAGGAGAATCAGGAGCAAAAGTCTTCAGTTTTATTTAGTACATTTAAAAAATTACTAGGAAGTAATTGGCAGCTGTATTTGAAGTCCTAAACATATGATCTCTGGAAGCAGCTTAGAACCTGTGTTGGTTTTGTAAGTACTTACTTCGTTGTTTGCTTATATGATAAATGAATGTCAACTTTTTTGAGTTTTAGAAAAAAGAGTTGTAAAATGCAGGAAGTACTGGAAAATTTTTTGAAATTATCTTCTGTAATCTTACCACTTATATTTGGTTACTGTTAACATTTTTGCATATTTCTTTTCAGGTTTATATTTTTTCTTTACATAATGAACTAAACTACATATATATAACTCTTATTAAGCATTTTTGTCATTAATTATCTTCGTATAAAAATATTTTTCCCCAAGTAAGGGAAGTCTTAAATGTAATTTTTTTTTCTGACAAGATTGTATTATTTATGTCAGATAAAATGTAGTAGTCATGCTTAATAACTGCTCCTCTGGACAGTTTTTCCTAAAGACTTATTGTTTGAAGTATAGTTATTCACTTCTTTGTACAATTTAGATCCTATTGCTTGTTTATTACTTGGGCTGCATCTTGCCAGCAGGTAGGAAAGAGATCTGACACATCTCTGCCATATGAGTGGATGTACTTTTCTAAAAGGCATTAAAAAGGATTACTTTCGTAGCTGGTATATCTCCCATTCCTACCTCCCCATGCCCCACCCCCAAAATATTCTTTGAACAAGGGCCGTCCACGTAGGCTACTACTTTTGATTATGACATTACAAAGATTCAGGCTAAATGCATGTAATTTTCTATTGGCATTTCTCTAGTAAATATAGAATTTGTCATGAAATAATTTTGCTGCTAGAAATAATTTGCTGCTGTAACAAAAGGGACTGTTTGGTTTTTTTATTTCAAGGCACTTCACTTTAGTTCATTTCAGACTGCAGGTTCTTTAAACCAGTTTTTCCCCTTGTGCTTTACATTCTAAAATATATTTATGAGGTCTCTTCCTGTTTCTAATGGCATATAAAATGAGATGCTGAGCTAAACTATAAATTTTCATAAAGTCAACATAAAAGAATAGCTGAGAAAGTCCAGTTTAAGAATGGGGTTTGGTTTTATAATTTGGTTTTATTTTAATCTTTATTTGTATATTACAAATGTTTACTTTGAATATTTACTAAAGTTTTTTCTTTTGATCAACTTTTGTAGGTTATAGATTTCTGTAATTACTACTGTACTTCCCAAGAGCCTTTTTTCAAGGAGGGGTTGATCACTGATAATTCAGTTTTACCATCTTCCATAAAAACACAGACACAAATCCAAATTGTCCCCCTCCTGATTCTAGCAGCATGCAAAAATAAAATCCAATATTATGTGGTAGAACTTCATTTAGGTAGTATGTTCTGGTTACCTTTCTGGTGGTGTTTTTATTTTAAAAATCCATTTTCTTTTCCATGGCTCCTTTTAATTAGGAATTTGATTCTATGAATGTTGTCTGCTGTTATAGAAATAGGAGTGTCATAGGTGGATTAATATGGAAAATGGCAAAACGTTGGTAAAACTTTTTTGGAGTGGTAAAAGTATGAGGAAGACGATCAGATCTCTGAACTTCTGGGTTAGATTGCTTGTGACTTGTTTTGTTGTTTAATTATTAAAGTGTAAAGATCTTGTATTCGTGTGAATGCATATCAAACCGGATAGCCTAAAAATTGCAGAACAATTTAGTCATCAGTCTATATTTTGGTTTTTTTTATTGGAGAGAAGGCTGCTATTGGAGCCATCCTTAATTAAAGAAGGAATTGAGCTACTATGTGAGAGTTCTTCCTCTGTGTGTCTCACCACTCTAATGACTATTCAGCTGGACCCAAGTCACTACCTTTATCAGTCAGAGTATGGGGGTAGAGCAAGGTGAGACAAATATTTCTACCACCAGCATTTGTAGCATAGACTAGTCGGAGTAAATGCCAAAATGTTTGTTCTGCTTCTGTTTCTCAGGGCTTCCAAGGATTGTGAGAAGAGTTATTGAAGGATTGGGTGGCAGATGATAGGCTGATGGTAATGAAATTACGATTAACAGCCTGTTGCCATCAACTTTAGTTTTTTTGGAGGGGAGGGTGTAGGTGTGTGTATGTTCCTCCCATGTGCCATTTCTGCCTCACTGAGCTTCCTGGCCCCACTGTGCTTTTACTTGAGATAGAAGGGTGATTAGCAACTGTGATGCTAAACTGGCAGAGGAAGGGAGAATGGCATGCAGAGAATTACAAGAGGTCAGTCAGGTGTGAACTGGCCCAAAAGGAGGGAGGTGAAGCCTGCCCTGGCCATTTATGCTGGCAGTGTTCAGCACATACTATTTGCCTAATCCTTAATACATTGTGTCTAATTTGAGATTTTGATACTCAGAATACAGTATTTAAGTCGTTGGTTTGTGTTTGCTTGTTTATATGTATGTATGTGTTTTCATTTGCATAGTTATGAAAATGAGAAAATCTAGCTCACCAACATTTAGTGGCAGTTTGGTTTTATATTATAATTATTCCTTGGGAGCGTTATCCAGCACTTAAATTGTTGACAACCAGTGAAGTATGATAATGTTAAAACATCACAACACTTTGATGATTTCCACAAAATGTTTGCTGGAGAAACAAAATGTACATTTTGTAGCTTGATCTTAGTAAGTTGCTATTTTGTAACTTTGTCTGAAGTGTAGCTTGCTCTTTCACAGAGTGCTGTTAATATGTTACTCCTTTTCTCCCCCTCCAGAGGGGGTGATATATGCTCTGTATTTAGGCACAAGGTAGGAATAGCATGAACAGATTTCTGCTTACATGTTTATAGTTAAGGTCCACTGCAGGATTTGTACAATTCAAGAGTCAGTGGATAAAAGCACAGGTGCAGCCAGAGGCCCTGGATTGTTGAACCTTTGAACCCTCATTCCTATGGGCTCTGTAACTAGGCAAGCTCCTTCGCTTCTCTCTTGCTGGGATTCTTTGGGTTTGAGTGGTATAGACCATATCTGCGGAGATTGTAGGGGGCTTAAATGAGCTACTGTGTCTAAAGTACTTAGAACGGAGCCTGGCACGTACCAGGTGCAGGACATCAGTTCTGTGATGATGCTGATGCTAGACTGTTTCAGGTGCAGGGAGCGAATGGTTCTTTCTGCAGCTGGGACTACTGAGGCCCCCCCCCCCCAACTAGAGCTGGGTGTGGCTTGGAGAGAACGGGTGGGGCTTTCTGAGAAGTGGGTACTTGCTTAGGGTTGTGCTGCTTATGAACCACAGGACTTAGGATCTAGAGCCTGGTTCTCTTCATTCTTTATCCAGTTTGCTTGAAAGAAGTGGTTTTATAATTTATGCACTAATGTCTTTTTTGAATTTTTTCACTAACATTTACAAAGATTGTATTCACATATTAAATGCTCTTTGGTACATACTCTTTTTTAAGGTGTTGAATGTACTAATGTCTGTAATTGTGATGTAGCTGGCAAGTGTTTGGGGGCTGGTGGTATGAAGTTAAACATTGAAATAGACAAAACTCAAGGGAGATGGACAAAAATAGGTGGGGGGAGAAAATTATCATTTGAGTACCATTACATATTGGGCAGACCACTGTGATAGGTCGTATTGTCCCCCAGGACTACACATGGGAAACCAAAGCGAGGACTTGTCCAGGGTCACAGACATTGCACAGTTGAGCTAGAGTTTGAACTCACATCTGCCTCCCTTTAAAATGTGTGTCTCCTGGACTAGGATATGACTCTCACATGAAATCGTTTTGTGTTCCTCCATATGGTGTTAATTTCTTACTGATCAATTTTTGATTCAGTACTTTAGAATGTAGGTTTGTAAATACAGTCTAATGAGGATTTTAATAGAGTTCCAGGTAGTAACCACATGTCATAATACAAAATAAGATGGTTTATTCTAGATGCTGTAATTGTAGAGTCATCGTTTGATTAGCGGTTTATAGTTCTAGTCAGGCCAGTAGGTACTGGGTATTTTCCATGTTAGTCTTGCAGAAAAGATGGGAGGCCTGGTGTTACAGTGGGAAATGGAGACGCCTGGGAATTGGAAGATCTGGCCTGGGTCCTGACTCCATGACTAATCATGTCACTCGGGGCGAGTCACTCCGGCCCTTTGGGCGTCAGTCATCTCATTATTGGACAAGGGGCCCAGACCGAAGACCCATCAAGTCTCTTGCTCTTCTTTTCAGTGATCCTAGTGTAGACTTTCTGACTTGCCTTTTTCCCCTGTACTATGTACTGCTTCTTTTTGTCTGTGGTCTTGAAGTCAGTGCCTTTATGAGAGCTTTATGGCTTATAACCATTCTTGAACATTTTTTCTCCTGGTTGGTCAGGTGCCTGGTGTTATATATTACAGTCGTTCTCTGCTTCAGGCAATGTAACATCAAAACGTGTATCTTCACATTTTTCACTTTTGTACTTATGAATAAATGGTTAACAGCTAAATGTTATGTGGTTGTCCAGTGCAAGCTTAGTAAGTCAAGTTAATTATTAGTAAAATTCTCGAGCTTCACATCAAGTTTTATTGTCAACTTTTAAGTACTGTGTGCTATGACATTCTATGAGCTCTTTGTTTTGGGGGAAAGAAAAACATTAGCCAAAGGCAGTGGAGTGGAAAAGAAAGGACGAAAAATGTAGAATCAAATTTGAGGATGTGAAGAGCATGCATAAGGTAGTAATCTTTGGCTATAATTGGTACTAAGCTTCTACCTACAGAAGGTTGTGTGCTGCTGGTCTTGGTCACCGGATTGTTTCCAGCCCAGGGTTCTAGCTCTGGTCAGAGATGACGGTGATGTTCACCACCCCTGATCATTCATAGCTCCTCAAACATCTATTATGAATTAATTTGTTCCACAAGCAGTTTTTAGTGCCCCTGATGCTGGGTTCTGTTCTGTATACCGGTTTCAAAGGGTACCTAGTCTAGGTAAACAACTGTTTCCCTCTTTGACGTCCTATTACTTCTAGATTCTCCACAGGGAGACAGAAACCCTGTTCCCTCACATGATCTTTGCAGAGCTTTCAGCTGTTGACAGTGTGGTTTTATTCTCTGTTCGCCCTTTGTGTGTGAGTTATAAGGTTTTCCTCAATAGATTTCCTATGAGTGTAAGTTTTGTACAATAGATTGTAATTGAATTGCAGGTTTCTTTTTACCTTTTTTCGTCTTTTCTCTCCTCTATTCCCCCACCTCATGTTTTCAGACTATAGTACATTGTTTCTGTACATATTTATTAAATGATACAACTGTAATATTCTGATAAAACTGCTCAGCAGAGATGAAATACTTAAATTGCAGTTTTTTTGTGAATTTCATTTATATTTGCACTTAGGTGAATGAAGTTTATATAATGTAATAACTGACACTTATTAGGACCCTTTCTGATTAAGTTTGCCAAATTGTGTTTTGCAGAACAATATTCTTATGAGCTACTAGTAGTTGTTGATGGGAGAGGTTTCAGAATGATATTTGTGTTTGGGAAAACACTGGGTTAAAAACAGTTAGATTTGAATTTTTATTGATGGTTGTGTTATTGTTTTTCTTTGATAATGGCTGTGTTATTGCAGAGCTTGTCAGAGTTTTTAATAATGTACATTGTGACTATCCAGGAAGGAAATATAATGTGTAATATTTCCCAATTTGCCAATTTATTTGGTCATAAGAACACCCTGCCCCCCAGGAAATAACCCACAAACATCTTGAAGGTTCTATTGGAACATAATTTGGGAAACCCTTTTATTTACATACTTATTAGTATGGAATTCAAAGCATTTACTTTTTGATTGGGATGATTAGTTCTCTCAGGTTTAGAATCCAACTAAGGTTGGAATAATTTATTTTTACTTTTGTTAAGTAAAAGAATGAACACTTTAGGTGAGTGGCTTTTCAATTTTTTTTAACTTCAACCCACAGTGAGAAATTACATTTTTGATCAGTGACCCAGCACATACATTAACACACTGTCAAAACTGAAAAAGAAGTTTCATGAAACAATACCTAGGCCTTACTATAGTGAGAGAAAACTAAAGTCCAGAGTGGAGATAAGAGGAGGGACTCTAACCTTAGAATTCCGGGATTTAGTTTCTGTTGTGTTTTCTTGGGCAGGTGTTAAATGCCCATTTTGTCTCAGCTTCCCATCTGTAAAATAGCTGGAGTAGAACCTACACATAAAGCAGTTGTGAAGATTCAGGAAGAAATGCTTTGCACATTGTGCGTCTGATCTGCTGTAAGTGCCAGATGCATTTTAGCTTTTATGGTAATTGAAGCTCTAAAACTCGTTCTGCTACACCACACACACATTTCAGACACATACTTTGAAGGCTTTGGAAGTGTTGAAGCAACCTTCCAGTCAACCTGGACTCTGATCTGGAGCTGGCTGTATCATTTAATGTGATACCAGCCCTCTCCAATAGTCGTAGGTTTGAAAATAGCCAAAAGGACCCACTTAAAGTTGATCTTCCTCAGTCACAAATGGATTATTAGTTGCTGAGCTTCATGCTGTATTATTGTATATATATTTTAAGCTATTTTTAACAACATCTTAAATTTAGAATAATCTTTATAGCATGTGATTAGATATAAATATGTACATACCTACATTGGTGATTAATTTAGCATTCTTACAGTTTTAATTCATAAAAGAGCAAGGTAAAAGTTGCTATTTCCTGTTTTATCCTCATTTCTGCAGATTTTTAATTCCCCCATCAATATTTTATATTTCTATTGGGGATTTAATTTTGTAGAAAAGGAACAGTCAGAGGAGATCAACAATGGTGGGGTCCAAATCCAATTTGTAGACTATTTCCTATTGTCCTGAACATACTGGCTACCTAAGGCATTTATGTTACCTGCTGAGGCATTTGAGTTTTCTAGCCCTGATTAAATGTTTCTGTTTTTTTCTTATATTGTCCATTTGTCCCAGTATGTTCTGAAGTTGCTGAAATGAGAGGTTCCAATCAGCATGGCTGAGGCGTGCCAATTCAGTATGAAAAGTAGCATTTTCTCTATTTGTGTAAGCTAAAGGCATGAAGTAAGAGGGGTAAATAATTGCTAACAGCACATATATTTTACCTGCTAGGATGAAGTTGAAGACCTCTCTATCTATTTACCTCATCTAATCCTATAATAACCCTATTTTTATCCCCATATGACTTAATGGAGAAAAAGAAGCAAATTGATCTGAAGTCACATACCTAGAAAGGGGCCTGAGATTTAAAACCCTGGTCCCAGAGCGTACACTTGTTTCTCACCATTCTCTCTTGCCTCCATCACAAGGTACTGGAGTATATAGAATCATTCTGGAACATAGGAAATTTCTGTTACAGAAACAGAGGAGGTTGAGTCTTCTGGTCAGGATGTGTGAGATCCCAGGACACAGAGAACTTTCCCATTTCTGAGTTACTGTCAGTGGTCTTTAAGGAGCTGTGAAGAGAGGGGGCTGTGCAGGAAGATTAGAGAAGTTAATGTGCTGTTTTTCCAAAAGAGGAAACGATGGAATCTACTTGATGTTGATTACTGGACAAATTCCAGAAGGGAGTGTGTCTTAGCAAAGTGTTGATTTCTGGAAGCTACCACCCATTTTTGAACTGTTCCCTTTTCCAGTAGAATTCTGTTAAGTGTCTTGGATAAGGATGCACTCATCTGGAAGGATTCATAGTTTCATTCATACTTGAAATTAATCTGAAAACATGTTAATCATATAATTTAAGTTGGAATATTTTCTAGGACTTAAACATCATTTTGATGTTTGTACAAGATGATTTTACTTATTTTCATTGTATTAAAATATAGCTATGTAATAGGCTTTTCCTAAGCTGCATATGGCAAATTAGTTGCAGATACAGTGGCCCACATCTCTATGCCTGGCCTTCTCAAGTAAGCAAGAAGGAACTAGAACAGGGGACATCTTCCTGTATGTGTACACAGCATAGTATATAAATACTTCCTAGTTCTGTGAGTAGATTGTTAAAGATCATTCGTCCCTATTAATATTGGTTATAACCCATTTGTTTACTCAAGATCTGGTCTTGCTCCTGGAGACTACTTAGTGAGTGATGGGAAGCTAAGTTGATGGAAAGAGGGCTAGACAATAGAAGCTAATAAAAACTTGTGGGGGAGGGGTGAGGGTGGAGAATGTTAGCTTTTTAAAAAATCTTATGAAAGTTCCCCCACTTTTAAATGTAGTGAAAGGAAGACAGAGGGATGAGCATGTTTAGCGTAGGATGTTATATACAAGCGCCCCATAGGTGTTTGGAAAGGGAGCACACCCGGAAGGAAGTGACTGGAGAAGACACGGTCTAAGTTTGTATGTCATGGGCAACTTTGAAGGATCTGATGATACAGTGGAGAACTGGTTGCTGTTCAGAATTGTCTTAATAAGTAGAGTACGTGAATAGATTGTCAATCATGGAGTATGTTAAATATATATGTTAAAGGCCATGGCCTCCCAACCACAAAAGGGAGGGGTGCTCCAGACCTAGATTATAAAGAAATTCTTTTTAAAAATTTGGGGAAAAAATGTATCTGATAATAAGCTATCTGATTTATTCTAGATCCTAGAAAAATACCAAAAGATACCAAATTCATGTTTTAAAACTACCATAAACTTTTAGAAACCTACTAAAATATAAGAAAAGCAATCTGATAAGACACCACAAAGGAGGAAAACTATGTTCCAGTTTCACTTAGGGAAGTAGCCATGAAAATCTAAAACACCAGCAAGTTTAATTAAATAGGAAATTCTCTTAATTAAAGAGGACAGATAACAGGCAACAAGTGGTATTGACTGTGTGCCCAGCATTGTTCTAATACATTCTCTCAGTTAATCCTCACAGAAACCCTAAGAAAGAGGTTGTTATTGTTACAGTCATTTTACAGATGAAGAAATTGAGACGATGAGGTTAAACAATCTGCCCGATTGCTGGTCAGTCACAGAGCCTGGTTCTGACACCTGCGGCATGGCACCGTCACCCAGCAAATCCTCATGCTGTGTCATCCCAGTGTCTGCCAAGATGGCAGGGTTAGTTCAGCCCTTCTTCCTCATCAGGAATGCGGTGAAAGAATATCTGCCTTAAACCAACAGCAAACGGCCTACTAATGGGAAAACTGATGGAATTCCCCTTGACATCAGAAAGTGAAATAAGCATGCCCAGTAACGTTTCTGATATTTGATATTATGCAAGAATGCATCAAATAAAAGGTATAACTCTTAGGAAAAAATGGTAGAAAATAGCAGTATTTGCAGATGGCACAGTCTTAAACCTAGGAAAACCAAGGAAATCAATTGAAAAACTAAAAAGAAGAGTTCAGTGAGATAGCAGTATACCACATAAAAGATATTTAAAAATCGGTAGCATTTTTCTTGCTAGCAATATCTAGTTATAAAAATATTGGGAGAAAAATACCATTATAGCAACAAAATGTGAAATGCCTGAGGTGGAGTGATCTATATGAAATGTTTGGGAACTCTGTGAAGAAAACTATAAACTTAATTGAATGAAGAAAGCCTTAAGAATGGAGAGTTGCCATGTTTTTGAGTTATGAAGCAAAGCAAGAAAATTTCCCAAGTTAAATTATTGGCCAGAGAATACAGTCAGATTTTTAAAAAGTCAACTTAGGTTGCTCAGCAAAAGGTGTATATGCACTTACTATGATACATGAGCGACATCACACACATCAGTGGGGAAGGAGGAAGGAATTTTTTTTAATTGTAGTTTCATTGGTTTATAACATTGTGTAAGTTTCAGGTGTGCGGTATAATGCTACATTGTGCTCACCATCAAAAGTCTAGTTTCCATCCATCACCGTACAGTTGGCCACCTTTACCCACCGATCTGTTGTCAGCCTCTATAAGTTTGCTTTTTGTTTATTTTTGTTGTTGTTTTTGTTCATTTGTTATAATTCCATATGAGTGAAATTATACAGTATTTGTTTTTTTCTGTATAACTTATTTCATTTAGCATAATACCCTCAAGGTCTATCTATCCATGTTGTTGTAAATGGCAAGATTTCATCTTTTTTTATGGCTGGGTAGCATTCTCTTATATAATATACCATTCTTCTTTATCCATTCATCTGTTAATGGACACTTAGGTTGCTTCCATACCTTGGTTATTGTAAACAATTCAGCAGCAAACCTAGGAGAGCATAAATCCTTTTGCATTTGTGTTTTTGTTCTTTGGATGAATAGCCAGCTGACGCTGTACTGCATGGATGTGGTGTCATAAACCTAGGGAAGGAGGAGGGAGTGCTGGTAACACTCTAGTGGTCAAAGGAGAGGGAGCCCAGAGTAGCCGTCGCTTAGCAGGGAGCTCCGAGTTCTGTAGTTCAGGTTCATCGGTCAGCCTTGACCACAGGCTTGGGTAACTGGAGCCACCCCACATCTCGCCTTCTTTGAAACTCATGTGAGCACACACTCTCTCACTGTTGGTTTTCCTTTAGGATTCCACTGTGTGAAGAGCTTATGAAGACTGCAGCCATAGCAGCTAGTTCATCCTTCTTTGGAACCAGAAGGGCTTTCAGTAGATTGCCTTGACTTTTCCCCCTGCAGGAGAACTACTATGACGTTCTAACTCTAAAGTGTTCTGCTTTGTCTCCAGTCAGACCAGGAGACATGCTAAATGTAACACCTTGTCTTCACCTGAGTTCATTCTTCCTGTGCAGACCAGCTTTCTCCAACCTGAGAAAAAGATTGGCCACCTGCATTTCATAAGTGTTCTTTCATGGAGCTCCAGCCACTCAATAACGGGAGGTCTACCTGTCCCTCTAGGTTACTTTGCTGGGCCAGCAGAGGTATGGTTCTTGTAGGACTGTAGCCCCTCCCATTGGAACTATGTTAATGGTGTGTGTTGGGGGTGAGGGGGCAGTTGCTAGAAGGAGCCGGTGCTGGAGGCAGTGGAGAGTGACCCAATCACCTTCCCATCTGTGAGGATTTGGGGGATTCTCATCCTCCTATCTGATTTGTTTAGGTGTCCACAATATAAGTTCTGATGGAGTTTTTGGGTATTTGTCTACCCTGAGACCACATATTTCTTCCTATTCTTATTTTGTCCTTTAGCTCTCGTTTTAGCCTTAAAAGTAGGCTCCATTCTAGTTCCTGGCCATAAGGGTCTCAAGGCTCAGGAGTATGTAAAGGACTGGAGTACAGGATCCCAAAGGAATTCCACCTTTGGGAATTAAAAAGGGGACTAAAAAGCCACTACTTGGCAATCCCAGAAACACCGAAGGAGGGACTGGAATGTTTGCTACCCAAGGGTGGAACTTTGTGCTGCTTTTTACTCTGCTTTCAGTCTAAACTACCAGTATTTGTTGATTGGATGGCATTGTGGTTTATCTCATCATTCTCTGTTTACATTGTGTCCATTGCTTGTCATCCTCCCCCCACTGCCCTCACCCATATTTTTTTTTTGTTTTCCCTAATTTCTAGAAGAAATTGGAGTGGCATATAGAATAGAGGTTTGGAAGTACAGCGCAGCTATTAGTTTAATTTATGAATGGTATTTTTACATTAGTTGATTAGAATACATTTTGTATAACTCGTTAAAAAATGTTTTTCTGTAAAGGCAGCCATTTAGACATTAATATCTTTAATGCCTCACAAATAATAGGGGCTTGAAAAACATGTTGAAGAAACTTGGAAATATTTGAACTCATCTTTATTTGCCAGCAAAGAGGATAACAGGGACCAAACAGGCTCAGCATGCTGGAGTAGGAGCTCTTTGAGAGATGTGGAGCCATGATGACCATCTCTCACATTACAAGAGGCTTGGGCCATCGTCAGTCACAGGTAGAAGGTATTTGACTTGGAGAAAAACGATAGAACTACCTTATTTGGCTGTACACCGTACATAATTGACTGCCCTGATAACACTTTCCCTATTTGCCTTAATTTAGTAAGCTCTTCCCCAGATATAATGTCCCCTTAGCAGTATTACCTATTTCCACCTGGGCAAGAAAATTGACACATTAGATATCGCAGTATTTAACAAATTTATCCGTGTAGTAAGGTAAAAAGCCGCACTCTCACGCTAAAATTAGCTAGTTATTTTTTCATGTTCCTTGCCTTCCATTTTAGGGAAATGGAAAAAATTAAGGGTATATTTCCTTCTCTTTCCCCTCTGTCCCATCCCCCTTACCCAAAACATTAGATAAGGAGCAAAGGAAAAATAGGGAAAGACAAATAACGTGATTCCTAGGGTGTCGTTAATATACAAATAAATGCATGTGTTTTACACTGGCTAGATGGGGACCACACATTTGGCTTTGAATTTGAGTAGCCAGAACAAAGTAGAAAACAAGATCAATTCCAAGACTGTGTTCATGAGATAAAAAACAAACCAGCCACTTACGAGAAGCATGATTTTCCTAGAAATTGAGAACCTGTGAATGCAGACTCTGGGTTCATAGTACACTTGTCTCAGTTCTCTACAGGTTCTGTAATAGTGAAGTACCCGAGTTCAAGTTTAAGGTATCTTAGTACAAGACATAGGAATAATATAAGGCTGGGGTGCAGTTTAATCAAATAGTTACTTTTCTGAAGCTCTGTAACTATGGAAGCCATTCTCTATTCATACCACTGAACTTTTTAATTAAAACTGGGACCAGAGAAGTCCGAGTAACCACTCTGCTTTAACAATTAGCTGAGCTGGTGGGCAGCACTAATACCTGCCTTTGAAAATTGAAGAGTTTAACCGGGACTTAATTTTAAATCTGTTTTTATAAGTTGACTTGGAGGCCAGGTCAGTGTTTTCCTCAGAAAATAATTCTGTGGGGCCAGCCCGGTGGCTCAGGTGGTTGGAGCGCCGTGCTCCTAACGCCGAGGTCGCTGGTTCGATTCCCACATGGGCCAGTGAGCTGCACCCTCTATAGATAAGATTGCGAACAACGGCTCTCCCGGGAGCTGGGCTGCCAGGAGCAGCCGGTGGCCAGCATGAGTGGCCGGCAACCATCATGGGCTACCGTGTGCTGCCATGAGTGGCCAACAGCCAGCGAGAGCTGCCGTGAGCTGCTGTGAGTCGCCGACCAACGACCAGTGACCGACTGCCTCAGCCGGGGGGTGTGCAAGGCTCATAATACCAGCCTGGGCCAGGGAGCTGTGTCCCACACAACTAGACTGAGAAACAACGGCTTGAACGGAGTTGGGGCTGGGAGGGAGGCGGAAGAAGGGGAAAAAATAATAATTTTGTATCCAACATGCAGACATATTTAATGGACAGTGTATTATGTCATAAAGTAGTAGTTTTTAAAAAAAATGTTAAATTTCTGACCAAAAAAAAGCCCAAATATTTAAAAACTGATAGGAATGAGTGAGGTGTTTAGATTGGGGAGGAGATGGACCCTCACCTGCCCCAGACATGAGAGCAAGGTTTAAAAGCCACTGTTCAATTCATGGCCAATGTCATTTTAGTCTGGAAAAATTCAAAGCCTGGACCACCAATCTCCCACTTAAACAAGCTCAATCCATGCACCCTACTCACCCCCAAAACACCTATAGCAAACCTAATTTTAATTAACATTAACTTTCTGTTGGAACTAAGTTTGACAGGTTGGTGGTATGGTTAGCAATAACCCCCACATTTGGGAGATCGTTAAAAAGCAGGAAGGTAGATTTTTGAGGCCTGCACAGAAATGACATCTCTATCTGTATGCTTTTTTGCAGATTGCAGAACACTTCCACAAATATTTTGTTTAGTTATCACACTCACTTGTGTTAGTAGCACTCTTCTGCTGACATAGTAAAGGAAAAATGAAATTCCATGTTCAAAACTTCTATAGAAGGAAATACATTTTTAATGTAAGTAAATGTATGTATTATAGCTCTTCTGAATGTTTTGAGGCCTGTACCTAAAACTTAACTTTTTATGCTGTCTTGGATGTAAGATGTGTTTGTTGCACATTTTAGATATAGCTTTCAGATTAAAAAGCAAGTTTTCCCTTGTGACTATTGTGATGTCAATACCAACCTGGAAAGCACCACTCCATAAAGTGTGGAATGTTCTTTGAGCAATAAAAGAAGGCATGTGGTTATTCTGTAAACAGCACTTGGGTTTATAGTGAGTTTTTCACCTTCTGCCTTCCTTTTCACCTGATACTTGATTACCTACCAGAGCTTGGTGTAATTACAAAATAATTTTTGTTTCCTTGTGATGGTTCAGATTGTTGCATACAGTTCTCTAGCCATTTGTAATATATTTTCTGACTCTTATCCAAATTTATGCTGTTTACAAAATGCAGTTCAAGAAGCATCTCCTCGGACCAAGACCTTCAGCACACAGTGCCCTGTCCGTCCTCTGAATTTGTTACCCAGCTCACTTAGTTGGGTTTTTTCATACAGGGTCTGATGGTGTGTGTTAGTCTCCTGTGGATTTCAGTCTTCCTGTGTGTGTTCCGTGTCTCCCAGCTGTATTCTAAGTCCCGGTGGAACTACTAGTGAATGTGTACTACTAAATGAGGCATGACTACATCTTTTGGTCCACAAACTAAGTTTTGGCTGCAGAACTGGGAACTTTTTTCCTCCAAAAGCACAGGCAAGAGTTTTTGTATTTGATCATGCCAATCACTTGACAAATAAGCTTCAGTTACTTCCTTTGAAATGAAATGTTTCTGAGCCTCATTATTTGATCTAGAATTTTCCCCTCAATCCAGGATCAAGCCTCCATATGCCAGTGTGTTGCCATGGAGGGTGGAAAGAGGATATATTAACTGGTTAGGAGCATTCTCAGAGAAATCATCCCTTGGTGAAATGTACCACGTGATCCTCTAAAGGGCCATGTAATTGTGTATTCTGTGACTCTAAATACTTCTGCTGGGAAAAGTCTATTTACACTAAATACCACCACAAGGTGGCCTTTGAGCAGTTTATAAAGAAAACAAACCTTCAAATCTCCAACTATGGTACTTTAGCTCAGGCTGGGTTTGTGGCATGTTGGTGCTTTTGTGGGCATTTGGCCAGAACAGAAATAGCAATGCTTGGACCTTGAAGGAGAGTGATTTTCCAGGTTTACATCTGATCCTCTAGAAATAAGTTTTAAGGTTGTAAATTCTAAAAAGGAAATTGTTTTTCAGAATACTGCATTGTTCTTCCTCAGAATGACTAAAAGGAAAAAGTAAAACTCATTTCACCCCTCTCAGGTGTAATTTTTTAGAACCACAGCATTTTCTTGCTTTTTCAATCTATCTTTTTTGATACACAAAATAACTTTCTAAAAGGCTTTTTTTTTTTTTATATCTAAACTTTGTTTCAGAGTTTTCATTTGTTTACACTTCAAGTTTGAACTATGAATTCTTTTTAAGGAGTTATCTTTTTAAAGAGTAGGATTGGCTGTTTGCTTTTCTTATTTACCAAAATGTGGGCGAGGCCATGTTTACCCACGATCATATGGACTGTGTTTGCACAACCTTGTGGCAAAGTGAGTAGTAAATATAACCAGAAGAAAAATGGATTATAATGACATCCTTGAAGATTGATTGTTTCACGTTTGAAAATGTGGACATTGATTAACCTTTCATTTTGTTAAAATACAGTGCTAATTTGTAAAGAAAACGTTGACCGTTCACATTTCCTGAAACTAATTCTGAAACTGGTAATGTAACAATTCATTAGAATATCTGAATGAATCATTGTAAATAAAACTAAAGATCGCAGATCCATATTGATAAAAGATCTTTAAAATACTTATGGAAATTAGCTAATTAGTCATGTATTACAGATGTTTCTAAGTAATGGTTTGTAATATGTAACTGTAATTTCAAGTCCTAAACCAAGTGATAAAGTCTTTTTACCTTTTGATAACTTGATAAGTTCAGCATTGTGATTAAGGTAGCTTTCATTAGTAAAAGAGCTACTCAAATTGATTTTAAATCTGTCTTACAAACTGCAAGTTCCATCCTATCACTTGGGTGTGAAATCAGCTTAGTGGACTGTAGCATTTTAAAAGGGGGTGAAGGGAGCAGGGGACTACCAGGATAGAATAACACAGGACAGAGAATTATCAGTGCAGTTTTACATAGTAAGGGTAAGTGCTGTTCGGTGATTGTGTGTGTGTGTGTGTGTGTGTGTGTGTGTGTGTGTGTATTTTTTTATGTATGTCAAGAGGTCTGTGAGCCATCACTGCTAGTGTTAATGCAGTTAGATGTCTTTGTGGCCTTGTGGTTGTTTAAATGACCATACACACAATACAGATTGATGGCAGGCTTTAACTGGAAAGCTTCAGTATTTGTGCTTTTAGCAGGGAGTAAAAGAAGACCTGTGTGACTTCCCTGTCAGGTCTGTAGTTGACAGGAAGCTGGTAGGGAAAGCTAATATTCATAATTATACAGTATCCTGCATACAAATCAATAAGAAAAAGACTCCAAACTTGGTAGACTAATGGGCAGTACCGATGTACAAATAATTTTACTAAGGAAATACAAATGGATAACATGAAAATATGTTTGTTGTCATTAATGATCAGCAATTCAAATCAAAAGAATTGATGAGAGGATTGGGAAGAGCTGGAGGTGAAGAAAGTAGCATCTTTAACCGATTGGCAAAAGGGGGTTAATAGGGCCTAGTGTCGATCCGCTGGTACGGCAATAGCTGTTGTCCCTGTGCACTGTTGATGGCTGTGCAGTTGGCATAAGCCTTTGGTACAAGGGAAGAATCGTCACATTCTGACTCTCTTACCCGAGTCACTCAGAGTCTTCTTGGCTTCATTTACTCTGGTATCTGGTATATAGAACAGTACAGAATTTTCTATGGTCTTTTTGCCAGAGAGCCCTTTGTTTAGTCATGCTTTATGAAAAATTGCTTTCTAAGGTCAGCAGGACAGGGAGCATTTTTTTCTGTTTTTATAAAGATGAAGAACCTGACACATGTTCAGTGGCTGTCCTGAGTCAGATCATAGAGAGAAAGATGGGTTTCATTTTTTATGACGTCCAAGGACAACTCAGTCATTTTTTATGACGTCCAGGGACACCTGGCCTGGTACCTTAAGAGAAAGTAAAGCAGGGCAGGTCCTGCACAGAAGGGAAAGGACACCCAGTAGTGCACTAAAAATAAGACCCAAAGCCTATAACCTGAGTGTTTTTGCTGAAATGTTACAAAACAGCCTGTCCTTTGGAAAACTGCTGCAACGACCCCCTGCTGACTCAAAAGATCCAGTAATTTCAGCTAAGAAGAAAGTGTGCATTTACTTTTACAATAAATTTAAAAGACATTGTTAAAGGTATATTTTGTGGAATTATTAAAAGTTTTGACAAGCTACATTCATATAGAGAATTGAAACACAAGGACAGAGACCTTAATTTTTTTAATCCAACTTTATTTATAATATTATTAAGCTGATTTAGAACTGGATGTTGATTTAGTCACAACTAGAAAAAAGCATTTAGGAGAGTGCTCCTATTCATGGCAGTTTATTTCAGTACTGAGCAAACTACCTTTCCTTTAAACAAAAGACATTTGAAAACTGCCGGAGCCAATACTCAACTGGGGTGAAAAGCAAATATGTAAAGAGCAAGCTTTTTTCTGCAGAAGTCAGAAATCAGGTTAGTACATATATGTGTGCAGGTGTGTGTATTTTTAGAGGTTATTTAAACTTACAAGAATGAAGTCAGAGAGCTCTGATACATAATACATTCCTAACTCCTAAGAGTTACTTAGCTATGTTCAGTTTGGTTAAAATACTTCCAACCATATCTTAAGTGAATTCTAGAACTGTTTTAAGTGGATGTTTATACATGCCCTGCCTTGTTCCAGAAAGGATTTAAGGCAGCTTGAAATATTCTACCGTACTTAATTAGCATAACTTTCATCTTCAAAACTCATAATGACTGCATGCTATGCTAAAATTACCACTGTATATAATTTGACACTTATAATATGTTTTTCTCAATACGTGCTTAAGGTTTAACATGAGGTTTCTGTTTGTAAAATTAACAGTTTTTAAAACAAGAGTGATGCTTTACAAAAATCATGTGAAGTGGCTTGTCTAAAAATTAGCTACTAAAGCAAAACCCTTTCTCTCCTATAAGCAGATATCTCTTGCTTTGTTGCTCAAATAAAGAATGAATTTTACCATTAGAACATATTTCATAAACACTCATAATTTGACATTCCCATGTTTTACTGTGAGTAAAAGAAACTTTCGAGGATAAATAGCAAGCTTGTTTTAGAAGAACACAAAGTGAAATTGTTTCTGAACATTCCGTTTACTAAACCCATTTCATTAAATACCTGTTCTTTAATTCATTCAGAACAAAAGCTATTAATTTGAAATAGGATTTTTTTTCTGAAAATTTAAACTTGTAGTTATACTATTAAAGATAAGTTCACATAGAGGTGTGATCAAAAACTACGGTGAATGTTTAAATTAAAAAATGTATTACAGTAAAAGACACATTGCCATTAATCCTCCTCAAAATACTCCTCCTCGCTTTGAACACACTCATCCCATCATTCTCACCACTTTCTGAAGCAGTTCTGGAAGTCCTCTTTCGTTAGTGTCTTCAGTTGCGCTTTCTTGGCTGCCCTGATGTTCTGAATCGATTCAAAATATTTTCCTTTCGTGGTTATTTTGACTTTGGGGAAGAGCCAGAAGTCTCATGGTGCCAGATCCGTTGAATATGGTGGAAGAGGACACACTGTAATGTATTTATTTGACAGAAATTGCCGCACCAGAAGCAATGTGTGACACGGAGTATTGTCATGATGGAGGATGATTTACAGCACTTTAAAACACCTTCTCTCAACCGTAGCTCACACCGACTGACTGCACCGAACAAGTGGAAACTCGTCCCACACTGTTACTAAGGTTCGGCGCACTACTTCCAATGTTGAAGTTCCCTGCCTTTCCGTTAGATGACACTTGGCAGCAGCATTCACTGTATTTTTTGATCGCACCTCATAAGAATTATTTAATACTTCAGATTACAAAAATGGAGTTAACAGCCCACATGACGTATATAACAGGTACATTTAGCACCAGAATCATGGAGAATGTTATTACACTAACAATACTCTACCCTCACCCATACCTCTAAATTCTGAACATGTTGAAAAAGATTTGAAATCTCTGAAAATCTCTCTTTTTTCAATGTTTTTTTCTTTTTGAGGGGGAGGAAGTAAGCATTTACCTAAAAGAACTTTATTTTAGTTAAGAACACATTTTCCCAAAGGGTGTGTGAATGGAGAAGCTCATGGTCACTCAGATGTAGGCGTGTGTTTGGGAGACTTGGTTGGGACTGGAAAGTAGTTGAGAGTATCATAGCCTAGCTCTCTGTACAATACATTTCCGAGATTTAATAGAAAAGGAATTGGGTTGTCAAAAAAAAGTGTATGAAGCAGAGGTATGGGCCAATTTTTGGTTTTTGTCTTTTAGCGGGAGAGGTTATTCAGGGGGTACATATTTATTTCACTCATAAGCTTAGAAATTGCCTTTAGCCTATTTGATCAGAACTTTTAAATCAATGTTTTAAAAAAAGTCACTCAGTGAACATTTATTTGTGGTTACTCTGTTTGATAATGAAACCATCTTTTATGTTGTACATTTTTGTAATAGTTGAACAAATAAATATAAAGAGTAAAATTTGGAGTCAAGAGACTGCCTTAAAATCCTGACATACATTCAATATGGGAGTGAAATGGCAAGTCATGGGGGGAGGGACTGAGCAGAGAAGTGACAGTGCTTTCGTCAAGTGTAGTACCATGTGAGAGAGCTTACGTTGTTTTCAATACTGCTATATCTAGGCTGTAAGAGAATATCACTATGACTCCTGCATAGTATAGTGTTGAACATCATTGGCTCCTGAAAGTAATTGCAAAACACACTCCAAAGTTTTGTATGTTCTCAAACACTTCATTTTGGTTTTGACATAGTTGATGAGCTATGTGTTGGGTAGCTTTGGTAATTCACCAAAGGTCACCTGCTTCTGAAAGCTTCTCATAGTTTATCCTACTGGAGCTAAGTCACTCCATCTTATTTGCAACTATGAAGAGCGTGTAGCCTATCCATTCAAAAGCTGAATCAGAACTTTGAGATGCAATTTTAAAAAGGATAAGATCATTCATTTCATATTGTTATTCAGTCTGTATAGATACCTTTTTTAAAAAACCCATTTTTTTGAGACTAATCACAAACCAGATTTTAGAAGGAAAAAAACCCACATAACTATCCTCTACTACTATTTATTCAGATTTTACCATATGAAGATGTACTTTAAACGTGTAATTTCTCATATTAAGCAAGGTAGCTGTTGTTTTTCCCATTATAAAAATGAGGAAAGGGGCTTATAAAAGTGTAAGTCAGCTTAGACATGGGTGAAGTCAGGATTTGATCCCAGGTAATCTTGAAAGCCCATGTAATTATTGTGCTTCATATAATTGCCCTGCACTACTGCATGGATAGTCTAGTGCACCTAATGCAGTATCTCGCATGTTGTAGATATTCAGTATTTATTTGAATTAAGTAACATTAACCCTAGAAGCAGGGGATTAGGTCTCAGAGCCAGCCATCTGAAAAAATGGGTTTAGGTGTGTACTACATGTCACACTTTCCATGACTGCGTAAGCACCTTTATAGCCCTTGTATACAACAGTCTTACGGTGTGTGAATTGTTTTGTCTGTTTGCAGTGTTAGCATTTGATCACTGAGCTGATGAGTCCAATCTAACATATGTTAATGTAGGGTCCTATGAACTCAGCTGTCTAGGAATGTGTTGTCCTTAAGCAGCTTTTCCTTACTGTCTCCGAACACATCCACCCACATCCATACACAACAGAATCTTGTCTTCTTTAGAGCAGGTGCTCCTGATGCCTTACGTTTGTGGCATGTAGTGAGTGTACAGTTGGTATTTGAATGAATGTCCTAATGAGTGGTTTATGGAACATCTGACTGCTTTTCCATATTTGTCAGCACCTAGGTGAATGGCGTTAGAATTAGGTGTGTGTTGCACAAGCCAGAAGTAGTTAGATTGCCTGAAAAGGGCAGCACCTCACGTCCTAACTCTAATGATGTTAGACTTAGATTTTCCCAGTGGGTGTCTGTCTGTCTCCCAGCATGTCCTTGAGCTGGAGCTCTGTATGCACAAGTATTAACGTAACAGCAGTGATTTGAAATTGTGCTTTCTAAGATGGAAGTGACTGTTTCTAGAATCATCTGGTCTTCATCTGTTGTGGAGAAAGGAGACAACTCCCAGTGCAAAAGACCACATAAGGAATAAAAAGGAAAATATATACAAAACTGTTAATACTAGCTGTCTCTGTAGGCTCTGCAGGTGATTTTCTCTGTCTATCTTGTATGGTCCTTCAGTGTTTGAACTTTGCACAATAAACAACATAACCATATTTTTTAAAGCTAGAAGTTTAACTGTTGTGAACATAGATGCAGGAGTAGATAGAAAGACTTTCATTATTCTGATCCCCAGCCCGATTCCCCTTCCCCCAAGGATATAGAAGTTAGCAGAAGGCCATGCTTATGTGAACAACAGCACAAAAAGTAGTGCTGCCTTTTTTTTTTTTTTTTTTTTTTTTTAATGATTTCAGCAGTCAGTGAATGTCCCAGGCATTGACAACCAAATTTTCCAGAACATCCCCTCGGGATGATATTGGCCCCATTGATAACCTCTGCCCTCTGGACAATAGCAGTGAAGGTCTACACTCGGTATCTGTAGGGACAGAGATTTCTAAAATGGAATTGACTACAATTATGAAATGATTATATAGGGAAGACTTAACATGGGGAAAGAGTCTGGTATAATGACCAAATTTTGTGATTGGGTGAACAATGGATCCTTTCACTGTGAAGGGGAACTTAGGAAAAGAAGCAGGGCTTGGGGATGAGGTTTGAATCGCCTGGAGGACATCTATAGGGAGTAGCAGTTAGAAATGCCAGCGGATTGGGGTAGGAGATAGATTGCTACCCAGGTTGAAACCCTGGGTAGATGAGATCACTCAGAGAATATAGGGTAAAAAGACAGCCAACGTTGGAGTAAAAATGAGTCATTGAATTAAATGGAGAGAGAGAGGGCATTTAGACACAAGAAAACAATAAGAGGAGAGTGTAGGAAAGCTGAGAGGTGTGCAGTGCTAAATATTCCTGCAAATTCCTTTCATGCAGATTTAGCATGTAATTCCATAAATGTTGATTTTAATATAAAAGTAGAATGTTAAATTGTAACGAATGTTCAATTATTTCCCATTCCTCCTACCTCCCCTACCCACCCCCCAAATTTTCAAGTTAAATTTCCCCTCCAAGGCTTCTTTATCTTGAGGATTCAATCATACACCATTCATTACCATGGGAGCAAACTTACCTCCAGTTTGAGAAATGTAGGTCTGGGTTTCCAAGCCCTCTTTAGCATCCTAATCGTGGCTGGCATTCCTCCATTTGCATTAATTTTGTCTCAAGGAGTCTTGCTGAGCTTTATTATGAACCATTTTTTAATGGACAGGAGGACATTAGTTGTGTTGAAAGCTAAATGAATTTTTAAAATTATGTGTACTTTTGTCCATTTTCTTCATGAACTCCAGTTATGTCCAAAACGTAGTTTAGGCAGTTTTAAAACTATTAAGGAAAAAATATGAACATACAGAAAAATTGAGTAACAATGAAATCCCATATACCCACCATCTAGAATTAAAAATTAAGGTTTTTACCATATTTGCAAATGTGGTGTTCAGGCTTAAAGTATTAAAGCTTTGGGGACCGTGGTAAGGAATTTGGATCTTATTATAAGGGCAAGGAAAAGTTATTGAAGGGTCTTAATCAGTGGATTCTTGTTGGTGTTCCCTAAAATTCCATCAAATACTTCTAATGAAATACTGCTGCTGAGAAAGGGGGAAAGGGGACAATGAGAAAGGCAGGCAGATTGTTATGCAGAAAGGTCTTTTAACCATCTTAACCCTTCCTTGTTGAACCAGCTTGTACATCTCCATACTCTTGGGATTGTCAGTTCAAAAACTCAGACACGCGCCTGTGTGTTTCACATCCTTCCAGGTCCCAGAACACTGAATGGTACTGGCCCTTTTGAAGGCACTTCACTCCCGGGAAGAAGCAGTGTGGGCTGGGGAGCCGCTCTTGGGGCTGCCTTTGCTGTCATTTGAGCACTGTTGGAAGGTCCTTCAGTGTTCTGTGGAGGGAGTAACCTCTGTTCCTGATGAGTAAGCATCGAAGTCAGGACACTGAGGCAAGAGTGGAAGCATGAAGTTCAACTCTTAAAAACTAAGTTTGTATTGGGTTCCAAATCTTTTTGTTCTTCTTTGTAATCTCTAAAATCAGTCAGTGGATTCATGAATCTGTTTAATCATCCATATTTTTTTAAAATAAAATTGAATAAAATAGAAAGTATCAGTTTTAGCTCTGAGTGTGTGTAATTACATAAGTTTCTTACTTGTAGATCATGATCTGATCCAAGTTTGAAACACGGCTGGTTCTTTTGGCTCAATCTAGCTTTCATGATTAGTAAGATTGGCAGCCTTTTCTCGGTCATTCAGCCTTCCATTCAAATGTCTAATGAATAGTACTTTTTATGTATTAAAAATAGATTGTTTTATATTATCCATTGATTTCTTTAAATTTAGTTTTTATGTTTATCAAAATTATATATGTGTTTAATTGAAGGAAGCAAACAGTTAACAAAAAGGGCTTCTAAGAAAAAATACCAGTCCCTGCCCTTTTCCTGCTCCCTAGAAATACCACCTTTAACTCTTGTGGTAGATTGTTTTGGTATCTTTCTTCACGTCTTTAATGAGGATATTTGTATGACACATCTATGATTTCACCATATTACTCACAACACTTGCCTCAATAGCTGCTTATGTTTTCTTTGTTACACTCGTATTAAATACTTATAGCTCTATGCATATTAACCTAACAAGTTTATTAAGAACTTTATTTCTTAAAACATAACTCTTCTTACCCTTTTAGCAACGTTCTAGTTGTCTACCTACTTGGTCATCACTTGGGAGCCATTCATTAATTTTAAACTTTTCTGTGTTTTCAATTAATTATTTAAAAAGTTGGATCACTGGCTGGCATACAATATGAGTGTAAGATATTTAAGCTTAATACACAGCAAACTTAGGCATAAGAAACAAATTTTAAGGCAGAAGTTTTAAGGGGTGTTATTTCCTTGTTTTTGACCCCCAAGATCTTGGACAGTTGTGTTGTGTAATAATTGGGGAATTTGAGGATGTAAATGAAAAAAAATAAAATGATTTGTTTAATTATCACACTCATACTTTAAAATAACTATATAGTTCTTATTTACAAGTTTTATAATCAAGTTATATCATTCTTATTCTTTCACTTAATAATTATACATTAACTGTCTTTTTAGAACAATAAATCATGAGAGAATATCTAAAATATGGGGGGGGTGTAAGAGAGGGAGTGGAGGAGGGAGGTGGAGAGAGAAAATAGGAGCTTGTCACGAATAGCTTCACCACTGTGATTGGATTCTGCTGAGGAGTGTCCACTTCTTGTTTTGGGTACTTGTTACTAACTGTATTTCCTCACAGTACAGTCTTACTAGTTTATATGGTCTGCCAAATCTCGGCTGCCTGGGTACTAATTACAAGGAATGATGGTGTCATGCCTCCCCTTTCCATCACGGAAGCATTTTGTATCTTGTTCTCTTTGGCAGCTGTATTCTTTCTGCTATGACCAGTATTAAGTGTGTGGTAGGACTTTTTAAAATCCTCTTTGCCTTGGAAAGTCACTTCTTCCACCATCAAGCCAGAGCTGAAAATATCTCCGTTGCATAGCACCACAGCACTTCCTGCAAAATACCGTGAACCATTCCCACCCTCACCCAGATTAATTTGTGGCATCACTGCCATTATTTGAATAGTACAAATAGGAAAGATAATATTTTCAGAATTTATTGTGTGAATCCATTATGTTTCTGGAGAAGCAACTGCATTGCCTCAAAAAGAAAAAAAAAGTGAAAAAGGAGCAAATGATGGGAAAGAACGATCCAGGATTTGTGTCCCATCTAGCCAGGTAATCAGAGATAATGGGAGCAACTTGGCTATGATTGACCCAAACTTCTTGTCATGAAAAAGACATTCAGAAGTAAATTTATGCATCTTTGAATTTTGAGAACCTGCATTTGAGGATATTTCCCTTTGGTTAAGTAATATGTGGTTTTAACTTGATCAATAAAGGATTTACAAGCTGAGCTAGACAAGTGATGCTGGTATAGAGTGCTCAGAACAAATCACATCCATACACATCACGAATTAACATACCTGCTCGTGACTTCATTGTAGGCTTACCATGAGCATTCATTGCATGCTTTCCCCCCCAAAAAATGTTCATCTGTTAACAGATATATAAGTCACTGCATCTCAAACTTTAGAGAAAAACATTGAAATACTTTCTTCAAATGAAGTCTTAGGCAAAGTTGAAAAGAAGTATTATAATGCCATGCAACAGAGATATTTTATGTTGACATGGGGGCAAAAACAGTGGGGTTGAAGTATCTAAGACCGGTTTCTCCCTACTTTGATGGAGGTGGGGGCGGGCTCCAGGCGCAATTAAATATAGAAGTTTGGAACTCAGTTTGAAAACCACTGATCTAAGTGATCTGTAAGCTTCTTCTCCAAAGTGTTATCTTTTGGGATCTTATATGAGGTTTAATGCCTATGAATATAACTTAGTGAAAGAAATTGTAACTTCTGACATGTTCCCCAAGTTACTGCCATCATTTGTTTTGTTAACTTTGTTTTTTCATGTTGACTTCTTGAAATAGTTGATGTTTCCTTTTCTATGATGTATATTGTGGTTTATTTGGTAGAAATGTTGTTTTCTGCCACCCACAAAAAAATTAAGAACTTCCAGAAGTTCATTATCTGCAGGGTTTTACCAGTGAGTTCCTTTATGGGAGGTAGTCATATCCAGGTAGAAAGAGCACACATTGAAAGTGGCACCTGAAGGATTTGAAGGTCTAAGGGGAGATGTTTCCAAGGCTCTGTCCAAGGTTCTGTCCAGCTCTGAGATCCTGTGACTGACTGAAGAGGGGGTGCATATGCCATGAAAGTGTGTGCCCATCGGGGTGTTTAGGAGGCCCAGCATGAACACTGGCAAAGAAGCATCTGAAAAGACCTCGATAGTGGGCCTGTTGCTATTGCTGTTTGGTTAAGCCCTTTGCCTAACTTTTTGCCCCCGTTTGCTCAACTGTAAAATAGAGCTATCTATAAATTGGAGGTATGTAGAGTGTGTTGATTAAGGACACTGCATGGAGACAGACTTGAGCTGGCTTTACGACTTAGTACTCAGCATTGGCCTGGAGCCCTAGTTGTCCTGTGAATGAGTGACAGCTGCTGCCACCTACATGCTCAGCACCTGCATGTTCCCCTCAATGCAGGGTTAAAAAGGGTTTTGAAAAGTACAAAGTGTCCTACAATCCTGAGACCTCTCTGTATTACCATTTCTCCCATATATTGGCAGGTTCCCAGTTCTACTGATTTTGAAAGTCACTGCTTTTCCTCCCAGATTAGAATTTAGACAGTATGTGTTCTCTTGACCCTACTTTTTTCTTACTTTTACCTTGTGCTGTGTCCGCAGGTAAAGTAGGCAGAGCGCAGCGAGGCATCTGTCGCTGCCGCCATGCCGTTCCCATTCGGGAAGTCTCACAAATCTCCAGCAGACATTGTGAAGAACCTGAAGGAGAGCATGGCTGTTCTGGAGAAGCAGGACATTTCGGACAAAAAAGCAGAAAAAGTATGTATTTGGCATTATTTTACATGTTCAGATGTAAGACAAATTATGAGGTGTTTAAAAAATATATCAACAAATCCCAGTATGGGTTTATTTGAGGTTTTTTAAATATGATCCTAAGGTGGCGTTTGCTAGTGTTTAAATACCACGTTTTCTCCTGTACTGCCATCTAACCAACATATTTCTAACTTTTTTCTCAGTTTTTCACATGAGGTTTTCAAGTGTATTTACATTTTGTTTTCTGCATTGTTGAAATTGGTTTATCTGATTCCTGAAATCCGCGTTCCCAGCAGCAGTCGTCCTGGGGAGACGCCTGTCCTGGTTTTCTTTCTGTGTCCTGTACCCACAATGCGCATCTTCCTCTACCCCGTTACCACAGCCCAAACCGTGACTTTCCTCCCAATCTTGTCTGCCCCTCTTTGAAACATCATCTTTCACTAAACAGCACGAACCCCCCCTACTTCCTAAGGGGTTTCTGAATTGATTCTGACTTCCATTCCGACTTGACAAAGTATGACGTGACCTCTCTTGTGGACCTCATGACCTTTCTTGTTTCTAAAATCTCTCCCTTGCTTTAAGCCTTCAGTGCAGACTCCTTGAGTGGCACACAAGACCCTTTGTGACGTGACCTCTGCTTCTCTAGGTGAATTTCAACCCTCTCCCATGTTCTGTATGCTCTAGCATCTCACCTTGCCTCCGTTCGTTGAAAACAACTAAAGCAAATGAGGAGCTAGACTGTTTTTCATGCCTTGGTCTTGTTTTCCCCCACTCCAGTTCCACCTCAGCCCCCATTCATCTTTCAGAACCACCCATTCATTTCTTTCTCTCTCCCCCCTTCTCTCCCCCCCCACCCGCCCCGAGTCCATGGTGCTGCAGACTACAGTGGCAGCTCGTACAGTTTGGTGTCACTGTCTTGACTCAGGCTAAGGGATCAGCACCATCAGTGCAAATGGCAACACAGTGGAAAAGGGCAGATGATACGTTAGTATTGATAGGAAAACAGTTGAAACCCCCACAGACCCCCTGAAAGGGTCTTCAGGGACCCCACGGAGTCCATACTTTAAAACCTACTGTGATAGTTAATGAAAGATATATGCTTATATATGTGGGTGGCATCAGGTAGGGGAAGTGTCCCAATTTAGATGGGTTATATGGGGGAAGTCTGACTGAGGAAGTGGCATTGGAGATGAGTTCTATAATGACAGAAAGCAGATTTGTCTCTGATGGAATTCATATCATCTACTTCATTAAATCAGTGGTTTTCAACGGGGGGCAATTTTCCCCCCCAAGGGGACATTTGGCCATGCTTGGAGAAATTGTTGGTTATTACGCTGGGGGAGGGCAGCTACTGGCATCTAGTTAGTACAGGCCATGGGATACTAGTACATGGGATAGCCCCCCGCTTCCCCCCGCCTTCCCCTCTGGGAGAATTCTCTGGGCCAAAATGTCAGGAACTCCTGCTCTAAGCTGAAGCAGGAATAGACCTCCTACTATTAGGATAAACAAAGGAAAGAAAAATAGTTGAATTTATAAAAAACAAATTTCACTTCAGTGGAAGGGGACAACTCTGAAGAACAATCCATACAAACTACTTATTCTGAACTAGGTTAGGAATTGGGAGGAAAACCGTGAAATGTCTGATGCACTTTCTTATCAAGATTCAAAAGAAAGTAAAACTAATTCAAATGTTGAAGACAGGGAACCAAGACCTGAAAACAATGGAAAGATGGAAATCTAATCACTAAATTAACAATCACAAAAAACCATTTTCACATCATAGTAAAGACTGAACAATTGCAGGTAGTCCTACTGAAATCAGAGTGCTTGCTATGACTTACTATTTAGCATTGCTCTGGAAATTCTAGCCAATGCATAAAGAAATGGTTTAGAAGAAAAAACAGCTATTACAAATAAAGAGGGAAGATAACACAATTGACATACTCACATATCTCTACAAAACATTGGAGGATCAATGCAAAAACAAGCTTAAAGCAATTCACTAGGGCAGCTAACTAGAAAATTCATAACTTCCCTCAATACCGATCAAAACTATGTAGAAATTGTAACTTTTTAAAAAAGTATTTCATTTGCAGTAGCAACAAAAAAAAGTATGAGATGTCTGAGAATACTGTCATCAAGAAGAATGCAAGAACCTACATGAAAAAAATTCTAAAACTTTATTCAGAGGCAGAAGGGAATACTTGGTCCATGTTAGCAAATGGAATTTAGTTAAGATGCCATTTCTTCTCAAATTAATTTTTAGGCTTAAAGCAATTCCATTCAAATCACAGTGGCATTTTTGTAACTTGACAAAAAAAAAGGTTCTAAAATTCTGAAATAAATAAAATAGCTTGAAGTTGTGGCAGGATCTAAGGAATATGAATTCTACTTTGTTTTGAAGTAAAACACATACTTTATACATCCACTTGCAGTCTTCCTAATCTTGGTTAATGAAACTCCATCCTTCTGGTTGTTCAGGCCAAAGTCTTGAGTCATTCATGACTCCTTTCACATTTCCCAAATCCAAATATGAGCAAATCCATCCACTTTATCTGGAGGGGGGAAAATTAAAAAGCCGGAACCATTTCTGCCCGTGTTCCTAGTTACCAGCCTGGTCTGAGCTTCCATTATGTCTGCTCTGGATTATGCAGTGACCCTCTGACTGGTCTCCTTGCCTTTCTCCAACCACAGTGATTCTTTCAAAACGTGAGTCAAATAATATTTCCCTTAGTGAACTGAATTCTACAGGCCGAATCCTGCCCTAGGCCTGATTTTGTAAGGCTCATGAGCTAAGAATGGTTTTTACATTTTTAAAGGGTTGGTTTAAAAAGCAAAGAAGAATATGCAGCAGAGACCTTGTGTGGCCTGCGAAGCTCAAAATATTTACTGTCAGTCCTTTCTCAGAAAATTAAAGGCCGGCCCTCGCCCACTGCCACAATGGCCCCTTCTCTTAGTACTCCCCCCACACTGGCTTCCTTTCATTATATGCTCCAGTGATACTCTTGCCTGTAAGGTTTTTGCATTTGGCGGTTCCCTTTGCCCCCCTTCTGCTTGGCTCACTCCCTTATTGCTTTCAAGTGTTTGTTCAATGTCACTCTTCACCCAACCCCATATTTAAAACGCAACCCTGCCCTCTGGCATTCCTGTTCCCCCGATCATGCTCTATTTCCGGTGTTGCTCTTAACCTTTTTAATATACTCAGTGATGTTTATTTACTATTTCTTCCCCTGTTAGAACATAAGCCTTCCAAAGACAGAACTCAATAACTATTCGTATTTATTGAAAATGGAATGCAAAGCAGAGTTCACATGAAACACTGTCACCTTGTGATTCTGCTGAACTCTTAATTTCTATTGAATAGGATATAACAGGTATTACTGGGAGAATTGTAACAATTTGTATGTCGAGTTCGTGACTAGTAAGAGGGTATCATAGCACAGTATCTGTTGAATTTTACTATGGTAGCTAAGTATCCCAGTTCCTTTTAGTGTTACCACCCACAGAAGTAGTGAGATAAGTGACCCTTCTCAAGAAATCCACACTGTTAGTCCTAGTATCTTTCATATAGTTTTGTGTTCATTAATTATCTTCCCTTATAGTTTAGAATGGTCATGATTGGATAAATACTTTTACCCAGTAGATCTGATTAGTGGATCACTCTGAGCTTCCAGGTAGGATTCCAGTGACCTGTTGCCGGATTCTGTCCTGAAAAATCTAGGTACAGGTGGCTTCACTAGAGATTTCTACCAAACATGTAAGAAAGAAATAACACAATTTCTATACAAACATTTCCAGAAAATTTAAGAGGAAGCGGTAGTTCTTAACTCATTCTATGAGGCCAGGATTATCCTAATAACAAAACCAAAGACATTACAAGAAAACTGTAGGCTAATATCTCTCGTGAACATAGCTGCAAAAACTCTAAATTTTAGCAAATTGAATCTAACAGTAGAATAATGCATCATGACCAAATGGAGTTCATTCCCAGAATGCAGGGCTGGTTTAACATTCAAACATCAATCATGTAATTTATTGTATTGACAAATTACATGTCAGTAAACAGGGAGAAAGAAACACAGCCTCCATTCTTGATAAAACCACAGCAAACTAGGAATAGAAGAGGACTTCCGCACCCTCGTAAAGGGCACTGCAGAAATGCCACACTAGCATTACTCATGCTGGGGAGAGGCCGAGTCACTTAGTGCTGAGATCGAGGCTAAGACGGGTGTCCACTTCACTTCTAGTCAGCGTGATACGTGGAGGTCCTAGCTCGTGCAGTCAGACAAGAAAAAGATAAAAGGCATTGAAAAGAAGGCGTAAAGCGGTCCTTATTGGTGGGTGACATGATTAGCTACATAGAAAAGCTAAAGGAATCTATAAAAAAAAACAACCCAGAACTGAAACGTGAGTTTATCAAGGTCACAGGTTACAACATCAGTATACAAAGAACAATTGTATTTCTGTATATAGTAGCAATGAAAAACCCAAAATTGAAATTTAAAATACCATTTGGAATAGCACCAAAAAATAAACACTTAAGGATAATGTGACAAAAGAAGTGAAAACCCTATATACTGAAAACTGTAAAATATTGCTAAGAGATGAAAGACCTAAATAAGTGGGAGATACACCTTGCTTATGGGTTTGAATACTCAATATTGTTAAAATGTCAATTCTTTCCAAATTGACATAAATTTTGATAGAAATTGAAAAGCTGGTTCTAAAGTTTGTAGGAAAATGCAAAAGACCTAGAAAAATCAAAACAACTTGGAAAAAAAACAGAGTTGTGGGGCTCACACCATCTGATTTTAAGAATTATAAAGCTACAGTAATTAAAACAGTGTGGTATTGACATAAGGATAGACATATAGATCAATGTAACAGAAATGAGAATCCAGAAATGTTCCATATTGTATGGAAAATTTTTGACAAAGGTACAGATGTAAATTCAATGGAGAAAGGATAGTTGTTTCAGCAATTGGTACTGAAACAATTTGATAGCTACATATGCAAAAAAATGGACCTCATACCTCATCATAAACAGATGAACTCAAGGGGCAGCCAGATGGCTCAGTTGGTTAGAGCGCAAGCTCTTAACATCAAGGTTGCTGGTTCGATTCCTGCATGGTATTGTGGGCTGCACCCCCTCAACTAAAGATTGAAAATGGCAACTGGACTTGGAGCTGAGCTGCGTCCTCCACAACTAGATTGAAGGACAACGACTTGACTTGGAGCTGATGGGCCCTGGAGAAACACACTGTTCCCTAATATTCCCCAATTTAAAAAAAAAAATGGATCACAACTAAATGCAAAACCTAAAATTATAAAGCTTCTGAAAAAAAAAAACAGGAGAAAAATCTTTGTGACCTTAAGTTAGGCAAAATATTTTTTTTTTTTTAATTTTAGGCACAGGATTTTAAAACATGACATCAAAAGCATACTCTGTAAAAAGAAAAAAATTAATAAATTGGCAATTCATCAACAGTAAAACCTTCAGCTCTTCAAAAGACACTTAAAAGAATGAAAAGATAGTCCACAGACCAAGTGACAATCTTTACAAAGCATTTGTCTCATAAAAGATTGCATTCAGAATAAAGCAGTTGTGGTACACTGATAGTAGGGAATACTACTCAGCAAGAAAAAAGAGTGAACTGTTGCTATACATACAGAGCAACATGAAGGAAGCTCAGATAATTAAATGTTGAGTGAAAGAAGCCAGACTGTAAAGAGTACATAATGAGTGCATAATGTATGATTCTATGTATACAGAACTGTGGAAACCATGACAGAAAGCAAATCAGTTGCTTTGGGATTGGCAGCGATATGGAGGGTAGAGTGGAGTTGGGGGAGTCAGGGAACTACAGAGGAATCTTGGTGGTGATGGATATGTTCACTATCTTGACTGTTTCACGGTTGTGTAAATAAGTCCAAACTTACCAAATTGTATTCTTAAACTGTGTATGGATTGCCGTTTGTCAGTTATAACTCAATCAAGGGGGTGAGAAAAGGCTATCCATATACCACCTGAGATAGAGGTGGCTTGGAAAATGTTTGCCCTGAGAACAGATCCTGTAATAAGCACCCGGAAAGACTACTGCCTAGGTTGACACAATAGAAATACATCACTTACATTCAAAGTGATTGTCTTCTACTCTGTGTAGACAAGTCCATACTTGAGAATGTAGAGAATCTAGAGTGTGCTGAGAGGGGCATGACCAAACTGGTACAGAAATCCAGAAGCCTGCCACGAGAAATATTTGAATAAACTGGAGACATGAAGTAGAGAAGGAATAAAATTTTAGCCCTAGAGCTCTTAGGAAAATGTTTTTAGGGGATCATCTAATGGTAGGAAAGGAAAGGTTCTAGATGGTGGTAGGAGATAGAATTAAGACCTGTGAGTGGAAGAAATCCGGGAGTCCAGTTTCTTCTTGCTATTAGGAAAAATAATAGGCGGGAGTTGGCTTCCTTGGGACACGCAAGTTTCCTGTCCATGGGTATGTATTGGTGTGGGCTGGTGTCAGCGCTTAGGTCTCGTAGGAGGAATTCATGCTCACAGGGTTGACACATCGTGACATTGTACACCACCATATTTTACAGGGTGCCTTCATAGAGAATAGACCTCCATTTTATTTTGAGGCAGAATAGTTTCCTGTTATTCTCATGATCCCCATGAAGAAAGCAATTGTTTTCTAGGTAACCCTTTATTAGAGTCAGAGACAGTATCCACTCCTGACGGCCAAACCCGTGGGAAAATTATGCCTATTTCTACTTTATTCATTATATCCATGGACATTTTCTCATTCGTTTCTTGTGATCTTATAGACAAAATGATAAATACAACATTTGAGTGTTTATTCCTTTATTTGTAATGTGTTGCTATTTTTACTTATTTTGTGTGGTACATAGTTGTCATATTAAGAATTGTGCATAATACAAATAGATGAGTCCCTTAGGAACTATATCACACCTTTTAAAAAGAATTTGAAAAGTACTTTCCTCATACCTTTAGAAGAAAATGGTTTGTGGTACCATCCTTATTTTTAGATAGCTGGAGCATGGGGGTGGAGTGGGTGGGGTGGAATTTGTTCTTTCATTGCTAACAGCCACACAGGTCTAGTAGGTTTGGTGGACGAAATGACTATTTATACACTCTTTGCCCACTGCCTGCTATATAAAGAAGGTATGGCTGCCTCGCTCCCATATACGTGGTTCCCTTCATGCTGTGAATGTGTGTATTAACAGTGTTGAATAGCTGTATTCACTCATTTCAGGAGAGGAATAAGTTTGCTGGCATACTTAAGAGGGGGAAGGGAGTGGCCTTTTCCCAGCGTAGCCATTTAACAGTGACTCATGGTTACTTAACTTGTTTAGAGTAATCTTTGACACCAGAAGGTTATTAATAGGTTTTTTAGTCCCTGATCTTTCAGCTTAGAATACTCAGACATTTTCTTTAGTAGAGAGATAGCTGTGTGTGTGTGTGTGTGTGTGTGTGTGTGTGTGTGTGTGTGTGTGAGAGAGAGAGAGAGAGAGAGAGAGAGAGAAATATATATTTTTTTAATTAATACAGTAATTAATGTGAGAATGGACTTGGCTCTTATTATCACATAGTTGGTACCAACAGTATTTCTCAGGTTACTTTCAGATTCCATCTCACATTCTTTATCTTACTTTACTTTAATTGAAGAACTTCATTTTCCTCATGAGGTTATATAGTAGATCCCTTTTTGGAAATAAATTGATACTTAAGGCAGTATATATAGATTGGTGTATATTTAGAGAACTCTTGTTTAAAATGATTCTTTTGCTAAAGAGTAGGTATAAAGAAACTCAAAACAGTAAAACATAGGACGAAATGATAACTGATTTAAGGCTCTTCCCCCTAACCCCCATGTCTGGGTTATTTGCAGTATGTCTCGGTAATAATAAATACTTACATGTAAATTGTAATAAACTCAATTATGTAAACTAATGGTGAACAGAAACATGGAGAATTCTGCTTAATAGATCATTTCAAAACTTTTCTAAAAAGGGTGCCTTTATAAACAGTGATCCCATCTCGATTATGTTTTCTTATGCCGAGTTTCATGTGTACAGCACATGGCAGGACAATCTTGCAAAAGATGACATTGGAAGTAATTTCATTGTCATCATTCCCAACTTGATTGAATCCTCAGACATTTTAGTGTCCTCATTTATTTGAGCAGATAGATGGGCAGACACATGGATCAAATTTTTCCCCGTAACGAGTTTATAATCTAGGAGAGGAAATAGGAATGTAAATAATATAATATAGTATAGAGATACTTACAGGTATCAGTGAAATTCTGTGGGAACCAAAAAGATAAAGCAGTTAGTGACTCTTCAGAGACAGCATTAGGTTTAAAGCAACATTTGAACTGGTTTTTAAGGTGTCTGGTAGGCAGAGTGAGAGGAACAGAATGTGAAACAGCCTGAAGTGTGGCGTGTTCAGAGAAACAGTGACAAGTTCAAGGTGACTTTGTAGGGGCGACTGACTAGATGGAGATGAAGGGTGGCAAGTGAGGCTGGAGATGCAGGTTGTGGTAGCTTGAAAAGGGCTTTATTTACAACCTAAAGGTGCACTGAGAGAGCTGAAGAAATCTTCCATTGTTTGTTTTGTTTTTAAGTAATAACTAATTCACAGGAAGTTGCACAAAAAGTATATAGGGAAATCCCACGTACCTTTTCCCTAGTTTTCCTGAGTGGTAACATCTCACATAACTGTGGACAATATCAAGACCAGGAAATTGACATTGGTTCATTCCACAGGCCTTATTCACACTTAAAATAATAAAATTATAGATTTGGAAAACACACTTATAAAACCAGTTTCATAAGTGTGTGTGTATGTGCATGTGTAGCTGTACAGTTTATCACATGTGTAGCTATGTGGTTTCTGTGTAACTACCACCACAGTCAAGATACAAAACTGTTCCATCATCACAAGGCTCCCTCTTCCTGTCCCTTTTTAGCCACACTGATCTCTTCTCCCGTATCCCTGACTCTTGTTGGCAACCACTCATTTGTTCTCCAAATCTATAATTTTATTATTTCAAGAATGTTTTATAAATAGATTCACAGAGTAGGTAACCTTTTGAGATTGGCGCTTTTTTCACTCAGCTTAATTCTCCTGAGGTCTCTGCAGTAATTCCTTTTAATTGCTGAGTAGTATTCCATTCTTTGGCTGTACCACAGCATGTTTAACCATTCACCTCACCAAGGACATCTAGATTATGTCCAGTTTGGGCTCTAATGGATAAAGTTACTGTGAACATTTTTTTTTGAAAAGTGATACATTTTTTATTATTATTATTTTTTTTAAAGATTTGATTGGGGAAGGGGAACAGGACTTTATTGGGGAACAGTGTGTACTTCCAGGACTTTTTTCCAAGTCAGGTTGTCCTTTACAATCTTAGCTGTGGAGGGTGCTGTTCAGCTTCAACTTGTCCTTTCAGTCTTAGTTGTGGAGGGCGCAGCTCAGCTCCAGGTCCAGTTGCCGTTGCTAGTTACAGGGAGGTGCAGCCCACCATCCCTTGCGGGAGTTGAACCAGCAACCTTGTGGTTGAGAGGACACGCTCCAAACAACTGGTCCATCCGGGAGGCAGCTCAGCTCAAGGTGCCGTGTTCAATCTTAGTTGCAGGGGGCAGAGCCAACTATCCCTTACGGGACTCGAGGAGTTGAACTGGCAACCTTGTGGTTGAGAGCCCACTGGCCCATGTGGGAATCGAACCGGAAGCCTTCAGAGTTAGGAGCATGGAGCTCTAACCACCTGAGCCACCGGGCCGGCCCCTACTGTGAACATTTTTATACCGGTTTTCTGGGAATCCAAGTTTTCCTTCCTCTGGAATAAATGCTCTAGAGTGCAATTCTTGGCTCATTTGGTACGCACATGTTTAGTTTTATAGGAAACTGCCAAACTCTATTCCAGAGCTCCTGCGCCATTTTACCTTCCCATTAGCAATGTTTCAAAGTCAGAGATGGGGTGAGATTGGCAGTGTGTTTGGGAAGGTGGATGTAGTAGCAAAAGATGAACTTGGTAAGAGAACTCTGGTTACAAGGAAAGTTTAAGGGTAAGAAGGAGAAGAAGATATGAGACTAGATTTCTGAGGGAGAATTAAGAGAATTTGATGGTTATCTACAATCAACTCCAGGTTCACATACACTTTGGCCTATCTTCTACCCATCAGATATTTTCCAGAGCATGAGTCAGTGAACTGTGGCCCAGGCTGGCCCGTTACTTGGTTTTGTAAATAAAGTTTTATTGGAACACAGCCATGCCCATTCATTGACATGCTATGTCTGCTTTCCCACTGCAGTGGCAGAGTTGAGCAGTTGTGGCAGAGACCATATGACCCACAAAAAATTTGCTGCCTGCTTATCTACAGAAACTTGAAAGATACTGCTGATGAGATAGATGATAGTGGGGATTCTTATTTTGGTTAGAAATGGCGGGAGGTGGGGTTGGGGAAAACAGGGAAATTGTGTGTTTTGCTTTTAAACGTAATGTTCCACATACGTGCAAAGGGTGCTCTAGAGAAGCAGGTAGGCCATGGTTTCAAGTGCTATTTCACCCTTCATTCACTTTTTCATTTTTTATTTTTATTTTTTTAAAGGGGAACAGGACTTTATCGGAGAGCAGTGTGTACTTCTTTTCCAAGTCAAGTTGTCCTCTCAATCTTAGTTGTGGAGGGTGCTGTTCAGCTTCAAGTTGTTGTCCCTCCAGTCCTAGTTGTGGAGGGCGCAGCTCAGCACCGGGTCCAGTCGCCGTTGCTAGTTGCAGGGGGCACAGCTGACCATCCGCTACAGGAGTCGAACCGGCATCCCCGTGGTTGAGAGGATGCGCTCCAACCAACTGAGCCATCCGGGAGCTCAGCAGCAGCTCAGCTCAAGGTGCCGTGCTCAATCTTGGTTGCAGGGGGCGAAGTCCACCATCCCTTGCGGGAGTCGAGGAGTTGAACCGGCAACCTTGTGGTTGAGAGCCCACTGGCCCATGCGGGAATCGAACTGGCAGCCCTCAGAGTTAGGAGCACGGAGCTCCAACTGCCTGAGCCACCAGGCCGGCCCCTTCATTCACTTTTTTAGTTTTACTTTCTTTTAATTCGTATTTTGGGATTCTGTATAAGATTTTTATTTTGAAAAATGGTGGCAGGGAGGAGTAGGAAGTAGGAGTAGGAAGTAAGAAGTAGGAGGTCATTTAAACATGACTGATTTAGATGACCTGACATCTGTCAACACGTACTATGCCGTGATTCCATGCTGCAACACCACTTCAAACCTCGCGTTCCAACTCAGACCTCATTTTCTCTGCCCCTGAATTGGTCTCTCTTCTTCACTGACCGGTTTAGGAAACGCTGCCTTTGTATCTCTGGCTCAAAACCTTAGAGTCCTCAGATTCCTTCTCACTTACTTTAGCATCTGTTTGCCAAAGTCCTGTTATTCAAAATCATTTGAGGGGAGAAGACTGGAATTTGCGATTTCTCCCTCTTTTTTCATAAGCATTCTAGATAATGTAGGATTGCATGTGGGATTGCAGGGCGGGGAAGTGCTTGTGTGTGTTCGGAATCTGTGCTTCTTTCACTAAGCCCAATAGTTTTAATTGATTTCTGTATTTATCTAAAAAGTTTAGAAGATACAACAGAGTATAAAGAAAATGTACAACTCATCTTAATTCCACTACTACATGAAATGACTAGTGTTAGCATGGTGGGATAGCCTCACAGATTCTCATTCATATTCTAGCTGTCTTTCTCTCTGGGGCAGATAACTGAAAAAGCACGGGATTATGCTATTCTGTAACCTGGTTTATTTTTTAATTTTAATGTTAACATCTTTGTATGTCAGTGTAGAGTTTCCCATGATCTTCCTTTTTATGGGTATACCATGGTTTAACCAGGTCAGTGGGGTAACTTTTGTTTCTAATTCCTTGCTGTTGTAAATGACACTGCTTATACTTTGTGTAACTATCTATTTCCCTAGGGTAAATTCCTAGAAGTATAATGGGTGATTCAGAGAAATTGCACCCTTTAAAGCTATTTTTATATTTTGCCAAATTGTTCTACAGTAAAATGGTACCAATTTATTTTTCTACCACCAGTGTATCTAATAGACGTCTTTGCCTCTGAATGAGATCAAAATGTTTTATTTTAAGTTAATTATTATTATGAAGTAGAATATCTTTTTAAAGGTTACTTGCCTTTTAGTTTCTGAATTAGCCTTATCTATACTGTAACCCTTTCACTCTTGCTATGTTTATCTTTAAGCGTGTTTTATGTATTAAGGTCAGGCTTACCTAGTAATTTATCTGTTAAAAACTGGGGGTGAGGGAGAGAGCAGACCCAGGTTTAGACCCCACCAGATACACCCTGTACCTCCATCTGTCAGTAGCCGCCTCGTCACCTTTACCTGCTCCCACAAGGCCTCTTTGGGATCTGCTGCATAGTTGGGCCTTGTCGGGTCCACGGGAGCAGTGAATGAGAAGGGCTGTGAGCCCCTCCGGGACAAGGTCTGGAAGCACTAATGGGTAAGTGAGTCTCCCCCGAGTCTCTGGAAGTTGTGTTTTGGCATCACTGTGTTGCATCTGAGTGGTTACAAGCGATGATGGTAAAATAGTGTAGTGACGGCACCCCGGGAGCACCTGGCTTACGGCAACAGGTGTAATACGGCAGCCAGCTTTTTTGCAAGTCGTGAAATAGGCCACTTGTACCAGTGTTTGGCTTGCTGATTGCTTCTTTTTCCACCCTGTAGTTTTTTAATGGGAAAGCAGGCAGTGGAAAATCTCACAGCCTTAGTTCTAGTTGGGGAAGTTATTATGGACACTACCCTTGAAAATTTGAAGTGGTAACTTGCCTCCTTATGCTGGGAGGGAAAGAAGTATAGTTCTGATATGGTTACTAATGAGGTGTGAACTTTGGAATATTGGTTACTACTTACATCGAGCCTCTCATTAAATAGTTTAATTTAAAATAGTTTTAAAAGATACTAATTAAAAATAAAGTTGTTACTAATTGGTTGTATGTGGAAGTCAGTGAGGTTTCATGGCGGAGGATTACTACGCCTGGCTCCCCTGGCACTTGGAGGCGACGCTTCTCAACCCAGAGCCTTGATTCTGAGATGCTCTGCCGAGCCCCAGACTCTGCTCTGTGACTGCACTGCTGGGTATCCCCAAACTCACGCTGTGTATGGCTTCTTACTACAGTCACACAGGGTAAACCACTTCTCCAAAGCAGGAAGGAAACAGCCAGAAACGTAAAATGCTGTGCCTCTCACCCACACAGGTCCACAGTGAGCGAGTTGGTGAGGCATGACCCACATCCTTTTCCAGTCAAGTGAGCGGGCTTCTCAGGAGGGGTCTATTCCCTCACGTTTCTCTTCATGGCCATGTATTTATAAAACAGTTGGCGACTGTTAGTAGTCTGTCCTATGAAACATAATATGAGGCTCACTGACCACACAGATGTAGCACCTGTGTCTCGGAACACCGTGTCCAACTGACAGAATGTCCCAGACAGTTCAATCAGTTAACAAAATCATGAAGTCAGACCACGTGTAAATCCCTGTCTTAGACATTTGAGGCGGAGGATACCAAGAAGTATAAGCAAGCCCTTTGCAAAGCCCTTGAGTGTATGTTATCCGGAGATGAGAGGTACAGATGGGAAGATGTCCCACAGCACGGCCAGGGGCTGAAACGAGGTGACAGCTGCTGTGGCACCAGCGGACGGTCAAGGAGGTGAGGGCAGGTTCATGGACGGAGGGGCTGAGAGTGGAGAAGGAGTGTGAGCCCTCAGGACTCCCAGGTCGCTTGAGAGTCAAAAACGTTCAGGGCGAGAGTGTGAGTAGATGATGGACCACAGAGAACTGGGAGAACCTTTGTTTGGAATTTGAGATCCTAAGAGATGGAGTGGACTTCAGCAGTTGTCTGGCCCAGCAACCTTCCACGAGGCCACACACTGGCAGAATTGCACAGGGAGGACTCGAGGCCAGGCAGCCCCCTCCGTGTTTAGAGGCCCGGCCAGCAGCCCACGTACATAGTCATCAGCATTGGAACTAAGGAGGGATGCCTCTTGTGAAGAAGCAGCAAAATAACATGGATGAACTTTTTATTTTCAAAACTTATAAAATGGTTGCAAAAGACGTACCCTTCACCCAGCTTCCCCAAATGTTAACATTTTACATAATCACAGTAAAATGGTCAAAATTAGGAAACTGACATAATACTATTAACTAATACACAGACCTTTTCCAAATTTCATCATCTGTCCTACTAATACCCTTTTTTCTGGACCAGGATCTAGTCCAGAGCCACACCTTGTGTTTAGTTGTAACAGCTTCTTAGTCTCCCTTAAGCTGGAACAATTTCTCAGCCTTTGCCTTTCATACCCTTAACACTTTTCAGAAGTACCAGCCAGTAGTAATATTTTAATTCGGGTTTGGCTGATGTTTCTTCATGATTCAATACAGGTGATGCCTTTTTGGCCAGAAAACATGGAAGTGACAGTGTGCTCTCTGCAGCGGGTCCTGTCAGGAGGCACAGAGGCCCAGTCTCGTCACTGTTCACTTTGATCATTTCCAGTGGTTAAGGTGGTGTCTCCATGGGAAAGCGCTATTTTTCCTTTTGTCATTAGTAAGCTTGTAGGCGTGGGCATCTTTTTAAAAAGTCCCCTGAGTAATTCTGAGGTGTTTCAGGGTCGAGACAGGATGACAGAAATACATCAAAATGGAAGAAGTCGGGGATGTTTTTGTCAGAAAGTCTGATCTCGGTGTGGAAGAAGCGAAGGTAGGTGTTCAGTTACGGAGTCTCCTGAGGGAAGTGAAGCAGTTCTGAAATACGTGCTGCTAGGAGTTTCAGGCTGGAAATCAATCCAGTTTGAAGGAATGTTTCTGCCTGGATTGAAGGCAGTCGCACAGCATGAATTTTAGTGAACCAGCTGTGTCCAGGTTCCGTCACTTGTTCTCCAGTGCTCAGAACCTGGAAGCTGAAGTAGAGAAAGTTTTCAGTAGTTTAGGGGGGCAGGAGACCTAGAGCTGTGGGCACCGGCAGCACTGAAACATGCAGTCTTAGCAGGACAGGTAACACGGCTGAGCGCAGTGGATTATTAGGTGACATGATGATCTCAGCAGCTTGAAAAGGCGACAGTGTTTGGAGGAGCTGTGAGTGTGAATAGCTGACTCAGTAGGTGTGAGGGACAGACAGAGAGGTGACAGATAAGGAGGATGTGGTCAGAGAGGCAGGCCAGCGATGGGGGACTGGGTGGGGTCACTCAGGTGACTTCCTGGGGAAGGGACTCCCAGGGAAGGCCGTTTGTTTGTTCTGTGTGTGGCATCCTCATGCCACAAATGCTTGCTGCATTGCCTTTGCTGTTAAAATAGTTGCTTCGTAAGCTTTTCTCATCTTTTAGTAATATTTGGACTCGTTTCTTTTTTAAAAACAAGTTTGTGGTTTAATCAGCTTGTAATTTTTCATGTAATGGCGAGCAAAAACACAGAAATTGTTGAAATATGCATAAACTTAGAAGTCATCAATTGAAATAGAAACCTAATCTCTCATTTATCAGGACAGCTAGTAAAGTTGATGAATTTTAATTTTCTTTTATCATGCTGCTGATTATCATACGTAGATGGTAACTAACCATGGAAATGCCCAGGTTGGAAATCTCTTGTCCCCAGTGCTATTGTCTATTTCTGAGGAGTTTGAGTCAGGCCTTTAATTGCTAAGATCCATTTCAGTCTTTAGCTTTTTATGTGGCACTGGTTTTCAAGGAGTAGTTGGTGGATCTATTTACGCATGTAGATAGACACTTAGTTATTAGTTAGAAATAAATCTTAAAAATTTAGAGGGGAAATCTTGTGGAGATGAAACAAAAAAGGGAGTATAATCAGTTCACAGGTGCATAGAGCTTCATGACCAAAAGATATGAGAAAGGTTAATGGCTGAAAGATTATAAAATGGCACATAAT